>NW_026020398.1:584964-1202946 GCF_900185275.1 Solanum verrucosum
GTGCTATTGTTGAGTTGTATGCTTTGTAAATTGTAAATTGTTAGGTTGGGTTGGTTTTATGCAGGTTGTAGTTATGGAGGTTAGGATGGGGTGTAAGGAGTACCCGTATTCTGTACTCTTAGCTTGTGTTTAGAGGTTTGCTTGTTGAGTACCGTGTGGTTTGGTACTCACCCCTTGCTTCTACAATCTTTTGTAGGTTACGAGCCCGGATCTTCGTGATACCTTCAATTCTCTTCGTTTCCGAGGTTTTCTGTGGAGATCTGAGAGGTAGTTGTTTGTCATCTCAGCGAACCTTCTTACTCCTGTTTATGATTTTGTTTTTACTTGAAAGACAACGTCATTTGAGACTTGCGTATTTTCTTTCAATTCTAGTATTTACATTAGAGGCTTGTGCACGTGACAACCAGGTTTTGGGGATTGAATTAAGTTGACTTGTTTTCGTAATAGTAATTGCTATTGAACTTTGCTTTATTTCCGCACTTTATCGAAATGATTGGGTTTTAGGCTGACTTGTCTTGGTGGGATACGACGAGTGCCATCACATCCATTTTTGGGTCGTGACAATATACAAATCTTAAAGTATAACAGAGAGTATTAACATACTATTTGTTATAATTCAGAGGTATATTTATTATTTCCATTAAAAATATAATAAGCAAAATTAGTCAAATTCTTTTTACATACAACACTAATAATCCTCATTGTTTATCAAGTTGGTGCACTTTTGTCCCTAGGCTGTTGTTATTTTACTCACGGAAAGATTAACAGGAGAGTAGCTTGAAAAAAGAAAAACAAAAGAAGAAAAAGAAAGGGTTATTAATTATTTTTTTATACAAAGCGATTGATTTCTGTATTCACGTGAATTCAATATTTTAAGGATAAATCTTATCTGGATAATATATACTTTACCAATAAAGAAGCACAGATAAAAAAACAAAAAGAACAAAAAGAAAGAGATATTAAAAAAAACTATGGTCCCCTATAAAAGTTTTTATTCATGAGTCATTTTGTCAATACATAAACACACAAAAATGTGGTAAATGATTATAGGTACTTGATATTGAAACATTGTTCCTAGTCATTATATGTCTTTCAACTGTGCATGCATTTACATATTGTTACTCTCTTTATTTCTATGTATATGTTACTATTTTAGATTATTTGCTAACGTAACGACCCTAATTCCCTTTTGAAATTTTTTTCTACTACTTGAAAACAATGAGAATTCTCATTCTACGGGTTGTAGGGACTTCTACAAGCCGTATATTGGACCCGTAGAATGGACTTTTAAGCCTGAAATTTAGTATTAAGTCTACTGATTGGTCTGCAGTTCGTAGAAACTTCTACGTGTCGTAGATTTGACCCGTATAATGAAATTTTGAGCCTTAAAATTTAATATAAATCCTACGGATCATGAGATCTACGGTCCGTAGATCAAATCACGAACCGTAGATAGTCCCATGGATAGTTTTCGTCAGCTTATAAAGAGGGATAGTTTAGTCTTTTCCCACCCCTTCTAAGCCTAAACTCTAACCTTTTTACACCTAGTTAAGGCTTTAGATAGTGTTAATCAGTTCTTTTACGTTCATTAACACTTTAGTCATTAGAGCAAGGCTCCAAGAGGAGAAAAAACTAGGTTTTCAAGCGCTATTCGAGATTTCACCGATTTTGCCAAGAACTTTGTTCATCCAGGTATGGAAGGCTAATCATAGTGATGAATTGAGTTTGTCCTTACTCCCTACATCTACTTTCTATCAGTAAGAGTTAATCTAGGGTTACATCATTTTTGATAATTCTTGAGATGAGTTGTTGAATTTTGAGTTTCTATTATCAAATTTTGAGTTGCTATATACTATGCATTGAGATTCTTGAGTTGATTGTTCATGACTATCATTCATCATGAACCCTAGTATTTGAGTCTTCAAGGAGTTATTATTGAGAATCATTTTTAAAAAAAATTGTCTTAAACTGATTTTCTGAGAAAGTAAAAAAGTGTTTTGAGTAGAGTATAAAGAGATATTTTAGTACAATTTTAAGGGAACTAATTGATTCCCAAATGTATTACTTTTACTTTTACAAAGAGAAGTTTGTTTTTCATAAAGAGTTTTCAGAGATATGTAAGAAAAGTTACCTCTTTTAAGAGGATAATTTGAGCAATTAGCTCAATTTAAGAAAGAGTATGTTTTATACATTTGAGCATGGGTATGTATATTTGTTGGGAGTAGTATTGAGTATCGATATGTAGATAAGTTCAGAAAACTCAAAATCCTCATAAACCATGTAGCCAACATGGGTAAAGGATCGTACTTTTTAGACGACTCCTTATTTCTTTAGAGCAGTGCTTTAGTGGATCCACTTAGTTGAGGTGTCCTATATCCCAACAAAATATAGGACAATTCTGACAGCGTGGGCGAGACGTTGTATCATCACGTAGCTCATAGTGATGGTTATCAATTAGAGAATCTCCCAAATAAGAGTAAATAGTATTTTATTGTATTTTTCATATACATCCTTGAGTTAAAATATTTTATCTATGAAGCTTTAAATATTGTCATCTCTTGTTATTGTTTTGTATTGAGTTGAGTTCAGGTAAGTATTCTTTCAGCCTTATCAGTTCAGTTATTTATCCATTCAACTATATTATATACACGTACATTCAATGTATTGATGTCATTCGACCTGCATCTTTTATGATGCAGATATAGGTGTTCAGGATCATCAACATGCATTTCGTTGAGCTCACTTTCTACTTTAGATAGCTTGAGTGAGTCTCCTTGCATTACGGAGGACTTCACTTGTCCCGACATCCATCTTGAATAATAGAGGCTTCATAGATAGATAGAGTTGAGGAGTCTCCCAAGATTTACTTTTCCTTGATATGTTTTGCAAACTATTATACATATATTATTAAGTATTTACCAGAAAATTTGAGTTGAGTAATTACTTTGAGTTTAAATGTTCTAAATGTTGTTTTTAAGCCTATTGTCGCTTGAGTAAGTCTTCCGCTAAGTAGTCAGCCAGGCCAATGGTTCGCTTGGGGACCAGCAATGGTTCTCGAGTGCCGGCCTAGGTTGTAGGATCAGGGTATATTGTGGACTTGAATTGCTTGAATTGTTGTCTCTTTCTTATAGTGTGAAATTGCTTATTTGCATTGATTATTGTGCACCGTGATGAGACATGTGAAATTATGCCAAAGAAAAATGGTTCCAACAAGTGATATGATATTATACCGAAGGGAAATGGATCCAACAAGTGATGTGATATAAAGTCAAAGGGAAATGATTCTTGCTAAGGATATGATAAAAAGTCGAAGGAAAATGGTTCCATCTCATGATGTGATATAAAGCTGAAGGAAAAAGGTTTTGCCTAGCGATATTGTGCCGAAGGAAAATGGTTTCAGCAAACGATACTATATAGAGCCGATGAGAAATAGTTCCAGCTAGTGACATTGTACCGAAGAAAAATGGTTCCGACAAGTGTTTGATTATTGTGATTTGATGAACTTGATACTTGACATTGATATATTTGATGCTTGTGATTGATCAACTTGATACATGTGATTGATACATTCGATATTTGTGATTGATATCATTGACACTTGTTGGTTGGCGAAATATGACCGTTGGACTATGATTGTTAAGCCTTGTGAACTGTGTATTATGAAACTGTTAGGTTGAGCTGATATTTATGTAGGTTTTAATTTGAGGAGGTTCAGGTTGGATGAAAGAAGTACTCATATTCTAGCTAGTTTTTCCTTGTTCATTAGGTTACTTACTGAGAACCGTGTTTGTTGGTACTCACTCCTTGCTTCTACACTTGTGTAGAAATTTCGAGCCCGGTTCTGTGTGATTTCTCTTCGTCTATGTCCAAGGTTTTTAGAAGACTTTTAGAGGTAGCTGCTTGTCATTCTAACGGGGCGTCTTGTTCCTTATTTTATGCTTGTTCTATTTGAGAAACAAAGACACAGAGACATGTAATTATCTTTCAATTCCGCACTTTATACATTAGTGTCTTGTACACGTGACAATTAAGTTTTGAGTTTATATTAGACTGAATAAGTTTTCCGCTCTTATGTTATTCTTGTTTTACATTCCGCATTTCTTTTGTGCTATTGGATTTTGAGACCGACTTGTTTTGGAGGAAATAGACAAGTATCATCACGTCCACTTTTAGGTCGTGACAACGTACTCTTTATGTTATATTTTTTGCTCATCGAGATTCAATTGTATTATTTTATTCGCTCCAAAATAAATGCTATTTAAATAAAAATCACGTTTATTAAAATAATAATAAATACAATGTGTAGTTTACTACTTTCGGCCTCTAGCCTTTTTTTCAATATTCAAAAGTATTATATAATGCAATTCATGTCATGTCAATATAATGAAAAGTTATTCTTTAAAATGTAAATTAAAACATAATCTGAATCTTGAATAGTTAAAATATCACTACAGAAAGCGTACGCGATATCTTACATGACTACATAAGTAAATATATATATATATATATATATAAATATATATATATATATATATATATATATATATATATAAAATATTTTATCTACAGAAGAATTGTCATAAGAAATATTTAAAAGGAATTAAGTAAGGAGAGTACATTTAATTAAGCCAAACTTATTTATTCCATTACATAAATATAAGAATACATGAAGACATTATAATCAACATGAACCCTAATTATTTTTGACATGTGGCTGCTTACTTCAATAATCCATTAATTAACCAACCACAGGAATTTGTACAACAGAACCCAAGATGTTATCAACAAGACGAACTCGATTACAACGATAATCCAATGGGACTGGAGAACCACTCAATATTATTCGAACATCATTTATGAGTGAATTTTCCTTCTCAATTATTTCCTTAGCAAGCTTTGTTGGTACACCAATAAGTTCTGGCCAGAATAGTTTTCCTACATATACACATAATTAATTAATTACAATGAGAGAAACAAAGAACAAGAATAATATACTCTATATGTGTTATAATAATAGCAAACATGGAGTTGATATTCAAGTGTGTAACCAAGCAGACTGCTTGCTCTACCATATTAAAATGTGTAATCATTTTATCTAAAGGTTTAAAGTGTTAGATAGAGCACCAAGACTCTATTAAAAAAACAAGCAATTTTAATAGTAGCAAAAACTGTTATTTTTGAAAAGCTAAAAAAAAGGTAATCCTTTAAAGGAATTTTACCTTTGCACCAAGATTCTGATTCTGATTCCTTTAGAAGTTTTATGACTTCTGGCCCATCACTTTCTTTTCGTGCCATGAGAGTTTCAAAGGCTGCAAAAAAAAAAACATTTCAATTGCAATTAATGAGAATATATACATTCAACTAAATGTTATTCTTTATATTTTAACATGGTATAATTATAGTGAACCCCTTAGTAATATTTTAGCTCACATTAATCTATTTTTTTATGAATGATTGTTTATAGTTGTCTTTTAAGTTTCACGCTAATAGTGTAACAATTCTTCTACGTTATTATTTATAGTGTATTTCTCATTTCAAGTTAGATCGTCAAAAAAATATGATATGCTTAAAAACCTCTGGCACAAGCAAGGGTAGAAGGAGATTCATCTGAATAGTGGCGGAGCTAATATTTTCTCTAATAGAGTCTCTCTCTCTATATATATACCGCAAAAGAAATATAAATAATTTACAACTCTAATAATATTCTTGCATGTGTGTATATATAATAAAATATATACAGAGAAAGTGAGGTACTAACAAGTTGCAAGAAGAAAGAAAACAATGATGTGAGCAAACTTTGACTCCATTTTCTTTTAGTTGTAAAGAGTAGAAGGAATTGAGTGAATTTGTAAAAGTGCATCCCACAAATTTATAGGCAGAGGTTGCCTTCATTGTAGTGAGGTACTACGTACTAGTGGTGTCTAACAACCACATGTTGAACAATTTGAAGATAAGGAAAAAAAATATTATGTTTTGATATATTTTTAATTACATTCGAAAAGTGAGGAGGGACTGTGAAAATTGAATTCAGGTATAGTGTGTAGGGGACACATCACACACACTGATACCACTATATATATATATATATATATATAGGTTTTTTTTTAATTTTATTTTATAGGAGATTGTTACAAAATAATATAGAAGATCTATAAATATATAAATACATGTTGGACTTGTAAGCTCACTTTTTAAAGAAAATTAAAATTGTAAGTGGATTTAGGAGATCATTTTCCTCCATAGAAATTGAAAATATAAAGATTGTTTTAATTATTTTGTTTTAAAAGGGGAATAATTTTATGAACTTTTGGATTTAAATGAAGGATTATCCATTTAAAGTAGTTCGAAATTTTAAAAGAGATACTTCTTTTATTAAAATATTAATAAAATTGCCTCAAAATATAGGGGGAAACAAAAGAAACTTAATTAATTTATTGGTAATTTGACTTATTTATTTTATCACAAGGCTAGCTAGACTTTGTATTCTTCTCAATTGCGTATCATTATTTTTGTTTACGTTTTTTAGTTTCTTATTCATATTTTGATTAATTTATAAGAAAACTTTATATACTTCTTTGGAGTTCAATCATATATATAAAATTATATCCAAGGCTCAAACTCAAAATTTTTGTCAATATTTCTAAAATTTTATATACTTCTTTCTAAATACATTTGGCATATATACACTGCATTAGCCAAGAAAGAAAAGAATAATGACAAGGAAAATAAGTGATGTTATATTTTCAAAATATTTAACTGAAAAAATTAAAAGGTATTTTTTATCTAGTAAATAGTGGGGAAATTTCAGAAAATGACATGGCACGTTTTATCTATGCTTTCAAAGTCCTTCTCAATGTATTAATTAGATATAGTGACAAGGAAAAAACAATATAAAACGAAATTTAAAAAGATTTACTAGCAAAAATAGAGATGCTATGGTCCCTAGGTATTATATGTTTTTATTCATGAATCATTTTGTAAGTCATAGAAACAGATTTAGGAGTTAAATGTTATAATTCTAAATTTTACGATAACGAATTCAAATAATATTACATGAGTTTCAAATTTTAATTTTAACATATATATTTAATGAATTTTGAAACAAATATAAAATTTATGATAAATCTATTGAATTTTATTTTGGGTAAAAATATAAATAAAATCAGGTAAATTACTGAAACGAAACCACGTGTCCATCTGTTAGTTTTAAGGGTATACACGACTCAAAAAATTAACAATAAGAGTATATACAAACCTTAAAGTATAAGGGAGGATTTTCACATATTATTTATTATAGTTCGAAGATATATTTATCATTTTTCATTAAAAATATAATAAACAAAATCATTCTTATTCTTTTTACATCACTAATAGTTCTCATAGTTTATCAAGTTGGTGCTTGAAAAAAAAAAGGAGAAAAAGAAAGGGATATTTTTTTATAAAAAATAAAAACTATGGTCCCCTATAAAATGTTTCTATTCATTAGTCATTTTATGAGTATATAGACCATACAAAAATGTGGTGTATAATTATAGATACTTGATATTGATATATTGTTTCTAATTATTATTATACCTTTCAACCATGCACGCATTTATACGCACTCTTTATGTTTACAATTTTCACTCATCGATATTCAATTATACTATTTTCTTTGCTCCAAAATAAGTGTTATTTAAGTAAAAATCATGTTTATTAAATAATTAATAAATATAATGTATAGTTTATTACTTCCTTTAGCCTTTTTTTTTAAAAAAATAAAAAAGTATTATATAATGCAATTCTTTTCATGTCAATATGATAAATGAATATTTTTTAAAATGTAAGTTACAATCGCATAATTTGAATCTCAAATAGCTAAATATCACTTGAGACGCGGTGCGTATTTGACACCAAAAAGTAAAATTGCTATGGTCCCCTAATGACATGTTCTTATTTATGAGTTATTCTGTCAGTATATAAAACACATAAGAAAAAAGGTGTTATAATTGTTAGTATTTTTTTATATTAATATATTGCTCTTAATTATTCTGCCTTTCAATTTATTAAGTTGCGTGTGAATCCAATATATCATGCATTTATTCTTTAGATATCTCTGGTATTTTATTATGTAATTGACAAAAATTTTATAAGAAATTAATAAGAGGAATTTTTTATTTTTTTTAAAAAAAGAAGAATAAGAGGAATTTGGGTAAAAAAAAAAAGTTTGTGTATACACGGACTAGAATAGAGCAACCCTCAAAACTTAAGATCACCATTTGATTGAAAAAAAATTTAGTATTCAGATTTTATGAATTATATTCCAGATTTTTTGGTATCGATTGAAAGTGAATCTTTGTAAACTTTGTAAGGAAATGAAAAGAGGATCAAATATATCTGTATTTGATATAGAGTAATTTTATCTTTCATTTGAAAAGTTTTCGACTCATAACTCTATTGTTAGTCAAATGGTTCAAAAATGCAATTATTGGCTAATGACCCTAATTTCCTATATGAGATTTTATTCTCCTTTTTAAAAATAAAATAAAATAGCAAAATCAACTAGTATTATTTAATTTCTCTATTTATTTTTATTTGTTCATCCATATTCGTTGATACATTGGAATAATTTTTGAATGATAAATACATCGATGACATTAATTTTCTCAATATTGCATTCATTGATACGTGTTTGATAATTTGTAGGTAAGGGACAAATTGGTCTTTTCCTTTAAAGCAACTAATTAGTACATTTTTTTTTTTAATTTACACACAGGATGTGAAGGGGCAGTGAAAATTAAATTCAAACGTAATATGCAGGATACATCCACAGTCCAATGATACTACTATTTTGTAAATTATGAATTTGACAAGAATAAAATGTGAGATTTAATTTTATAATCGTTTACAAATATTTTCTAAGTATATGATTTTTTTAATGGGAGACTACTGAAAAATAACATAGAAGATCTTGATTATTCTTAATGAAAAAAATATCTTTCTTTACCAAAAAATAAAGGCTTAGGAAATCATTTTCCTCCTTAGAAATTGGAAATATAAAGGTTGGGACTTGGGAGCATCATGCTGAGTTTTAGTTATTATTTTTTTAAATGGGGAATAATTTTGTTTAAATAAACTTTTGGATTTAAATAAAGTAAAATGATCCACTTAAAGTAGTTCGAAATTCTAAAAGAGAAACTTCTTTCATTTTGTTTTAAAAAAAATCAACAAGATTTTGTATTCTTCTCAATTGTGTATCATTATTTTTGTTTACTTTTTTTTAAAAGTTTTTTATTTGATATTTGCTATTTGCTTAGGAGTTCAATTAATAAAAATTTATACTGAGAAGTTTTTTATATATATCCAATGCTCAAATTCAAAACTTCTAATTAAAGATGAATACATATTGGTCCCTCACCCTTCTTAATTTGTTCCAAAGAAAGCATAACATATTGTCACATTTTATTTTTATTTTTTGGGGTGTGGTGGGGAGGGAGTTGGGGGGGGGGGGGGGGGGGGGCTAGTTTCACAATTACAATTCAAATTCTAACTACCACACATTAATTAAACTAGATACATGACCCCGTGCCAGTACGGGCCCAATATATGTTATTTTTTTATGTGAAAATTTCATATATGACATATATTAGACTAATATTTTCAAGTTATAGCAGTAGAATTAAACTTTCAAGTTGTAACAATAAAATATTTCAGGTTGTAACAGTTTCTTAAAAAATAGCTTTTTTTAAATAATTGTAAAATAAAAAAATTGAAAAAAATAAAAAGATAAAAAAATAAAATAATTCGTTTCTGAAAAAAAAAGGTAAAAAAACGGAAATAAATGTGTTAATTAAATTTGAATTGATTGAAGATAATTACTAATAAGCATAAATTAAGGAAATTCAAACTAATTAAGAATATTTAGTTTCCTTATTTCACTCTAATTTGTTAAAATTAATTAAAAATTCTGATTTCATCCATTTTCTTTCACGTTTCTCTCTCTTCGATTTTTTTCTATAAATCTTGTCACTCTCATCTAATTCATATTCGCTTTTATTCAATAATCTTTATTTTCTGAACGGCATCTTATTAGTATTAATAAAACATAGTGGTAGATGGGATCCTTCAGGTTAGTGTTCTTTGCGATTTTTTATTTGTATTGTAATACAAATCAAACGTTCAAAAAAATTATGAACAGTGATTCTGAAAAAAAATAATTCAGATTTTGTTTGTGAATGATAGTTTTAATTATGGCATTTTTGGTATGAATATTCACTTTTGAAATTACATAAAATTTGTTTGAAATTGGTATAGATTTTTGTTTGAACATTCATTTTTTGTATGTTTCTGGTTAAAAAATTACATAAAATTTATTTGAATTTGGTATATTGGTTATACCATGTTGGTACGATTTTAGAATTATATTTGAATGAATTTCGTATACTATTTGTCTAATAAATGACAATTAATAGTTAAAAGTGGTATTATTTTGGTATTATAGTGGCATGATTCTGCTGTGAAAAAGTGACGACTTATGTAATGAAATAGGTATAGTTTTGGCATGAAATAGGTATGAAAAATGTGCATAATAATTATCTGAAATTTGTATACTGATTTTAGATTTTTTGTTGTGTATAATAATTTGAATTATGGTGTTTTTTTAAAAATGTATAATGTTATATTTTGGTATGAACATTGAATTTGTTCATTATTTGTCTGACGCATTTTTTTTTTTGGTATATTTTTGGTTAAAAAAATAGATAATTTTTCTTTGGAATTTGTATACTTATACTACCAAGCATGTATGACAATCGATAATGTTTTCGTACAATTTTTGGTTTGATTGGATTTTTTTTTGGCATTATATTGTAATGAATATTGAGAATAATAATGTAATGAATTTGGTATACTGTTTATTAAAGAAATGAAAATTAATATTTCTAAGTTGGAATTATTTTGGTATTCTAGTGGCATGATCCTGATATGAATACTTGATAACTTTTGGCATGAAATATGTAAGAAATGTGTGAATAAGAATTGTATGAAATTTGTATACTGATATAACATATGTGTTTTTACTTTTGTATTCTGTAATAACACATGAAATTGTTTTAAAATAACATATGTATTTTAAGTTTTGTATGAATTTTGTAAGCATAAAAATGGTATGAAATTTGTATATTGATATAACATATGTATAAAAGTTATTTGTACTTTTTATGATATAATATTGACACAATAATTTGTGATGAAACAGAAAAATATGCAATTCAAAAAGTGTCGGAGCAGAAATTATTGTCGCATGGTTCAAAAAGAACTATACGGAGATCACAACTTGTAAATGATTTGCTGATGTGAAATTCAAGAGGTTTAAGATTACAAGCAGTACATGTCGTCGGGAGGAACACAATAGGAAGACATGCTCAAATTACCCTTCTGAAAAAAAGACATAATTTATTTTTATTTTTATTTGGTTGTTTTATGGTGGCAAACTCATGTTTTGATTTATTTTGTCTTTTAAGTTAATCAATTATAATTTCAGAATATTTATTATGTGTGCTAGTTAATCATTTGTGTATTCAGTGTTTCTCAAATGTATACTAAAAAAATAGGTAATGTTTGTATGCGATTGATATTGACTGGAAAAATTAAGTCAAATCTTAGTATGAAATTGGTATACATTTGGTATCCAACTAACGTCCCAGTGGTAAAATTGAAAAAAAAAACATGTAATTGAGATTTCAACTGAAATAGGCAACGTAAAACTAGTTAATATTGTATCCAATTTGTATAAATTTAGTATTGAATTGATATCCCATTGGAAAATTGAAAAATCAACTTGTGGTTGAGATTTCAATCAAATTAGATAACCTAAACAAGCTAATGTTGTATTCAATTGGTATCCAACAAATATCCCAATTGAAAATGAAAAAAATAAACTGTAACTGATATTTCAATCAAATTAGACAATCTAAAAGAAGTTAATATTTTGTCCAATTTATATACACTTGGTATCCAACTTGAAATTTTAGAACAAAGACAAAATATAAAAATGTATAAAATTAGTATCCAACGAGTATAAATCCGAGAAAAATAAATCTGGTTGTAAAACAATGCATATTATATATTGTTGTCAGAAATTGTAGCAAAAGAAATATACATCACCCAAAAATCAAAACATGTAATTAAAAGTCTAAACTGCAATAATTAATACAAGTTCTATATTTCCTCTCTCTTCAATTTATATTCTGTATTCAAGTGTGATTTTTTTAAATCATATTTAAGCTAAACTTAAGAAATCCTTATTAAAGATTTTATGATCTCATATTATCCATATATATCAACAAATTTCAGAATTAAATATACTTATTTCACCAATAAAATAATATTTTAGATATAGAAAAACACACCAAAAACAAGTTCAAAATTTACGTAAAACGGTTTTTTCTTCTCAAGAAATCAAGTTTTAGATTAATTAAAATTAAAAACGAAATCAAATTTTCAAAATATAGAATTCTTAATTCTAAAAAAATCAGATTAAAAAAAAACAATATCAAAATTAAAAATTAAAAAAAAATCAAGAAAAGCAAAAAAAAAAAAAAGATTAAAGAGAGAGAAAATTACATGTTAAAATCTACGGTGATAAATTTATTTTTAAAAAAAAAATTAAAGGCCCCAATAGTCATTAATAAATAAAAGTTATTTGAATAACTTAAAAAATCCCTTAAAAGGTGTAATAGATAATTACAAATTGATTCTTTCTCATTAATATTATTTCTCTCACCTATTAATTATATAAAAGGAACTGCAATCAATATAATTAAATAATTAATAATATAAAAATATAAAAAGATTAATCATTTAATAAAGTAAATTTTAATTGATTTTTAAATAAAGTTAAATTTAATTGATATGTTATAACCCGTAATTAAACTGTTATAAGTAAGAATTTTTTAAGAGTAGGTTTAAAACTCGTAATATTGTCTCTTAAATGTGTATATGGTGTGATTTTTCCTTTTTTTATTTTAATTTATGCGATACTCTGTTCATCCCATATTGATTACTTTTCATTTTGCACGGTACTGAAAAAATTATAAATAAGAAAATAACTTTATTAATTAACCTTAAAAAACTTTGTGAGAATTTTACAAACAAATGTGACACTTTCAAAAGGAATTAACGTCAAGGGTAATATAGGAAAATTTTAAATAATATTTTATTGATTTAGTAAGGTAATCAACTAATATGAGACAACTATTTTTAGAATAATAGTCAATTAATATATATATATATAAAATTTAATTATATCCAAGGCTCAAACTCAATATTTTTATCAATATTTCTTAAATCTTATATACTTCTTTCTCAACACATTTGGCATATATACACCGCATTAGCCAAGAAAGAAAAGAATAACGACAAGGATAATAAGTGATGGCATATTTTCAAAAGATTTAACTAAAAAAAATAAAAGGTAATTTTTATCTAGTAAATAGTGGGGAAATTTCATAAATGACATGGCACGTTTTATTTATGTTTTCGAAGTCTTTCTCAATGCATTAATTAGATATATAACGATTAACGACAAGGGAAAAAAAACAATATAAAATGAAATTTAAAAAGATTTACTAGCAAAAGTAGAGATGTTATGGTCCCTAGCTATGAAATGTTTTTATTCATGAATCATTTTGTAAGTCATAGAAAGAGATTTAGGAGTTAAATGTTATAATCAAAATTTTACGATAACGAATTTAAATAATAATAGATGAGTTCCAAATTTTAATTTTAATATATATATTTAATAAATTTTGAAACAAATATAAAATTTATGATAAATCTATTGAATTTTATTTTAGGTAATGTAATAACCCGGTATGGCATTTTTGAGAATTTTAAACTATTTGTTTAACTTGAGTTAATTAACTGATGGATAATTGTAGATAAATGACTTAATCGATAGTTAATGGGCTAAAGTGATAAATTATTTAAGACCCTATACCATTTAGCCTATATTTAATAAAATAAGTGAGTTAAATTTATCACTTTTAGTACATAATTAATTGAGAAAGGAAGTAAAACCGGGAAGAAAGAGCGGGCAAGGGTTTCGGCATCGCAAGTTGCGAACTGCATCCAGGTGAGATTTCAAATTGAAACTCTTTAAATACGTAATGAATTGTAAATTCATGAATCAATTAATATGTTTTCAAGGGGAGGATAAGGAGTAGCATACTGATTTTAGAAGCTATTGCTGCTTTCAATTAATGTTGCTACACGTGGGTTCTTTGAATTTGGGGGACAAGTTTTAGTGGGTAATTGTTTTAGGTAATTATTGGAATGATTATAAGGTAGTCATAAGGTGAGGAAGAGAGAGTGAGATTGGTATATGCAGTGGGTTAGAGTAACAATCTGGAAAGTTGGAATTTGTTTCAGATTAATTGTCAATGGTGTTTTCTTTTTATATAAAGATGTTAGTGGAGAACTATGACACGTGATTGGCCACTAATAGCCTTACGATAGGGTAGTTATGAGGTTTATGTGATAATGATGAGTGTAATGGCAAATTTGACTCTACAAATTGTTTTCGGTCACTACTTTGGTTCGGTTCTTTTTCTTAAAAAAACGTTTTTGTCATCACATTATAATTCCAAGTTTTGATATGTCATTAAATATCGAGTGAATTATATTATATGAAAGAAATTAAAGTTGTAGTCTTAATCTTAGGCTTGAATTTGAGAAACATGAGAGTTGACATGTTAATTGGCACCCAGATATAAGAGCTTGATTTTAGGTTTGGGTGAACTTTTAGGTCTAGGCTAAACCTATAGTACTATGGTGTTATTAGTTTTGAAATCTTATTGTGATTATTCATGTGAATAGATTGCTTCGAGTTGGAAGTACAACAAAAATGGAAGACTCAAGTACTGGAGTGATTGTTCGATTATTTGAGGCAAGTGGATTTCTAAACCCTTGTTAAGTGTATGGAATTCATGTATTTCCTTGTAATTTGTGTTTAGGGTAATGAGGCTTGGTGATGGGTTGACTTGTCCACATTGATTAATTCTAATGATGAAAAAGGGATAATAAAAGGCAATGTGATCAATTGTTTGTGTGATGTGTTGAGAATTGTTTGAAAGGCTTGTTGAATCATTGTTGATGTTGTATCCTGATTGTCTTGTTGTGAATTGTGCAATGTTATGAAAATGGTCATCTCTTCATTATTTGTGTGAACATGTCATTTGCATTGTTCTGAGACATGGTTGTGACAAGTGTTATGTGCATTGAGAAAGAATAAGAAAATAAATAGTATGTACCATTTCGAGGGACGTATCGCGCGCCGCGATGGATACTATATTTCGAGGGACGTGTCGCGCGCCGCGACGGATATTATATTTCGAGGGACGTATCGCGCGCCGCGATGGTTACTATTATCGAGGGTCGTATCGCGCGCCGCGATGGATGCATGGACAGATATGTCCCCCATGGGTCCCGGACTGAGAGGCAGCGGGTGTGTATCATTAGGTCAGACATGCATCACTATACTTGACATTGTATTTCATTGCATTGCACTTCTTTATTATTGGTGAACTTGATCTTGTGTGTTGCTGATCTTGTGAGTGCCTTTCTATGGAACTTGTGACTGATGAATATTGAGCTTGTTGTTGAAGGTATGCAATTGTTAGAGTGTTGTTGTTGAGGATATGAAATTGTTAGAGTGTTGTGTTGAGCTATGTGCTTTGTAAATTGTGAACTGTTAGGTTGGGCTGATTTTATACAGATTGTAGTTGTGAAGGTTCGGTTGGGGTGTAAGGAGTACTTGTATTCTATCCCCTTAACTCGTGTTTAGAGGTTTACTTGCTGAGTACCGTGTGGTTTGGTACTCACCCCTTGCTTCTACAAATTTTTGTAGGTTACGAAACTGGATTTTTGTGGTACTTGTTATTCTCTTCTTTTTCGAGGCTTCTGGGAGATTTGTGAGGTAGTTGTTTGTCTTCTCAGCGATCCTTCTTACTCATGTTTATGATCTTGTTCTACTCTAGAAACAATGTCATATGAGACTTGTATTTTTCTTTTGATTCAATTGTAATACTTTAGATGCTTGTACACGTGACAACCAGATTTTGGGGGTATATTTGAGTTTATTATAAAAATTTCCGCATTTTATTGTGATGGTTGAGTTTTAGGCTGACTTGTCTTGGTGGGTTAAGACGAGTGCCATCACGTCCATTTTTCGGTCGTGACAGGTAAGAAAATAAATAAAATCAAGTAAATTATTGAGATGAAACCACGTGTCCATCTATTAGTTTTAAGGGTATATACAACTTAAAAAATTAACGACAAGAGTATATACAAACCTTAAAGTATACTGAAGGGTTTTTACATATCATTTATGATAGTTCGGAAATATATTTATCATTTTTGATGAAAAATATAATAAACAAAATCATTCTTATTCTTTTTACAGCACTAATAGTTCTCATTGTTTATCAAGTTGGTGTTTGGAAAAAAGAAAAACAAAAGGAGAGAAAGAAAGGGATATTTTTTTTATAAAAACTAAAAACTATGGTCCCCTATAAAATGTTTCTATTCATTAGTCATTTTGTGAGTATATAGACCATACAAAAATGTGGTTTATAATTATAGGTACTTAATATTGATTTATTGTTCTAATTATTATACCTTTCAACCATGCACACATTTATATGTACTCTTTATGTTTATAATTTTCGTTCATTGAGATTCAATTGTACTATTTTCTTTGCTCCAAAGTAAGTGTTATTTAAGTGAAAATTATGTTTATTAAATAATTAATAAATATAATGTATATATAGTTTATTACTTCCTCTGCCCTCTTTTTTTAAAAAAAAAATCAAAAACTATTATATAATGCAATTCTTTTCATGTTAATATGATAAATAAATATTCTTTAAAATGTAAATTAAAGTTCTCATAATTTGAATCTCAAATAGCTAAATATCACTTGAGATGGAGAGCGTATTTGATACCAAAAAGTAAAATTGCTATGGTCCCCTAATGACATGTTCTTATTTATGAGTAATTCTGTCAGTATATAAAACACATAAAAAAAATGTGTTATAATTGTTTGTATTTTTTATATTAATATATTGCTCCTAATTATTCTGCTTTTTAATTTATTAAGTTGCGTGTGAATCCAATATATCATGCATTTACTCTTTAGATATCTCTGATATTTTTTATGTAATTGACAACATGTTTCTTCTTTTGTATTTTTATAAGAAATTAATAAGAGGAATTTTTTTTAAAAAAGAAGAAGAAGAATAAGGGGAATTTGGAAAAAATATTTTTATGTATACAAGGACTAGAATAGAACAACCCTCAAAACTTAAGATTACCATTTGACTGAAAATCATATAGTATCCAGATCTTATGAATTGTATTCGAGATTTTTTGATATCGATTAAAAGCGAATCTTTGTAAACTTTGTAAGGAAATAAAAAGAGGATCAAATATATCTCCATTTTATATAGAGTAATTTTATCTTTCATTTGAAAAAATTTCGACTCATAACTCTATTCTTAGTCAAATGGTTCAAATATGCAATTATTGGCTAACGACCCCAATTTCCTTTTGGAGATTTTATTCTTCTTTTTTGAAAAAACCACAGAAAAATCAACTAGTATTATTTAATTCATCTATTTATTTTTATTTGTTCATACATATTCGTTGATACATTGAAATAATTTTTGAATGATAAATACATCGATGACATTGATTTTCTCAATATTGTATTCATTGATATTGACAATTTGTAGGTAAGGGACAAAATGGCCTTTTCCTTTAAATCAACTAATTAGGATTTTTTTTTAATTTACACACAGGATGTGAAGGAGGACAGTGAAAATTGAATTCAAACATAATATGCGGGGATATCCACAATCCACTGATACTACTATTTTGTAAATTATGAATTTGACAAGAATGAAATGAGATTTAATTTTATAATCATTCACGAATATTTTCTAATTATATGATATTTTCTAATGGGAGCTAGAATACTAAAAAATAACATAGAAGATCTTGATTATGCTTAATGAAAAAAAAAATCTTTCTTTACCAAAAAAAAAAAAAAAGGATTAGGAAATCATTTTCCTCCTTAGAAATTGGAAATATAAAGGTTGGGACTTGGGAGCATAATGCTGAGTTTTAGTTATTATTTTTAAAATGGGGAATATTTTTGTTTCAATAAACTTCTGGATTAAATGAAGTAAAATCCACGTAAAGTAGTTTGATATTCTGAAAGAGAAACTTCTTTATTTTTTTCTAAAAAAATCAACAAGATTTTGTATTCTTCTCAATTGTGTATGATTATTTTTCTTTATTTTTTTTTTAAGTTTTTTATTTGGTATTTGATATTCACTTTGAAGTTCAATTAATAGAAATTTATACTGAGAAGTTTTTTTTATATATCCAATGCTCAAATTCAAAACTTCTAATTAAAGATGAATACATATTGGTCCCTCAACCTTAATTTATTCCAAAGAAAATATAACATATTGTCACATTTTATTTTTATTTTTTGGGGTGTGGTGGGGAGGGAGTTGGGGGTGGGGGGACTAGTTTGACAATTATAATTCAAATCCTAAACATTAATTAAATATATGGTCCCAAAGATGTTACTTTTCTGGTGTAAATCAAATCAGATAATTATCTAAAGAATTTATATAAAAACCTCTAATTAAAGATGAAAAAATACTAGTTAGTCCATTTGATGATAAAAACTTATAATTCTACCTTAACCTTTGATGATATTTTAATTAGTACTGGTCCCTCAACCATATTAATTTGTTAGAAAGAAAGTACAACACATTATTCACGTTTTTGTCTTTTGGGGTGCAGTGGCGGTGGGGACTAGTCTGACAATTGCAATTTAAATGTTAGGTACCACACTTTAAATCTATGGAAAAAAGATAAATATATGCATGAACTATCATAAATAATACTCCATTTAAATACACTCTGTTATATCTTAATCTTGTATATAATTTTACCGTCAATTTTTTGCGTTGTATTTTCCATTCAGACTAATGGATGAACATGTGGCTTTATCTCAATACTTCACTTGATTTTTCTTTATATTTTTACCCAATTTTTTTAAATAAAAAAACCACCCCCTTTCTCTTCATTATTGTATTGCATCCTCCCAAAAGTTTCAGACAATACTGCAACTAGGGTTGTTTAAAATCAAACCGAAACCGATAATCTGAATCGGAAAAAAATTATTGGTTTATCAGTAATGGGTTATTGGTTTAGCGGTTTTGATAACGGTTTTGTTTTTTTTTGTTATCGGATTATCGATTCTTAATGGTTTGAGGTTTTTTTCTTAACATGGTTAACCGATAACCCGATAGTAAATTAAATAATTATATTTATACCATTTTATATATAAAGTCTTTAACTTAGATTTTGGTTTCCTACTTTTATTTCTTCAAACTCTTGGTTATTCTACAATGTAAAACTCTTGGTTTCTAAGTGATTTTCAATGTTTTCTTTTTGGTTCAAATCTTAACGGTTAAACCGGTAACCGAACCGATAACGATCAACAAACGATAAAGCAATAACCGATAAGCCAATATCTTAATGGTTCTATAACGGTTTAACATCTATACAAACCGATAACCAATAAACCAAACCGATAAATTTCAAAATCGAACTGAACCGATCGATACGCAGTCCTAACTGCAACAAGCTTCTCAACAACAACAACAAATCAATCCTCTCAACAACAACAACAAATCAATTTGAAAAATATTTTTCAATCATGAAACAAAATCAAAATCTATTTGAAGAATATTTTTAACCCTGAATAAAGTTATTAAATCAAAAGCTTTCCAACAATAACAAATCGATGGTGTACTGCGTTAAAGTTGGTTTGATTGCAGGACCACTTTAAAGTTTGAAGCTTTCTCTGTCGATAGTGATAGAATTTTCAATCCCTTTTAATAACAAAAAAATCAATTTGAGTTTCAAAATTTAAGCTAATGTAGCCTTGATAAATTTGTTTCCTTTGCCAACCAAAAATTCTTTTACCCTCTTATTACAATTTATGTGACGATTTTTCGACTCTTATTCTGTTTGTATCCACAAAATATTGCATTCAGATTGTATTTATGTATACACCATCTATGTGAATGCATCCTGGTGATACAATGTGTACGATTACTAACACTCTGTTTGGATCATTGTTACCCATTGTATTATATTGTATCGTTACTATACCTACAATGTTTGTTTTGATTGTTATTTAAAATGTATTGTATTGTATTATTAAATTTTGTTGTTACATAACAATGAAAACCCCTATTTTATGGAACAACTGATTTGGTGGGTTCTCATTGTTACTTAATTTATTTTTCCAATTATATCTTTACATAATATTTCAAATACTATTTTACCCTTTACCTTATATTATTTAATTCTAGTCAAACCTCCTACCCTAGAATAATTAAGGATAATTTAGTAAATTTATAAATTACAATACAGTACGATACAATCAAACCAAACAATTAAAATGTTATTAAACAACAACAAACAATACAGCCTAGCCAAACATTGTATCTACCATACGGTATAGTACAATAGAGTACAATACAATATAATACAATACATTATGAAACAATGGGTAACAATGATCCAAACAGAGTGTAAGATAAACTATATATGATTCGTAATTTTGAAAACTGTAGTCATACATGGTAATTAATATCCAAATTATACTGCTTTATAGAATATCAACTGAATTTCGAGCATTCAGTAATTTTTGCCCAGATTTTGAATTTACACTGTGAAACCTGTTGGTATTGATTTCAGTACCAAAAAATTGTTTATTTGACAAGTGCGATTTATTTAAGTGGTTGAATACCTTCACTATTAAACCAGTAGGGTAAGTGAGAATACGAGATCCGGTCAAATATGTGAATGTGAATGTAATTGAAGTATGGTTTTATCTAAAATTGCAGTAATTGAAGCAATATAATTATTGTCAGTAACTAAATTATGTTTAATTTTGTGCTCATTTTATACGAAGACTTAAGTGATTATGATGTGACACTGAGATTGAACTTAGGACATTTGCCTATTGATATCAATTTTTATTTTTATTTTCCACTCGGTGTTTGATATTCGCATTGGAGCTCAATTAATTCAGATTTGTGTTGAATAATGCCCCATTTGAGGTTTAGCGCTTCCTACCATGAATTTTTCCATATCCCAAACTCATTTAAATATTAAAGATGAGATCGATATGATTATTTACTTAATAATTATATATTCAACACGCTTCGTCACAACTTTTTTTTTTTAGTATTTTGCGGATGGGTGATATGTCATCTACCCACTATAATATATCACGTTTAATTATCATCTCATTTATATAAGCTTTAACGATTCGTCAATTCATAAGAAAAGTAAAACAAAATTGGAAAAGACTACAACATAAAAGAAAATAATAAGGGCAGACAATTATATTACAATAAAAATAAGGAACATTAGTTTATTTATCTTGAAATAGTAGAAGTACATGAAGACATTATATTTAATATCTCCACTTTATTTATTTTTCATAACATAATGTTACTAACCCATACTGGGAGTAACTTGAACAACGAGTTTAAAGTCAACAACCAGAAAAACTCTGCCACAAACATAATTAAGTGGCTTATGCATACCAGGAAATAGGAGCCTAACTTCATGAACTATGGAATTTTCCTTCTCAATTACTTGGTGAATTTAATAATAAATGTTATGATAGGTATTGAGTAACTCAGCCCATCAATAATTGATAGTATATTTTCAAAAGATTTAACTAAAAAAATTAAAAGGTAATTTTTATCTAGTAAAAAAAAGTGGGGAAATTTCAGAAAATGACACGACACGTTTTATTTATGTTTTCAAAGTCTTTTTCAATGACAAGGAAAAAACAATATAAAATGAAATTTAAAAAGATTTACTAGCAAAAGTAGAGATGCTATGGTCCCTAGCTACGAAATGTTTTTATTGATGAATCATTTGGTCCGAAATAGAGGCGGATTTAAGATTTAAATGTTATAATTTTAAATTTTACGATCATGAATTCAAGTAATGATACACGAATTTCAAATGTAAATTTAAACATATATATTTAATTAGTTTCAAAACAAATATAAAATTTATGATAATTCTATTGAATTTGATTTTGGGTAAAAAGAAATAAAACTCGGGTAGATTATTGAGATGAAGCCACATGTACATTAGTTAGTTTTAAGGATATACAACAATTTGAAAAATTAACGATAAAAGTATATACAAATCTTAAAATATAACAGGGAGTATTAACATATTATTTGTGATAGTTCAGAGGTATATTTATTATTTTTCCATTAAAAATATAATAAGCAAAATTATTCAAATTCTTTTTACATACAACACTAATAATCCTCATTGTTTATCAAGTTGGTGCACTTTTGTCCCTAAGCTGTTGTTATTTTATTCACGGAAAGATTAACGGGAGAGTAGCTTGAAAAAAGAAAAACAAAAGAAAAAAAAGAAAGGGATATTAATTATTTTTTTATACAAAGCTATTGATTTTTTAATTCACATGAATTCAATATTTTAAGGATAGACCTTATCTGAATATATATACACTTAACCAGAATGAACAAATACATACTGGCAAAATAGCAAGAAGAAAAAAAGAAATAGAGAAGTAGTAATTGTTAGTGAAAAATTACAAAATAACAGAATTACAAGATTACAATTGAAAATAAAAATGAAGAAATAAATCTCTTCAGGCTGAGGCACGAATATCTCGCTTTTTTTAAGGAAATTCAAGTCCACTGCAACAAATGTTTTTCACTGGTCCAACAGTAGTATTTTTTGACTTGTCCCCTCCATGATACAACAACCTATTCACAAAAGATAACTCAACAACTCTGGACAAGAGTTGAGTCCAAAGCTTCACAAAAAGAACAACTCCCTTCAACTAATAAGAACTCTTTTTTTTTTTAACAAACTTTATGCACTCTATATTTTCTTATATGTAAAACAAATGAAGACCACCACTATTTTATAGTAGACGAAGTCTTCCTAGGAATAAATAGGAAGATAATGGGGTACTAAATAGTGAAGATAATAGTCTTAAGAGTTACATATGTTACAAGGTATAATAGAGGAATAAATAATGAAAATAAAGTGACACTTAAGCCACCAACGGCTTGGGAGTTGATGTATGCACCAAGAAAATTGTAACATATACACTAACTCCATTTGGAGTAATGCTGAATAGTAGTGCAGCAATAATTAGTTTCAACAGCAACAATCAACTGCCAATTCATCCATCATTGTGTAACATATATGAAAAGTGCACCAACGGCCATAAACCAACATCTATGTTGCCATGCAAAAAATGTGAATTCTTAAATTATTAAATTGCCACTCTATCAATCCCCCACTCATTTTAATATTAGATAAGAGAGTTCATTAGCTGAAGGAAGACTACTATGCATAATGAAGGTGTGCTCTGCATTGAACCTTCACTTAGTGAAACAATAACTTTTACTCTAGAGTCATAGTGGTCTCAAACTTGAACTATTGGGAAATAAAATATCACTGTCCACACATGATAATCAAGGTGTTAACATGAACTTTAAAAGCCAGCACGTTATGTCCATGTGCTATCCCGGTTTCATGGGTGCTTTTGAGAATAAACTCAATTCTCATAGGAAGCGACCTACTTCCACACTCACATA
Organism: Solanum verrucosum; assembly: GCF_900185275.1. Lineage (NCBI taxonomy): Eukaryota > Viridiplantae > Streptophyta > Magnoliopsida > Solanales > Solanaceae > Solanum > Solanum verrucosum. The sequence continues at coordinate 608,706 of NW_026020398.1, forward strand.
GGAGAAATATGTCGAAAGTGCTCTTGTAAGCTTAACACTCCACCCATACAGACTACAGATATTCATTAAGAGTTTTATCAACTCAACCTTCACAAACTACAGGAAACAATGCACTCACATCATAGGGAGAGAATTAAAAGATAGTGCATTTTTCACAACAAGTCATCATATGATTAGTTTTTCCCTTTGAACCTGGTTATAAGATCTCTAGTCCTCAGGTTGGGTTTCCTCATATATGACTCAAGAATCTATAGGCTTTGATCTCATCCCCCTCGATGTGCTCCAAACCTTTTCTCTTGTTAAGGCCTTAGTAAGAGGATCTGCAAGATTATCACAAGATTTGACATAAATAACATTGATGGTACCATTTATCAAATACTATCTTACATTACTGTGTTTCCTCTTTATAGGTCTGGATTTACCGTTGTAATAACAATTTTGAACTCTACCAATTGTAGCGGTGCTATCACAATGAATTAAAATAAGAGGAATTGGTATTTCAAAATAAGGTATTTGAAATAACAAATCTCTTAACCAATTCGCTTCCTCACTAGCTGAAGCTAAAGCAATTAGTTTAGCCTCCATGGTAGAGTTAGCAATTATAGTTTGCTTTTTTTTTAATCTCCAACAAATAGCACCACCACCTAAAGTAAAGACATGTAACATCCGACAATTTGAAATAACTTTGAAAAAGCTTGAAATTGGAAATAGTCATTTTTGGAAAAAATTGTGAAATTTCAAAATCTGAAAATTTGGCTAAGTATGGAAAATAATGAATTTTGGGCCAACTTTGAACAGTTATAGCTCCTAGCTCAGGATGATCTAGGTGTGGTTCCAGTCATGTTTGCAAATTCCGTGGAATGATCTTTCCAACGCCATAGAGTTTGCTCGTTTCCGAGTTCGTATGAGCGAGTTATGCCCTTTGAAAGTTGGGCAGTTGGCAGGAAATCTGTCTGGAAATTTGTAAGGGTATTTTGGTCTTTTACCTAGCCTTGTCTTTGGATATATATTAAGGTGTAAGACTTAATTTTGATCAGTTTTTCCCTTTTAAAAAAGAGAAAGGTTTAGGGTTCTTGAGAGAAAGGAGAGAAAGGAGAAGAAGAAGCAAGATTTCGTCAAAAGATCGTCGTGGATATCGTCGGGGGTGATCCCTTTTAGGTATGTGAGTTCATAGTGTTGGGTTTGTTCTTTCCCCCACTCGCCAAGCTCGTTTAATTTCGAGAAAAGATTGTTTATGTTTGATTAAAGTTGTTAGTTGGAATTATTGAAGTTGTAGTTGTGTTGTGTTGTAGTTCTTGTTGGCTTGGTGTATGTTTCCAGGGGTGTTTTTGAGTTGAAACTAGTGTATGTTAAGGTTTTTGATGATCCTAAGTGATTGGGGGTTGAAGCTTTGAATATTGGAAGGTTTAGAGTTGGAGAAAAGGAGGAGAAAAGTCAAGTTTTCGGGGAAAAGGGTTGGGGCGTCGCGCCAGCCAACGCGCCCCAAGAGGGACTCTGAAGTCTAGCCCCTGGGGCGCCGCCCCTACCAGAGCCCCAACCAGACCTCTCTGTAGTTTGAGGTCTGGCGCTCCACGCCTCTCAGAGCGCCAAGAGTGCCAAGCTTTCCCATTCCTTCCCCACTTTCTCATACATGTTCCTATGTGTTGTACCTATGTTCCCTAGTTGTTTCCCATACCCCAAAGTACGTTTAAACGTCAAGAACTCGTCCATAACACGTGATCAAATACCTTGAATCCATGATTCCAATTCAAGGAGAGTAAGTTTCCAAGTCAAGGGAAGTTAAGAGTTGAGTCTAGAAGTTCAAGAAGGGAGTCAAAGCAAGTCTTTAAAGCTTTCCAAGAGTTTTTGTTGAATGTTTTAACTTCTTTTTAAGGCTCAAGTTTCAAGTTAAGTCAAATTTCAAGTTAAGTCAAGTTGCAAGTTAAGTCAAGAGTTTAAAGTTGAGTTCATTTCTCAAAAGTTATTAAGGAACTATATATTCCCAAAGAAGTTTCCAAATGTTTTTACATTTGAGTAAGAAAGGAACTATGATTCAAAAAGCGCCTTTGGGCTAGTTTTCAAGAAAAAGGAACATTGTTTCCAAGTGAGCCTTCGGGAAAAGTTTTGAGTAATTATCTCAAATAAAGAAAGATGTGTTTAAAACACTTATGAGCTAAGTATTTTTGGGAGTAGTCTTGAGCACCGAATTGGGGACACGAGTTCATATAAACTCAAATCTCCATAAGAACTATGCACCAACATGGGAGTTAACGGGTCATACTTTTTAAATGAACCCGTAAGATTAAGTTAGTGGATCCACTTAGTAAAGTTAGCTTCCTATATCATGGCAAGGTATAGGATGGTCCTTGGGCAACGTGAGGTAAAACGTTGTATCACCACTAGGGCTCATAGTGGTGATTGTCGGTTGAAAGAGTCTCCCACTAAAGTTATATTACTTTTATATAAGTAAAGTTGAGTCGTTATTGTTTTACCTTTAACAAGCTAAGTTATTTACACGATTTTACAAGCTTTATATATTGCATGTGTCGTATTGCTATATATATTGAGTTCAGTTATTCATGAGTTGAACAGAGCCAAGGTAAGAGTTCTTTTGTACTCTTTTCAAGCTTAAGTTGTGGTTTAACTTTTCAACTCGCATACTCGTACATTCAATGTACTGATGTCAGTTGACCTGCATCTTATTGTGATGCAGACACAGGTGCCCAGGGCCAGCATCCAGTTCGCCATTGATCCAGTTGAGTACTTTCGAGTCAGTGGTGAGCCTCTTTGCATTCTGGAAGACTCGATCATTTTGTTCTCTTAGTTTTGTTTTATTAGGATGTTTTGGAGTCTGTCCCAACATCCATCTCATTATTATAGAAGCTTTATAGACAGTTAGTCAGTTGGTTTGGAGTCTCTCATCTATATAAATATGTAAATATTCTATTTTAAGACTCGAGTTGCCTTTTGGCCAAATTTTATTTCAGTCAGGTGGTTTTAAAACCATGCATTGCATTGAGTTATTCCGCTAAGTTAAGAAAGTCAGGCCAAGGGTTCGCTTGGGGGCCAGCAATGGTCTTCGAGTGCCAGCCACGTCCAGGGTGTAGGCTCGGGGCGTGACAAGACATAACCAGTGATAAAACATGAATCACCTTATAAAGTGTTCCAATCTGCATCACAAAAGCCTTCAAGTACAACAATATATTTTTTATAGAACAAACCACAATTTTTCGTTCCAATTAAATATGTTTACATCCCTACTCTATTTGAATAGGGTGAAACGTCGCGGTGATTCAAAAAATAATCAATTGATTCAATTTCAAAAGAATTTTAAAAAAATAAGAATTTTAAAGAAGTCGCCACCTAATTTTAGAAAAACTAGAAAACCAATAAGTAATCTACGAAACCATTAGATTCTAAGTAAGGGGTTCAAGTTATTTCGAAGGGAAGAGGTTAGACATCCTTCGAAATCCACAAATGTGGATCCCGATTGAATTCATTTTTTCAAATTGAGGAGTAGAATAAAATATTGTACAAATATAATAAACATGCAATATATACAAGTAATATGATAAAACAATAATATAAAAATCGACCTAAATTTGCTTATCGTCAATAATATACAATAATGAATGAGAGTATAATTCGAACCTAATTCGAATGGCTTCAATGGGAAGCATCTTCGAGGTACCTGTAAACACACTTAGTAAAAATGTTAATAATAAATAAATATAACTAAAAAATAAATAACAACTTAAAATAAAAATCCGTCTTACTAACATGAAAGGCCTTGGAAATCGACGGTAATTTCTTCATCGGCCAATTTTAACAAACAATACATATAAACTTAAACTAAATTTCCGTATTTTATAATGTGGAGGCCTCCAAAACCGACGGAGAGATTTTCTCATTGGTCATTCTATAGTATAGAATTACTCACATTTAACCATAAAAAAAATCGATTAAACAATAATAATACTATAACAACACGTATACAAATAAGTACAAACAGAGACCAAAATAAAAGTAAATAAGTAGCAATAAAGTCATAAATACTTTTAACTGTAGACAACAATAAGGCAACAAACAAAATATCATATTTTACTTTCCTCAAAGATAAATCTAAACAAAGTTAATCAAAAAATCAAATTTCCAACAAGACATTAATAAATTATTGATTAAATTAGTATTGACAATAAAGATGAGTAATCACATTAAGGATAATATTTGAACTCTAAACAGATGACTACACAAAAACATTAACAAAATAATTCTAAAACGAGAAAAAAAAATAATAATAATAATAATAAAAATTAACAGATCTATTTAACAACAAACAAAACTAGTGTAATCAAAATTAAATGCAAACAAGTAATAACCATAAACAACCACTATAGTTTATAAGAGAAAAAGAAAAGGAGTTTACAACAATAATTATATTATATATACAATAAAACAAAGCAGATCTATAAACAAGAGTGAGAGTAATAATGAGTAAAGGGAGGAAAAATTTGCTTACTGTTTGGAGCTCATGGTCGAAGAAATGTACTTGTTTATTTCTGATTTGTTGTGGCTCGACGGAGTTGCGATCGATTTCGAGCTCATTGGCTCACTTGTGGAGCCGTGGTAGAGTTTGGAGCTTCATTGGTTGCTCGAGCTTGGAGCTCATTGATGTTGAGTTGAAACACCTAAAAAGCAAAAGAAAATCGTGAAGGGGAAGAGGGAAAGGGGACTAGCCGTTTGTGGTCTGTTGTTCGCCGGAGCTTGAAGCTCGATTGGTCGGGAAAAATGGGGAACAGAGGTGGGGTTCTGGTTCGAAGCTTTGGTGTTGTTTCAGCGAGCTTGAGCTCGTATATTGAGAGGGAGAAAACGGCTGGAAGGGTCTGGTAGTTGGAGAATGGGGGTGGGTCTTTGGGTTTCGCCGGATTCCGGTGACTTTTTCACCGTAAAAAGGAGAAAAACGAAGGGGTTTTGGTGGTGGCGTTGTGGGTTGAGCTGATATTGGAGTGTTGCTTTCCAGTGGGGTTTTGGGGTGGTATTCCGTGGAGAAGATGAGAGTAACAGGTGGTTTGGGTTGCTATTTTGAGTTGGGTGGCGGCGGCAGCTCTAGGAAGATAAATTAGGTTTTTTGCCCTTTAGGAAATTCTTACCTCTTCCTATAAAAGAGTTTACCCCCCTTTGACCTAATAGACAAACTATTTTTTATATAGGGAGTTGAAAATTACAATATCATTATTTTAAAATTGTGAATCAAAAATCACCGATCAATAAAATATCTATGTATGAAATATTATCTGTTTTTGAATGAATTTCTAGGTTGTGCGAAATATCAAAATGAATATTAACGAATGTAACAAATAAAATGAATATGTATAAATATATATATAATGAACGTAACTAATGACATGTAAAAAAAATACAATTTAAAAATTAACTGATAAAAAATCCTAAATTTTGATAAATAAAGATAGTTATCAATAAGCTTATTTAAAATTATAAAAAATCTTAAAAGTTACGAATTTTAAAAATGTTAGGCCAAAATTGGGTGTCAACAAAATATCTCATAACTCTTGTTACAGCATGTCAATGTTCATTACGTGGCTTGCTTGTATACCTGCCAAGTACTCCTACTGCATATGCAATATCAGGCCTAGTGCAATCAATCACATATCTCAAACTTCCAATTATGCTAACATATTCCCTTTGATTTATTACATCATTTTCACTTTGAACAGGAAATAAGTGAACACTTGAATCAAAAGGAGTAGCAACATGCTTGCAATCAAGAAAGTTATATTTTTTTCAAAATTTTCTCAACATAATGTGACTCATCACATGTTCTTGTTATTTTTATTCTAAGAATAAATTTTGCCTCACCAAGATCTTTCATATAAAAACGGCTTCTAGAATGTTTTTAATTTCATCAATAACATTCATGTTAGAGCCAAAGATCAACAAATCATCAACATACATGCAAATAATTACATGTGAATTATTTCAAGACTTATGATAAATGCACTTATCACACTTATTTGTTTTAAACCCATTATTAATCATGCAGGAATCAATTTTTTCATGTCATTGCTTTGGTGCCTATTTCAAGCCATATAGGGATTTAGTAAATTTATACACTTTGCTTTCTTGGCCAACTTCCACAAAAGACTCAGGTTGTTTCATATAAATTTTTCCATTTAGGTCTCCATTTAAAAAAGCAATTTTTACATCCATTTGATGAATTTGCAAATTAAAAATTGCAACCATAGCAATTAAAAGTCTTATAGATGTAATTCTTGTTACCGGAGAAAAAGAATCAAAAAATTCTAAGCCTTCTAGTTGTTTAAAACCTTTTGCAACTAGCCTAGCCTTATATTTATCAATTCATCCATCCGGTTTCAACTTTTTTCGTAAGACCCATTTGCAACCAATAGTTTTACAACCCGGTGGTAAATCAACTAACTTCCAAGTTTTATTAGAAATTAGTGATTCATTTTCATCATTTACAGCCTCTTTCCAAAATATAGAATCATGTGAAGATAATGCTTCTTCAAAATGAGAGGGTCATCTCCAACATTAAACACATAAAAATCAGGACCAAAATCTTTTTCTACTCTAGCTCTTTTACTTCTTCTTAACTCAAAATCATTAACTTCTTTATTTTTCAAAGTAGAAGTAGAAGAACTAGGTAGTGACAAAATATTTTGTTCAATCCTTTGACCCCCACTATTTTTAGAATCAAATGAAAATTTATTTTCATGAAAAATAGCATTACCTGATTCAATTATATTATTATCTTCAAGATTAAAAAATCTATAGGTTGTACTATTTGAATCATAACCAAGAAAAGCACAAGTAGTAACTTTCTTACCCAACTTTGTAATCTTGGGATCCATTAGCTTCACAAAGGCTAGACAATCCCAAACTCTTAGATATTCCAAACTTGGCTTGTGACTTTTCCACAAATCAAAAGGTGTCAATTTAGACTTTTTATGAGGCACACGATTCAACACATAACAAGCAGTCAAAATAGTTTCACCCCAAAAATTTAAAGGTGCATGTGACTCAATAAGCATGACATTAGTCAATTCAATCAAAATTCTATTTTTCCTTTCCGCTACACCATTAGATGAAGGAGAATAAGGAGGAGTAGTTTCATGAATTATTCCCAATGATCTAACAAAAGAATTAAACTCATTTGACTCATACTCACGGCCTCTACCACTTCTAATTTTTTTTATTTTTCTTCCAAACTGATTTTCAACCTCATGGAGATAAGTTTTGAAATTTTCAAAAGCATCACTTTTATTTTTCATCAAGTAAACATATGTAAAGTTAGAAAAATCATCAATGAAAGTGATAAAATATCTATTACCTCCACGAGTTAAAATTCCACCAAATTCACAAATATCAGTATGAACTAATTCTAACAAATCAGTTTTTCTTTCAACTTGAAAACGAGGCCTTCTAGTGATTTTGGCTTTACTACAAGCTTCACACTTTTCAAAATTCTTTTTAACCATTGGGATTAGTCCTAAACTACTCATGATTCCAACATAATGATCATTAATATGACACAAACGAGCATGCCAAAAATTGGTAGAAGAAAGCATATAAACAGAAGTAGAAATTTTATTCTTTTCAACATTCAATTTGAACATCCCATCACAAGCATACCCCTTTCCCACAAAAATACCCTTCTTCACAATGACATATTGTTTGATCAGATTCAATAATTTGTTTAAAGCCTGCTTTATTAAGAAGAAAACTAGACATCAAATTTTTTTCTCATGGAAGGAGTATAAAGTACATCTTTCAAAGTTAATACCCTTCCAGAAGTAAAACACAATTCGACATCTCCCATTCCAAGCACTTGAGTTGTTTGAAAATCACCAAGCATGATGATTTTGGGCTCCTCAAAATGAGTATAGTTTTAAAATCAGTCTTTGTCATAACAGACATGACGGTTTGCACCAGAATCATCCCACCATCCATCACCACTCTCAACCATGTTTATGTCGGTAATCACTGCCACAAAAAGTTCTTCGGTAACGCTTGCCTGAGAGTTAGGTCCACGTTTTCGGAATCTGTAAAATCGAGCAATATGCCCACTCTTGCCACAAATAAAGTACGGTCCCTTATCTTGAACTTGTTGATTTTGTGCTTGGTTATTTTCACCATTATTTTTCTTGGGAGGTCTACTATTATTTTTCTTTAAAAAAATTCTTCTTAGGCTTCAAAGAAGTATTTTTGTGAGTTTCAAGAGTAGCATTATTTGAAGTAATTAAATTTACCTTCGTTGTGATATTGCTCTCTTCTTTTTGTAAAAGTGCATCTTGGCCCCTTGCCTCTTCACCATCGTACTTTTCCACTTTCTCATGATGAGAAATAAGTTCATCATCATCCATAGAGGTGTCATCAACTTTATTATGATTCTTCTCAGTTAACACATAAGAAACATTGAGAAGACTTAAGTAGAAAAGTACTTTACCCTTGTTTTATTTAAAAAGATTAATAAAAGGAAAAATGACTGAGTTTTCAAAAAATCAATTAAACTTATGATTTAAGAGAAATCGAATTTCCAAAAGATCAGAGTCGCCACTTAATTTTTAATAAAAAATAAAGAAAAATATAAGGTTTTTCAAAAGAATCAAACATATAAAATCAATTGAAAAAAGGGTTCGAGTTCAATGTACATTCCGGAAAGGTGTTAGGCCCTCGAAATGTCCGCTAACTTGCGGTTGACGGGCGATTTGACTAAAAATGACTTCAACTAAAAAAAAATTTTTTGAGAAAATATTAACCAAGTAAAAAAGAGGTTCACTTTTTGTTTATCGAATTATTATTATTACTATTATTAAGGGGAATAACTAAAGGAAAACTTTTAAAGGGAAGACCTCAAGTGTTGACGGGACAACTAAAAATAAAACTAAGCATGGAACATAAATATAAGAAATTCTATTACTTTATTATTATTATTATTATCATTTATTAATTGTTATTTTTTTTAAGGGAAATAAACTAAAGAGGGATCATCCTAAAGGGAAGTAATTTAAAGTGACGAGATTAATAAGCAAAAAACAGAGCTAAGTATAAAATATTTAATTCAGATATATATATAAAGAAATGGCCATCTTCAAGAATTTAATTAAGTTAAATCATAATTAAACAAGCGGTTAGTCAACATAATAAACATATAAGTAAGAGCAAAGGGAAAACAATTGAATTTGGGCCCAAATTCTCAAATCTGCAAAAAAACATAATAATAACAATTTATTGGGCTTTTGGCCCTTTTCCATCTTCATTGGCCATGATATACACCAAATATACATTTGGTGTATACGCCATATATACTGCTGATTCTTGAACTTTCGGTTCTGTATTTTTGTTTGGATTTCATATTTTTGCGTCTTCCACCTGTATTTTCACGTTTTTCCCTGTATACGATATTTTCTGACTGTATATCGATGTATACAGCAGGTATGTCAGTCTATTTTCAGCTATCTGGAACCCCAACACCTGATTTCCAGCCCTGTATTTTGACTTTTCAGACCTGTACGTCATTATGATTGACTCGATAACGGTGTTGGGTTTCAATCCGACTCCAAATGCAAGGGAAGAGTCTCGTGGACTCAAGGCAAGTATCACATACAAAAGGAATACAACAAAGATTAATATTCACGCTTAATGGGCGAACCATGAATTATTTTAACAAAATTCGCAACTATATACAATAAAAAATAAAATTAAAAAAAAGTTGAGGAAAAGAAAATCACCAGTTGGTCATTCAAAAGAAAATTAAATATGATAAATCATGCTTAGACTATAAAACTAAATATGCTACAATCATGCTTGGACTATAACATATAATAGTTGTGCTCAAACTAACAGAAGTTCCACTTAAAGAATTGAAACTTCACAAGAGAATAAGGCAACAGATGGAGGCATATTGACAAAAATGCGAGAACAAAACAGAGGCAACCATGAACTCATCCCTTCTTTAACAATAACAACACATAGAGGAATATATGAACTAATCGAAATACTACTAACACAACATATCTAATAAAATAACGAAGTAAAATAAAGAATGTATAATACTATGACATAATGAATATATATATATCATGAGAATGCCAAGAATAAGAAAGATTCATTTTTTTTTTTTTTTTTTTTTTTATAGTAAGGCATGTTAGATTTGCCTAAAAGGAAAAAAATGAGAATTATGAACAATAATGACAGAATGCATTCTTCCTTTCACAGCAAACACAAAGATTTAACTCTAATATCAAACCCAAAAAAAAGATGGAAGGAAAAAAAAAAGTAAAAATCACAAGCTACTAAACTTGCACTTGAACATCAAGCTATTCTAAGCAAAACGAGATATAGATTCAGCTGACTTCCTCAAAACAGAATAAAATGAACCAACTCAAACTTTTAACTATCAAATTTTCATCTTCAACGACTAAGGAGAAATATCAACTAAGACATTATACAAGAAAACTGTGAATTACTTGAAAATTTTACTTGGGGATTCTATCCGCAGGAATTTCCTACGAATTTACATGCAAAATTATAAAATTCCTAAGTTATGCAATATTTTACCTGCGTAAATTTTTTTCAAGGAAAATTCGCAGGTAAATTTGGCGCAAAAATATTACTTGGAGAAATTAATTTGCATGTAATATTTTCATAGGTATATTCACAAGTAATGAACAAAAATAAATTCCTTTATTATTTTGGTAGAAAAATCCCCAAGTAAAACTACGTACGGATTTAGTTGGGGATATTAAAAAAATTAAACTTTTTTACATTAGAGAATTACTTGGGAGTTTGTTTCTACGAATTTAGATATGAATTTATTTAATGAGACTTTACCCAAAAATTACATACAAGGGTAATTACTCAAGGTCTTGTCATTGCGAATTAGTTGGATTGCTTTAATTGGAAATTATGGGAACATTCTTGCACCGATAAATGTTTTTTTTGTTTTGAAACACTCTGTTAATTAATGTGGTTAAAACTAGTGAAACAATTTTACCAATTATCATATACTATTAATTATTTTATGAAATTTACATTTTTGAAAACTACATAAAAGTACTATAAATAATAATAATTAATTCAAATATATTTAAAAAATATATCAAGAAATTACGGTCAAAGAAAAATATGTTTGGATCTCAAGATGACACATGAGACGAAGGAAATACTTTATTTACGTATATTAAAAGAATGTAATTTGAACTCGATGAAATACTTTATTTACACATATTAGAAATAGAGAATAAATAAATATTTTAACACATTGATTTATTGAAGGAAAATTGGAAAAAAAATTAAAATGTAATTTTGTGAATCACTGATCCTATACCACATCGGTGGATGAGGATAAAAAGTTCAGCCTTATAAGGCTTCCTCCTAACGTGATTAGTAATTAATTTCTCGATCTTTTAGGAATTAAATTAGGAACTTAAATAATAAGTACTAGTAATTAGTTTAGGGTTTGACTAAATAGTTTGTGTGCACTATTGAATTAGTTAAATTGGGGAGAGAAAAAAATTAAATATAAAGAAAACAAATAGAGGCACTATTAAATTAATTAAATTGGGGGATAAACAAATTAAATATAGAGAAAACAAAAGAGAATAAAATAATTAATCCCTTCTCATCTCACAAATCTTTACCAAAACTTACTCGTGAATTTTCAGAATTTCTTGTGAAAAAATTTGTAGGTAAATGTAACGGTCCGCTAGTTCGTTTTGAGAACTAGGACTATTTTGACTCTTCCCGTAAAATTTAAATCGAAAACTTTGGAATATTCGGTAACTACGAGTATCTAGTTGATGAAAATTTTATTAAATAATTAATAATTAATGGGCCAAGTCAATAGTTCATTTAGTACCCTTTTATATGTGGCCCATGAAATTAAGCTAAGTAAAGAGGGGTTAATGATTTCTTAGTCATAACTCAAAAATAATACAAAAGGGCAGAGAGCAGCGGTTGGTTACGGGGTTACGGTGGTTTCTGGTAAGCACTTCAATTCCTTCAATTTGTATATGTAAATTGTGCAATGCTCTTGTAATAATTTTGTTTATTACAGAAAATGATCCGATTCCTTTTATATTAATGCTATTGGGAGGGGTTGGTCAGAATAGGTGGAGGAACGAAATTTTTTTTAACAGTAATTAATGTGATGTTTTCTCTTAGGGTGAATATACAATGAGGTGGTTAAATTTTGTTTGGATTGAAAGAAATGGAAAGTGGAACAAATCTGGAAGGTGATAACGTTCTTTGGACTAGATTAGGAAGAGAAAATTGTTTATGTTAATTTTTAAGGGTAATCATTGAACAATGATTAGGTATAATCATTGGCAACAATATGTCCGCATAATGGAATCTGTGTAGTTCCATTGGTTATTATTTTATTTTGTTTCGTGGGTGAGGTTACAGGTGAGTAATTATTTGACTTAAAATTTAATTATTTTTATATAGTTATTACTCTTGAAGTTTTAATAGATGGATATAGGTAACACATTTTTGGTGGTATTATAGTATATGAATATCATTAGATTCATGATATATATTTGGAGGAGTTGAGGCTTAATCCTAGGCTTGAAATTTAGCAAATATATTTTGACATATAAATCATATCAAAATTAGGAGTTTGATTAGAGATATGAGTGAGTTTTGGGTCTAGGATAGACATATAATAATATGGGTTTCTATGAACTCGCATGCTTACAAATATTTCATAATTGGTAGATTGGGAACGTTCTGAAGCTTTGCGAAAGGGGAAGGAAAAATCTTGAGGATTTGTGGCACGTGTTCGGCATTCGAGGTATGTTAAGACTTTTAGACTTCGTTGGAGGACGTTTTCCTAATTTAAAGATTAAAAAATGGAATAGACAATGGGTAAGGGTGAAAGATGGGGGTCTCGTACCAATGATGTGACGGACATTGGTATGAGTATTGGTGTTATAAAGGGAAAGTTTATTACTATAGAATGCAGATTTTAATCCGAGAATACCAAAGCATATGGGCATTAGCTGATATATTATTGACCGATTATTTTGTGTGATTGTGTTCTTATTTGAACCCGTATACTTGTGATGGTCGAGGTGGTTATGTATTATGCTGATATTTGATTGATTGAGATTCATCGTCATCCCATTTATTTGAGATTATATTATGCACATGCATTGACATGAGATTGAGTATCAGTTGGGCACGTCGAGATCGTCTATGCTGGCGATGGTGAGATGTTAAGATTATATTTTGGGCACGTGAAGACCGTTCGTGCGGAAATTATTTGATTTTATGAAAGTGCGTTGAGATTGTCCGCACAGACACGTGGAGATCGTCTGTGTCGGTATATGGACCTCACGAGTCCTATGGGCTATGAACTCTCGATGTATTTCTAAGGAGTATCATGTATATACAGTTGAGAGAGTACTTGGCATTCTGAGGCATATCATTTCATGGTGTCACATTGCATTGCATCTCATTACATCATTTGTTATTGTTGATTACGTGCTTTATTAGTGGTTGTACATTATGTGAAGTTTGATTATCCTTATTTTAATGAAACTCAACTGGTAAGCGTACTATAGACTTGAATAAGTAAAAGATTTATTTTTATTATTTAAATTCCTGTCACTACTTCTTCATTGTCGGTCTATGAGATATACTGGGTACATGTGGTTTCGTACTCATACTACACTTGTTGCACTCTTTTGTGGTGCAGATTCGATTCCGAATATGAGCACATCTCGTGGAGCTTTTTGAGTCCGACCTTGGAGTATCTTGGAGTTGTGGTGAGCTGCTTGGTTGTTCTGTGGCCCACACCTCCCTCTACCTTTTATTTATTCTGTTATTTTAGTATTCAGACAAAATATTCCTTATATTTGGATTTGTCATTTAGTTTCAAACTTGCATCATATTTAGAGGCTTTTGTACTTATGACACCAATTCTTGGGTGGTATTCTAGTTTTCCGCATGTCGTATTTATTAAGAACTTAGTGTCGGAGATTTTTACTCGTTGTTTACCTTTCTACCTTATTAGTTAGTTAAGTTTGGTAAAATATGTTGGGTTGACTTACCTATTGGTTGGGAACATAGGTGCCATCACGACTTGTGAATTTGGATCGTGACAGTAAATTACATGCGAAATTAATATTTGTAGGTAAATTACATGCGAAATTAATATCCCCAGATAACATATTTGGGGATTTTAAAAATCCACAGGTAATAATTAACTAGGAGCTAATTTCCAATGGATTTTGATTGGCAAGAAAATCCGCAACAAACTTTGATACCTGCAAATTTTGCTTCAAAATTCCCAAGAAAATTCCCATGTAATTTGAGTTTTTCTAGTAGTGAAAATAGCAGAATTACAAGATTACAATTGAAAATAAAAATGAAGAAATAAATCTCTTCAGGCTGAGGCGCAGATATCTCACTCTCTTTAAGGAGATTCAAGCCCACTACAACAAATGTTTTTCACTGGTCCAGCAGTAGTCCTTCTTGACTTGTCCCCTCCAGGATACAACAACCTATTCACGAAAGATAACTCAACAACTCTGGACAAGAGTTGAGTCCAAAGCTCCACAAAAAGAACACCTCCCTTCAACTAATAAGAACTCTTTTTTTTTTTTAACAAACTTTATGCACTCTATATTTTCTTATATGTAAAACAAATGAAGACCACCACTATTTATAGTAGAAGAAGTCGTCCTAGGAATAAATAAGAAGATAATGAGGTAATAAATAGTGAAGATAATACTCTTAAGAGTTACATATGTTATAAGGTATAATGGAGAAATACAGAATGAAAATAAAGTGACACTTAGGCCACCAACGGCTTGGGAGTTGATGCATGCACCAAGAAAATTGTAACATATACACTAATAACTCCATTTGGAGTAATGCTGAATAGTAATGCAGTAATAATTTTTTTCAATGGCAACAATCAACTGCCAATTCATCCATCATAATGTAACATATATGAAAAGTGCACCAACGGCGATAAACCAACATCTATGTGGCCATGCAAAAAATGTGAATTCTTAAATTATTAAAATACCACACTAACAGTAATTACATAAATTAGTTCTCAAATCGTGATCGATTGTATAAGTTCTTATTATTCTTGTGCAAAGGAATATAGAAAGTTTCGTTTTACTTGATTTTCATGTTTTATGATTTTTGTATGCTAATTTACACGTAAAAAATATTTCATTTATCTCAATGCATTTATGTGGCATCATTTGGATATAAAAAAATTAAATTTTTTGATATAAAATTTATATATTTTAAAAACTGCGTAAAAAAAAAGTTTGATTCATAAGAAAATCGTTTCCTCATAAAAGAATACGAAATCTAATGCCACAAAATTTAAGCTAATGCAACCAAAGATTATTTTACTCTCCCATCTCTGATGATTTTCTAAGTTTGAGAGTTAAATAAATTATTATTTTAATTTTAATTTTAATTTTTTTATATACTTTAGAACGATAAGAGTATATACAAACCTTAAAGTATAACGTAGGGTATTAGAATATTATTTATGATAGTCCAGTGATATATTTATCATTTTTTAATTAAAATATAATAAACAAAATCATTCTTATTCTTTTTATAACACTAACAATTCTCATTGTTTATCAAGTTGGTGCTTGAAAAAAAAAACAAAAGGAGAAAAAGAAAGGGATATTTTTTTATTAAAAAAAAAAGATGGTCCACTATAAAATGTTTTTATTCATTAGTCATTTTGACGGTACTTGATATTGATATATTGTTTCTAATTATTATATCTTTCAATCATGCATACATTTATACATACATAAAGTTTACAATTTTCGCTCATCCAGATTCAATTGTACTATTTTCTTTGCTCTAAAATAAGTGTTATTTAAGTATAAGTCATGTTTATTAAAAAATTAATAAGTACAATGTGTAGTTTATTACTTCCCCTAACCCTTTTTTAATGTTAAAAAAGTATTATATAATGCACTTCTTCTCATGTCAATATAATGAAAAAATATTCTTTTAAAATGTAAGTTAAAGTTTTCATAATTTGACTCTCGAATAGCTAAATTTAACTTGAGACGGAGAGCGTATTTGATATCTTATAACAATTATTTTATCTAATGACAAATTATCATAAGAAATATTTATTATGAGCTATTTAATGACAAATTAATAATAATTTCATAGCTAAATTTTTAAATTTTTATTGTGATGGAATTGATGGAAGGAAACATAAAGAAAAAACTAAAAAAGAGATGATACCAAAAGTAAAATTGCTATGGTCCCCTAATGACATGTTCTTATTCATGAGTAATTTTGTCAGTATATAAAACACATAATAAAAGTGTTATAATTGTAAGTATTTTTTATATTGATATATTGCTCCTAATTATTCTGCCTTTCAATTTATTTAGTTGCGTGTGAATTCAATATACCAACCATGCATTAACTCTTTCGACATTTCTCATATTTTATTATGTAATTGATAAAATTGTTTCTTCTTTTGTATTTTTATAATAAATTAATAAGAGGAATTTCTTTTAAACCAAAAAAAGAAGAAGAATTTGGGTAAAAAAAGTTATATTTTTAATATACAAGGACTAGAATAGAGCAACCCTC
The DNA here is from genome assembly GCF_900185275.1 of Solanum verrucosum. Taxonomy (NCBI): domain Eukaryota; kingdom Viridiplantae; phylum Streptophyta; class Magnoliopsida; order Solanales; family Solanaceae; genus Solanum; species Solanum verrucosum. The sequence continues at coordinate 625,329 of NW_026020398.1, forward strand.
AAACTTAATGATCACTATTTGAGTGAAAAATATTTAAATTTTATGATTATATTCGAGATTTTTTTTATACCGATAGAAAGTGAACCTATTTTGTGAACTTTTTAAGGAAATGGAAAAAGGATTAAATATATCTTTATTTTATATGGAGTAATTTTATCTATTATGTAAAAAGTTTGACTCTATTGTTAGTCAAATGGTTCAAATATGCAATTATTGGCTAACGACCCCAATTCCCTTTTGGGGATTTTATTCTCCTTTTTGAAAAAACACAGCCAAATCAATTAGTATTATTTAATTTCTCTATTTATGTCACGACCCAGACCGTCGTGATTGACACCCACACTAACCCTTCGATGGGAGAACCACTACTATAACTCAAACCAAGCAATTAAACCACAAAACTAAGGCATTTAAGTACACAAAAGCAAGAAAAATACTAAGGAAAGAAATAGAGTTCCCATAAACTCTAACAAAAGTCTAACATTAATAAACTAACAATGCGGAAATTCAACCCATAGAACCTGAAAGTCATTGTACCAAAACTCTACTAACGAACAGTCTAAGAACAACGGGTACAACCCCGAAACTAAACAAACACCTTAAACAAATAGGCTGAGTCCAAAAAGAGTGCACTTAAACAAGAAAGATCCATAGCAGCCTGAAAGAACTGGCTCACCCTTGAATCCGATCACGCTTAACAGTCACCTAGCTGAGGTCTATCAATAGAATCTTGAAGATGCCCTGTACTCAACAAAGAACAAACAAGTGCAGTATCAGTACACAACCACAGTGTACTGGTAGGATCACGCGGCTATCCCAATAGGTGAAACACATGTGTCGCACCCTATTTCGAACCGGCTGAAACAGTTCACAACATAATGTGGCTAACACTCTGATTTTGGAAAAATTGCTTTTGTTTGTTTTAGAGTCGCCACCTAAATTTTAAGGAAAATATTAGGAAAACCATTTTTTAAATATGTAAATGTAAACTCTATTTTGATATGCGAAACCAGTGAGATTCTGAGTAAGGATTTTGGTTACTCGAGGGGAAGGTGTTAAGCACCCCTCAGAGCCTATCCGAAAATAGTCCTTAAACTTAATTTAGGAAAATATAATTAGGAAAACGTGTTTATTTATTTGTTTTAAAATCAATGATAAGTAAATTTTATTATATTTAAGAAAAGAGTACAATACAAGGTACGACATATATTAGTCTTATAAAATAGCTTTAATAGTGGTATTTTATCATATTGTAGAAATAAATAAATAAATGTACTTAAATGTATGATAAATTTGTATGTAAAAATATATATAGTTGTAAAATTATCCTAAAAATATGTAGATGTTGAATTTGCGAGAACCTGTCGTCTTATCTAAGACATGAAATGAAAATAAGATAGTAGTTGGGTGTGAATACGTAGTAATATGTGATGTGTAATTTGAATGAAAATATACAAATTGGAATTTTCTAAAATAAAATAAAATAAATGATACTAAATGTCAAAATATCATATAAAGGCTTGTGATCTTAAATATATTTATTATGAAGTGTAATATATACATATAAGTTGTTCAAAACATATGAATGTTTATCATTCTTTTTACATGTAGGGATAAGTTGACGATAAATTGTATTTGGTAAAATAATGTGTAAAGTGTAGGAATAAATTTATAAAATAAATAAGTAACATTCGGAATAGTAGATAAAATATAATTGATTATGTAGAGAAAATATAAAATATATACCTTTATGTGTATGACATATATATGTGTACCTTGTATTTGAACCTGTTTGCATATCTAAAATTTGAAATAGCATGTTAAAAAGATTAAAATGTTATTAGCAATGTTTGATAAAAAAAAAAAGTAAGTATAGTCAATACATTTTATAAAGGGGTGATGTAAAGAGTATAAAAAAAATAGGCCTAACTATTGAAACTTATTCTATAGTTACATTTGTTTTGTTAAATATATGAGCCTACTTCCCTACTTATTTTCTTAAAAAAAATGTATATCTAAAGATAAGTATCTTAGCCTTAAGTAAATTTCGATATGTAATTATTTTTAGTCTTTAAACTAGTTTCAAAATATTTGGAGGTCCTAAGCAATGAGTAGGCCTAGATGAATACTATTTTAGCCTTTATATATTCCTAAATTTATTTGGAAACCCCAACTCGTGAGTTTTCATTTTTTTTTTTTTTTTTACTTAAACACCTAAATGAAAATTATTTCACCCTTTTAAAATTTCAATAGAGAGTTTTAGACAATAAGTTTTCCTATTCCTTAAGATAAAGGCCTAAGTATATATACTTCTTTTTCCCAATTTTGAAACACTAGTATTATTTTAACCTTTGAAACTTTGTTTGGAAAATTCTTAAACTATAAGCCCCTTTCTTCAACTAAAAAAAAAAACGTAAAAAAGGATGTTATAAGTAAAATTGTTAACCATTTTTAAAGAAAATATCTTTTGTATCATTTGTTCTAAAGGTGTCTCAACTAATTTCATAAAACAAATAATATTAGCTCGCATAAACTTCAAAATAAAAGACAAACAATATATCAAAACTTGTAAGTAAATGTTAGCCAATATATCCAAACAATATAGTTAAGACTCAAAAGAGGAATGCTAAGAAATATTGGACTCCTAATTTTGCGAGACTCCAAGCATCGCGATGATCCTAGTTGCTGTTGGCCTAATATTTTAGGCCAATAACGAGTTTCAAAGTAGAAACTCCAGCCCTCCGATTGTACATGAAACATAAAAAGAGGCAAAAATTAGTAACTTAATATTGAGCCAAAGATCAGTCAACAATGTATGTAAACTTGAAGTGGTGCAAATACTTTACTATTTTTAAGCAAATATCTCAACTAATCTAACATGTATTAAGTCATTCGCATTTGGATAAAAAAAAAATTCCTACACCGTGTGTAATAAAATAGCAGGTAGTTAACTATCCAAACAAACATACCCCTTTTCATTTTTTATGACTTACTAAACACATAAAAAAAAGAAGGGCAGTATTACATTATAAAAGCAGTACATCCTAACTAACAAAATGCTAGCAAATATTATTCTTCATTTGTCATAATGTAGTACCACTAGCTCAAATGTTCTAGCTAATTATCACATGGTAAATGTAGAAACTAGTTACTCCTGAAGCTCGTAGAAGAGATTCCCTGCAATGGTAATGCCTTTGTCTAGATACATCTATCGTTTTGCAAAAGAAATGTTCATCTTATCTAATGTTTAATATACTTTTTCTTTCTTTGCAATACTATTTACAGATTTTTCTTCTTCTTTTGTATATTTTTTTCTACAAGATTGGACAAACAACATCAATGGTAGCATAGAATATCTAAGAATCAAAAGATAAAAAGAAAGTTCAGCAGTTCCTGGAATGCTCTTAAACAAACAGTTCAGCGGAAAGAATCATAGAATAATTGCGTTAATAAAATATTCATCCAAGAAATAAATAAATCAGGATGGCAAAGCAAGGATAATTTTCAAAGAATTTCAAATTTTAGCTTCTTCTAATAGCTCGTATTTTGAGTCTCAGGAGCGATTATGACAACATAAATAACTTTGGATGTGGATATATACAGAACCTTAAACCTACCAGTATACTACCAATATTTCTCTATGATGCGTTGACAGATGCAAACCTCTATTGTTTGCCTCCGAAGAAGATATTTTACCAGGAAAGAAAACTTTTTAAACAAGTGAGCAAAGAATTTATATACCTAAGAAAAGCTACTTTACATCTATCAAAACTAACGTTCTTAACCGGGACAAGACTCTTTGAACCTGTGAACAGAATAGTAATTTTTGGGAAAAGAACACCAGGCCTTTAGCTATTTCCTTTTATCTCACGAGAGAGAAATTCATTTAAGACAATAACCAAGATTTGAGAAGCTAAGCATATAGCGACAAATTTGTCGAAACGCTTTATGACTACTCGTCTTAAGAGATAGTCCTAACAAACACGATCATATCTATATATGGGTGGTCCTCACTTAGAAATATTATGAAAAGAGTTCGAGCTAACTTTGGACATGGCTGCCCACGTGACTGATCCCAACATGACATCTGATTTTTAACTAAAAAGAAATCTTTGGAGATGCATTCCTACAAGCTCAATATATGTAACATTAAATAATGAAGTAAGCCAAAGAAGAGCAAGATATGTACTAGTTATTTTCTAAAAGGAATGAGCCCTGATCCATATGAGAAAAAAAAACATGTCAAAGATAGCGAATGCCAAACATTTTAATTTCCACAAATGTATACGAATTATCTTAACAACATCTCAAGTGGTTTCATGGTTATAAACATAAAGGGAATAGCAGAAATACATTGTACATAGAGTCGGATGTATTGGAACAAACCATCAAATTAACGTGACAAAGCATATACTTGATCGGCAGACCATATCATTGATTCACTGATCAAATCGTAATCATGGTAGCTAAAGATCAAACAGAGAGTAAACTTCTCAACTCGACCTTTAATCTCATAACATTACGCTCTTAGTTACATGAACATGTAAAGATTTCAAACAAAAATTAGCAAACTGATTTCAATTATATAGAGGACAGAACATCGATTCGACTTAAGTTTACTACCTGAAATTAGTTTATGTAAACAAAATACATCTAAGAGGTAGCATTTACATTTAGAGAAATAAAAACACACACACAATCAGATTGGTAAATCAACAGTCCCTCTCATTGACTACAAATCTTTACTAACATTTTTTATAACTAAACGAATTTAGGTGGGTAAAATTTAGATAACGACACAAAACTATATTCTTATTTCCAGAAACCGAAAGCAAAACGTAAGACGAGGGTGATTACTAACCTTGTGTAGAGCAACAAACTAGAACTTCGACGTCAAGATTCCAACTTCTAACTTTCTCAAACTCGAATCCAAGACCCCAAAATCGAAAAATGAAAGAAGATAGAAATTTTCTTAAATCTAATGCTTGAAGTGTGTTTCTTCCCTTTTTTCTGCTGTTCTCCTGATCTCGTTCCTATCCCCCTTTCGAATGAGGCAAAACACCTCTAATATAGGCAAAATTCGGACTTCCAAAAATCCGGATTTGAAACTCAAAATTATTAAAACCCATAGTGTAATGCGAGGGACGAGTGAAATCTTGAAAAGATCACCTTTTTTAGGCTCCTCAGACTTGAGACCTAAGAGCTCCTTCTATTTTTTAGTTTTCTTTTCCATGTAACAAGGGAAAAGGGTGGGATTATTGACGGCCGTGTCAAAGAAAGGTGATGGAGGGGACTTAAAGTTGATAGGAAGAGGCCATGATTGATGGACGGCGTGGGGAGATATATTGATGACCACCGGAAATTGCCATTTTCCGGTGGTTTGTAGGTGGAAACGATGGCAGAGGAGAGAGATCGATGGTAGAGGAGAGGAAAAGAGTTTGATGTGAGAGGGGCCATTTTTTGGGAAGAGAAACGTATGGGGAAGGAGGAGGTTCTGGAAAAAGAAAAGTATGCGGGTGATGGGTTGTACTATTTGGAAAAGATGAATTTTTGGGATTTAATTTGGGCCGTCCGATCATTTGATCGGACGGTTGGTAAAAATAAAGAGTTAAAAAATAAATAATAATTATATATATATATATATATAAAATAGTAAAAGAATGAATTAATTAAGGCCATTAGATTAGATTGTAAGGCTGAGATCGAATCTAAAGAAGCACAATCCATGTGCTCGCCTACGTGTCATACATGGATTGGCCGGTTTAATAAGACTTAGATTGCCAAATTTACTCAAATTAAATTCATTTAAATTATAACTACTTTCTTTATTAAATAGCCATAAGTGATAATTATTTTGCAAGATTAGCTTATTTGATAAAATTAGTCACTCTTAAAATTAAATTAATATAAATTAGTAAATCATCCATTAACTAAGCTTTCTAATTTTAATAAATGTACGAAAAATATCTATTGCGACAAAAGGAATTATATTTGAACCACAATAGATTCAATTCTTAAGAAGAACAACATTTATTTAAAAAATGAGAAAGTAAGTGGTAATATAATATTTTATAAGAAATAACATTTAAGAAATAAATTTATCAAGTCAAATAAATAATTAATTTTTTTTTTTTTTGTATTCCTATAAAAATTTCATAACACATATTTTATTATTATTATTATTAGATGTGGAGAGCCAAAATTGGGTGTCAACAACATGCAAGTAACTACAATCATTATAAAACAGGCATATACCGAACATATACAATATTAGTCAACTTTACGAACAACAAACAGTTTCACGATTCTCACATATCACGGTTATATCAATTTAGAGCAACATACAGTCTTCCAGTATCAATCATCATTAGATATGAACGTAATTATCACAAGTAGATACATAACACAATTCAATGGTCCTCTCACGGAACCCAATTCAATGGTCCTCTCATGGAACCTAAACCCAAACTGTTAGCATACCGGTTCGTGGTACCCGATCCCATGTTTATGCCGAAGCGTGGCAACCGATCCCATATTTATGCCGAAATGTGGCAACCGATCCCATATTTATATTGGAACGTGGAAACCGATCCAATTAGTGTGTCAGATCGTGACACTCGCCCATTCAACAAACCACAATCACAATCACCATGTATATTCTCACAATCATACAACAAGAGGTGATTCATGACATACAATTATTCAATTATTCTTATTCACGATTAGGGTGATCAATAATGCAACATTCGCATACATACGTGCATTATAATGAAGCAATTACAAATTAACATATATCACACCAACATGAAATCACAACCATCACCTACTTCGAATCCAAGCTTGAATCCCCTAAGGCACTTGAATCTTCCCTTTCCGGATTCTTCCCGCTTGTTCGTGGTCTAAAACCAATAATTATACGCAATGATCAATATTCAAATGTCTAATTATCCGAATTATAACAAACTCAATAACCCTAGACCAAACCCTGAATCCCCATACCCAAATTAGGGTTTCTTCCACCATAAATCACAAAACAAAACCCTCCCCCATCAATATTCACCCATTATATTACGTTCTACGGATCGAAAAACAGATTCGGGGAGTGAAAAGCATACCTTTAGCCTCAAGAATGGTGAAAAACGTGTAGGAGTCGCCCGGGGTCGTTCCTTAGCTCCAAAAATAAAAAAAGTGCATAATAAGGTCGTCTAGGGGTTTATTAACGACCTTAAGTCGCGTCGAGCCCGCCACAACGACCCTCATCCCGTTGCAGCGGCCCCGTCAGAGCAGCGAATTCCAGCGCCAAAGCGACATTCTCGAGACAGAGAGTTGATTCAAGAATTTCAAAATTCACATTTCACAACACACCTCTAACTAACGACGCTCAGAAAATACCCATTACGCCAAGATCGATTTCGGGAGTTCTACTCTCCCGAATTCAATTTCGTAAAGTCGTACGGGATCCTTAACGTCTTAACTATTCACTCATGTAATCATATTCATTAATAGATCTCTCATTTGTTACCAGATTTCCCTACACCTTGATGACTCCGATTTTGTCCAATTCTGGACTAGGTTGGGAAATTTCAAGTTACTATGAAAAAGTTTTTCTGGCCCCAATTCTTTCTCCATTGGCTTTTCCATAACAACGAAAATCAGGTCGTTACAATTTATTTTTACTTGTTCATCCATATTTGTTGGTATATTGGAATAATTTTTGAAGGATAAATACATCGAGGACATTGATTTTCTCAATATTGTATGTGTTCATGGATACATGTTTGACAATTTGTAGATAATGGAGAAAATGGTCTTTTCCTTTAAAGCCACTAATTAGGACATAACTATTTTTTTAAAAAAAAATTACACACAGAATGTGAAGGAGGACAGGAAAAATTGAATTCAAACGTAATATGTGGGGGACATTGAAACGACCCCAAAAATGCCCGAAAATGTGCTTCGAAAACACCTAAAATTGTAATTTCCATATATCTCAAAATCCGTGCATCATTTCGGAAATTCGACTTCATATTCTTATTCAGGGGGTCAAATTGAGTGGGAAATGAGTCTAACCCGAATTTTAGAACAACCGTATCAAAATTCGAAAATCGCAAAAAATGCGATTTTGAGGGTCAACTTTAAAGGGGCATATCTCTCAGCACACAAGGAACTGGAAGGAGCTCAAACTATCAAAATTAAAGCTCTGTGAGTTAGATTTCCAACGCAATTTGTTTCACCTCATTCCGAGTTAGAATGAAGGAGTTATGACCATTTTCGTAAAACCTGTCCGGCAGAAAATGCAAATTTCAGTAGCCGAAAACACTGTTCACCCGCCTCAATTTTTTTTCTAAGTGTTGGGACGTTTTTATAAAAAGGGGACATATCCATACTTAGTCATTTTAACTTCAAAACATCCAAAAACTCTCTCTAAACCCTCTCCAAAAATTCCACCAAGATCATCAACCAAATTCAAGGATCCCAAGCTTTAATTCCGGATTCAAGATTCAATCTCAAGCAGTTCTCCATTCCAATCTTCATCAAGAATTCTCCAAAGTTGAGGTATGTGGGTTGATTGTGGAAACCTTCCTTTCCACAAGTCCAACCATTTATCCTCTATTTTACTTCAAGTTTATGGGTCCTTATGATCATTTATGAACTCTTGAATTATGGAATTATTACTACACATCCTATTATGATCTATTTTTGTATATTATCATGAAATGGAATGATTATATGATGTTTATGGTTTTCATGCCTCAATGATCAAATTATGAAGGTTGTTATATATGTATATATATATGTATGTTGTTGGTGGGCTGTTTTATATGGATTTTGAAATTGGTTGGACTTAGTACTCTTGAAACACATGATTTTATTTACATGAACAAGTAGCCCACCATATGTTTGATAAAATGCCATTTATAGAATTCTTATGAAATGGAAGGTCCAATGTACGTCCTATGAGTCGGATGATTATATAAGTATTGAAATGATGATGAAATGGATACATGTATATGATTTTCTCTATATAGTGTGTGAGTCGATCAAGCCTAGCTCGGGGGGTTGTAGGCCCGGGTAACCGTATCAAGGGGTTTGTACCTTGGTTGCCTAGTACGGGGGGTAGTAGGCCCGTATAATCGTATCGAGGGGTTTGTACCTTGGTTGCCTAGTACGGGGGGGTAGTAGGCCCGTATAACCGTATCGAGGGGTCTGTACCTTGGTTGCCTAGTACGGGGGGTAGTAGGCCCGTATAACCGTATCGAGGGGTTTGTACCTTGGTTGCCTAGTACGGGGGTAGTAGGCCCGTATAACCGTATCGAGGGGTTTGTACCTTGGTTGCCTAGTACGGGGGGTAGTAGGCCCGTATAACCATATTGAGGGGTTTGTACCTCTTTCGCCTCTCCAAGGGGGTGGTAGGCCTTGGAAATACTATATTGATGGTCACTCACTACACATATACTATGTCCTACTAAATATGATTTTTATATAAGCATCATTATACATATCATCTCATTAATATGCTATCTATCGGGTACGATTATGCATTTTGCCTATGATGTCCATCCCTTGTTGCATTGCATTGCATCCCATATACTTAGTACATTCAAACGTACTAACGCATACTCTATGCCTACATGATGTCACCATGTAGGGACCGGAGCACCGCTTGACCCTCGTCCTCCGCGTGGCTAATACGATTTTCTATCAAGGTTATTGGTGAGTCCTCCATTCCGGGGACGTTGCTTATGATCTTTTGCTATGTATAAGACTTTTCTTTTTAGTTATGTTTTGACTATGAGGGTGAGCCCGATAGTTTGTCTTGGCCCCCGCTAAGTACTCATGTTTAGAGGTGGTGTTGGACAAGTTGTGTATTATGCTTGAGCTTGACTCATCTATGGTATTTATGTACCATTTCTTCTTTTTTTCTCTTGCTTCCTTAGTCCCGATTTCCCCCTTTGATTATGCTTATTGCTTATGGTCATTTTAATTGCTTCCGCGACCAATGATGTGTAAGATACGCTATGAGGCTTGTTTGGGGTTCCTTCGGGTTCCCCATTCGCCGGTCACGTCTAGGCCCTAGGCTTGGGTCGTGACAGACATCCACTGTCCATTGATTCTACTATTTTGTAAATTATGAATTCGACAAGAATGAAATGGGAGATTTAATTTTATAGTCATTTATAAATATTTTCTAGTTTATTTTATGGTTTTTGTAAAGGGAGATTACTAAAAAATAACATAGAAGATCTTGATTATGCTTAATGAAAAAATTTCTTCTTTACCAAAAAAAAAAAAAAGGCTTAGGAAATCATTTTCCTCCTTAGAAATTGGAAATATAAAGGTTGGAGCATTATGCTAAGTTTTTATTATTGTCTTTTAAATGGGGAATACTCTTGTTTAAATAAACTTTTGGATTTAAATGGAATAAAATTCTTTTAAAGTACTCCCTTTGTTCACTTTTACTTTTCACACTTTGATTTGTCACATTCATTAATAAAATAATTATTGATATAGGTATTTTACCAAACTAACCCAACTAAATGATGTCTTGAAAAATAAGTATTTAATGTTGAAGGTAAAATATGGAAAAAAAAAATTATTGTCTTTTCTTGATATGTCAAAAGTGACAAGTAAAAGTGAATGGAGAGAGTAGTTTAAAATTCTAAAAGAGAAACTTCTTTCATTTTTCTTTTTAAAAAAACTCAATAAAATTGCCTCAAAATAGGGGGAACCAAAAAAACCTTAATTAATTTATTGGCAATTTGACTTCTTTATTTTATAACAAGGCTAGCTAGATTTCGCATTCTTCTCAATTGTGTATCATTATTTTTATTTACTTTTTTAAAGTTTTTTATTTGATAGTTGATATTCGTTTTGGAGTTCAATTAATAAAAATTTATACTGAGGAGTTTTCTTATATATGCAATGCATAAATTAAAAACTTTTCATTAAAGATGAATACATATTTATCTTTCCACACCTATAATGATACTTTTGTTTACTATTGGTCCCTCAACCTTCTTAATTTGTTCCAAAGAAAGTATAACATATTGTCACCTTTTATTTTTAATTTTTGGGGTGTGATGGGGAGGGAGTGGGGAGTGGGAGGACTAGTCTGACAATTACAATTCAAATCCTAGTTACCACACATTAATTAAATATATGGTCCCAAAGATGTTAAAATCTTAAATAGAGATACAGAGCAATTGATTTTTGGAATTATGAGAACCCAATATTTTAAGGTTAAATCTTACTTGAAAATATATACACTTTACAAACAAGAAAACACAAATACAAACTGACAAAATAACAGGAAAAAAAAAAAGAAACAGTGAAGGAATAACGCCTAACAAATACTCTTAATTGGAAAATTATAGTTTATATACGATAAAATTTTAGTTTTTATTGATAAATAATAAACTTTGAATATCTTTGAAGAAAGACCCCCATGAGATTTAGCCGTTTGGTCATGAGATTATTCAATTAAGCCAAATACTTTCTCCGTTTTAATTTGTTTGTTTACTTTATTTCTTACTTTGTTTAGAAAAAATATTTTTTTTCTTTTATGATAACTCTTTTAATTTTAATTTTCTACCTGACATGTATAAAATTACAAGATTAAATATCATTTTTGATACATTCCACATATTTTCTATTCAACCACAAGAATTAAAACCCTAGTTTACTTTCTGGAATTATGTGTCGAATCAAAATCAAACAAACAAATTGAAACAACCAAAGTAATGCCACAATATGTAAAAGGATTTAATTAAGCCACACTTATTTATTTCATTATTTATAGTAAGAGTACATGGAGACATTATAACAACAGACATTAACCCTTATTATTTTTGACATGTGGCTGCTTAATTACTTCCATAATAATCCATTAATTAACCAACCACAGGTATGTCTACAACATAACCCAAGATGTTATCAAAAAGACGAACTCGATCACAACGAAGATCCAATGTGACTGGTGAACCATTCAATAATATATGAACATTACTTATGAGTGAATTTTCCTTCTCAATTATCCCCTTAGCAAGCTTTGTTGGTACACCAATAAGTTCTGGCCACCTTAGTTTTCCTACATATACACATAATAATTAATTATAATGAGAGAAAGAAATTAAGAACAAGAAAAATATACTCTATTATAATAGCAGACATTGAGTTGAATCATGATATATACTTTTTTTTAAAATAGGAGTAGCGGAAGAGATTTTAAGGTGGAGAATCGAATCGTTATTAATAATGTAAAATTTTAGGTAATTAACCAACTGAACTAATAAAATTTTCCAGAGTTGAATAATCTACATCTTGTTTGGCCAAATCTCAGAAAAGTCAACAATGACTTCTTATTTAAAAAAGTATCTTTTAGAGAATTGAAGTGTTTGGTCAAGGATTTAAGGAAAAAAAAATGTGTTTTTAATAGTAGAAAAAACTCTTTTTTGAGAAGCTAAAAAAGCAAATTCCTTTAAAAGAACTTTACCTTTGCATTGAAATTCCTTTAGAAGTTCTATGACTTCTGGTTCATCACTTTCTTTTCGTGCCATGAGAGTTTCAAAGGCTGCCAAAAAAAATAAAAAATTCAATAGCAATTAGTGTATATCTCATTTCAAGTTAGATTATCATAAAATTATGACGCCTAAATTTTTTTGGCACAAGGAGGGGTAGAAGGAGATTCATCCGAACTCTGGCAGAGCCAATATTATCACTAAGAGAGTCAATATATACATTTTCACTAAGAGAGTCAACATTTTCACTAAATAATGTAATTTTTCAGCAAAAGGATGTCAATCGACAAACTCATTGAACAAGTCGCCCTTTCGAACCTGCTTTGCCGGTTAGTCACATTATATTTACAAGATCAAACTATATTTTTTTTTATGTATATATAGTATAAGGTAAATCCTTTGTGACCCCCCCCCCCCCCCACACACACACACACCCTCAACCCCCATATCGCAAAAGAAATATAAATCATTTACAACTCTAATATTATTCTTGCAATATATATATATATATATATATATATATATATATATATATAGAGAGAGAGAGAGAGAGAGAGAGAGAGAGAGAGAGGGGGGAGGGGGGGAGGAGGGTACTAACAAGTTGCAAGAAGAAAGAAAACAATGACGTGAGCAAACTTTAACTCCATTTTCTTTTAGTTGTAAAGAGTAGAAGGAATTGAGTAAATTTGTGTGAGTGCATCACATAAATTTATAGGCAGAGGTTGCCTTCATTGTAGTGACTAGTGAGGTACTATATACTAGTGGTGTCTAACAACCACATGTTGAACAATTTGAAGATAAAGGAAAAAAATATTATGTTTTGATATATTTTTAATTACATATTAGAAGTGAGGAGGGACAGTGAAAATTTAATTCACGTATAGTGTGTGGGGGACACATCATATACACTAATACCACTAATCGGTATATTATAAATTGGATAAGGGTAAAGCGGGAAATTTAATTTTATAGTCGTTTATAAATTTTCTAGTTGTATATAGGTTTTTTTAATTTTATTTTAAAGTAGATTGTTACAAAATAACATAGAAGATCTATAAAGATATAAAATACATGTTGGATTTGTAAGCTCATTTTTTAAAGAAAATTAAAATTGTAAGTGGATTTTTTAAAAGCCCTAAGACCCTTCTCGACCCTTCTTGCCTTTGGAAACTCGCTTGTTCTTACCGACTGCCATGGTCGAGCTTTAGTGGTTGACAATGTACCAAAATAATAAAAATAAGCAATAAAATTACATTGAAAATTACTTGACAAAGTACCTAACTAACATAAGATAGCTTTCAATGGTTGCCAAAGTATCTAAATAACATAAGCTCTACATGATACTAAATTCATATATATGCCAAGAAGTGAAAGAGGGTCGAGAAGGGTCTTAGGGCTTTTAGATTGAAAAATTGAATGAAATAATTGGGTTACTGATGAGTTATAGGGATTTTTTTAAATTTGGGTGGGTCTTTACTTGGGTGGGTTATTTTAATTTAATTTTTGTTCAGAATTTTGATATTTTTTTGTAAAAAAAAAATGACGTGGCCGAATTATAATTGGCCACGTGTAAAAAATGGTTTTGCAAAACCACTGTTAAAAAATAATGGCATGAATGAACCTTTTCTTAAACGGTAATGGCATAGATGAGCCAAACTTTTAACGGACGACATAAATGAGCCTTTTCTGAAAGTTCGATGACATATTTGAGCCTTAACCCAAAATAATATAAAACGAAATTTAAAAAGATTTACTAGCAAAAGTAGAGATGCTATGGTCTCTAGCTATGAACCGTTTTTATTGATGAATAATTTTGTAAGTAATAGAGACAGATTTAGGAGTTAAATGTTAGAATTCTAAATTTACGATAACGAATTCAAATAACAATACATGAGTTCCAACTTTAATTTAAACATATATATTTAATGAATTTCAAAACAAATATAAAATTTATGATAAATCTATTGAATTTGATTTTGGGTAAAAAATTAAATAAATCAGGTAAATTATTGAGACAAAGTCACGTGTCCATCTGTTAGTTTTAAGGGTATACACAACTCAAAAAATTAACGATAAAAGTATATACAAAAACCTAATTAGAAATAAATACATATTGGTCCCTCAACCTTCTTAATTTGTTCCAAAGAAAGTATAACATATTGTCACGTTTTATTTTTATTTTTTGGGGTGTAGTGGGGAGGGAGTTGGGGGTGGGGGCCGGGAGAGGGGGACTAGTTTGATAATTACAATTCAAATTCTAGCTACCGCACATTAATTAAATATATGGTCCCAAATATGTTAAAGTCTTAAAGAGAGATACAGAGTATTACAACTCAAATCCTAGCTACCGCACATTAATTAAATATATGGTCCCAAAGATGTTAAAGTTTTAAAGAGAGATACAGAGGATTGATTTTTTGAAATTACGAGAATTCAATATTTTAAGGATAAATCTTATCTGAAAATATATACACTTTATCAACAAGAAAACACAAATACAAACGGACAAAATAACAAGAAAAAAAAAGAAATAGTGAAGGAGTAACGCCTAACAAATACTCTTAATTGGAAAATTATTGTTTATATACGATAAATTATTACTCCCTCTGTCCCAGTTTATGTGACTTACTTTCCTTTTTAGTTAGTTCCAAAAAGAATGACACATTTCTATATTAAGTAGCAATTTAACTATAAAAAGTCTATTTTACCCTTAATGAAATGATTTACAGCCTCACAATTTTTTATCGTTCATTTTGGACCACAAGTTTTAAAAATCTTCCTTTCTTTCTTAAACTCTGTGTCGAGTCAAACTATCTCACATAAAATGAGACGGATGGAGTAGTTGTTATTGATAAATAATAGACTTTGAATATCTTTGAAGAAAGACTCTCATGAGATTTAGTTGTTTGGTCATGAGATTATTCAATTAAGACGAACAACAAACATATTTTTGTTTCAGGATCACAAGATTTAAATTTTTATTTTATTTTTTTGAATTATGTGTTAAATCAAAATTATACAAAAAAAAAATTGAAACAGAAAAAGTAGTACACATTTAATTAAGCCACACTTATTCATTCCATTATATATAGTAAGAATACATGGAGACGTTATAATGAACCCTAATTATTCTTGACATGTGGCTGCTTAATTACTTCAGTAATAATCCATTAATTAACCAACCACAGGCATTTCTACAACATAACCCAAGATGCAAGAGTAGAAGGTATTGAGTGGATTTGTAAGAGTGCATCACACAAATGTATAGGCAGAGGTTGCCTTCATTGTAGTGGTGTCTAACAACCACATGTTGAACAATTTGAAGATAAGGAAAAAAATATTATGTTTTGAAGGAGGACAGTGAAAATTGAATTTACGTGTAGTTCCAAAAAAAAAAGTAAAATTTTGAAGAGAGAGATACAAAACAGTTGATTTTTGAATTCACATGAATTCAATATTTTAAGAATAGATCTTATCTGAATGTATATACACTTCACCAGAATGAACAAATATATACTGACAAAATAAGAAGAAAACAAGAAATAGAGAAGTAGTAATTACATAAACTAGTTATCAAATCGTGATCGATTGTATAAATTCTTAATATTCTTGTGCAAAGGAATATAGAAAGCTTTCTTTTACTTGATTTTCATGTTTTATGATTTTTGTATGCTAATTTTCACGTAAAAAATATTTCATTTATCTCAATGCATTTATGTGGCATTATTTGGATATAAAAAATTTATATATTTTAAAAACTACGTAAAACAAAACAGTTTGATTCATAAGAAATTCGTTTCCCCATAAAAGAATACGAAATCTAATGTCGCAAAATTTAAGCTAATGCAACCTCAATAAATTCGTTTCCTTTGCCAAATGCCAACCAAAGATTATTTTACTCTCCCATCTCAATATGTGATGATTTTCTAAGTTTGAGAGTTAAATAAATTTATTATTTTAATTTTATTTTTTATATATACTTTTTAAAATATTTAAATTATTAATTGTAGGGTATACCATTTCGGTAATTTTGAATTATTAAAAAAAATCTTATATTTTTAAAAATAAAAACCTACATAAATTCCACTAATTTAGAAGTTAATTACTTAGGTTCACGCAAGTTTATAATAGGGAAAATTGTGCATTATAGCAAATTATTAATTCAAAATAAATGTTATAGCTACAGTTTCATTTAATTCTAATTCGTAGCAAACACATTGTCATTCGCCTCTCTCCCCTGAATCTCGCTTGCCACTCTGAAATCTCACTCGCCACTCTGTGGCTCACCTCTCTCACTTTATACAAACACAAATGTATAAATTGTGTTTGTGTTTATATAAAACGAGAGAGAACTATATATACACATATTATCTAGGATAAGTAGACAAATTCGCTCGCCTCCCTCATATTTTTATTCGCCTCTCTCTATTACGTAGCAGAAAATATGTATCTAGGCATATATCAAGTACTTACAATTATATCATTTTTTTTAAAAAATAAATCATTCAACTCAATCATGCATGTTTGCTATTAAAAGAGCCATGGTCCCCTCATGATATTCTTTTTATGGGTCATTTTGTCAGTAGTATATAAGACACATAAAAGATGTGTAATAATTGGAAGTACTTGATATTTGTCTTGAAAATATTTGGAGATAAGATTTAATGACCAAATAAATATTCAAAGATAAATGATAAATTTGGATTAATCCTTGCTTGATGCTCTACAATTCTATAGTAAGGCTTGACGGATTCAGTTTACCAGTGTGAGTTTAAATTACTGCAGGTACGAAATTAAAGCTCGAAATTTGGCTACTCAAATTCAAATATATCACAATTAGGGGTATAAAATCAAACCAAACCGCAAATCGAGTCAAATCGAACAAAAAACCTGACTAGTGGTTTGGTTTAACTTGGATTGGTATTGGAAAAAAAAACCCGACGATATTTGGGTTGGTTTGGTTTTAACTAAAATAACCAACTAGAGACCAAACCAACCCGACATTATATATATAATTTTAAAATTTTATTTTATACATAATAATGGGAGATTTAGTTTTATAGTCGTTTATAAATATTTTCTAGTTTAATTTTATTGTTTTAGTAATGGGAGATTACTAAGAAAATAACATAGAAGATCTTGATTATGCTTAATGAAAAAATTTCTTCTTTACCAAAAAAAAAGGCTTAGGAAATCATTTTCCTCCTTAGAAATTGGAAATATAAAGGTTGGAGCATTATGCTGAGTTTTTATTATTGTCTTTTAAATGGGGAATAATCTTGTTTAAATAAACTTTTGGATTTAAATGAAATAAAATTCATTTAAAGTACTCCCTTTGTTCACTTTTACATTGACACTTTGATTTGTCACATTCATTAATAAAATAATTATTGATATAGGTATTTTACCAAACTAATCCAATTAAATGATGTCTTGAAAAATAAGTATTTAATGTTGAAGGTAAAATATGGAAAAAAATTTATTGTCTTTTCTTGATATGTCAAAAGTGACAAGTAAAAGTGAATGGAGGGAGTAGTTCAAAATTCTAAAAGACAAACTTCTTTCATTTAAAAAAAAAAATCAATAAAATTGCCTCAAAATAGGAGGAACCAAAAAAACCTTAATTAATTTATTGGCAATTTAACTTCTTTATTCTATAACAAGGCTAGCTAGATTTTGTATTCTTCTCAATTGTGTATCATTATTTTTGTTTACTTTTTTTAAGTTTTTTATTTGATATTTGATATTTGCTTTAGAGTTCAATTAATAGAAATTTATACTGAGGAGTTTTCTTATATATGCAATGCATAAATTAATTTTTTTTCATTAAAGATGAATACATATTTATCTTTCCACACCTATAATGATATTTTTGTTTACTATTGATCCCTCAACCTTCTTAATTTGTTCCAAAGAAAGTATAACATATTGTCACCTTTTATTTTTAATTTTTGGGGTGTGGTGGGGAGGGAATGGGGTGGGGGGACTAGTTTGACAATTACAATGCAAATCCTAGTTACCACACATTAATTAAATATATGGTCCCAAAGATGTTAAAATCTTAAATAGAGATACAGAGCAATTGATTTTTGGAATTATGAGAACCCAATATTTTAAGGATAAATCTTACTTGAAAATATATACACTTTACAAACAAGAAAACACAAATACAAACTAACAAAATAACAAGAAAAAAAAAACAGTGAAGGAATAACACCTAACAAATACTCTTAATTGGAAAATTATAGTCTATATACGATAAAATATTAGTTTTTATTGATAAATAATAAGCTTTGAAGAAAGACTCCCATGAGATTTAGCCGTTTGGTCATGAGATTATCCAATTAAGACAAATACTCTCTCCAATTTAATTTGTTTGTTTACTTTATGTCTTACTTTGTTTAGAAAAAATATTTTTTTTCTTTTATGATAACTCTTTTAATTTTAATTTTCTACTTGACATGTTTAAAATTACAAGATTAAATATCATTTTTGATACATTCCACATATTATTTATTCATCCACAAGAATTAAAACCCTAGTTTACTTTCTTTAATTATGTGTCTAATCAAAATCATACAAACAAATAGAAACAACCAAAGTAATGCACAATATGTAAAAGGATTTAATTAAGAAGATTACATTTAATTAAGCCACACTTATTTATTTCATTATATATAGTAAGAGTACATGGAGACATTATAATCAACATACATGAACCCTAATTATTTTTTACATGTGGCTACTTAATTGCTTCAGTAATCCATTAATTAACGAACCACAGGGATTTCTACAACATCACCCAAGATGTTATCAAAAAGACGAACTCGATTACAACGAAAGTCCAATGTGACTGGAGAACCATTCAGTAGTATCTGAACATTAGTTATGAGTGAATTCTCCTTCTCAATTATCCCCTTAGCAAGCTTTGTTGGTACACCAATAAGTTCTGGCCACCTTTGTTTTCCTACATATATATACACATAATAATTAATTATAATGAGAGAAAGAAATTAAGAACAAGAATAATATATTCTATATGTGTTATTATAATAGCAAACATCGAGTTGAATCATGATATTTACTTTTTTTTTAAAATGGGAGTAGCGGAAGAGATTTTAAGGTGGAGAATCGAATAGTTATCAATAATGTAAAATGTTAGGTAATTAACCAACTGAACTAATAAAATGTTCCAGAATTGAATAATCTACACCTTGTTTGGCCAAATCTCAGAAAAGTCAACAATGACTTCTTATTTTAAAGAGTATATTTTAGAGAATTGAAGTGTTTGGTTAAGGATTTAAGAAAAAAACAAGTGTTTTTAATAGTAGAAAAAACTCTTTTTTGAGAAGCTAAAAAAGCAAATTCCTTTAAAAGAACTTTACCATTGCATTCAAACTCCTTTAGAAGTTCTATGACTTCTGGTCCATCACTTTCTTTTTGTGCCAAGAGAGTTTCAAAGGCTGTAAAATAAAAAACAATTCAATAGCAATTAGTGTATTTCTCATTTCAAGTTAGATTATCAGAAAATTATGATGCCTAAATTTTTTTGGCACAAGCAAGGGTAGAAGGAGATTCATCCGAACTTTGGCAGAGCCAACATTATTACTAAGAGAGTCAATATATACATTTTCACTAAGAGAGTCAATATTTTCACTACATGATGTAATTTTTCAGCAAAGGGATGTCAATCGACAAAGTCATTGAACAAGTCGTCCTTTCGAACCTGCTTTGCCGGTTAGTCACATTATATTTATCAGATCAAACTATTTTTTTTTATGTATATATAGTATAAGGTAAATCCTTTGTGAACCCCCCCCCTCCCCCCCACACACACCCTCAACCCCCATATCGCAAAAGAAATATAAATCATTTACAACTCTAATAATATTCTTGATATATATATAGAGAGAGAGCCGGGGGGGGGGGGGGGGGGAAGGGTACTAACAAGTTGCAAGAAGAAAGAAAACAATGATGTGAGCAAACTTTGACTCCATTTTCTTTTAGTTGTAAAGAGTAGAAGGAATTGAGTGAATTTGTATGAGTGCATCACATAAATTTATAGGCAGAGGTTGCCTTCATTGTAGTGAGCAGGGGGTACATAGGTCGGTTTGGTTTGATTTTTCATTAAAAAAAATTTAAATTAATTAAGTCGGTTTATTAAATCTATATATCAAATCAAATCACGCAAAGTCGATTTTTTCGGTCTCGATTTAATCAGTTCTTTCAGGTTTTTTTCGTTTTTTTCGGTCTCGATTTTAGTCAGTTCTTTTAGGTTTTTTCGGTTTTTTACAACTTAACGGTGTTTAAAAAAGAGATCAAATATATTTTCACCTACCTGTGTGATAAGCTAAACTTAAGAAATGTTAAATGAATAGAAATTTTTGTAAAGACGGTAAAATTCACATGAGTACAAAATATATATTTTTGAAATATCAATGTTCATTATGTTAAATTAATAAGATTAAAGGATACAGTCAAACTGAATACAAAATGAAATATTTACAAAAAAAATTGTTAACTTCGAATTTGAAAAACTATAACAATATAATTGTAACTTCGGATCTTAATAAAAAATAAAATATTTACAAATTTTGCAAGCCCAAATTTGAAATAAAATATATAACCATTGACAACTATAAACTAACTAAAAATATATTAACAAAGTAGATTATAAGTAATATTTTTTTATCTATAAATAAAATAAAATTATATATATAATATTTACAAAATTTTACAAGCCCAAATTTGAAATAAAATATATAAACATTAAAAACTATAAACTAACTAAAATATATATTAACAAAATAGATTATAAGTAATATTTTTTATCTATAAATAAAATAAAATTATATATATAATATTTACAAAATTTTACAAGCCCAAATTTGAAATAAAATATATAAACATTGAAAGCTATAAACTAACTAAAAATATATTAACAAAGTAGATTATAAGTAATATTTTTTTATCTATAAATAAAATAAAAGTATATATATAATATTTACAAAATTTTACAAGCCCAAATTTGAAATAAAATATATAAACATTGAAAACTATAAACTAACTAAAAATATATTAACAAAATAGATTATAAATAATATTTTTTATCTATAAATAAAATAAAATTATATATATAATATTTACAATTTTACAATCCCAAATTTGAAATAAAATATATAAATATTGAAAGCTATAAACTAACTAGAAATATATTAACAAAGTAGATTATAAATAATATTTTTTATCTATAAATAAAATAAAATTATATATATAATATTTACAAAATTTTACAATCCCAAATTTGAAATAAAATATATAAACATTGAAAGCTATAAACTAACTAGAAATATATTAACAAAGTAGATTATAAATAATATTTTTATCTATAAATAAAATAAAAATTATATTATTTACAAAATTTTACAACCCCAAATTTGAAATAAAATATATAAACACTAAAAACTATATTAACAAAGTAGATTATAAATAATGTTTTTTTTATCTATAAATAAAATAAAATTTTATATATATATATATATATATATATATATATATATATATATATATATATATATATATATATATATATATTATGTCGGTTTGACTTTTTTTTCTTTTAATACCAAACCAAACCAAGAGTTGTCGGTTTTTTTTTTCAACCGCCAAACCAACCAAACCAAACCACAAGTCGATTTTTTTTTCGATTTGATTTGGTTCGTCGGTTCGGTTTGACTTGTACACCCCTAGTAGTGAGGTACTATATACTAGTGGTGTCTAACAACCACGTGTTGAACAATTTGAAGATAAGGAAAAAATTATTATGTTTTGATATATTTTTAATTACATACAAGAAGTGAGGAGGGACAGTGAAAATTTAATTCACGTATAGTGTATAGGGACATATCATATACACTAATACCACTAATTGGTATATTATAAATTGGATAAGGGTAAAGCGGGAGATTTAATTTTGTAATCGTTTATAAATTTTCTAGTTGTATATAGGTTTTTTTAATTTTATTTTAAAGGAGATTGTTACAAAATAACATAGAAGATCTATAAATATATAAAATACATGTTGGATTTGTAAGCTCATTTTTTAAAGAAAATTAAAATTGTAAGTGGATTTTTTAAAAGCCCTAAGACCCTTCTCGACCCTTCTTGCCTTTGGAAATTCGCTTGTTCTTACTGCCATGGTCGAGCTTTAGTGGTTGACAATGTACCAAAATAATAAAAATAAGCAATAAAATTACATTGAAAATTACTTGATAAAGTACCTAACTAACATAAGCTAGCTTTCAATGGTTGCCAAAGTACCTAAATAACATAAGCACTACATGATATTAAATTCATATATATGCCAAGAAGTGAAAGAGGGTCGAGAAGGGTCTTAGGGATTTTAGATTGAAAAATTGAATGAAATAATTGGGTTATTGATGGGTTATAGGGATTTTTTAAAATTTGGGTGGGTCTTTACTTGGGTGGGTTATTTTAATTTAATTTTTGTTCAGAATTTTGATTTTTTTTTGTAAAAAAAATAAAATCATGTGGCCGAATTATAATTTGCCACGTGTAAAAAATGGTTTTGCAAAACCACTGTTAAAAATTAATGGCATGAATGAACCTTTTCTTAAACGGTAATGACATAGATGAGCCAAACTTTTAACGGATGGCATAAATGAGCCTTTTCTGAAAGTTCAATAGTATATTTGAGCCTTTTCCCAAAAAACAATATAAAACGAAATTTAAAAAGATTTACTAGCAAACGTAGAGATGTTATGGTCTCTAGCTATGAAAAGTTTTTATTGATGAATCATTTTGTAAGTAATAGAGAAAGATTTAGGAGTTAAATGTTATAATTCTAAATTTACGATAACGAATTCAAATAACAATACATGAGTTCCAAATTTTAATTTAAACATATATATGTAATAAATTTCAAAACAAATATAAAATTTATGATAAATCTATTGAATTTGATTTTGGGTAAAAAATTAAATAAATCAGGTAAATTATTGAGATGAAGTCACGTGTCCATCTGTTAGTTTTAAGAGTATACACAACTCAAAACATTAACGATAAAAGTATATTGTCATGTTTTATTTTTATTTTTTGGGGTGTAGTGGGGAGGGAGTTGGGGGTGGGGGCCGGGAGAGGGGGACTAGTTTGACAATTACAATTCAAATCCTAGCTACCGCACATTAATTAAATATATGGTCCCAAAGATGTTTATAAAGTCATAAAGAGAGATACAGAGGATTGATTCTTGAAATTACTAGAATTCAATATTTTAAGAATAAATCTTATCTGAAAATATATACACTTTACAAACAAGAAAACACAAATACAAACGGACAAAATAACAAGAAGAAAAAAAAAGAAACAGTGAAGGAGTAACGCCTAACAAATACTCTTAATTGGAAAATTATAGTTTATATACGATAAATTATTACTCCCTCTGTCCCAGTTTATGTGACTTACTTTCCTTTTTAGTCTGCCCCAAAAAGAATGACACATTTCTATATTAAGTAGCAATTTAACTATAAAAAGTCTACTTTACCCTTAATGAATGATTTACAGCCTCACAATTTTTTATCGTTCATTTTGAACCACAAGTTTTAAAAATCTTCCTTTCTTTCTTAAACTCTATGCCGAGTCAAACTATCTCACATAAAATGAGATGGATGGAGTAGTTGTTATTGATAAATAATAGACTTTGAATATCTTTGAAGAAAGACTCTCATGAGATTTAGTTGTTTGGTCATGAGATTATTCAATTAAGACAAACAACAAACATATTTTTGTTTCAGGATCACAAGATTTAAATTTTTATTTTATTTTTTTGAATTATGTGTTAAATCAAAATTATACAAAAAAAAATAAAATGAAACAGAAAAAGTAGTACACATTTAATTAAGCCACACTTATTTATTCCATTAGATATAGTAAGAATACATGGAGACGTTATAATGAACCCTAATTATTCTTGACATGTGGCTGCTTAATTACTTCAGTAATAATCCATTAATTAACCAACCACAGGCATTTCTACAACATAACCCAAGATGCAAGAGTAGAAGGAATTGAGTGAATTTGTAAGAGTGCATCACACAAATTTATAGGCAGAGGTTGCCTTCATTGTAGTGAGGTACTACATACTAGTGGTGTCTAACAACCACATGTTGAACAATTTGAAAATAAGGAAAAAAATATTATGTTTTGAAGGAGGATAGTGAAAATTGAATTTACGTGTAGTTTTTTAAAAAAAAAAGTAAATCTTGAATAGAGAGATACAAAACGGTTGATTTTTGAATTCACATGAATTCAATATTTTAAGAATAGATCTTATTTGAATGTATATACACTTCACCAGAATGAACAAATATATACTGGCAAAATAAGAAGAAAAAAAGAAATAAAGAAGTAGTAATTACATAAACTAGTTCTCAAATCGTGATCGATTGTATAAATTCTTAATATTCTTGTGCAAAGGAATATAGAAAGCTTTCTTTTACTTGATTTTCATGTTTTATGATTTTTGTATGCTAATTTTCACGTAAAAAATATTTCATTTATCTCAATGCATTTATGTGGCATTATTTGGATATAAAAAATTTAATTTTTTTGATATAAAATTTATATATTTTAAAAACTACGTAAAAAAAAAACAGTTTGATTCATAAGAAATTCATTTCCCCATAAAAGAATACGAAATCTAATTCCGCAAAATTTAAGCTAATGCAACCTCGATAAATTCGTTTCCTTTGCCAAATGCCAACCAAAGATTATTTTACTCTCCCATCTCAATATGTGAGGATTTTCTAAGTTTGAGAGTCAAATAAATTTATTATTTTAATTTTATTTTTTATATATACTTTTTAAAATATTTAAATTATCAATTGTAGGGTATACCATTTCGGTAATTTTGAATTATTAAAAAAAACTTATATTTTTAAAAATAAAAACCTACATAAATTTCACTAATTTAGAAGTTAATTACTTAGGTTCACGCTAGTTTATAATAGGGAAAATTGTGAATTATAGCAAATTATAATTCAAAATAAATGTTATAGCTACAGTTTCATTTAATTCTAATTCGTAGCAAACACATTGTCATTCGCCTCTCTCCCCTGAATCTCGCTTGCCACTCTCTAAAATCTCACTCGCCACTCTCTGGCTCGCCTCTCTCACTTTATACAAATACAAATGTATAAATTGTGTTTGTGTTTGTATAAAGCGAGAGAGAACTGTATATACACGTATTATCTAGGATACATAAACAAATTCGCTTGCCTCCCTCATATTCTTGTTCGCCTCTCTCTATTACGTAGCAGAAAACATGTATCTAGGCATATATCAAGTACTTACAATTATTTCATTTTAAAAAAAAATAAATCATTCAACTCAATCATGCATGTTTGCTATTAAAAGAGCCATGGTCCCCTCATGATATTCTTTTTTATGGGTCATTTTGTCAGTACTATATAGGACACATAAAAAAATGTGTTATAATTGTAAGTACTTGATATTTGTCTTGAAAATATTTGGAGATAAGATTTAATGACCAAATAAATATTCAAAGATAAATGATAAATTTGGATTAATCCTTGCTTGATGCTCTACAATTCAATAGTAAGGCTTGACGGATTCAGTTTACCAGTGTGAGTTTAAATTACTGCAGGTACGAAATTAAAGCTCGAAATTTGGCTACTCAAATTCAAGTATATCACAGTTAAGGGTGTACAAAATCGAATTGAAAACCGAACCAAACCGCAAATTGAGTCAAACCGGAAAAAGAACTCGACTAGTGGTTTGGTTTGACTTGGTTTGGCATTGGAGAAAAAAATCCGACTATATTTGGATTGGTTTGGTTTTAACTAAAAAAAAACAACCCGAGATCAAACCAATCCGACATTATATATGTAATTTTAAAATTTTATTTTATACACAAAACTATTTACATTGATATAATTTTAAAATATTTCTTATACTTGTAATCATTTAAAATTTATTAAATATAAATTTATAAAATGATTGGAATTATATTAAATTCATTAATATATTAGTCCAAATAAATATTATGGACTAATATAATTGAGTTAATTATTTAAATTCAATAAATATGAATTTAATTAAGGCCCGCTCCATAAAGCCCATATGCCATGTCACTTAAATCTAATTGGCCGAAAGGAGTCCTCTTCTAAACACAACTCCTCTATTTTAAAACTATAAATAGGGGTCCTCATAATTCATAATGGGGGACCAAGAATTTTAACAAGAAGCTAGAGAAAGCTCGTGGATCAAAAGCTGCAGATTTCTCTACAAGTTCAAGAGTTCAAGAATTCAAGCATTCAAGTTTCAAGAATATTCAAGTCTCAAGAACGATCAAGATCAAGAACGATAAAGATCAAGAACGATCAAGATCAAGACCGCCGGATTCAAGATCAAGCTCGAAGCCCTTGGATTCAACTAGAAGTCAAAATCAAGATAAAGTTCAAGTTCAAGTTCAAGATCAAGATAAAGTTCCAAATCAAGTCCAAGTCCAAGTCCAAGTTTAAGATCAAGATCAAGATAGAGATCAAGATCGAGATAAATCTCAAGTTCAAGATCAAGCTCAAGAGCCCTTGAATTATATTTGAAAAGGCGAATTCAGAGGAATAATAGAGATTGTAACACTCGCACCTAAATCAATAAAACGATTGTTGCATAATTTTCCGTTCTTGATTATTGTTTTCTCGACGCGAATTTTATTGTCTACAATACTATTTCATAGTTTTTATCTTTTAATGTATTATTTCAAGTTTAAACTTAGATTTCGGAATGATCCAATAAAGATTATAGTTCATAGATGTTGATAGTTATAATAAAACTTAAATCAAAATCAAATTAATACTACTGCAAAAAGAAAATCAATTCAACACTAAGAATGACAATAATAATAAATATTTGTTCTTTAGTTTTACATTGGTTTAGACAATTAAAATACATAATCTAATTTTAATTTTCCTTAAATATTTAGTAATGTAACTAATACTTATTAAACTTATTTTAGCATGATTTAGTACTTTTAAATTATGATCATTTTCACTATGACTTTGCAATATTTATTTATATGCTGATTTCATTATTATTTTTTATTGAATATTTTAATGTCATCACTCATCTCATATTTTGTGTTATTTTCTTAAGAAACACCTTAGATAATTGTATTTTGGTTGGACTAAAGAAATATTTGAAGCACAAGTTAATTATATGTTTGTATGCAAACTTTACCGAAAAAATCCAAAAATTTGAAAAAATTCAAGGTTTAATAGTTTGATTTGATTTATAAATTAAAGGGAAAAAGGATAAATATGCCCCCCAAATTTTCAAAAATGGTATGTATATATCCTTCGTTATACTTTGAGACTGTAAATACCCTTGCCGTCTTATTTTTGGGTCATATATATCATTACAACTAACGGAGAAACACGTGGCAACATCTCAACAATTGACCCAATTTTATTTTATTTTTTTTGATGAAAATTTAAAAACCCACTCACCCAACTATCTATTAATTTATTTTACCCGACCCGTATGAAAATAAAAATCCGACCCAATCTAAAACATCTTTACAATGCAAGCAAATCACTTCATCCCATCATCATCTATTCCTCTTTTTCTATTCTCAATAGTCAGTACAAGTGTTTCCATGGTGGAAAGTTCATTCGGCTATAGAAACCCATTTTAAAATTTCAATAACTTTTGGCAAAGATCAAACTATTGATTACAAATAGTTTAATCTTCTCACCTCTTTTATAGTGATCAAACTATTGATAACAAATTGAAATTTCTGCTTTTCTCATACCCGCCGAGTAACACTACGTCCTGCAGCGGTTGTCTAAATTGGCTCGCATTACGCTGACGCCAAGACTTTATCGGAGTTTCCACATTACATTGGGTTATGGAGACAATACACCATGGAGTATTGGATGTTGGCTTCCCTATTGTACCAAGCAAATGAGACAAAGCAATAGAGGTTGTTAGGGTTTTGAATTCATTTTAAGATGATGTGTTTGTACCCGTATTGGGTTAGATTTCTTCATGTTGTTAGGATTTTTTTTCGCAAAAAATTATCGATTAGAAAACGAGAAATCGATTGAGAAGAGATAAAATTGGATGTAGTGTATGACTGGGTGGTGGCAGCTATGGTTCTGAGAAAGTTACCGGAGCTGGTGAATGGGGACGATGTAGAAGGGATAAAATTGGATTATCCGGGTGGGTTTTTAGTTTTGTGGGTGAAAAATAAAATAAAATAGAGTCAATTGTTCAGATGTTGCCACATGTCTCTCCGTTGTTGTAAGGATATATATGACCCAAAAATAAGACGGCGGGTATATATAACTCAAAGTATAACGGAGGATATATACATACCATTTTTAAAAGTTCCGGGGTATATTTGTTCTTTTTCCCTAAATTAAAAAATTTGACACAATGATTTGATTTGTATTTGAAAAACCCGAACCAACCCGAGGTTGAAAAATCCGAAAAAATCCGAATTTTATTAGTTTTGGTTTATAAATTAAAATTTTTTACACAAATGGTTTGGTTTGATATTTGAAAAACCCGAATCAACCCGGTCATGTACACCCCTAATCACAATTATGCAATAGTAGTGATACTATGAATATGATCAATTGCATTTCCTTTACAAATACAACCTCCCTCAACATATTTCAAGCTAAAAATAAGAAACTTACGCGTAGAATACAGGTGCATACACCTAATGTTAGTCGATCAAAGCTGTTTAGTCCAGTCAAAAGGGTCCCAATCTCTGGCAAAACTTGCAACAGCTTCTCTTTGTGTGTCAACTGATTCACGCCGTCGATGCTGATGCATGTCTTCAGGTGGCAACTTCAGCATCCCTCTTACCACATTGAGGCCGAAACTGCTGCTGAACTGGTTTTCATCGTCAATTACATGAACGAACCCTTTGTTTAAGCCAAATTCAACATGGAAGTAGGGAAAATCCTTTGGGATTGATGCCCGCAAACCCTTTACACTTGTATCTATGAGTTTCTTAGCATTGTGTTGACTCCATTCATCTTCGGCTTCATCAATCGCCTACAGTGGATATTTGTTATGAGCAAGTGCAGAAGAGGAAATTGCTTCAAATAGACACAGCAAACAAATTGGAGCAAAAGAAAGGGAAAAGAACAAAAAATGAGCACGCATTGCCAGCGCAACCTTGAGTTTTTCTAGAAGACAGTGCTTATATTCAGTCTTTGCTTCAACCAAATCCTAAGGGACTTGATTCTTATAACAGGTCTATTAAGAGCCAAAAGACAATTCTATGTTTCTTTCACAGCAATACATAAGCGTTAGTTCATAAGAAAAGATGTAATTGCAATAATATTAGTTCCAAATACGCCTAGCACATCCTATGAACTTTTGTATGACCAAGAAATCCCCAAGGGTAAAAGGTGCATGGTTCAAAATTTGGTGGATAATAGGCCTGCACCTCCACCCTTCTCCACTTAAATACAATACCTATGTCTATGGTGGAGTTCGAACACATAACACGTGCCCCCACACATCACCTGTTATACTCTTCTTTATTTGATAAAGTAAGAGATCATCAGTGCATGGGCATCAGGAAGATGCCAAATTACAAAAGGTGTAACCAGGTAGCTCCAGTACAGAAGGGGAAAAAACATTTCATCTCTGGTACAAGTAGTCTAAGGCTCTAAGCTTAGACCAAATCACCTGTTATACTCTTACCACTAGACCAAATTCCTGGGGAAATTAACACGTCTTAGCAGTCAGCACATCCTATGATTCGATAATAGTACAAGACCAAGAAGCAAGACTCACTGCCACTATAATGAGGGTTCATATTTCACAAATCCCAGACCAAATTCTAATCATATTTGACAGGAGACCAACTGGTAACCCTTCAAATGTTTTACCAAAAATCCCTTAATCCCTTCATATCATATTTACGGAAGACTAGGCAACCTCATATTTTCTAAATTCCAACTCATACGAAACTAAATTTGATAGACAGTGCTATAAAAATAAAACAGACAACACACAAGATGGTTTTGCAAACCTTTTTAAAGTACAAGGGTGCTTGCTTTGCAACTTCATTGGGCAAAGGAATGCACTCTACCAAACAATGCCGCTTCTGCCGGGCCAAACTCATCACAGTCTCGAGAAAAATAAGATCCTTCTCTTGCTTCGCAAACATCATAATGAGGCATTTCTTGAAGTTCCTAAACTCTTCCCAGACATTATCATCCAGAGATCTTGTAGCTGATTCATGCTGCTCCAAGAGAAAGCAATGGTCACTATGACAAAAAACAGCAAAGAATTGGCAGAGCAAAGGTAGCACTATAACAAGATTTTTGGCAGCAATAATATCCTGAAGCATCTACCACAAAAGAAACTATTTTTTTCTGATGTAAATGATCTCTTCCTTTTTGCATCGTTAAAAGTCAACTTCTGATACAAATGATCTCTTGAAACGCTGAAAAGCAGACAAATGAGGAGTAGGGAGCTAAGCATTGCTCATAAGACACTACTCATAGAGATCTAGCACACTAAAGATTACTTCTTCAGAATTCAATTAACTGGCAAATTGTACAGTTCACAAGAATGACCGAAATATAACCTATAGATATATGACCAGAGAAGAGTTCAATGTCACCTGCATTGTCAAGATGCAGCAATGACCCGGGGAAATCGACCGCCATACCGGCAGTGATAAGTAACTGAAGTTTGCAATGGCAACCACCAGGTGTTTTGGTCTTGTTGGATTCTCAAAGCAGAATTGGCATCTCTCCTGCTGAGTCAAAATGCGCCTTGCATGATTAGCAGTCTCAAGAGATTTATGATTCTCCACCCCTCCTTTCTTCCGGGACTTTTTCCTCGGCCCATCATCATAATCATACTCATCATCTGCCTGACCATATGTAGTATACTTTTTGTTTTGCACTATCTTCTGAGCAAGATGCACATCTGCATCCTCCGCTTTATTCTTTTGCCGAGCAGATAGGTCATGCATCACATATCTAAGCAAGGGATTAAAGCCAATACATTTAGTTACTGATAGGCATTAAAACAAACAAAACTTTTAGACAATTCAGTAAAAAAATACCTGCTTGTGCTCCCATCTATCCGTGGTCTACTCAACACATCATTAGCAGTTTGTTTAGTTTTCATCTCCTCTGCTTCTTTCTGGAAAAAGAAAGTGACATATCGTAAGTTGATTACAACCAGGGAAGTCTAAACTGTCAACTTGAGAATAAGTGTCATTGAGTCTTATAATACAGCTCTCCACTTTACTTGCTCACAGAAACGGTAAGCTGCCAACATGGAGATGTTTTAACTGTCGCTAATTTTTGAAGAAAGGGGCAAAGCAAGCAATAAACATAGAGTCTCATGAAGTCATCAATTTAGAAGATCCTACTAGCTAGAAAATAGATCTTAGGATAGATGAAACTTTTTGGCACCTACCGTCAATAATAAAGCAGATGACACGTTACAAATTATTGATATGTTGCAACATCAAATATCAGTGATGTCACTTGAAATACACATGGTCTTGACTAACCGTCATGTTGTTTTGAATAATCTACAAAAGAGAGTGAATTTATTGCTCACCAGAAGTTTTTCAGCTTCATCATGCATCCCTTTCATTCGAAGCTGCATCACTTTTGCAGCTAATTGATTTGCAGTCAATGCTGGTTTGATATTTGTTGCATCTTCACTTGTTCTCTCATATACTGGTAAATCTGGTTTTGATTCCAAGACCCCTGACTTTGGATTTGAAGAATCAGGAGCAAGGCTGGAATCACCGCTCTTTTCATGCATAAATTCACGCATAAAATTTCCATCGTTGGAGAATTTATTTACACTAGATATTGCAGTGGCAATAAGCCCCGCATCTGCATTGGATATGTTCTGGTTTTTCTCTTTGCGCCATGATAAAGAGTCTTTAAGGTTGGTGGGCATCCGCATCTTTGAACGACCAGGGGACGTCTCCTGCAAGCACGTGTTTATGAGACTATTAACACCAATAAAACACAGATAAAAAATAGCCAAATTGTCATTTCCCTCTTCAGTAAAGGAAATAGCACAGCTTCCATCTAAATTTATAAGGAGCTATTTCAAAAAAAATAAATTATAAGGCGCAAGGTCAGACTCCTAGTTATCAGACTACGACATTGTTAAGAAAAAAGTCAACATTAATTTAACAAAAACTTGATATTCAAAAGTTATTCCATCAAGCACTAAAATCACAAATATATAAGCGTAAGATGTAAAGAATAACCAAAGCAATACAAAGCAACTAATGTTGTCCTTTAGTATAGTCAACAACTCTTATCCGACATTACCTTTCTAGCATAAGTCTGATTTCTTTTGTCTGTAACAGCTTCCTTGTCATCCATTGCCCCTTGCCTCCGTTTGATAGCATGAAGGTGAGCACGGGTTGGTGCAGCTTTACCAGAAGACACAGAAACCGCAAGTTGACTAAGTGATCCCCAGCGTTCTGCGGCCACCTGTAAATATTAATGTTAGAAAGTGACTGCAGTAGAAGTATAAGACAATCACTGAAATGCCAACCTCATTAAGCTTCCGTCCTTCCCGATCTGCTTGTTCTTGAGCTCGTCTCAAGGCTTTAAGCCTCCAACTTGCACCTCCATCACCAACAATAGCAGAAGACAGAAGTTGGCTACCACCACTCTTTGTTCCTTCTGAATCATCAGGATAACCACCTCCTCCATCCTTCAAATATGGGTTCAGTTCTTTGGGATTTACTTTTGTCACCTAAAACAAGATGCCAATCTGGTCCAGTCAGTACATAACAATATCAAGCAGTGCGAGAAGATCACCTTTACTACTACATTTTCCTTCAATGAATTGAAGAGAGTAGCAGCACTTGGTATACAAAAGATTCAGGAGGTTCAGTCACTGTGCATTCAAAATAAATCTTTTGATACATTGGAATAAAGACATTAACATAATTAACAAACAAATGAAAGAATCCCCAAAGACTGGATGTATAGCAACACATAGCATTATTGCTTTTTCAATGTGAACAATAAATGATGTCAACTAGATCTAGCTCTTGCATTTTTAACATGAACAAACTGATAAAAGCAAATTAAATATAAAACAAAAGGCATAAGGCATAAGGCTTGATAAGAAAGCCCGCAATATTGTCTTGCCATGCATAGGTTTAGGCTTGTTAGTGCCTGTCGTAGTACTAGTCGTACCTTAGTAGTTCTTGCCTTATGTTGTGTATTGTGTTTTCGAATACCACACTATTTTGTTGTTGTTATTGTTTCTTTCTTTCTTTCTTTTAGACTTAACACTACTTTTCTTATTAACCATTATGCTTTCTTCATTATTTTCTTCTTCTTTTACTTGGGTATGTTGTTGTATAAAGATATAATACAATGGAAAGTAACGAGCATATAAAGTTGCACGAGGTTATAAAATCAACCAGAAATATACCTCTTCAGCTGGAGTCTCCTTGGCTGAACAGTTAGAAACTGATTCAGGAATCTTATCCACATTGTCTTTAGGCCGCAGCATCCAATCCAACCCCATTTCTTTTCTCATAAGTTCATGATCATTACGCAACTTAGATCCATCAAAGTCATTATCTAAAAATTCCACAGAAAAATTAACTAAATAAATTACTCCCTTCATTTAATTTTGGGGAAGGGACGATGTGCAATTAACTGGAGAATAACACAATCTATACGTACCAAGCAAGTTATTTTGCAGTACATCACCCTCTCTCCGACTTTGTCTGTCTTTCTTACTTCTCTTCCTTTTCTCACTTTCAGACTCAGATGAAGAACTTTGACTTCTTTCTTTACTTTTCCCGTGCTTGCTTCTTCTCTTCTTACTTGTCTTCCTACTACTGTTCTTTCTCTCATAATCAGAAGCACTATCACTCTCACTTCCATCTGAATACGAGGACAAATCCTCATCTGAGGCATACCACTTCTTTTTCTTTGACCTTGCTCTTATTTTATCAAGGTCTTCATCATCTGAACTAGTGGAACGAGATTTTTTCTTTTTCTTTCTCTCCCTATCCTTCTTATGACCAGATCTCCTCCTCTGTTTTCGAGAATCATCCAAGCTTTCATCCTTTGCCTAACACCAAATTGGCCACGAGCATCAGAGGCATAAGACTTTCTCATACACAACTAAAGAACCCGAAAAGATAAAGGTCAAAATTTTATCCACTTCAATAAAGAAGAAGTTTTTCCACAAATTTCAAGAAACATTCGCAACAATCACACAAAAGAACAAAGTTTATCTCAACACCAATCCGAATCATGCTACTTCATCACGATGGATTTCTACTGTGTGATGAGAAAGCGTTAGTAAGCTTACCTTTTCTACGTGTTCGCGTGGTATGATTTTCAATCCTGAAAGCATACTCAGGGTTGTCTCTTAACACCAAGTCCTGTAGAAATTTACCTTTTCAAACAGTATCCTGGAAATCAAGATCAAACATAACAAATTAGAGCAGTTGCATGACTGCAGCAACAAAATGTTATCAGTTAAATTTTTTAATAATCAAGAAACCCCCAGAGCCAATGGCCAATGACCAATGGTTAGAAGCTCAAAGGATAATAGACCCGCCCCTCTACCCTTCTTCACTTAAATATCAGACTTCTTTCTGCGCACAGAATAATTCAAACTGGATGTGAGCCTAATAAATGATTATCACCTATATTATCCTTAAAAATTGAACTTTACAGCTAAACTATGGTCATCAGCAGCCTGTACTCAACTAGTCATTCAAATCCGAAATCCCCAAATATATTAGAAAAATATGTTCTTCTCATATGTTGTCTATTAGTTCGATTCAACTATAAGAAGCAAGACATCATAAATTAGGTAAATTACTTGAGATTTAGAGCTTCTATAACAATAACTAAAAACTCACAAAATACTGGTAATTTTGCATTTGATATATAAAACCTTTGGAGCCAAATACACATGAAAAGAGCAGATTTGAGGCTCAAAAATAAAGCAATGCAACCCAATTCAGATTTCCTAATCCCCACTACTAGATTAACTTCATAAATTCCTATTTTTTCATTAGAATTTTGAGATTAGGAATCAAGGTACTTTACTCGAAGGAGGAAGAGATGATTAAAAAAAATCGAAAATTACTGATAGAATACATGCTATATAAATCAACATAGATAAAACTGTTTTCGCGATTCACAATTTTATTCCGGCACTCCAATTTCACTTGAGATTTTTTGTCAGAAGGAGAGGTGAAGAGCAAGATGGAACTTACGGCTGAATTCTCCGGAGATAGGTTGCCGACGGCGGAGAGCACGGTGGCGATTCAATTGACTTCCGCAAATGACAAATCGACGATTGATTTGTGCGCGATTGAATTGGGATAAATTTTGTTGGGCCTAATGCAACCAATTTTGCACCGCCTTACTTGGATGGACTGCTCCTTCAGCCCACTAAAAAAGATTTTCAATATTGAAGATATAATTATAATTTTTTTAAAACACCAATTTTAATTTATTGAAGATATAATTATAAAAAATTACCCATTTTAATTTTGAATTAGTATAAATATTTAAGGTAAAAGTAAAATTTAAAATGCATCAATATCAATTGTGATGCAGTGGTGAGACTGTTCCACCTTTTAATTAGAGATCTCGAATTCAAACCTTTGATATACCATTCCCAAATGAACTGTGCAATGCACGACTCGAATTTAATCAGAGCTTTGATATGAAAATTGAATACAGAGTGAAAAAAGTAAAAAAAACAATATATTATAAAACAATAAGTATTGACGGAACTAAAAGTGAATATTTGGTGGCCAATTAGGAGTCGTTCAAGTTTAACTTATTGATGGAATCATTGTGTTATTATTCCAAGGCGGAGATCATGTGACAGATACCTTTGGCCCTTATCTCCTAAAAATCCACAATGATTCTCATAATTTACTCTTAAAAAAAATTAAATAAAGGATACAATACAATATATATTATGAAACAATATAGAATAATTATCCAAACAAAGCATAAAACCCAATTAACTAAAATTTATATATTAATAAAAGCAATTTCAGGATAAAAAGAATTATTTCACTTTCAACTCAAATAGTAGCCTTAAAAATTCTTGAGTAGCCTTAAAAAGAAAAAAATTTGTAATAAATGTAGTGCCGTAAATGGAGATACTATTTCCTTAATCAGAGTTTGAGTCATGAGCCCCTCGAATGGACTCAAATTAATCAGGCTCCAATATCTATACTAATGGGTAGATAAAAAAATGCTACTATACGTACAAGCATATATGATAAACAAATTACAGTCCCAATAACACACACACACACAAAAAATGATGGCTTTGAGATTCTCTCTTTTCATCTTCATCTTTTCTCTATACTTTATCTGTGATCTTCCAGGAATATTTGGTCATGATGAAGACAAGACAATTAAAACCATGGAGGAATTTTCTGGGTACCCAATTCATGAACCTAAATATCCCAATTCCTTATCTTCTTTATCTGTCAACTCTGATACTCTACAGAAACAGGTAATTTTAGCAAAAAAAAGTTATCTTTTTGTGACTTTCTTGTTTGTGTGTTCTTGAATTTGTTATAAAAATTGAATCTTTAGTGATGAAAGCTTATGAAGTTGTGGTTCTTGTGAACTCTGAATTGGGTTTTTGCCTTTTATCGAAAACAAACAAACAAACAAAAAGATACAGTAATGAATAGTAAATACATGAAAGAAAGAAAGGTAAAGAGAGTGTTTTGTTTGGTTTGCTGGATACATTGGTCTAGAAAATATACATAACTTCTACAATATTAAGTACTTTTTATTTGTATTTGTATAATATTGGCATGAGATGAGTTTAAATGGAGTAATGTGGTTAGTGAGGATTAATATAGCTTATCTCAAATGAGATGAGTTTACATGGAGTAACGTGGTTAGTGAGGATTCATAAAGCTGACCCCAATGTGATTGTATTCTCAAAAATGCTTTTAGGAAAAAACTACTTTTTTAGCTTGTGCTATTTACCGGAAGCACTTATTTTCTCCCAAAAGCTTGGCCAAACGCCTCACTTTTTTAAAATAAGCATTTTTAGACTCTGGAAACTTGGTCAAATAGGCTAGAAGTCTCATTTTACTAAGCATTAAGGAATTGTGTAAAGCTAACTTTTTTCATCATTATTGGACTGTGAATTTATCATTGATGAAACATGGGAGGTTATTTCAACTGCTGTAGTAGGAATATTAATCTTTGTTCCGAAACAATCCAATCAAATGCAGCTCAAAGTGCACAACAGAATGGGAAAAATCAAACTTTTTTATATCCATTGTTTCGACCACTTTCGTTTAAAGTTGGATATCCTTTGTGATTTACAATTTGTAGAATTGAGTGTAAAACACCTTTTTTGAAGTAGGATGCAATTTGTTGTGTTGAGTAAAGTACCTAATTTAAAGTATGACTTGTAACTATTTAGTCTTTTCAAGTACACTGGAAAAGTGTAAATTGGCATCTCGTTTTTCTGTGATGTTATGTTTGAGAAAGACAGCAACTTAAACAAACTGGAACTTTCAGAAAATATATTATGCATTTCGAATGTGTATTTTGTTCTGTAGAAATGATGTAGATGTATGTGCTATAACTTATTTCAATTGTTATCATATTAAGTGCAGTGTTTTTGAAATTTTATCTTATAATAGTTTGTTGCTTGTGTCGTTCTATGTGTTGTTCTAGATAGAGGAGCTAGCAACTTTCTCAGATTCACCTGCGCCTTCCGTCACTAGGATCCTATACAGTGAGAAGGATGTATTAGCAAGGAGGTATATATATTTAGCTTATAAGAACATTTTGCTTATTTGACGTTAAATAAAGCCTATATCTGTTTGTGCTATTGTTATGGTTCAGAGTTCAGAAACTATACTGAGCTAAAAGTTGAGCAAATGTGATCTTGAATTTGGAGTAGCTGGTGTAGTCAGTTCAGTAACTTCACTGAAACTAAATTGAACTGTCTTCGTCTCTCTTCCTATAGTTTGAGTAATCACGAAAGAAGAACAGGTAATCAGGTGTATGACCTGGTACCATGCAAAATGTACTTTCCATACAGTACGGCCCATTTCTTATATCTATATTCTGTGACAGGAAGAGCATGTTCTGCCAAAAAGAAGTTTGAAATGAAACTACCACGAGAAACACTTCTTTTATACTGATGATTTTAGCTAGAGAAATTGTTGTTTTCAACGTTGAATTTTTAAGTTATGAAAATAGGAAAATTGCATCTGCTTCTACATTTCACTTTTGAGGACAAAAATTGGCATAATAACTTTTGAGAAGTGTTCAGTGGATCCGTCATAGCTTTTTGGGCTTTGTGGTACTCAACAAATGGGCTATACTTGACTAACCAAATAGAAAAGACATGTTTAAGGAAGTAAACGCTATACTGATAAAGAGGGGTGTATTTAAAGCAGTGTAGTTTAGTTCCAGTCTGGTGAAATTCTATAGTTCCTTCTGTATGTTATGATTGGACATTCAGTTTGATGTGTAACCAATTTGTTCTTTTTCTGACTTATTCTTGTGGGATTAAATCATTCAATTTTTTTTGTACTATTGTTCCCTCGTAAAATTTATAGTTGCTCATAGATCTGTATGAAATGCCTATTTCATTCTTGATCAATTTCATAAAAGTAACATTGGAAGCATTGTTTTACTTCTGAATAAGTAATAAAATAAACACATATGGTTTACTTGTTTGCTTATTTATCATGCAGTTATATTAAAGATTTGATGGAACTTTCTGGTCTCTCTGTTAGAGAGGATGCTGTCGGGAACATTTTTGGTCGGTGGTAAGTTTGTATCATGATGCTTTTCTCCATCGATTCTAAAGCATAAGCTTTCTAATACATATGTATTATCCAAGTACATCAAATGTTTGACAATTTTCTGTTTCCTGGATTCAGATTAGGTGAACTTTGACTAATATGTTGAAATATATTCTATTTCCATTTGGTACGAGGAAATACATCTCATGAAATTTTCTGAATATCTACATTTTAAGTCTTATAAAATGATTAATGTAGTTTGGTTTAGCTTCAAAAATTGGTATTTACCCCGAAAGCAAAAAAATGTGAAATAAACTGGCACAGATTTCTTGAAGGTCTGGTTAGCATTGATTTAGATGAGATGCTTTATGTGGAACTTTGACTTTATCTCTATTTATTTAGAAGATAGTCTAATTTGAAAATTTATTTGCACCCATCTGCCCCTCGACTTGCTTCTTACCTATCATATCTTGAACATGACTGTCATCTTGTGGTTCACAGGAATGGATATGAACCTGAGCTCGCCCCCGTTTTAACTGGCTCTCACGTTGATGCTATACCATACTCCGGAAAATATGATGGTGTGGTTGGTGTTTTGGGTGCAATAGAGGCCATTAATGTGCTAAAGCGGTATGCATATATCCTGACTGCTTAAACTTAACATTTTGTTCCACCATCAGACTGTTTAAACAAAGAAAACTCAACAATTATCTATACACTTAGCATTTGGCTGCTACTTTGTTTAACTGCAGAGTTCTGTCTTCTGTTTACTGATTTAAAATCCAAATTACCACAGGTCGGGTTTCAAGCCTAAGAGGTCACTAGAAGTGATTATGTTCACTTCAGAAGAGCCCACGAGGTTTGGGATAAGCTGTCTGGGAAGGTTAGGATCTTGATCACTTACTTAAGCATCTAAGAGGATAAGCAAATGCATTCACCGAGTTCCCTCTGATGGACAGACGGCATACATTAATTATTAGGTTCCATTTGCTTTTTAACTGCTTATGTTGCAATATAGGAGTACTAAACGCGCCCCCTATCCAGTTGAGACTCTGATGATCATGATATTTGCAGCCGTTTGCTGGCAGGAAGTGTACAACTTGCTGAACTTCTAAAGAAGACTGTTGACAGCCAGAATATTTCCTTTTCTGATGCTGCCAAGTCTGCTGGTTACGCAAATGCTAAGGGGGATTTATCTGAAGTCTTTCTCAAAAAAGGAAGCTATTTTGCTTTTGTCGAGTTGCATATCGAGCAAGGTCCCATTCTAGAAAAAGAAGGTAGGCTGTTGTTAAATGGTTATCCTATTTTTGATGATCCAATGCAAGGACAGGTTTAGATGTAGTCTGTATCGATAGTTAAGCTGGTTTATCTGTCAATGCAGGTACTTCCATTGGTGTTGTGACTGCAATTGCCGCTCCAGCAAGCATCAAAGTAACATTTGAAGGCAATGGAGGTCATGCAGGAGCTGCATTGATGCCAGAAAGGTAACTATTTTTTGAAGAGCTACTAGCTAGAGCTAGAGATTTTCAATGATTCTGCACAATGATGCAGGGGTCTCTTACTTTCTTATTTACAATTTCTGTAAAAAAGCTGCAGATCTCTCTGCCTGCTTACAAGTTACAACTTCTCCACTTTCCTTATTGTAAATAAAGATGTGTTTCATACTTACAAAGTATTAAGATGGTTTTCTGTCTAAGTTGTGATAGACAGATAGTTACCACCAGGGTCATGTGCTAGTTGCTTTTGTTTGGAACTCTTTAGAAAGTTCAAAACTTTATAAAGGACTGATTCTGGCTGTTAGCGTATCGACTTTCAAAATTTACGTGCTTGCTTTCTTCTAAATTTATGTGTTTCTGATTAGTCTAAGCTTGAAAACTAAAGCAGATTATATAGTTGACCTTTTCATGCCATATGTTTCTTGAATACTGTCTTCTTTGTTGTAAGCTCTCCTTCTGTTCCCTGATTGTGACTCTCAAGCCGTAAAGCATTTTGTCTTCTATTGTTTTTCAGCTATCATCTACATTATTCAAGATGTTGAGAGGCATCTGATTTTATATTGATTGCAATAGGGAATATAAGTCTTATATATATATTCTCTCCTTGAGCAATGTGCTGCTAATAATCTATTCCAACATATGGCTCATTGTTCCCCATAACTAATTTGGAACAGAAACGATGCTGGACTGGCTGCTGCAGAGTTGGCTCTAGCTGTGGAGAAACATGTACTAGATTCTGGATCCATTGACACTGTTGGAACTGTTGGTAAGCTAATGTCTTTTGCCTTATACTAGAAGACACTGGTCTAGGGTCAACTACTTTGTGCTCCGATGAATCGTGAATGGTTTAATCTGCATCTGATAATGGAACTCTCCGGGAAAGGAGAAATTCATTAATGTGTGGAACTACTAATTGCTGTGAGAATTATTAGGTGATCTCTCAATAAGATCTAATGAATTTTCTTTTTCAAGGCATTCTAAAGCTGCATCCTGGAGCAATCAACAGCATCCCGAGCATGGCACACCTTGAAATAGGTATACTTCCTGTCGGATCATGTATTTTGTCTCTACAAATCATTCCAGCAGACAGGATGATCATAAAACTAGTTTGTTTTCAAGTTTATCAATTTTGAAAGGAAAGAGTTGCATTTCATGATTCAAGTATTCACATTATACTATACATTCTATCCAAAGCCTAGTACACAATCTGTATTTGCTGTATCTGATAACAAAGTCGTCTTGTGTATGGGAGGGACAGATACACGTGACATTGATGAAAGACGTCGAAATCTTGTAATTGAGAAAATCCATCAGTCAGCTTTGGCTATTGCTAAAAAACGCAAAGTTACACTCTCAGAGTTTGAAATAGTGAATCAAGATCCACCAGCCCTTTCAGATGAGTCAATCACTAAGGCAACAGAATTAGCATGTCAAGAGCTAAATTTGACTCACAAGAAAATGATTAGTCGAGCCTATCATGATTCCTTGTTTATGGCAAGGTAAGTAAAGGGGGAGAACCTCTGCATTTATATTTGATTATGCATTTTATCTTCTTAAGTTCATAGGTCCCTTATGGAACTCGAGGTCCATGCAGCTTATGTAGGACACAAATTTATATGCTCTCTGACCAAAATTTTTTGCTAAATTTCATGCTAATATCCTTGCAGAGTATCTCCGATGGGCATGATATTCATTCCATGTTACAAGGGTATGTCATCTCACTTTCCTTTGACACTAGTTGTTCCCATTTTCTCTGTGTTCATATTATCCCTTCGCTATCCCTTTCTATCTTCTTTATGTGTAGTTGATGTCATTCTTACTCTCTTCTAGTTACGTCACCTATTTCCATTTTAGAAAATAAAATATTTTAGACACTCGAAGCCTTGACAGAGTCACGGAGCTACCTTTGGTAAAGGGGGGGTCAACTGAATCCTCTTCGCCAGGAAATTACACTGTGCAAAAAGGGTTAAAACATACTTTTTTGTATATATATAAACACTATTGAATCCCCTTGACGTAGGTTCATATCTTAGGTGTGCCCTTCTTACATTTTCTTGAACCTTGAATCCCCGTACTCAAATTCCTGGCTCCGTTACTGACTAGTAGAACTATGCTAGGCCAACTGTATCTGATGAATATATGCTGGATGATTACAAAAAAGTTACACTATGAATTAACTATCACAAGCTAGGCATAACGACAAAGACGAAGCATCTGTGCAAGTTCATGTTGCTGTTTCATAGGATGTCTGGATTGATATTCATGCTTGTTAGCTATTGATTTTGCAGGATATAGCCATAAGCCTGAAGAGTTTTCATCTGTTGAGGATATCGCGAACGGGGTGAAGGTTCTAGCATTAACTCTTGCCAAATTATCCCTCTCATAATAGCCTTCATTTAGTTCAACACTTCCTAATGCTTCATAGCATTTGTATTTTTTTACTTCTACATGTATTCTGGATATCCTCCTATGTCTCTAATAATAGTTGGCTTTGTTCACCAATCATTTCAATTCATATGCGGCATATCCAATTGCTTCAATTTTTAGTTATGTAAAACAATAATTTAAAACCAAGCTGACTATATTGGCTTTATAAAAGAAATACATTGGAGTAAAACGCTCACTATTGAAGGCAATCTCATATACAATCTACAGGGCTTGAAATCGAGACCTCTGGTAAAGGATGTTCCTCTGCTGATTTAGACTTTAGTCTTTGCTTAACTTTGTTTTACGTTACTGTATAATAGTAGGATGCACATATATCATTGTCATCTTCCAAATTTTTTTGATTCACCACCTTTTTAAACAATAAAAAAATCTAGAGAATTTAATTTTTTTGTCAAAGTCCTGTGAATATATATATATATATATATATATATATATATACACATAAATGATGCTCAAACTTATTTACGTGACATCTATTGACGTCAAAGAGAAATTGATATGATGGGTGGTTATGAAAAGTCTAATTTTAATTATACAAATAAAATAACTAAAAAGTTAGTACGATATAAATTTTTAGAAATAATTGTTCAAACCGTACCATTGGCACCTCTCAACTCTATCCCATACTAATACAAAGACCACTATCATTGATTAAAATTAAACATAAAATTCATGTTTTGATTAGACTAAATGTGAATCATTAGTCCAAGACTTTCGGGAGAAATATATTTGTGTAAATTATGAGATATATTATTATATACTGCAATTAGGGGTGTACAAAATCGAACCAAATCGTAAACCGAGTCAAACTGGAAAAAAAAATCGACTAGTGGTTGGTTTGACTTGGTTTGGTGTTGAAAAAAAAATCCGACTATATTTGGGTTGGTTTGGTTTTAACTAAAAAAAACCAACCCGAGACCAAACCAACCCGACATTATATATATAATTTTAAAATTTTATTTTATACATAAAAATATTTACTTTGATATAATTTTTAAATATTTCTTATACTTTTTCATAGTTTTTATCTTTTAATATATTATTTCAAGTTTAAAACTTAGAATTTTGAATGGTTCCATAAAGATTATAGTCCATAGATCTTGGTAATTATAATAAAACTTAAATCAAAATCAAATTAATACTAATGCAAAAAGGAAATCAATTTAACACTAAGAATGACAATAATATTGAATATTTATTCTTTGGTTTTACATTGGTTTAGACAATTAAAGTACATAATCTAATTTTAATTTCCTTTAATATTTAGTCATGTAACTAATACTTATTAAACTTATTTTAGCATGATTTAGTACTTTTAAATTATGATCATTTTCACTATGACTTGTTAATTTGCAATATTTGTTTTATGCGATTTCATTATTATTATTATTATTATTTTTGGATATTTTAGTGTCATTAATCATATCATTGTTTGTGTTGTATTCTTAAGAAACACCTTAGATAGTTGTATTTTGGTAGAACTGAAGAAATATTTGAAGTACAAATAAATTATATGTTTGTATGAAAACTTTAGCGAAAAAA
Organism: Solanum verrucosum; assembly: GCF_900185275.1. NCBI lineage: Eukaryota > Viridiplantae > Streptophyta > Magnoliopsida > Solanales > Solanaceae > Solanum > Solanum verrucosum. The sequence goes on from NW_026020398.1 coordinate 670,187, forward strand.
CCCGAAAAAACCCGAAAGCCCGAAAAAATTCGAGGTTGAAAAACTCGAGTTTTATTGGTTTGGTTTGGTTTATAGATTTAAAAATTCGGCACAAATAGTTTGATTTGATATTTGAAAAATCTGAACCAACCTGACCATGTACCCCTAAGTGCAATATTTTACATACATATTACCTTGGTAAATCGGTAATATATTTCACATATCATATCATCTTTATTTGTTGACTAGCTCGTCAATTGATGTTTTGTTTGTGCGACTGCATCTGAATACCTCGAAATGCAAACCAAATATGTTTTAACGAAAATTAGATTTTGATCATAATTTTTTAATTAATTTTGGGAAATCAGATTTAGATGAAGTTTGAATTGAAGTTTCAAAATGTGTTTGACTATAATTTATGGAAATATTTTATTTTTTGGAGAAACATGAAAATGACTTATTCCATAAATTTTAAAAACTATCAATAGTATTCATAAATTTGACACAAAATTATTATTTTTACAAGGGAAAAGACTCAAATATAACATCGGACTTCGAGAAAAGGGTCATTTATGTCGTCCGTCAAAAGTTTGGTTCATCTATGCCATGTTTGTTTGAGAAAAGGCTCATCCAAGCCATTAGTTGTTAACTGAAATGGCATATATGAGTCTTTCTCAGAGTTTAATGACATATTTCAGTCATGTTCCTTTTTAAAAAATGATTTAATTAATGGCGCGGCCGAATCAAAATTGAACATGTGTAAAAAATGATTTTGCATAACAAAATCGTTTTCAGCTAACAAATAATGGCATGAATGAGCATTCTCTCAAAGTTCGATGACATATTTGAGGCATTTCCCTTTTTTAACAAAAAATAATTTAATTAATGACGTGGTCAAATCATAATTGAACATGTGTAAAAAATGAATTTGCAAATCAGGACTGTTTTCAGTTAACAAATAATGGCATGGATGAACCTTTTCTCAAATGAAAATGGAATAGATGAGCCAGACGTTTAACGGATGGCATAGATGAGACTTTTCTCAAATTTTGATGGCATATTTGAGTTTTTTCCTTATTATAATGAACTAGATAATACATAGAGGTCAACTAATTCTACCATAGAGGCCAACAATAGACAATAACTCCCCCTCCCCCCTCCCCCCTCCCCCCCGAACACAACTTACAACTTTCATTGTACTCTGCTCTCCAAAGATCAACTCTTCTCAAAATCTCACTCAAAAGGTGCTGAGTTGGAATCCCATTCTAACTAAAGATTCTTATGGTCCAACTACACGAGAACCAGGAACAGAGGGCCCCCCCCTCTGCCCGACTCTTTGGTCTTAAGAACACTGGATTAAGAATAAGTCATTGCCCTTCTCCGACCCTAACTGCCCATCCTGAGAGCGGGCATCTAATGCGTTCCACTTATTGAACATGAGTTTATGGTCGGTCCATGACCCCTGGAGGTCGAAGGCATCCTTGGGCTGATCTCGTAGTTCCTACGAGGTGGAGATGATGGGTCGGTCCATGGATTTTCCTTCCTTTTCTTTTGCCGCATTTCGCTCAAAGGAATGGAGGGAGATAGTGCATCAAGTTGTTCACAAGGGCCAACTTGATCCTCTTCCCCAGAGATCTCAGATGCGGGAACATAATTGAACATGTGTAAAAAGGATTTTGCAAAATCGAAACTGTTTTCAGTTAACAAATAATGACATGGATGAACCTTTTCTCAAACGAAAATGGTATAGATGGGAAAGACTTTTAATGGATGGCATCGATGAGTCTTTTCTCAAATTTTGATGGCATATTTGATTTTTCCCCCTTTTTATAATGAACATACATTATTTATATTCTAATAAAAACTACTAATAATATAATTATTACATACTATAATATCACGACCCAAAAACGGACGTGATGACACTTGTCTTTTCTCACCAAGACAAGTCAGCCCCAACCCAACGAAAATAAAAGAAATGCGGAAAAAAATAAAGCAAGAACAAGACAAGGGAGGAAAACTTATTCATTCTAAACAATACCCCAAAATCTGGTTATCACATGTACTGTGTACAAGTCACTAAATGCATAAAGTGTGGAATTAGAAATAAGTACAAGTCTCTATCTTTGTTTCTCAAATAGAACATAGTAAAAGAAAGAGGAAGATAGAGGGCCCGCCGAAGTGACAAACAACTACCTCTTCAATTCCTTAACGAGCCTCGAACTCAGAAGACGAAGAAAGAGATCACGCTGGTCCGGGATCAAAACCTACAAAGTGTAGAAGCAAGGGGTGAGTACCAACAACACGGTACCCAACAAGCAGCCTATGAAACAAAACAACTAGCTAGAAATCAAATACCCTTACACTCCAACCGAACCTCTTCAAACTACAACCTGCACAAAATTCAGTCCAACTTAACGGTTTTACGTTACACGGCTCACAAGGCCTAATATTCACAATTCAATCTTCATAATTCAAGAATCAAATAAATCAAGTCAATCTCAAAGTCAAGTAGTTCAGTCACACGCAACAAGTACATAAATATCAAGTATCAAGCAAGTCACGCATAAGCATCAAATGCATCAAGTCACGATAATCAATCTCTTGCCAGAATCATTTTTCATCTACACAATATCACTAGCCGGAACCATTTTCCATCGGCTTTATATCACTAGCCGGAACTATTTCCCATTGGCTTTATAAACACTTGCCAAAAATAACCTCGACATTACAATTCATCACATGTCTCATCATAGTGTTCACAATCTATGCATACAAGCAATATCACACCACACGAAAGAGACAACAATTCATACAATTCAAGTCCACATTCATGCTTTCAAGCATTTTATCCATCCATCAACAAGGGTCACAACAAAGAAATTCACATCATCATGTTCATCACATAGTCTTTTTTCAATTCAACCCTTTTTTATTCATTTAGATGTAACAAGTGGACAATTAAATCATTCACCTCATCCCCATTACTCCCAACACACAAGCAACGAAGTAAGTACACTAATTCTACTAGAATACGAGGGTTAGGAAGTCACTTGCCTTAAATCAATCAACAATCACTCCAAGAGTTGAGTCTTTCCCTTCCGAATCACTTCCACAGCCCCCCAATCTATAATAGTCAAGTATTCACAATAACTCACCAGAAACAACAATTTCCACATCAATTATGTAGAGAAATAGGTCAATCAACTCAAAACTCAATTTCAAAATGGAGGTTTGAATCTGAAAAATAATACTTGGAAATTATGTTTAACTCTTTAGGAACTCATTATAGAAAATCATTTCGAAAATGGAATCAAAACCACTTCAAAATAACCATTTTCCTAAGTTCTTGGGTTCTTGAATATAACCCCAAAATCTCATTTCAAAAACTGATTTGAACACATAAATCCATAAATAATAATGGGTAATTGAAGATTTAGAGTTAAGAATCGTTACCCAAAAGATTTCCCTCAAAAATCTGGTCCAAATCGCCAACCCAAAGCTCCCAAAACTCAAAAACAGGGAAATGGTGCTTAAACCCCAAAAATGGCAGTCAAAACCCTTTTTGATGTCGCAAAAGCGACCAGGCGAACCCTGCTAAAAATGCGGGTCTCACTTAAGCGAAGCCTACTTAACTTTTGTGACGCTTGCTTAAGCAAAGAGGCTCTCGCTTAAGAGACCAGCCTTCGCAAAAGCGAGGCATGTAGATACCAGCAAAAATACAACCAACTCTTAAATTATCGAAAGGAACCTCAGGATTCATTCAAAATCTTGTGCACATAAACCACATATGCAAATCAATTATACTCGACATTTCGAACTTAATGAAACCATAAAAACACGAATTCGGAGTCTCTTTGATCCGACATTCGTGAAAATCACAAGAATTTAACTCAACGCCAAAAAAGACTAAAACAAGCTCAGGACCTCTCAAAAATAAATCAAGACCTCACCTAGGCCTAAAATCATCCCCGAATCCAACAAAACTCTCAAAATTCTGATCCGAGTATTTGAACCCCAAATATTGACCAAAGTCAGCTCAAAGGCTAAAATTTCATAATTTCACAACTTAGGACCTCAAATCCTTAAAAAGGCTCTGAATCTGAAATTGACAACTCTCACGGGGTAACTTTTACCTTTTGGGACTGATAGAATCGATGGAATTTCATTCGACACTCGAAACTCCAAAAGACATCGAAAACCACATTCTTAACAACTTAGCCTTTCAAATTCAAAACTTACCAAAATCTCAACTCTTAACTCAAAGTTCAAAATCAACTTTTCAAACTCAAACATACAAGACTCGGGGTCAATCACGAGAGGGCAAAACGATAAATTCACAAAACTTTTCAAATATGACCGATCGGGTCATTACATATAAATCGTCAAATTACAATTAGTTGTCATGAAGATTCAATAATGAAATAATAATAATAATAATAATAATAAATAAAATAAAAAGAATAACAATGATTAACTAGCTATATTTTAATATAATTGGATGACCATCTTTTGTATATACTTCTTACTTAAATCAAATCTCTAAATTATCTTCCAAACATAAAAAGTTGACTAAAAAAATCTAGTCAAAACAAGAAAAGTTTGACTCAAAAAATTTAGTCAGAACAAGAAAAAATTGACTAAAAAAATCTAGTCAAAAAAAAAAAATTGACTCAAAAAGTCTGGTCAGAACAAGATCGAAATCATAAACGGCATATATTTCAGGATGATAATATGTAACTTGGTATCTAATGCACCTACATTTAGTTACATGCCAAAATAACTACTACAGACAATTTAGTATTCTCTAATTCAAACTATTTAAACATTTGTAAAACTAAATTTTCCTTATAAATATGAGTCAATCCTAGGTAAAGAAACACACAACAACAGAAACATAATTATTTGATCCCCTCCCAAACAAACTCATTTCTCTCTCTTTTGTTATGAATAGAAAAAAGTGAAGTTTGTTTTCGTTGAAAGTAAAACTGACAAAGAAGTCTCATACAAGAAAAGATAGAAAGAGTTCTTGAAAAAAGACTTATGAATTGTACATTTTATGGTATTGAAATGACTATAATCATATATAGTTCATACCACAATGAACTTGTGGTGTTTTCAAATCATGAAGAATTGCAATCAGTACTTCTACAAAATTTAGGGATCTTCCAACGTTAGTTTTTAATCAAAAAATATGGTGATGAAAGAAGAGTTTACCACACAAAAAATTGAAACGATGGAGAAATAACTGCGGAAGGTGATGAAGGAAATCACGAGCACATTGTATAAAGTGTTGAAGGGAATATCAAAGAAAATGTCTTTCCCTACAACACTTCATGCATTATGTTTCTGATTTCCTTTCTTACCTTTCGCAGTTATTCCTTCATCATTTCAATCCTTTGCTTGGTGAACTCCTCTTTTGCCAACATATTTTTTTTTATTAAACTAGCATTTGAAGATTTCTAAATTTTGTAAATATATTGATTGTAGTTGCATGATTTTGTTACATGACAATTCATTGTAATAAGGACTATATATGATTGTAGCTACTTCAGCACCGCAAAATGTGTCGAGTTCATAAGCCTTTTTCAAGACTTTTTTGTCTTTTTTTATATGAGACTTATTTATCAGTTTTACTTACAATAAAAGTAAGCTTCACTTTTTCACGATTCAATTTAAGTATGTGACCAGTGCTAATTGGAAAGAATCTCAAAGCAAGCCTTGACATAAATCTATAAAAAAATCAAGAAGAATTTTCTCTGTTTTTGGGCCTATTCAATTTTTCCTTGTCTTAGAAGTCAATAACACAACTAATAACTAACCCAGGACACAATATCCATCAACAATTCAATCGTCATGCAATAATATCAATTCTTCTCCAAATATGGAAAGAAATTTAAAACTAGTCTCTAGACTACAATAAGAAGGAATAATCATAACTCTAATAATAGGACTGACAAATGAAGTAACTCTAAGAGTTTTAAAATAAAAAAATAAACCATAGCAATTCGATAAATCACTTGTCATGCGAAGCAATGCGAGGATCACTAATCAATTCATACTCTCTAATTAATGAAATCATCGCCAATGCTACCTGAGTTCTCTGTAAATATATTTAGCGAGGAGTGAGACGCTATCTCATTGAGTAATAACACTTAACCACAATCATGTTTAATGAGGGACAAGTCAGAAAACATGATAGTATGATAATCCAAATAATGAAATAAATGCCCTTTCAAAAACGATAACAATATTCAATCTTATTTGTCTTATGTAAGCAAAAATCAATGTGAACATTTAGAAACAAAACTCAGAGAAACACTGTCATAACAAATCTTATATTTCAGAGGTTTCCAAGAATGAATCATGTAATCAGCGTGACCTTCTTTAATAAATAACTAATAACAATGAACTCCTCATAAAGGAGTCGAATATTCATATCGGTAGATTCCTACTTGAGGGATATCAATAGCGGTATGCTAGTATTACCTTCCCACTAGTAAGGGCTATATCAGTAATCTATAACTACAAGGTCCACCGAATCTAACGAACCCTCCGTTAGCTAGGGATCCATCAAGGTCTACTCTTATATATACTTTTTCATTATAATCAATAGGTACTTGTGGGAAAGTATTTTCAAAATCGAATAAAGCATTTAAGTATTATCAAATCATATTATGTCAAACTTCAAGAAAACACATGTCAAAATACTATTTCTCAAGCAAATGTTAAACCTTTTCGATAACGGTAATCATATCTCAAGTATCAATAAACATGTCTTATAAACGCGAGTTCATCTCAAATAACTATTTCGGTATCATATCAAGTAAAAAACTTGTCCCATATGCAAGTTCAAAACATTCGATAAAGTATTCACTTAAACCACATATAAATCATGAAAGTTATAAAACACAATTTATTGTAAGATTACTACTCACAGTACTCGTGCCGAAATACCAAGCTCGTCACCCTAGTAATCTGTATGAATTTATTTGATCAATCTATAATCACATTCATAACAATTTCGTGTTGCTCTTCGTACATCTTTTAGCCATTCCTTATATTTTCTTTCTAGTCAGAGCTAAAGAGGAGGAGAAATATATTTGTTTGGATGCGGATCAAATGACTATGTTGTTAAGTGTTTCTTTGTCTAGAATTAACTCCTATTTGTAGGAAATATATATATACATATTACATAATATCACGCTCAAACTTCTACTTACAACTCATACATGACGTTTATAAAAAGTTACTGAAAATTGATTGAATCATACCGATGTCGAAAAGAAATTGATGTAATAGGATAATTATGAAAAGTCTAATTTTAATTTTACAAAATAAAATAATCAAAAAATTAGTACGATATAAATTTGAAAAATTAACTATTCGAACCGCACCATTAACACCTCTCAACTCTATCCCATACTATTACAAAGACCACTAGCATTAAAATTAGTAGAAATTATATAAATCACATAGATTTAAGCAAAAACTGACTCACATATATATGTGGGAATGCACGTGCACCCATTAACTTTGAAAAAATCATATATATATATGTATAACTATCTTGAGAAACTAACAAAAACTAAATATAATTAGCAGTGCCCCACGGAAAGCATAAAAGGATACTTTGTACTATTGGTACTAACTAAAACATCCACTCCCCCGATAAGGGATCTATCCCAACTAGAACCTCATTCTTAGCTTAATATTGATGCACCTGGAATTTTCAAATCCTGAATTCATCTTGTTAAGAGTTAAATTACATTATATCCCTATTCTTTTCCAAATTTCAAAAATCTCTCATAAAATTCATGATTTATTTAGACTGAATGTGAATCATTAGTCCAAGGCTTTAGGGATAATTATATTATATATATATGTAAATTATTATACTGCAAATAATTCAATATTCCATGAAAATATTCTCTCTTTTTTTTAATGTAACAATTCCTTAGAATATAAAAAAGCTTACAAATGCACATACGACCTCAGACTGACACTTTTTTTTTTCTTAAAGGAATTTATATATTCTATTATTAGGAAGCTCTATTCTTCTTCCTCTTTCTTCCTCTTTTATTTTTTTTGGTAATTAAGGGATTTTATTAGGTAGTTATCAATTGTAATAATATTCCCCCAACTCAACAATATGAGTTGTGGTGTAGTGATAAGACTACTTCACCCTTAATCAAAAATTGCGAATTCGAGTCCTGAGTATGGAGAAAATCTTGATAGGAGCGTCATTCTCGAGTGGACCCTGCAGAGCACGATCCCAATTTAATCGAAACTCCAATGTGGGCTCCGAACACCGGACAGGAAACCAAAAAAAAAAATTCATTTTCCCCATAGTTATTATCAGTCAGCAAACAATATTGCTTTAGATATATATCCGGATTTGTAGATACGGATTCAGAATGGGAATTTTATACTAATACTAGGAGCTTGAAATTTTACCATATCTTATTTAATTTATTAGATTTAAAATTTATTATTGGTATGTACTTAGTAGTTTATTTTTTACAACATAAATACAAGTCAAAGCTACTTGGATGAACTTATAAGACTGAAAATTTCACCAGTCGTCCTTTTTCGAATAATTATTTATTATGAACATTTTTTCATTTTTTTTTTTTACAATTTATGAACTTTTTAGATCACAACTCAAATATATATTTTTTAAGCAAATTAGAAATCTTATAATACAATTTATACTGTCATGGACATTATTAGGCAACAATATTCTAATATTTTATCAGTGTCAAGATCTAAATTTGCACAATTTTAAAATAGAAACAAAATTTAAATGGTAGCCTAATAAATGAAAATTTGCATGAATTGACCAACTTCTGCTCCATTTCTACTTTGTATGTTTGTATGCATATACATGAATTTCTACGTATAGTTTACTGTATTAGGTAGAAGGCATACACATATATAGATGCTTAATTTGGTCTTTAACTTACAATTAAATATTTCAAATTATGAGAATGCAAATCTAAATACCTTTCAACTCGTCTTTATTGTGTCTTGTGGACATCCGACGCTGACATGACATATGAATTTTTGAAGGTGTCCAGATGATCATTTTGTAAGTTGAAATGTTCAATTGATACAACATAAACAAGTCGAAGTGTAGATGTGCGTTTTCAAAATTAGAGTATTCAGTTGCCAGTTAAAATCAAATTAAACTAACTATCTATTCATTATGCTAAAATATTTCTCCAAACCTATTGCATTGTATTGAACTACCATCATTTAATTATTTTTTCTAAGATTATATTCATTAATTTGCAAAAAGATATGAATTATCAACAAAACTATCAATTCCTTTAGGTGGCTAGAATAATACTATAACTTTACTTTATTCTATTGTTTGAAGTTAGTTGACTCGTGTCATTTAGTGAATAAGAATAAGATAATTTTATTATAATTTGTGTACACCTGTCATTCATTTGCTTTTAAGCCTAACCTTCCTATGATTGGGACACTAAAAGTCACAAGTCACTATTAAATAAAATATAATTCATGCCATATTTCAACCAACAAATCAACTTTTAATTTACTTTTTTCCTCAAGGGATTTGGAATATTTATTAAAGTAAAATATATAGTAAGATGACTTTCATTTTAGGTAGCCTTTTTTATAAAAATAAATTTTATAAAAATAGCACCATATTCATCTTTAGAGAGCATAATTAAGGGTGAATGCTTTTGATAAACCACTTCACTTGGATTAAAGTGTTCTAAATATTTAATTGTTAAAAATACTTAATATAATATTGTGGTATTATATTAGTTAGATGTTGGAATTTTCATGGGCCAACTTTGCTTTGAGTGGAGAATTAGATTAGATGAACTAACCTCCAAGAAGCTTTAGGATTTTTGCTTTAATATTGTGTTAGTTAAGGATTATATGCAAAGAAATTGATAATAGTTTCCTGTATATATAATAACTTTATTATTTTCAACATTTATGAAGGAAAAAAAAGGAATTAAAGAATGGTATATTCCATTTACTCATAAATGCACATTCTTGCCTCTCTTACTTAGTGATGTAGCTACGCAAATGGAAGATTGATCGGTTGAATATCTTTTGTTTAAAAATTATATTTTAAATATCAAATATAATATTATGTATATAAGATAATGATTTAAAATATACTTGAATTATTTTTTTAAATTTCATATTTTAATTATCAACGATTAATTCTTTTTTCCTACTTCAACTATCATGGTCTATGAATTAAAGCACATTTTAATTATCAATTGTTCTCTTTTCCTACCTGAACGATAGCAATAATTTAAATAGAAATAAATTTAAGGTGTGTTTAATATATAGATAATGATAGTCCAAATACAGAAAAGAAACAATTCAGACATGAAACTCACAAAAAAATAATAGTTCGATCATGTCTTTGACCATTAAACTCTATGCATTTGACAAAAAGATGCTTTATATATATATATATATATATATATATATATATATATATATATATATTCTTGATTTCACCATTGTTCATATATACTTGAAAACTTTCATAAATACATGAGTTCTCCAAAATTAAGAAAAAAAATGTGAAAACAAAGATTTTTTTTTTCATGAATGCAATTATTGGTTGGTTTACAAGCATTGGGTCAAGACAAATTTTATGCACATAAAATTGGTCCTAATGTTACCCCCCACCCCACCCAAAAAAAAGAAGTAGAGAGAGAAGTGTTTTTTTTAAGAAAATGCATGGAAAATAACAAGTTAGGTAATGATTTTTATTCTTAAAAAAAATAGCAACAACATAGTGACAGTCTATCTTGGAAAGATCCAAAAACTCTATACCAATTTTATATCTGGGAGAATATTATTTTAAATTTAAGAGTAAATAAAAAAATAAATGTGGTTGGAATTAAAATTTTAAAAAGGTTTAGGGGGTTTATCAAAAGAGTTGGCAAATACTAATCAAAGATGGACCAAAGCAATAATTATTTGTACAACTCTGTCTCTAATCATTCTTTAGTTGAGACATAAACGTCATCTTGACTGTTTAACTTTTTATGGTTAAAGCATCAAAATTAGGCAAAAAAATTTCTCTAATCTACTTGAAGTTATCGAGATTATCTGCTAGTTTAATTATAAAAGAATGAAAAAAAAAATTAAAAATTGCGAGAAATCAGGGTTTTAAATGTCAAAAGGCACGAAAAAAATCAAGTAATTTCTTCTAATGTATTAAAGTTTTGACAAACAAGATTATCTAAGATTTAAGTTGTGAGAAATAAGAGATACAAGTAAAATTAGCGATAAATTTAGAATTATCACTTTGATAAATTATTCAGCATTGAACTTGTGTTATTTTTGAAATTATGTTTTAAAAATATTAGGTTTCATTAATTTTTTTTGTTTAAAGCAAGAGTGAAGATGAGGTGAGTTGGATGAGTGAGGAGGACATAATTAGGAATCGTTTGTACAAAGATTAATAACGTAGAAATTAGTAATGCAAGGATTGCATGAATTATTTTTTGCCAAGTGTTTGGTTTATTGTTTCCCACTATATCTATATCTTGTGTTTAGATTAAAACTCTACAAAAAGCTTCTTTCCCTTAAATTATTATGTGATTTCTATTTCATGTAATTGGATCAAGATAGATAATTGTCGGATAATATTATTTTTAATGACCTTCTAACTAGTTAGGAGAAGAACAATTTTGATGTCATGTTTGTTATTTTTCACTTGAATTTTTTGTGGGGAAATAATTTTTATCTTAATAAATTGATCACTCACGAAACGTCAATTTTCAATTTGAAAAGGAAAGCTCATTTACATTTAGAACCGAAAAGACGGTAAAAATAACAAAATCGAATAAACCATTTACATTTACACATAAAAGTTGCAAGTTGTAGTTTTAATATGTTCAAAATACAAACAATTAGAAAATCACATATATATATCAACACAAAGTACATTCAATTAGATCACAAACGTCATTTGATGATATATTTGTCTTTTCAATTAGTAAATGTTAAATAACTCACATTTAAGATATTGTATTGATGTGTATTCATATTGAATTTATTTAGCAACAAGCAACTCTCTCTGAATAATAAAATTTGTAAGCTAATTTATTTAAATAAATTTACTAGTACAAATATAAAACATAAAATCAAGAAAATAAATAATATGATTAAAAGAATTGTAAGGATACTTTTGTCTTTACATAGATAATCGCATGGTATTAAATCTTATGTATTACTAATACCATCAAAATGGAGATTTTAGAAATACATCCTATAATACCATGTAGGGTGTGTAATTAATCTATGGATTAGTTATATATAAGCTCAAATTTCCTACTAAACATAGTACTAAATAATACCATACATAACACATGGACGATCTCTCTTAATACTCCCTACCAAACGACCCCTTAATCTAGTAGAATTTGTTTTTATACTTTTAGTAGAAAAATCATTTTCTTATTTCTTTTTTAAAAAATTATTTTTTTTAATTTTTTTTTTTAATCAATCAAACATTAAAAAAATTCAAAATATCTTTCTCCGTACGAAACACACATTTTACTACATGACCGACATGGTAATATATCGTCTATTTTAGCAAGTTACAAATATAATACATATATCTGCTGTCAATTTATGTATATATGGTACTCTAACGACAAGATATATTTTTATTCAAATAATAACAAACATACAAAATAATACGTACATATTTTAAAAAAAGTTTCTTAATTATTTTTAGAAATGATTCTTTTAAAGTCATGAAAAATGAAATTACTCCATAACTTAAAAGTAAAATCCTGAAATTATCATATATATACATAGAGTGTAGGACATTATTAATTTTAAATATTATTTAAAAACTATATTATCCAAACAAATTAGCATTATAGTTTATGATGAATGGAGACAATTGTTGAGTGTTATTTTCTTTAGTAATATATTCATATCATGGTCAAAAGGTTCACATTTGAATCTTATATTATTTAAATTATTTAATTTTAGTCCATGTTATAATTTCTTGCTTCATTCATATTTGTATCATTAATATAATAGGAATTTTGCTATTTTCTTCTTTCATTTTTACCTGTTTATTATATTAAAAATTATCATACTTTTACTTATTAGTTTAAACTTTAAAAGATAAATTATTACCTACTTTCAATCTACTCTTATTATTAATTATGGTCATTTATCAAAATATTAAGTTTATTATATCTAAAAAAGTAATATAATAAAAAATTAATTTTATTTATCACTTTTTGAGAGGCGTGTCTAATAAAATACTAAACAAATAAAAATGATGCATAATGTAAGAAACATAAATTATTATGGAATGATAAGTACTCATTCTTCGTTAATAAAAAATCTCGAGCACTTTACCCCAATGTAGTATTTATAGGAAACGAACATTTGTTGTCTTATTATCATAATTATTAGTAATAGTATTCTTTCTAACTGTCTTAGTTTTGGTAGATTGAGTTACCTCATATGTGTTGTTGATGTAAGGTAGGCGATACGTATCATGTGAAATTAGTCAAAATATATAAAAGCTGGTCTGGACACCCTGATCGTCCAAACATTAGTATACTGTATTATTTTATCTCCTTTTTTTTTTTGGTATAGAGAAGCAGCAGACATATAAATATATGAGTAACAGGGACGACCTACATATAGAGACACAGACACCGCTCCCATAACCCGCTGGATAAAGCCTAAAAACACCAAATTTCATACAAACAAAATCAAACAAAGTGGACTCTTTCTCAAAGGTCAGTTACAAAAAAAAAAAAATTCAAACTTTTTGCACATATTGTACTTCTTACTTCTTGGGTTTGTGTTATTTTGATATATTCTTGGTAAAGTTTTGATCTTTTTATTTGTTGCTATTGATTCTTGCATTTTGGGAATTTGGGTTTTAATGCAATGTGAATTCTTGGTTTAGATCTATGCTTACATTAGGACAGGGTCTCAATTATGTGTTCTTTGTAAAGATTGTTTCTTTGGATAGTTTTGGGAATGTGGTATTAAATAATGAATCTTTTGGGGGTCTAAATACTGAGGGTCTATCGGAAACGATCTCTCTTTTGTAAAGAATGTTTCTTTGGATAATTTGGGGATGTGTTTTTGAAAGATGAAACTTTTTGGGGGTTTAAATACTGAGGTTTTACCCGAGGGTGGTTATTGAAAACAGTCTCTTTATCTTCTCATAGTAGGGATAGTAGGGGTAAGGTCTGTGTACGCTCGACCCTCCTCACACTTCACCTGTGGGATTACACTAGGTTTGTTTGTTTGTTGTTGTTGTTGTTAGCTATAGTTTTGGTTGGTGTAAGCATTTGGAAGCAGTAGTTGAATATGAAGTCTTGAAATGGGTTTTGAGGTAAAATTTTCAATTATATTCCATTGAAGAAGAACTGTTTTGGAGTCTAGGAATGACTTATTTCCATTAGTTAGATAGTTTGATTCAGATTTTAGAGGTGAATATGGAAGTTAATCGGGCTGCTGAAATTTAGAATGTTTAGTTTTACAGGACACAATTATATGTACTGTGTTGTTTGGTGCTTTTCGCTTATTGAATATAAAATTTAACCATTTTTTTGAGCTCGACTAGATTAGTTCATATTTTAAAATTCAAATTTAGATACTCAAAAACTATGATTTAGCATCAAAATGGCAAAAGACACTTTTAACTGTTACTGAACTTAGTGTGAAATATGAGAAGTATTTAGAACATAGGGGGTAATTAGTTAGATCCCTCGTATAAAGAAATTGTTCTTGTTTTTGTATCCCTTATATATATTGCTTGTTGTACAGGCTTTTGCCGTTTAACTTTCAAAATAGATAGTCGATTGCAATGAAATGCGTGTAAAATATTCCATCTTTCCTCCAATCACCGTGTCTGGGATCTCCTTAACTAACACAAGTTGTTGGACTGATTGGAATTCTTGGATCTCTTGCAAACTTATGTAGGTTTCTGTAGCCAAAGGTTTGCATATATTTGTATATGTGGATGTTCTTCTGTCCTTTTCAGTATTATTATTATTATTCTAGTATCTAATTCTTCAATTTATCACTAGTGTTGTTTCTTTGCTTTGGTTATCTTGCTATTTTTGTTGTCAATACTTCTCTTTTCTTAATATTTTCATTGGAGCTTCTTTCACTCTTGTAATTTTTTAAACCTGTTTTTAAAACACTTTTCTTGAGTTGAGGGTCTATTGGAAACAATCTCTCCTACCTTGAGGTAGGAGTAAGGTCTGCGTACACTTTATCCTCCCCAGAAATGTTGTTGTTATGGGATGTTTTTATTTTTATAAGTTGATTATATATTTGTATATGTAAATGGACTTTGTAGATATATGCATATGTAAATGGACTTGATAACAGAGTGTGGGGAAAGGTTCTGGTGTTATCATTTGAAGTATCAAATTTCCTTTCTTCAGATATAGTATTATATTTAGTATTAGTATCTTCACATTTTTGCCTAAACTGCACACTCTATCTTTAATTTTGGTATTACAAAAAGGCTCTTCTTTTATCATCCTATGTCCGTTAAAGAGCTGTACTCTAAATCATCTAATGTCAAATACATAATGACGTTGATGAGATGTTGGATGATCTTTTGTGAGATAGTGACTGGTGTGAGATTTGGTGTTATGGTAAACATGTGTCGGACTACAAGGCAGCTCTATGGTGCTGGAGAAGATAAAAGCCTTTTCAGATTCAGTGACTTAGGGGTGTTTTTCTCATTTAAAGAAATGAGCAAGTTTAAACTTTTCACGGGATAACATAGTCCTTAGAGAAAATGTCAGTTTACTTTGATGGAATATCTTTCTTATTTATTTTACGTAGTTTCAGAGATTATGGAGCTGGAAGTTACAGATATCTGTATGGACAAGGAGCAAAACAGTAGCATAAGTTACTGTGATGGCGCTTCTCCAGATTCAAGTTGTATAATTGACAGTAATCAAGATGTTCAGTCATCCAAGCTTATTATTGGGGAGCAAGAAACTGATATGCTGAAAGAGAGTGTTGAAACGAAGGAGTATGAAGTGAAGGAATGCACAGCTGAAGTATCAGTTGAGATGTCCAAACTGTCGGAAGTTGAAAGTACCAAGGAGCAATACACAAAAAACTCAAAATGTGAGATTGAATCTCCTACAAAGAAGAACAACTCTGAAGTCCGAAAATTAAAAGATGATAACAAGAGATCAAGAACCTCAGTGAAATCAGCAACCAAATCTGCTGGTGGAAACTGCAAAACAAAGTGTACAGTTCCTCAACCATTTGCTTTGGCAACTGAGAAGCGTGCATCTCATGGAACTCGTCTTGTTGGGAATGATGCAGACAATGTCAATTATAAGACACCCGAAGCCAATAATTTGCAAGTCCCAAGTACAAAACAAAACAAGGTTAGTTTACGATGCAGATTTTTACCTTATCTGTGAATCCTTATATCATTAAGGAGAGAGGATCCATCAATAGCACTTGATCTTTGAAATGATATTGCCCTTGTGTTCTCTCTTGGCTGATAAAAAAACTCCTCTGAAATGTGTTACTGTTCCAGAGAAGTTAATGCATAGCGATTACACTAGGGTTCTATGGATCCGACTGCCTGTTAATAACTTATTTTGTGGCTATTGTATTTGTGTCTAGATCTCATCAGCAGTTGCAACTAGGAAACCGCTACAACCTGATAACAAGAAGCATTCCGATGAAGAAGACTCATGCTCAGTCACTTCTTGGTATCCACTTTCTCCCCTGATTTAGCTTAATAAGGTTTGTGCTATTTCTAACGTGTTCCCTTGTCTTATGATGCTGTGTTTCTGTTTGATAATTTATCCACAACGAGAAGTGCTACGCTACCAGCAAGAAAATCCAGGGCCACTGTTGCGTCATCCCCTGTGTTCCGATTATCTGAACGTATAGAGAAAAGGAAAGAGGTAGTTATTGATTTACTGGCTTACTGAAACTTGTGTTTGTTTCTATGTTTGATCAGATTTCTACCTTGTTATTCTTCTCATCTTGCCCCTTTTAAATGACAACAAGAACAACAATGAAAGAGGAACTTTCTTAAAGTAAAATGTCAAAATATTGGTTAGTTCTTATATTGATTTCCTCTTTGCAGTTTTACTCGAAATTAGAGGAGAAACATCAAGCGTTGGAGGCCCAAAAAGTTCAGTGGGAGGCAAGGACAAAGGTGCATCTTATTAATGCTACAGCTATCACTTATACTAACAAAAACCGAGTAAAAGAATAGCTTAACAATCAAACTTCAACTATATAACATAATTTTCGTTTGTTCCTTCACTTATTAGGAAGAGAAAGAAACAGCTATAAAGCAACTGAGAAAGAGTCTGATGTTTAAGGCAAGCCCAATGCCGAGCTTCTACCATGAGGGACCTCCACCAAAGACTGAATTGAAGAAGGTAATACATAACACCACTGTAATCAAACTTACATAGATATGTAAATTTTAGACGAGGCATTCACCAAAATTTTGATCTGCAGTATAACATTTACATAGTTGTAACTGGACTTAAGAGTGTCACAGTGCAAATAACGTTTCACCCAAATATTGATATCCCTAACTGTCTATGGTATATAACCACCTTCTTATTCTAAATTCTTGTTTCTTTGAACTGCAGGCACCGCCAACTCGTGCGAAATCACCAAGGTTGGGCAGAAGGAAGAGCTGCAATGACTCAGTTGGTTTAGACAAAGGGATGGTGGGAGCTTATGATTGAGGAACTCGCCACAGTCTTGAAGTTAACAATGAAAATGATGCCTTTGGTTCCAGAAATAGGAAAGACCGTATAAATATTCAGAACGGTACTGCCATTTACAAATTTAACAACGAAGCCAATCATGCGGAGGAGATAAATGAATCATATATGACAACAATGCGTGAAGAAATGAATGTGGACATTACCGTTCATTCTTGAGCCTTTTGTGAGTCTTCTAATTTAATAAGATTAAGAACTTATCTTTTCTTGGTTTTGCTTCTTGTTATGCTGTAACAGTTGTGCATTTGACTGCTTTTAAAACTGCAAAAGCTTTTTTTGCAGTCGTCTGTGTAATGTTTATTTATGAAGTGTAAATTTCTGTAAGTTATTTCCAATGCTTGTGTAAAGAGACTTCATTTTCTTGTAATCTATTTATGAAGATACTGGCTATCGTTCAATTTCTATTTATTTGGAACTTTCACTTTGTACATTGCATTTTTAATTATAACGTGTCTATTGCAGTTTTTCCTTAGCGATCTAAGTATTATCTGTCTGTCTCTTGAAATTATTCTCATTGAAGCCTTGGTGTAGTCAGCATTCCAGGTAATGAAGTTCACAAAAATAAAGGGATGTGTCATGTTTATTTATTTGTAACGTGTAGTTTGCTAGACGGATCCTGGATTTAAACTTGACAGGATCAATGTTCTTATCATGAACTCGTTGCACTATTGAAATAATTGGATCAGAATTTAAGATTTGTTGAATTGTTAGTGTTTTTTCACGTATATATTCGTATTTTGTCTTGAAAATACTAGTTTCTGTTTGTTCAAAAGCTCTATTTGCCCCTAAAAGGACGGAAGGGTCTGTGGCCGCCGTGGAAACAAAGTGAGGAAAGGCCCTTTAAGATGTTATTAGTGATACTGATACATAAACTGTTGCTTCTATCAATAGGGTAAATCACTAGTCAAAATAGTCTTGAGTCTTTTAGTTATGTTTGCTTTTGAAATAGTCTCTATATTGTTTTTTTAAAAGTTGACTCTAAACATTAGTTTATGGATAGATGTGCTTCAATTGACTCTAAACTATGTTTCTTAAGGTCTTTTGAGTTGAATTTAGGTACCATCCAGCAGGATGTAATCTAAGAAAATATCTTATCGTTCATCGCTGGTTTGTCAAGTTGGTACACTTGCTCTAACTTTACCAGTTTCAACTCCTAAGTTTTCGGATGCTCGTGAACCTTGTGAGCTTGAGATATGGTGCTAAACTCAGAGTTAAAGATCAATGTCAGTGCTGGAAAATTATACTAGTTGTACTACCTTATTTCTTTATTATCTAGATATGCATTTTTTGCAGTAACTTAATCATTGTGCTGGATATATATGGAATTCTGCAATGTGAAACATTTACTCTTTGTCCCTCATTGTCTGTTGTTGAGTTCTATTAGTGTAATGGCCCAGTCCGCTAGTGATATTGTCTGCTTTGTGCCTAGGCCTGCACGGCTTTAAAACGTGTCACTAGTTGGTAAGGTCTATTTACTTTTATACCCAATATCTCCGATGGGGAACTTTTAATCTTAAGTCAGGGTGTCACAATTAGTCTCTATAGATGTAGCCCCTTCCTTTGTCAACTTGATATGCCTGTTGAAGTTATTTTGCTCTTACTCTTTCAAAAAAAAGGTAAATGACAATTATTTGTTTTAAGTACTTGGCTGATTTCTTGCTGTGTTGAAAGGCAAATGGTTGACGGTTTCAATTTCGGATAAAGGAGGAGGATTACCGTAGGTTAACAATCAGTAACAAGGTAGAATTTTTGTTCTGTAAACTCAAAAGCTAACTCATGAGGCGAAAATTATCTGAGGAGAAACAGTCTATTTTCGACAGGTGGACTTATCCTCAAGTCATCGAGTGACATATAAAATAAAGCCTTATTTCGACAGGTGGGCTTATCCTCAATCCCATTTAGGTTTTCCAGTAAAATCAGATGTTCGCCGCCTTTCTTTTTTATACCACGTCAAGAAAATAGATTTTTGACTTAACTCAACTACAAAAAATTAATTCATGAGACAAGAATTACTGAATTACCTAAAATCATGCAAGGAAACAGCTGTTAATTCCCTTGACAATTACACCAACCATAGAAAGTAGAATTATTGCTTAATTCTAGGTTGTAGCTCCAATCATAGCTATATCTATAAGTTTCTCTAAAATTATTGCTCAAATAGTTTTTTCTGAAGTGATCATTCAATAATTAAGCTTCTAAAAAGAAGCATAAACAAGAAAAGATTAGGAACTTACTGTTAATGACAATCTTGTAGTCAAGATTAGTATCCCTAAGACATAGGCAAGTTTGAGTTATATTCCTCGAACTTTTTAAAAATATTATTGGGTGTGTCAGTATTTTTGGAGGATTTGACATGAATATATTAACATTTTTGATGAATTTGAGCATGCAAAATCTAAGTATTATTTCTAACCTATTGAATACCAATTGGTATAATGGCTCTTTCAAGATTTGAAAATGGACTTGCATTTTTTTTTTTGGAGGTATAACATGAATGAGATAACATTTTCGAGGAGTCTGAGCAATATAGGATTTTAAGTATTGAATCCAACCCATTGAATATCAATTAGCATAGTGTCACTTTAAAGATTTTAAAGTACTTGCATTTTTGGAGATCCAACATGAATACATTTTTGAAGGAACATAAAATTTAAATATTGAATTCGACTCGAATACCGGTTAGCATAATGTCATTTTCAAGATTTTAAAGTGGACTTGACTTTGAGGACATGAAGTACCATCTAACACAGTTAACATCACATGATAACCACTCCCCCCCTCCCCCTTCTTTTTTTTGGGCCATTTGTACTTTTTCATCCTGTTATGCCCCCTACCTAATTATCCTTCACTCTTTTGTTGGGCTTAGATCTGCCAAACCTTTAATTAGGCAACTGGTTTTTGCCTTTTCATTCAAGCTTGGAATCATTCTATCTTGGGACAACAAAAGAGGGTTGGTTCAGTTTTATCTCACAATATTATTATTACCAACATGAGTTGTGGTGCACTGGTGGGAGTGCTTCACCCTTAACCAGAGGTCTCGGGTTCGAGCTCTGGGTATGGAGAAAATCCTGTTGGGAGCGCCTCCCCCGAATGGGCCCTGTAGAGCGCGATCAGGATTTAGTCGGGGAGCTCCAATGTGAGCTCCGAACACCGGATGAGAAATTTTTTTTTTTTAAAAAAAGGGACAACAAAAGAGAAGACGA
The DNA here is from genome assembly GCF_900185275.1 of Solanum verrucosum. Classification (NCBI taxonomy): domain Eukaryota; kingdom Viridiplantae; phylum Streptophyta; class Magnoliopsida; order Solanales; family Solanaceae; genus Solanum; species Solanum verrucosum. The sequence goes on from NW_026020398.1 coordinate 691,161, forward strand.
CACTCATTTTCTTGTCTATAAGAATTTTGCACATTTAGATCTAATATAACTTCGTTATAAAAAATGACTCATATATACCCCTATTGTTATACAAATGGCTCACAGATGTGTCAAAAGGATATATAAATGGATAACGGTAGAAGTATATGTAGGTCATTTTTATAATGGTAGGGATATATGTGTTCCACTTTTGTAATAAGAGGTATATCAACTCTGAATGATAAAGTTGAGAATTATATGGGGCTATTTTCCCTTAATAATAGAGTATTTTTCCTAAATAATGGATTATTGATTAAGTGAAATGTTTACACATGTAAAATTATAGTCCGTTGTAGATTTTTGACGTGCAACTTTTGGTATTTTTTGTGTTCATTACAGTATTTTATGTTGCGGTTTCTAAAATTTGATGAAACTTTTATGGTATTTCTGAGTATTTTTCACGATTCCCTCAAATTAACAGATATAATTCATGAAAATATTTGATGAAAATTAAATCACCTTTGATATACTTAAAAATATACTTGATAGACTATTTTGACCCTAGCCCAACCATTACTAACCTTTTCTTATTTTTTTCATTTTCTACTTCTTCTTTTTTTACTAATAATAGGGTTGTTTAAAACATGGATTTAATAGGGTGGGCAGGGTAGGTAGGGCTAAATGCCTTGATTGTTTAGACTTGTTGCTATATATTTGTCTTCTTGATGACCAATATATTGTTAAGAAATGTTAATTTTGGAGTTTTTTAAATTATAATTAAGAGGGAAATGGTCTTTAGCTCCAACTAATTTAACTTGTAAGAGCCAAATGGTCTAAGTAGTTTCCCTAATTAATGAAGTTTATCCTTGATTTGTAAAATTATTTGATAGTTTACTCTATATATACCCATAATCTTTCTTAGCAATATATAATACTTTATTTGTCTCAATTTATACGACACTTAGTCCCAAAAGAATGACATATTTCTTTATTTAGCAAATATTTAATGAAACTATCAACATTTTATCATGTTGGGTCCACTTATTTGGCAAAAAGTCCACAAATAAGTATTCTTTGTAATGGTAGTTTTGGAATATTGTAAAGTCTTCTCATATTTCTTAAATTCTGTGCTCAGACAAATTGCATCACATAAATTAAAACGGAGAAAATATTAAATAACAATTGTCAATCCTTGAAAATATGTTGTTATAAAATTCATCTTAATTAATTATGAAGACAATTGATCTTTGACTATCCCTAAATAACAAAGTTTATATAGACCAATCATTGTAAGAAGCAAATAGTAATTACTCTCCCTAGCTAAAACTAACCCAAATCTTACACTAATTTAAATTATTCAATAGTTATTTTTTTGTTGCCATTCAAAATTTAAATGATTTCTTAAAAATAGAAAAGAACTATAAAAGTATTATTAGCTAGAAAAATAAAATAGCAAAATAGTCATTTTTCATGTATAACTAAGGGACCTATATATATGTCATGCATCCTTACTACAACTTCTACTTCTTACTTCTTCCTTCTCTTCTTTACTCCAAAGTGAAATATTAGGGGAAAACAAAGATATTGAGGAGAATGTTGTCTGGTTCGAAATCATTCTATAGAAAAGTGTGGTGGATTCAGTCATGGGTTTCAAGATCGTTAAACCTTATATATGTACGAAAAACAAGTACAACATATATATATATATATATTTTAGACCCTAAAATGTCTAAATATATTCTGAATCCATCATAGATTAGATCGTTTGATCAATCAATTTATTGAGTGATTTCGGACCAGGCTTCATTCCCCTCAACTCTACGAGTTTTTCATCGATATTGTGCCATCCAAGCACTAGAATCATACATGTTTTTGTCTATAGTTTTGTATATCTTGTAGATATATTATCTTGTGTATATCCTGTGGATATATATACTGCAACTTCTTCTTCTTCCTCCTCTCTTTACTCCAAAGTGAAATATTAGGAAAAATCCAAGATTTTGTTGAGGAGAATGTTGTTTGGTTCGAAATCATTCTTTTTGAAAAGTCAGTGGTGAATCCAATCACAGTGTTTCTGGATCATTGAACCTTATATATTTACATAAAACAAGTACAATATATATATTCTACAACCTACGATTATCGTCTAAATTCTAGATCTGTCATTGATTAGGATTGATCAATCAATTTGATGAGTGAATTCGGACCAGGCTTCATTCCCCCCAACTCTAAGAGTTTCCATCAATATCGTCCCATCAAAACACTAGAATCATACAAGTTTTAAATTATTCATTTACAATATTAATCATATCTTTTTTTTGTGTGTGTGTGTGTTAACAGCTAAAATCAGGATGATTCAAATCAAAAGAAGAGATAGAATGCACTATGGTATATTTACTATACTATTTATCATTATTCACTCAATTATCCTTTTCTTAAAATATAAAACAAAATTCACTTCTAGATTTTTAGGGTATCATTTATATATCTAGTGATATTGTTAATACTTTTGTGCCATTAATTGATTTCACCTAAGTTTATTAAATGTGAACAAAGAAAATTGGTATATATGCATTTGTTGTATTATTGATAAGATTTAGAATTATTGAAACAACCCCATTAAAGATCGAATCAGACTCAACATAGGTTATCAAAATGCTAATTAGAACATCAAGGATCGATATTCAACATATATATGACACCATTATATTCGTGATTGCAGGTGGTTAATGCTCTAGGTTGAGAACGTGGTGGTCAGGACAACTTTTTTTATAAAACCATTTCGAAAATCAAGTGTATATCTATGGAATATTTTTTTTTTCATATTTTAAATTAATTAAAACTTTAGTCTCCCTTTTATAATCTTTCTATGTTTTTCACCAAATTCATTGAAAAAATTAAACAAGGATTGTATACATGTAGTGTGAAAACATGACATGATTGGGCAAAAGAGAAAGTTTGGAATATAAACAAAAGTTGGGTTAGGTTTTCACGTTTTTATACAGTTATGAAGAAGATTCTAATTACTTTTAATAATTATAATACACCTTTACTTGTAGAGAGTTGCAAAGAATATCATGTATTTTTTAGAACTTTAATTTTCTTTTCACTATTTCATATCAGTCAATGATGGCTAATACCTGCATGAGACTTTGAAGATATTTGACTTTACATTTTTCTTTGTACGTTTCAATTAGAAGTTTGAAGTTAATTAATTTATATTTGTCTTATTTTAAAATTCTCAAGAACTCTATATATATTAGAAATTTCTTCATTTCCAAAACTCAAATCTAAAACTTAATCTGGTTAAGATTGAAAAGACGTAGTCCAATATCTCACCATACTCATTGGTGAAAGATTTGGCTTTACTTATTACTTAACCTTTAGACACTCATCATTGAAGGTGTGGTTGGTCCGAAGGAAAATTTTATTTTTTCTTATTTAGTTGATCAAAAAAAAATTAAAAATATTTTATTAAAAGAAAAAAAAGTTTCATGAGTAACATTTCATGTCAAACGTCTCCTCACCATACCTCACCACAAACCACTCCCCACCCCTCGCCAAACCGTTGATCCCTCATCCCCCCTCCCCCTCCTCACCTAACCGCTGATCCCTCATCCCCTCTCGCTCCCCCCTCCCCCCTCATATTATTTGTCTAGGCTATATATAATATTTTTAGGATAATATTTTCTGATTACTTACAAAAAATACGGAAAAAAATAAGTAAGAAACTACACACATACCAAACACACCCTAAAACCTATAGCTATCTCCTTTTGTGAACTTTTTACTACAATGGTGGGGTATGTTGTGTCACGTTTGCATGAAAATCTAATACTAGCTAGACTATCATGTTTCTTTGCTCTAAACGTTAATTAATCTTGTCTTATCACCTATACCTCTATAAGGTTTTCAATTAAACTTTCAGTTAGTCAGAGAGGATAATTAATTAATCCTGTAGGGGATGAGTAGTGGGGTCAAACCTTAGACTTTAATTTGTCTCGGATTTTGAAAAATCATATCATATTAATTAATTAATAAGTGACGAATTCAAAATTTAAGTATTAAATTTTGAATATAAAATTTAACTTGACTGTGAATGAAGAAAAATCAGGGTATGATATATAGATATAGAGGAGAAAGGTATCTGATTTTAAAATACAAGAAGTGTATTCGAAATTAAGTGACATTACAAAGGGGCATCTAGTATAACTAATTCTTAGTATTGAAAAAGAACATTGATTCCCATGTAGGCTTTGGAATTTTATTGGTCAAGTCGGGCTAACCCATCATTTTGATGGGCCTTAAAACAGCCAACCCAATTCATCACTATAAAGGGTATGAGTTGCGCCGGGCCGGACCAGCTTGATGTGCATGAGAACTGACAAATAATATTGACGTGCTTTTTAGAAATAAAATATAATATTGATTTAAGTAAATTTAAAGATTCTCAACATGAAGATTCAACTCCATTTATAGAGAGGAATTATACCCTCTTAACTCTCAATGAATAACAAATTAAATGACATTCAAGAGTAAAAAGAGTATCGTCGTACACTTGGTCTTCGTAACGAGTTGTGTCATTTGATGACTTCTTGAGTCAAGATAATATTAGCAATTCCATCGTTAACTTTCATATCAACAATTTTATCTCATGTCAAACTGAGTTAATACATACTAAGGAAAAAAGAAATATTTTTCTCTTTTCTACAATTTCCTTTTTTTTTTCTTGAGTTTTCCTCTACTTCTAATGTGGAAAGAAGAAGAAGAGGAGGAGGAGGAGGAGGAGACTGAACTCTATATCAATCATTCTGAGAATTAAATCTCTTATTTGACTCAAATCCCTTCTTTGAGTTTCCTTCCAAAATTGATTGTTTCTTCGAGGGTTGGAAGCTTCAAACAAGAGGTTGAGCTATTCATTTTCATTGATTTGACTTCACTTTATATAAAATTAAAGATAGTGGTCGGGTAGGCAGCGAAGGCTCATTTAGTAGACCGTGAACAAGGTTCAATTTAGCTCAAATCTTTTTTCTTTTTCGACCATTTTTCCTTCGTTGGCCGTTGCCTTAGATATTTATCTCACGTTTATCTTTCTCATCAGAGACTCGCCCCAAAGTACCAACACCTTCATCAGTGATTTGTGCCATCATTGCACACTTCAAATTTGTTGCATCTAAATTATTTGCGGCTTGATATCCTTTGAAGTCATTGAGAAACTTGTTGATAGCTCTCCACATCCCATGAAGAACCTCCAACTTTGCTATGCCTTTGGGGATTCTCATATTGATCTATATAGCAGATATATATTAGCTCGTCCCCTCTCTTCGATTCACTGCAACGATCAATTTAATTACAATAAAATCACTCACTGCATTTAACACAAAAAAACAAGGTAAATTTTTATATCAACAAATACATATTAGGGAACTTTCTAAATCACATTCACTGGTACTAAAGATATACCAAGTAAAGGAAAGTTGATATAAGTGGAATCACTGATATGGGTTATTACTAAAGGAGTAAGAAGTGTTGCTTGATTCAACATAGTCAAAACTTGATCGATATATATAGAACATTGAAAATGAAGTGTGCATGCAAGTGACACTCCTAGTCTCACGACAGTTTTGTGCAAGGATCACGATGATCGTGTTTTGAAATATACAAACAAACAAAAAAGCACGATCCTCGTGATCTTTGCACGAAACTCTCGTGCAGAGCGTCATTTGCCATTTCAACAGTTACACTTTGCCATTTTCATCAGCATTTCGTATCAATTGGAGATGTTTGGTTCATTTTTTCAAACTTCGATTCTATTTTTGATTCTTCATTAATGTATACCGAATTCAATTCAGTTTGTTTTTTCTTTTAATTTGTTTTATTGGTATGAGCCTGATTAATGGACTATTTTTCTTCTTGTAAAATGGGCTACTATTTTAATTAAAAATGAGTTATTCTAACTTAATTCAAAATGGGGTGAAAACGTATATCTTTCTACAAGCGGAAAGGATAAAAAAATATGAAATAGGAATAATCGGGAGTGAAGGGAGAAAAACACATCTAAAGTATCTCGATTTCTTGAATTTCATACTTAACTAGTAGGTGTGTAAGTTTTCTTCTTGAACTATCACCACTTACTTATCAAAACACACCTCAACTATTAATTATTTGAATTTTATACCTAAATTAATTGTTAACCATTCCCTATGCCGCTGCCCAAAGAGTCTCTTACTTCTAGCAACTCAGCAAGCAATGCATACTATTGGAAAACTGGTATGGGCTTGGGTTGGACTTGGGTTGTAAGTGGATGTGAATTTTTTGGGGGTAACTTCACTTTTTGAACTTATGTTATAAAATTTTAGTTAAATCAAAACATTGATATCCTAAAATCAAGAACCAATTTAATGTACTCAATTCATGAGAATATACAGTTTCTTAATAACTTATAGGATCCCTATGGAAAACCTCTATTAACAATGAGGTCCATCAAAATTTTCATGTTTATAAGTTTTAGTACACTTTTCAGGCTTCTAACTATTGTTCAGATTTTTGAATATATCAATTTGATAACCCTTGAGTTTTCATATTTATTCCCTAAAAATATACAAATCAAATACAAAAAAAAAAAAACACTTACTCAAATTAATTGGATAACCCTTGAATTTTCAACTCCATTTTGACTCTTCAACAATCAAATCAAATGAATATAAAGATTCAATTCACTTATTTGATGGCAAATGGAATAGTTAAAGTTTAAGATGTAAATTGAGAATTAGGGGTGTCAAAAGTGAGCCCAAATATAGGTAATCCGTCCATAAGTTCAAGGGTTGGGCTCAAGATAATTTGAATTGAGTTCAATCTCAACTCATTCAAGCTTTAACTCATTTCAAGAAAATTTTCAATTGAGCCCAATTTAATATCCAATTTCAACCCGTTAAAAAACTTTTTGCATTAGTGTAATGTGTATTCTCATATTGAAGGTATGAATTACTATCTATTTTATATTTTCTAGGATTTATCTATCCAGTTGTAACTTATTTTTATTATTTTCTTGAATTGAAATTCAAATTACATATGGTTATAAAAGTTAAATAACAATATGTTAAAATTATTGAGATTAAGCGTGTCAAATTGGAGGGGGAGGGGGTCATGACCCAACCTGATTTTTAGCCCATTGAGCCCAAAGTAAATTTGGACGGATCGTAATCCAACGCAATTTTTATTTCAACCCATTTTAATATCCCCAATTTCAACCCAACCTGCCCATTTAACACCCCTAATTTATATACATGTCTGAATAGGAGTACGAAGAAGTTAACCAAATTCATAGAGCAAGAGGCTAAGTGTAACGGGTAGTGTCATGCGATGACTCTATCTTTGGGTGTGGGAACTTTGGTCCAATTTTGCTTTTTGAATATAAGATCATGTTGAATGTGGAACTTTGGTCCAATTGATATTGCCCCAATTTTTATATTATATATCAAAACTATTAAAGGTCGTAATTGGAAATTTTCATCATGGTACAATTTCAAAGAAATAGGTAATATATAAGTATGACACTATTAACAATTTCAATATTAATTTTCATATCAACAATTTGATCTCATATCAAAATGAGCTAATACATACTGAGAAAGAAAGAAGGAAAAGTTCAATTTTTTCTCTTTTCTATATTTGTTTCTTTCTTCTGTTTTTTGCTGAGTTTTTTTGCCAAGTTTTCATCTGCTTCTAATGTGGATAAAGGAAGAGGAAGAAAAGACTCATGAACTCTCTATCAATCATCCTGAGAATTGAATCCCTCACTTGACTCAAATCCTACACTTAAGATTCCTTCCAAAATTAATTGTTTTCAAGGGTTGGAATGTTACTAATTGGTTCATCAAGTTTTAAGTGACAAATCCAATTCAGGTTAACATGTATATTTTTTCTTTTTCGTCATTTCTCCTATGTGGCCTTAAATATAATCTCACGTATAACAATTCCTCACCAGAGACTCGCCCCAAAGTACTAGCACCTTCGTCAGTGATTTGTGTCATCATTGCACACCTCGAAACTACTACATTTGAAATATTTGCGGCTTGATATCCTTTGAAGCTGCTGAGAAACTTTTTGATAGTTTCCCACATCCTGTGACGAACCTCCAACTTTGCTACGTCTTTTACGATACCCATATCGATCTACATAGCAAATACATAGTGGTGTGTCCCCTCTCTTCTATTCAACTACAATGATTAATTTAATTTCAATAAAATCACTCAATGAATTTAACAAAAAGAAAAGTAAGGTAAATTTTTATATCGATAAAAACATATTTGGGAACTTTCTGGACCACCCTCACAAGTACCGGTTCTAGAGATATACCAAGTGAGGAAAAGCTGATGTAAATGGAATCACTGAAAATGAGTTATTAGTGAAGGAATAACAAGTGTTTCTTGATCTAGCATATTCAGCACATGATCGATATATATATATATAGAACAACAAAAATGATGTGTACATGCAAGTGGCACTCCTCAATCTCACGAGAGTTCTGTGTAGGGATTATGAGGATGACACTCCTTAGTGTCACGAGAGTTTTGTGCAAGGATCATGAGGATCGTGCTTTGAAATATACAAACTAAAAAAGAACAATTCTCGTGATTTTTGCACGAAACTCTCGAGTGTCACTTGCCTTTTCATTTGTTACGACTTTGCCATTTTCACAAGTATCTCGTTCAGGTGCATTCATGTTTCACTCTCACTATTCTATAAATATCATTCATGGACATACTGGATCAAGCAACATTTATTATTATTAGCAAGAAATTCTTTTCTTAAAAAAATAAAAAGAATGCTTTTCTTACTAGTATATCTCATTAAGTAACAAAGAACTCATTTCCAGAGATTCCTATGTCTTCCCTCTATCCCTGAACATCTGTAGTCTAACTTTTCTCTTTTTCACCAGAGACTCGCCCCAAAAAATCAAGGGCCTCATCAGATGAAATTTTTGTTTTTAGATGTGCTATCAATTTTCCTTTACTTGATATAAAATTTAATGAGATCTTACATGTTATTCATCAAATGGTTCCAATAGGCAAAGAATTCAGACATAGCAATTTTCAAGGGGTACAACGATGGTATGAATCACTTCAAAAATATCATTTGATGAAGGTGTTGGTACTTTGGAGCGATTCTCTAGTGAAGAAGATAAATGTGAGACTATCGATATCCAAGGTTAGAGAGGAGGTGATGGTATACACTGGAGATAGGTGGTTTATAATCTTGGGTTGGCAATTCGATTTTTTGTTTTTTCGTTCATGTATTCGAATAACGAAACAAATTAGATTCGAATTTTTAGTATAAGCATGATTAATGGAATATTTTTCTTAAAATGGGCTATTATAATTAAAAATGAGTTTTTTTAAGTTTTGTGTACCAAAGTTTATTTTACTCTATATTATAATAGTGAATGTTTGAGGAGCTTAAGGCCAGTCGATCAATTGACCGATTTACCATTCTCCCCAAATTTTTTCTATTTTATATTTAGTATTTATTTTTATTTTTTAATATATTATGTATTTAAAAATGAAAAAAAATAGTACTATAAATTACATATTTAGTATTTCTTCTTTTGTTTTCTTTTTTACTATATTATATTTAAAATTTATGAAAAAATAGTACTATACTTTCCAATAATTAACAACTTAAAATATTTTAAAAAATATATATATATATATATATATATTAAATTGATTAACTTTCAAAATTTCATCTGTACCACATAAATTGAGACAAAGGGGATAACATATATTACTCTAAGGTAACATATATTATTTAAAAATTATGTTAACTAAGAATACCATAAATTACAATAATTAACAACTTAAATTATTCTTAAAATATATTAAAAATTAATTAAGTCAGAAAATTTCATGTGTGCTACATAAATCACAATAATTAACAACTTTATTTAAACAAATATATTAAAAATTGATTAACTCACAAAATATCTCATGTGCCACATATATTATTTGAAAAGTACGTTAAAAATATTATAAAAATAACTAACAACAAAAACTATTTAATAATTTAATCGACTCTCCTAATTCTAATTTTGTTACATAAATTAAAACAAATAAAATAATATATATATATTGGGCCCGAGCTTGCCTGAGTTTTTATATCCAGTTAGTTTTATAGATGTTTTCTTTAATCTATATTTTATTGCACAACATTTGATACATAGAAATACAAGCTTGCCTTGATTTGTACTTTAGTCTTAGCTTAGTCATTGAATATATGTCGTATGCATCAGTCAGGTCGGTTTGATCTTATGCATTATTGGTTCAATTTATTGTTTTTTTCTTTTTAATTAAATATGTTATATCAATAATCAAATCAATAAGATATTTTCTATCAATTTTTTATTTATCTATTTCGGTTCTTAACGGTTCAATTTCGATTTAACCAATAAGAAAATGCTTATAAAATAAATATTTGACTTCATCAACAATTTGACGTGACAATATAATGATGTAACTTTATAGAACGCGCATAAAATAAAACAATACTAAATAACATGAAAAGAACTATGCAAGTGCAACATAGAGAATTTAAGAGGAATAAGGTTCTTGCTTTAGGTTTTGAATTTTGTATAATGTGAAGTTGTGAACTGAAAGTCATTGTGAAGTCATGTGAATTGAAGACTATAGGGCAAAGGCAGTAATAAAAAAGGTACTGAGATTAGTATTTAATATTTATATAGGATAAAGTAATAAATTACTATCGTGGATATTGATTTACCTGATAACCTAATATCAAAAAACAAAAACCAAATCGATAATTCGATAATTTTTTTAATAAGAAATGTTAATCCAATAGCCCAATATCAATCACCAATAGCATTTTCCTGTTCGAATTTTGCACACCTCTAATCACTATAATCCAGATGTACAAAATTATTAACAAATACTACTAATTAGATATAAAATTTTACTTAATTTTAAAGCACTAAAATACAATTTGAGAGAGTTCTCTCATTTTTGTTTGCTTAAACAATAAGAGACTACAAAAGGCAGAGAAATTCAAAAGCCTTTGATAACTAATAACATAAAAAAATTATATTACTTATCAATGCTACTAAAGGTCATAATTGGAAACCTCCATCATGGTACAATTTCGAAGAAATAGGTAAGATATAAGTATGACACATATTACAAGGAGTATATGCAATTCCAACTTTGATTCAAGTCAATGTTAGCAATTTCAATGTTAACTTTTATATCAAATATTTGATCACATGTCAAAATGAGTTAATACATACTAAGAAAACAAGAAGGAAAAAGTTAAATCTTTTTCTCTTATCTATAGTTTTCTTCTTGGGTTGGAATCTTATTAATTGAATTGTCTTCAATTGGTGTTTTAAGGAACAAATCCAATTTAGGCTTACATATTTTTCCTTTTTCATCATTTCTCCTATGGAGCCTTGAACATCATCGTATGTTTATCTTCCTCACCAGAGACTCGCCCCAAAGTTCCAACATATTCATCAGTAATTTGTGTCATCATTGCATACATAAGAACTGCTACATTTGAATTATTTGCGGCTTGATATCTTTTGAAGCCGCTGAGAAACTTTTTAATAGATCCTCACATTATTTGACAAACCTCCAACTATGCCACGTATTTTGAGATGCCCATATCGATCTACGTAACATAACAAATATGTAGTAGCACGTCCCCTCTCTTCGATTCCACTGCAATGGTCAATTCAATTTCAATAAAATCACTCAATGCATTTACAAAAAGAAAAGTAAGGTAAATTTTTATATCGACAAAAATATATAGGGGAACTTTCTAGACTGCCCTCACAAGCAATGGTACTAGAGTTATGCCAAGTATAGAAAAGTTGATATAAATGGAATCACTGAAAATGAGTTATTAGTTATTAGTGAAGGAATAGCAAGTGTTGCTTGATCCAACATATCCAACACATGATCGATATATATAGAACAAAGAAGTGAAGTGCACATGAAAGTGGCACTCCTCAGTCTCGCGAGAGTTCTTGCAGGATCATGAGGGTGGCACTCTTCAGTATCACAAGAGTTTTGTGCAAGGATCACGAGGATCATGCTTTGAAATATACAAACTAAAAAAGGAAAATTCCCGTGATTTTTGCACGAAACTCTCGTGTAGAGTGTCACTTTCCTTTTCAGTTGTTACGACTTTTCCACTTTCACCAATATCTCATCCAGATGCATTCATGTTTCACTCTCACTATTTTATAAATATCATTCAGATGTTGGATATACTGGACCTGTTTTACTTTATAATATATGTAAAAGGAAAAATGACTGAGTTTTCAAAAAAATTGATTAAACTTATAGTTTAAGCAAAATCGAATTTCTGAAAGGACAGAGTCGCCACTTAATTTTTTAGTAAAAATCAAGAAAAAACTATAAGGTTTTCAGAAGATTTAAACAGACAAAATCCATTGAAAACAAAAGGGTTCGAGTTCAAATGTACATTCCGAGAAGGTATTAGGCCCTCGGAATGCCCGCTAACTCGCGGTTGACCGACGATTTGACCAAAATGATTTTTTGACTAATTTTTAAAATTGTAACCAAGTAAAAAGAATTAATTTATTTTAACTAATATTAGATTTTAACTAAGTGAAGAACTCACAACTTTGACTAATTTTGGAAAGTTTAACAAAAGTAAAAGAACCCATATATTTTAACTAATTTTAAAATTAAATTAAGTAAAAAGAGCTCATTTATTTTTTTTAACTTATTCTTTATTACTATTATTATTTTTATCATTTTTTTTAAATTATTTATCTTAAAGGGGAATGAACTAAAAGGGGATTTTCTAAAGGGGGATAGTCATAAAGTGTCAACAAGACTAATATTAAAATATAAACCAAGTAATAAAATATATATATATTAATTCGAAAGTAAATGAAATGACCATTCTTGGGGAATTTAATTAAATAATAACCATAAAATAATCAAAACGTTAGTCAAATATAACAAAATAAATGAGAGCAAGGAGAGGAATATTAAATTTGGGCCTTTGGCCCAAATTTTGGATTTGCTGAAATTCCCTTGGGCCTTTGGCCCCATTTGCTTTCAAGAAATTTGTGTATATGCTTTATGTATATCCTTGTATATGAACCGTATTTGGGTCCGTATTTCTGCATTTTTCCTTGAAAAATAGCTATTGACTTATGTCTTATCATCAAACTTGCACCCTTGTATTTTTGCAACCTGTAAGTCATATTTCCGGCTGTATACAAGTGTATACAGCAGGTATATCAGCCCTGTGGGGGCCTCTTGAGACCTGCAAAATTTAATTCCAGCCTTCATTTATTGACTTCCACCTGTACGCCGGTTTCGCAGCTTGGTACGAGGGCTGACTCAAAAGGAAAAAAGGGATTTGGGACCTTTATGGCCCCATCCGAAATGCAAGGGGAAAGACTTGAGTCCGAATTGGACTCCGTCGGCATGTCACAACAAAGGAAAAGAAGAAACAAATTAGCGAATGAAACAAACTCCTTCAATACACTTAAAAAGGACACAAATACTGATTAGAATAATTAGAGAGCAACCAGGCCACACACTTTGACATTTATTTTATTTTATTTTTTGTATTTTTCTTTCACCACAATTTAAAATAATAAGCTTGTTTCCACCAAACTACTGCATGCTTAACCACATCCGGATCAACTAAAGATGTAAGCTAACAAATATATCATATAAGGATCTAAAACCCAATTATTAATGCGAATTGATACCATTTAAATTAAAACTAACCATGGAAAGTATCGCAAACAACTAGAAAGAAGAAGGTAGACCTCAATAGATATTACTACTAGAATAGTATCCAATATTAAAACCATATGCCTAACCTAAGGAAGTAAAATCAAAATCCAACAAAAGGGAAAACAACCAGTAACATAAAGAAAGTAAAGAGTTAAAAATATGGAAAAGTGCATGGCTATGAAATGCTCTAAAGGATACACAACCATGGATTGGAGGAATTAAGACCATTATTCACACCAAAGTATCAATGGGACTATGGAAGCATCAATAAAGAAGCAAACTAGCCGCTAGCTCTCCATAACAATCAATCGATTTAAGGCTTAAACAAAATATGTATATGACTATATTCACTTGCCACTCTATTTAGAACTGAAGTAATATGCCTACTGATGAGAGAGGAACATTGTATTTTTTGGCATCCTAGCAGATTGACTATTGAAACTCAACATTAACCAAACTATTTGGATCATAAACATGACAAGATATGGCCATATTAGGGTCATGAAACTAATGGAGAACAAGGTAAAAACTCGCTTTAACAAAAAGAAAACAGCTTATGCTGCAAGACTCGACTCTATGGTAACTTAACTTGAACTGACAAAATATAATAAAATATGCATTTCCATAATTATCAAGCAACAGAGAAGCGACATAGACAGTCTAACAATGCAAATTTCGGAAGAGCCTAAAACAGCGAGCAACAAACCGATTAAGAACTGGCAACAAATACCTATGAGTTAAAGAAATAGGATGCATAAGAGTTAAGAGTTTTCACTCATCCGAGCTTGACTCTTTGAGAGATGCTAAAGAACAGTCCCAAAGATAAACTATTTCTCATTAAAACAGGTCCTCGGCTGGAAGAAATAAAGCACACGAAAGCATACACAGAAATTGTATATCATGTATTAAGATGAAATTAAAGTAAGTGAGTGCAAGAGAGAAAAGGAAGTTGAAAGAACGAAAGATATAGGCAAATAAGAGTAATTTTCTACGAAACTTTGAATCAGAGAAAGCGATGGAGAAATACCAAAACCAATGACTATAAACAACTAGATAATCCGTTTAGACTCAGCTCAGCTAAGATCGGAATAAGAAAATGAACCATGAAGAGTTTATGGTCGAGCAAGAGTGAGATCTAATATGGTAACAACTAATACTAAACTACTCCAAAACATAATGTATACACAGATAACACATATAAAAAGAAAAGATATTACTAGCTAATACTCATTAACCAAATCCTAACATATGGAGACCAAAACAAGGATAACACATGAACAGAACACAAATACAGCCAAGAAGACATCATAAACAGAACAACATAGAAGAACCGGGAATTAAACAAAACCAAGAAAGGATTTACCTCTTTACGGGCAGCGAACGGAGAACAATAGCAGAGAAGCAGCTTTCCAGGACCACAACGAGATTCCGAGAACTCCGGCGAGCTCCGGCGATGCGTGAAAGAAGAAATAGAACTAAAATAAAACTCAAGTCCTTTTGGATGCTATTTGACAATGCTTTTTGTTCAAATGTTAACTCTCTGTCTGCAACCTTATAAAATCTTTGTTTTCTATAAACTATGGTTCTCTCTGTCCTTGTATCAGTGCAGAAAATGACCCCCCCTTCATTCTGAAACAATAAAAATCTTATATAGAAAAGGAGCTAGGGTTCGATTTTGAGGGGGAAAGGGCCGAAATCCGGATGGAAAGAGCCCAATTCAAAATTCAAATCCCTAAAAAAATAAATCTTACACCATTGAGGGAAGACAAGCTTTTACTGAGATTTCAACTCCATTCCGAAAAAGGAATGGAGGATGGACGGATGGATCATTCCTATCGTCCTTGGAGCTCGACGTGGCCTCATCTTACTACCCCAAGGACGAGGCACGTTGCTGCTGTACGGACCTCTAGTGAAGGAGACGTTGCTTCTGCTTTAGCCTGCTGTGATATTGCATAGAATTGGAAAGAAAAAAGGGATGGGGTCGGTGTATTGCTCTTGTACGTTATATCTATTGTTGTTGTGTGTTATTGTTGAATGTAATGTATAGAGTTATTGGAATGGTGGGCTGGAGGAGTTGAGCAGGAGCTGATAATTGGAAGTGGGCCTGGATTACATAGGGAATTGGGTTGGTTGGTTTGGGCATTGTATTGTTATTGTATTGTGATGGGTCTTTTGTTGTGGAATAGTGGAAGTGGGCTGGCAATTTGCTGGAAATTATAAAGGGAATTGGGCCGATTTTTGGTATTAAGAAAATGGCCCAAAATGGTTCTTAAATGGGTTTATGGTGAGGTGAGTTAGATTAAATTTAGGGAATAGCTTTAGAGATTAATTCGGCTAGTAACTAAATAAGACAAATTAATATAAATTAATTAATGAGCTTCTTAATGTTAACGAAATAAAATAAATAATTTGATTATAAACTAATTAACATAAACTACCGCCAAAACTTAAAGAACGTAAATCAACAGAACGCACTTTTCAAATCAACAGAATAAAATAACATAACATAAGAATAATTAAACTAATAAACTAAATAACTTATAAGTATTTTAAACCAAGTTAATTTAATTGAATATTTAATTAAAACAAACTCTTTTTGAGACAATTTTTGAATATTCATAAAATATGGTAATTATATACATAACACGTATATTATTTAAAATTATAAATAAGTGATAAACTATTTAAAATAACTTGAAAATATTTTTATTTAATTATATATATATATATATATATATATATATATTTTATTTTATTATTATTATTTATTTTTTAATTTTCTAAAACTAATTATTCGAAATCGTTTGAAATCAAAGAAGCTCGATGATTAATCTATGTTGGGGAGGGTCAAAATTGGGTGTCAACAGGACCAAGCAGCATTTATAACTATTAGAAAGAAAAAAACTTTTAAAAAATAGCAAGAATGCTTTTCTTACTAGTATATATCATTAAGTAACTAATAACTCATTTCTAGAGATTCATGTCTTCCCTCTGTCCCTGAACATCTGTAGTCTAACCTTTCTCTTTTTCACCAGAGACTCGCCCCAAAGAATCAGGGCCTTCATCAGATGAAATTTTTGTCTTTAGATGTGCTATCACTTTTCCTTTGCTTGATATAAAATTTAATGAGATCTTACATTTCATTCAACAAATGGTCCCAACATGCAAAGAATTCAGGCATAGCGATTTGGAGGGATCTAGTGATGGCAAGAATCACTTCAAAAATATCATCCCATGAAGGTGTTGGTACTTTGGAGCGATTCTCTAGTGAAGAAGATAAATGTGAGACTATTGATATCCAAGGTTAGAGAGGAGGTGGTGGCATCAACCGGAAATGGGTGGTTTATCTTGGGGTGGTTGTTCAGTTCATTTTTTTCAAATTTCGATTTGATCTTTTATTTTTTGTTCATGAATATCGAATAACAAAAATTATTCGATTTGGTTTTTTTAGTATAAGCCTGATTAATGGAGTATTTTTCTTATAAAATGGGCTACTATAATTAAAACTGAGTTATTTTAAGTTTGTGTACCAAAGTTTTATTTTAGTTTTATAGATGTGCATAATCCCTTCTTTAATACTTCCCTGGACAACGTTTGGTATATAGAAATACAAGCTCGCCTTGATTTGTAATTTAGCCTTAGCTTAGTCATTGCATCTATGTCTATTAGGGTGTGCATCGGTCAGTTCGGTTTGATTTTATGCATTATCGGTTTGGTTTATTGATTTTTACTTTTTAAATAAGCTAAATCAATATCGATTTTTGGTTTATTGATTTTGGTCCTTAATGGTTCGGTTTTGGTTTAATCAAGAAGAAAATTCTTAGAAAATAAATATATGATTTCTCCAATAAATTGATGTGACAAACAATGATATAACTTTATAGAATGCTCATAAAATAAAAATAATAATAAATAACTATACAGGTGCAACGCGGAGAAATTAAGAGGAATAGAGTTCTTACTTTAGGTTTTGACATTTTGTATAAGGTGAAGTTGTGAACTCAAAGTTATTGTGAAGTCATGTGATTAGGGGTGTTAAAATGAGCCCAAATATAGGTAACTTGTCCAAAAAATTATGGGTTGGGCTCAAGATATTTGAATTGGGTTCAATCTCAACCCATTCAAACATTATTCCATTTTATAAGAATTTTCAATTGAGCTCAATTTAATCTCCAATTTCAACTCAACCCGTTTTAAGACTTTTTATTTGCATTGATGAGATGTATGTTTCTATATTGGAGGTATGAATTACTATCTATTTTATATCATCTAGAATTTATCTATCCATTTGTAACTTTTTTTTAAAAAAAATTCTTGAGTTGAAATTGAAGTTGTGACTATAAAACTTAAATAACAATATGTTAAAATTATCGAGATTAAGCGGGTCAAGACCCAACCCCTTTTTAGCCCATTTGAACTAGCCAAAGTATACTTGGGTGGGTCAGGACTCAACCCGATTTTTATTTCAACTCACTTTAGTATCTCTCATTTCAACCCAACCCGCTCATTTGACACACCTACATGTGATCAATTGAAGACTATAAGGCACATGCAGTAACCAATTAGGTACTGTGATTAATGTTTAAAATTTATATAGGGGTAAAGTAGTAAATTATTATGATGGATATCGATTTATTTTTTTATTATTTTTTTAAATTAATTTGGACATGTAGTCCATTTTATTTAGGAAAAATTACTTAAATACACAACATTTCTTTATCTATTCTCAATATTTCCCTACTCTTTTACTAAAATACAAAAATCCCTTATTTTCCCCCAATTCAACTTAACCGGATACTTTATTAGTTTAAGTATCCGCCCGTTATTAATTAAAGTATTTGCGCTGCTATATTATGCATTCGACCGTTAATTAAGTATCTGTGCTACTAACAACTTAATAATTTAAGTATCCGCCCGTTATTAATTAAAGTATCTGCGCTGCTATATTAAGTATCAACACTGCTATATTATGTATCCGAAAAACACTAAAAAAAGGATTTTTGGTAATTAATGAAAAAGTAGGGAAAGGAAGTAATTTCTTTCTTATACTATGTCATTTGCCTAATTTTTACTTTTATTTATGCCTTAAAGAAACCAAAATTACACCATACAAAGAAAATCCCTGAACGGCCCAAAGCCCATCAGGTTATGCATACTTTCCTAATTTGTTCATTTGGCTCTTTCCACTTCTTCTTCTTCCTCATTTCACTCTCTCTGTCCACCGTTTGAAGATGAGCTCAATGGAGTTCATCAACTTTGATTCTTCATCTGTGGGTGCTCAACCTTCTTGATGATCATCATGTTGTGTAAATCTTCAGCTTCCAAAAGGTTTGTGTTTCCTTCCCTTATTCTGTCCCCATCTCTCCTCTTCAACTAAAATCTTCTTTCTTTCAGGTGTACTCTCCGATAAAGTTCATGCCGAGGTTGACATGAAATGGGAACCTTGTTTTTCAGCTTTGCAGATCTATGTACGCTTTTTTCAAACTCTTTATCATTTTCAACCCTATTTGTGTTTCTGACGCCTTGTGTTTTCCAATTGAAACCGGATAGGAGTAGATCGATTTGCTCCCGTGCTTCTGTGTCTCGATTTCTCAGCTGGTAGCTCGCTTTGGATTCAGATATGGCTCCTTGACTCTCCACTTTTGCTGGTTCCTGTATCGATTTTTGTTGGTTGTCATAGCTTAGGTGTATTTCCTGTGCAACATTTTTTCTCCAAAAATAGATAGAAACTCCCTTGTATAAAGTATAGTTGTGGAACCCTGTGGCTTCAATGTTGTAACTAAACATGCTGACTGTTGTTATTGCTGTATATTTTCCTTGTTTTGATCCTAATTGATGGGACCTGATGTTTATCAATATTCAGAAGTTTTTTACCTAAACATGGCAATTGATGAAAGTACTGAAAAACCTGCTTATTTTCAGTATTTATCGCCGTATTTACTATAAAATCCGCTAACTTATTCGCTTCTCTAAAAACATGCCAAACTTGCACATTTATTTGTTGCATTATTTCCTGAATCTCTTCCACTTTCTCAACAATCTCCCATGGAATTCTCCAGCTCCCCTTAATCATGTTTTTTAAGGCTAGTGAGTTTGTTTCCAGTCTCACTTGCTTTAAATCCTTTGCCAAACAAAAATGTAAGGCCTTCCATACCGCTGTTACCTCTGCTTCCATGTTGGTGGTTTCACCTATGTTGTGAGCCTCTGCATATATAAGATCTCCATTCCTGTCCCTTATACAGTATCCGTATGAGCTCATCCCTGGATTCCCTTTACTAGCTCCATCAGTATTGCATGTCACCCACCCGTCACTTGGTTTCGTCCATCTGACCACTTGGTAATGTAATGTTGGCTTGTAATTCTGCAAAGTGTCTACCATCTGTTGCCAGTGGGAGGGCATTTCTTTAATCCATGGAAATTTAGTCCTTACTAACTGATGTAATATCAATTGACACTGATAATACATGTTGTTATAAGTTACTTCCTTTCCATATTTATAAGAATTTCTCCGCTTCCACAATTCCCACATAATGACTGCTGGTACTGCTTTCAGAATTTGTTGTAACTTATTAGGCGCCTCGTGTTCCCACCATTTGAAAATGACTTCTTGTAGATTTAAGCCATTTATAATAATACCTGCACATGAAGCAAACTGCTTCCATAGTTTTTGGGCTATGGGAGCTGTTAGTAAAAGGTGAGTCATTGTTTCTATTTCCCCTTTCTTGCAGCAATAACATTTGGACACCACTGGTATTTTCATCTTCTTAAGATTATCATCAGTAGCAATTTTCCTCATCCATACCCTCCACAAGAAAAAACTAATCTTGATAGGCATTCTTTTAATCCACATGTACCTTCTCCATTCCTCTTCTGCTTTTCTGCCTCTCACTCTATGGTACGTTGATTTAACAGTAAAAAGACCAGTCGAGTTACCACTCCACCACGCTTTATCAATGACAGCCTCCGATGTTTTAGGTCTGATGTTTATGATTATATGCTCAACCATCTCCTCAGATACTAAATTTCTTAGTTTTCCTTCATCCCACAGTCCATTTATGATGAAGTCTTTCACCTCAAGTTCCTCATCTTGTGCTAGATTCCCCTCTGTATAATATAGAGCTCCTTGCCTGGTCCAATTGTCAAACCAAAAGCTGGAGTTCCCAGCTTTTATTTGCCACCAGATGTCATGTTCCACTTCCTCCCTGACTATGATCATTTTCCTCCATACTTGTGAAGCACCCAAGCTTGTAACAACCACAGGATGTAATTTCTTGCAATATTTATTCCACATGAATTTTGCCCATAATGATGATGTGGAAACTCTAAAATTCCACCAAAGTTTTGCAAACAAAGCTTTATTTACATCATGTAATGATCGAAATCCAAGTCCTCCCTCTGCCTTAGGAAAACATAAATCTCCCCATGCCACCCAGTGTTTTCCTTTAATGCCTCCCATGTTACCCCAAAAAACCTGGCGAAAATATGGTGAATTTGATCTAACACCTTTTTGGGTGGGTTTAAAGCTGAAAGCATATACACTGGCATAGATTGGAGAACATTGTGAATAAGTATCCATTTCCCCCCAAAGGTCAAAAATCTGTTATGCCATGTTGAGATTATTTTGGCAATTTTCTGAACCAGTTCCACATAATAACTCGATTTCCTCCTTCCATAGAACACTGAACACCCCAAATAAGTAAAAGGAAAATTTCCTTGACATATGACTGTCAACCTGCGCAGTCTGATAGCTACTATTAAAGGGGTATTATCATGAAGATAAAAAAAACTCTTTGATTTATTAACCTTCTGTCCTGACACCAGCTCATACTCCCTAAGAATCCTCATCATCTTGATTATTGATCCTCTGTCTCCTGACCCAAATAGAATTGTGTCATCCGCATAGGATAAATGGTTAATCTCTGGACTCCACTTCGGCAGTCCATAGCCCTTCATTGACTTATCTCTATGCTGGCTGTTTAATCCTTTAGATAACACCTCTGCTGCAATAATGAATAAGGTAGGTGATAAAGGGTCACCCTGTTTCAATCCTCGTGATGATTGGAAAAACCCATGTGTAATGCCATTTACTAACACTGAGTACCAATTGTTAGACATTATCCTCCAAACCATATCTATAATCACTTCTGCAAAACCAAATTTCCCTAATACCTTTGTAAGAAAAATCCAGGATACTCTATCATATGTCTTGGCCATATCTAGCTTCACCACCACATTTACATTATTGTTCCTCCTATTAATATCTCTTATTATCTCCTGTGCCAATAAAATATTCTCTATAATGCTCCTTCCTTTAACAAATCCAGCTTGATTTTGAGAAATAATATTTGGTAGAACCAATATCATCCTCTCATGCACCATCCTTGAGATAACTTTATTGATGAAAGAACTAAGACTTATGGGTCTTAGGTCTGTAAAACTCTTAACAGATTTTTTTTTGGGCAACAACACTAAATTCGTATGGGTTATGAACTTGGGCAACTCTTGCCCAGCAAAAAATGCCTTCACCACCTTTGTGATATCTTCCCCTATAATCTCCCAACAATATTGAAAAAAATGACCTGTAAAGCCATCTGGACCGCAAGCACTACTCCCATTTAATGCAGAAACCACTCTGTATACTTCTTCCTGGTCTGGAAGCTTTGTCATCTCTTCATTCTCCTCTGCTGTTATACACTTGGGAATGTGATCAATCATTGTGTAATCCTCTACTCTATTTTCCTCTGTAAACTGGTCCCAAAAGTACTCCACTGCTGCATTTCCAATTTCGCTATTGGATTTCAGTACCACTCCCTGCTCAGTGGTTATTTCAGGAATATGAAGTTTTTTCCTTCTCCCTTTTACGTACGAATGGAAAAATTTAGTATTCATGTCTCCTTCTTTGAACCACTTCATTCCCGATTTTTGTCTCCAAAACTCCTCCTCTAATCTCAGATATTTATTTAGGTCCGCTTCAACCTTACTTAATGCTGCCCTGTTATCTGCGGATGGATGTATTTGCAGCTGCGCCTCCCTTACCTTAATAATGTCCTCCAACGTAGCAATTTGTTGAAAAACATTGCCAAAAACTTCCCTACTCCATGTGGATAATGCTTTCTTAACATTCTTCATTTTAACATGAAGTTCAAGAAATGGATTACCCGCAAAATCAATTTTCCAGCTATCCTTTACAATTTTCTTGAACTGCTGATGTTTACTCCAAAAATTCATGAATCTGAACGGCTTGTTTATGGGAACTTCATCTGTGCTGCAGCTCATATGAAGTGGGGCATGATCTGATCCCTGCCGGATGAGATGTTGTACCTCAGACACAGGAAACACCTCCAAGAACTCATGATTCACCAAAATTCTATCTAATCTTTTAAATATACAAGCTTCCTCAATCCTTTCATTCCACCAAGTATATTTACTTCCTGAAAACTGTACTTCTGACAGAGCATTACTGCTAATGAATGAAGCAAAATCAATAGCTTCATTTATAGTGAACTCCAACCCTCCCAGCTTCTCCTCTTCATTTAGAATAACATTAAAGTCTCCACCAATGACCCAAGGGCATCGTACATTCTCCGCTATACTTTCTAGCTCCTCCCACAACTCGAGTCTCTCCATAGCATTGCACCTCGCATACACTGCTGAAATCAGAAAGTCCTTCTCATTCTTTTTAAATTGAATAGTCACCTGTTGCACTGTGTCCAAAATTATGCTGCCTTCCCCATCTTCATTCCAAAAACACCAGATTTTACCATTCTGATTTACTCCAGCCTTATCAAATCCAAGCCTCATTTTATATTGTTCTAACTCTGATGGATTTTGAAATGGTTCCATTAGAGCTATAAATGAGTAATGATATCTATTATTCAAATCCACTAACCTCTCAAAAGATTTTTGAGTATTAATGGACCTGATATTCCAAAAACTCATTTTTTCAATCATTGATCAACGCTAGAACCCCTGTCCCTGCTACTCCTTGTTTTGACTTGTAATGGAATTATTGGTCTACCTTTCCTTGCCCCATATTTTAAGTTGTTACTATGCCTTGGAGACAAATCGCCAGCCTTACTGATTTGTTGAATGTTGTAATCCATGTCCTCATCTTCTTCTGTGTCTTTTTTATGTTGCATTACTTCATCCTCCTCTTCTATTAAATCTGGTCCTATGGGGATTTCTCCCTCTTCATAGTAATTGTCACTCACCTCTCCATAATCTGATATAAACAGATTTCCTGAATTGGCAATACTTTCTCTCCTGTCCATATTTCTACTCCCTGCATCTGTACTCTTTGTCATTAACTCAACATTGTCATCTTTTTGTACACCATTAGGGTCTACCTGTTGCTCCCTATTTTTTGTCATCAATTCTTCAACATTGTCACCTTTTTGTACACTCTTAGGATCTGTACGTAACACCTTATTCGAACTTCACTGATTGTACGTTCACTGCTTGATGCATTTCCTGCCTCATTTGTGCCTAAAATATTGTTGTTAACACATTTGTTGTGCGACTGCTTGTTTGGCTCATTTTCTATCTCATTATCAATTATCTGTTCCTTTTCTTGGTGCAGACTTTGGTCCTGATTTCCAGTGCCCAACACGTTAAACTTGTTGCCTGTTATAATGCCCACTCTATTCCATACCTTTTGAGGCTCTTTATTTCTTCCTCCTCCCCATTTTTTGCTTCTTGGCTCCACGAATACATCCCTTTTACGCTTATCTTCATCTAGCACCAGTGTATCCTTTCCTTTCCCCTCCTCTTTGCTTAGATTGCCATCAATCTTCTTTCCCTCCTCCTGACTTGATTTCTCCTTGTATGGGTGTAATTCTGGATGCACCACATAACACTGTTCTTCATTATGCCCTTGAATCATACACGTTTGACAGTACTTTGGGACATAATCATATTTGATTTTGATCCATTTCTCCACTACTTCCTTATTT
Organism: Solanum verrucosum; assembly: GCF_900185275.1. Classification (NCBI taxonomy): domain Eukaryota; kingdom Viridiplantae; phylum Streptophyta; class Magnoliopsida; order Solanales; family Solanaceae; genus Solanum; species Solanum verrucosum. Next base: position 715,891 of record NW_026020398.1, read on the forward strand.
TGCATCCTCATTCCAATTTTAATTCGTTTAGGGAACTCCCTTAACAAATCAACTTCCACCTTTACTCTAGCACAACTTGGCCTCGTCTGATTCTTCGTGGCCGTATCAACTTGTAAGGGTTTCCCCACTGCTGCTGCCAGTGAGAAGACCGCCTCCTTTCCAAAAAAAATTGGTGGAAGAGAAGGGAATGAAATCCAAGCTATCGCTGTTGATGTTTCCTCTTCCGGGTTAAACAGTGGATCCCACTTTAACGTTCTCATCGGGTATGACCAATTGTTCTGAGTAATGTAAAAAGCAGGTTTCAATAAAAGGTTGACATAATCTTCTAATATTGATGCCCTGATCAACACATGGCGATTACTCAATAATCCGATATTACAATCTCCCTTTAACTCACATTGCTTTGGGATGAGTCTTCTCAAATCTTGTATATCTGGCCAGCCATATGAAAACTTCCCAATTACTGCATATTCAAGATTTTCATTAACAATCATCTGGGTCATCTCGTCATGCTCCCATATTACTTGTGGCTCTCCATGTAGATATGTGATTGGTTTTAATGGAATAGATTGATAGTGGACTGCTTTTGGTTTCAATTTTTCAGCATAAGTACCTCCGGACGCAGAAGTAATAAGGCCTACCTCAGGAGGAGGTTGACATGTGGCCGTGGTGGCCATGGTTACTGGATGCAAATTGCCGACGGCGGTAGGGTTTAAACTTCGGCTATGCTATTTACCCAATAACTCAATATTAAAAAATCAAAACGGATTTTTTTTTATAAAATCAATTAAAACATGTTAACCCAAATAGCCCAATAGCAATGACCAATAACATTTTTCAATTAGATTTATCAATCGGTTCAATTTTTGCACACCCTTATCTATAATCCAAATGTGCAAAATTATCAACAAATCTTACTAATTAATTATAAAAAGACACTTATTAGCATGATTCTCTAGCAACCCGCAACATCTTTCTCTTCTAGCACTATATTTTATAAACTTTTTTTTACGGACACTTCAAAATGCCTTCTATAGACAAATTCATATAAGTGGCAATATCAAAATAAATTCTTTACATTAGTTTTTCCCTTGCTAGACTCCGTATTGTTTAAATTATTTTTGTTAAAATACCATTATATAATTGCAGGGTATACAAAGCATTGTTGTAAACATTGATTTTTGTAAAGATCATCGAAATTGACGAACATAAAAGAGAAAGTTACTATTACCCGTCAGAATGGTATTTTACCTATGTTATTTTACCTTTTAAAACATTTTTACCCTTTTAACTCTAATACCTTTTAATTAAAAAATAGAAAAAAGATCAGTTTATTTTAAAATTTAAAAAATATTATAGACTGTTTAAATTTTTGGCTAAATTCTGACTAAATTTTCTGGCCATTTAGCATTATCCTTTTTATATTACTTATCAAAACTACTAAAGGTCGTAACTGGAAACTTTCATCGTGGTACAATTTCGAAGAAATAGGTAAGATGTATGTAAGACACTTATTACAGGGAGTGTATGTAGTTCCAACTTTGATTCTAAGACAATATTATCAATTTCAATGTTAACTTTTATATCACAATTTGATCTCATGTCAAAATGAACTAATACATACTTAATGAAATAATACATACTTAGGAAAAAATAAAGGAAAAAGTTAAATCTTATTCTCTTTTCTATAGTTTTTTTTTTTTTTGAGTTTGTTTTTGCTTCTAATGTGGAAAAATGAAGAGCAAGAAGAGCCTAAAAAAAATTGAATCCCTTACTTAACTCAAATTCCTTTCAAAATCAATTGTTTCTTCCTGGGTTGGAATCTTATTAATTGGATTGTCTTGAATTGGAGTTTTAAGGGACAAATCCAATTTAGGATCACATAGTTTTCCTTTTTTATCATTTCTGCTCTGTAGCCTTGAATATCATCACATGTTTATCTTCCTCACCAGAGACTCTCCCCAAAGTAGCAGCATATTCATCAGTAATTTGTGTCATCATTGCACACATTCAAACTGCTACATTTGAATTATTTGTGGCCTGATATCCTTTGAAGCTATTGAGAAACTTTTTGATAGCTCCCCACATTGTGTGATGAACCTCCAATTATGCTACATATTTTGAGATGCCCATAACAATCTACATAATAGATTTATAGTAGCACGTCCCCTCTCTTCGATTCCATTGCAATGGTCAATTTAATTTCAATAAAGTCACTCAATGCATTTAACAAAAAGAAAAGTAAGGTAAATTTTGATATCAACAAAAACATATTGGGAAACTTTCTGGACCACCCTCACAAGCGATAGTACTAGAGTTATACCAAGTAAAAAAGTTAATATAAATGGAATTACTAAAAATGAGTTATTAATGAAGGAATAGCAAGTGTTTCTTGATCCAGCATATCCAACACTTGATCGATATTTATAGAACAAAGAAAATGAAGTGCACATGCAAGTGGCACTCCTCAGTCTCTCGAGAGTTTTGTGCAAAATCACGAGGGTGGCATTCCTCAGTCTCACGAGAGTTCTGTGCAAGGATCACACGGATCGTGCTTTGAAATACAAACAAAAAAGCACAATCCCCATCATTTTTGCACGAAACTCTTGTGCAGAGTGTCACTTGCCTTTTCATATGTTACAACTTTGCCACTTTACCAACATGGGTTGTGGTGCACTGGTGGGAGTGCTTCACCCTTAACCAGAGGTCTCGGGTTCGAGCCCTGGGTATGGAGAAAATCTTGTTGGGAGCGCCACCCCCGAATGGGCCCTGCAGAGCGCGATCCAGATTTAATCGGAGCTCCAATGTGGGCTCCGGACACCAGGTGGAAAACCAAAAAAAAAAAAAACTTTGCCACTTTCACCAGTATCTCGTCCGGATGCATTCATGTTTCGCTTTCATTATTCTATAAATATCATTCAATTATTGGATATATACTGGATCAAGCAACATTTATTATTATTAGCAAAAAAATATTTTCTAAAAAATATTAGCAAGAATGCTTTTCTTACTAGTATATCTCATTAAGTAAGAAACAACTCATTTCCAGAGATTCTTATGTCTTTCCTTTGTTCCTGAACATCTGTAGTCTAACATTTCTCTTTTTCACCAGAGATTCGCCCCAAAGAATTAGGGGCTTCATCAGAAATTTTTGTTTTTAGAGGTGCTATCATTTTTTCCTATACTTGATATAAAATTCAATGAGATCATACATTTTATTCATCAAATGGTCCCAATAGGCAAAGAATTCAGATATAGCAATTTCAAGGGGTGCAATGATGGCATGAATCACTTCAAAAATATCATCTGATAAAGGTGTTGGTACTTTGGAGCGACTCTCTAGTGAAGAAGATAAATGTGAGACTATCGATATCCAATGTTAGAGAGAAGGTGGTGGCATCAATTAGAGATGTGTGATTAATGAGATGGGCTATGGAAAGTCAGCCAAGAGTTTCCTCCAAACAGTGAATACATAGTGTTTAAATTACTATTTAAGTGATTGAAAAATTAAAAGAGAAACAAAAGAAGTCAAATAATATTGGAAAAAAGAGAGGGTTTATTTATGAACTTAGTTTATAAATTTGATTTATATATTTTACGACCTTTGAGTTGGGGTTGAGAGTTCAAGAAACAAGGGTTAAAAAACAAAGGAATTTATAAATTCTTATGAATTGATTGAGTACATTAAATGATTGAGTTGTAAACTTTGATATTCGATGTGGTCTTGGTTTTAGGATACCAATTCTTCGACTTAATCAAAATTTTATTACATAAGTTCGAAAAGTAAAAGTACCCCCAAAAGTTCATGTCCAATTACACTTGACCCAAGTCCAAGCCCATCCTTTTTTCTCAATAGTATACATTGCTTGACGAGTTGCTAGAAGTAAGAGATGCTTCGAGAGGCAACACTAAAATTTAAGGTATTAAACTCAAATAATTAATTGTTGTGATGTGTTTTCATAAATAGGCGATGAATTATGATAGTTAAGTAGAAAACTAGCACGCCTAGTAGTTCAGATATGAAACTCAAAGAATCAAGACTTTAGATGTGTTTTTCTCCCTTCACTTCCGATTATACTTATTTCATGTTGGAAATCTCATTTTTCCAACATTTCATGCTTTCAGTCCTTTTCGCAGGTAGATATATATGTGTTTTCCATCCCATTTTGAATTAAACTTTAGTACACAAAACATAAAATAACTCATTTTTAATTAAACTAGTAGCGAAAAATAGTCCATTAATCAAGGCTTAGGCTCAAACTAAAAAAAATGAATCAGATTTGTTTCATCCATCTGCTGAGGACTTTGATACTTCCGGGTCGTCACAGTCAGTGGGCTCGGGTCGAAATCAAATTCGGGTCGGAAATGATATGCGTTTATGTGATTATTATACTCCCTCGGTCCCTTTTTTTAATTTTGTACTTGCATTAAGAAATGATGTAACTTTATCCTTCTACCCTTATTTAATTTTTTTGAAACTCAAGTTTTCAATCAATGAATATGAATTAATTTATTTTGATTAATTAATTTAACCAATGAACACGAATCATTTACTTAGCTTTTCTAAGTTTGTCAAATGTATATTTTCAAGGCTAATAAGTCACAAGGGTAAAAAAGGAACAATATGGTAATTTATGCATTGATTTTATAAAATGACAAGTAATATGGGATCAACTATTTATAGAAAGGGATGACATATAAAAAGGAACGGAGGGAGTATATGTTGTTTTTATCCCTTGCGTTTAATTTCTATTTACCGTACAACATGTTGGAATTTAAAGTTTATGAATTTTAAATTTATCACCGCACTTGCAGCTAGTCTTAATTATTGTTTATAACTAAAAATATTTATACATATTTAATTTAACAAAATTATATAAATATAAAATTTAACTAAAAATTATTGAGTTTATCAGAACTCGTATCTAATTCTAACCTCAACGGACGTGACTATCTATGGTTTTTGATATGAAAGACATGCACAACTGTCAAAATGGAGGGTGAGTTGTCTTGATGTGAAATAATAGTCAATTCGTTACTTTATGACAATGAGAATTAGAACTATTTTATTTAATTAAAGGGATATATTATATTATAAATATTAAAGCAAAGAGAGCTTGTTGCATGCAATAGGACTGGCCAGTTACATAATTGTTGCAAAAATTAAACTTTTTGAATATATAATTTCTAAAATATTTTTTCATATTGAGCTATTTATAAATATTGAAGGAACTATAAAAAAAAATGGGATTTTAAAAATAATGCACTTTGTTCCCTCTTTGCTTTGTATGCTTGTCACTTTATTCTACTTTCGATATTGATAACTTTCATGGAGTCAAGAGTGATATCAAAGGGGAGAGAATAGAGCAATTATGAGTATAAATATCATCATTTTTTTCCTCAAAAGTATATAGTTTGATTTTAAAATGTGTCTGTAACCGCTATTTTATCGTATCAAAAATCTCGAAAAGACCCCCAACACCCTCAACCCCCACCCCCATCCCACCCTCACAAAAAAAAAAATGAAAAACAAAGCATGAAAAAGGAAAGATAACTTTGCTTTTCCTTCAAAATTAAATAAAGCTAAAACATAAATCTTTTCGATAAGGGCGAAGATCTCATCCATCTACAATCCTCTTTACTAAATATCTCATCACAGCCATTGTCTGGTGGCATATCTTTAAATATATACGTAATTAGATAAATTATAGCTGCTAATGATAATTATGATCTAATAACTTATTGATGTCAGTTCCTCAAATGAATACTTGAACAAAGATGGAAATGTCAAATCTCAACATATTGGGCCAAGAAGCCTTAAACATCTATGGAATCATTTAATTAAATTTAGGCCCCACTTTTGGGCCCATAATTTTGGATTAGTATTGACCACGTGAGATGCATCTTTCAATTTTGTCAAATAGCTATCAATTCTTCCTTTAATGTTAAAGGTCCCCTCCCCTCTTTAGCATAAATTTGACTTCTTACCATAAAAAAAATCATATGGGATTTTCATGCCAATTCAAAGAGTAACATTAAGGCCTACTTGAACTTTTCCTTAATTGTTTTTAAGTGATTTCTATCAAAATAATCTTTTTTTTCTCTTTTATATATGAGAAAAAGATATCTTCACATGCTAATTTTGATACATTAAATATTTGATTTAGTTATTGAAAACAAATAATGTAAATGAGGGACAAAAATAAAAGAAACATATGAAATAGTTGCACTTATGCTTGCAATATCAATATATAGGTCCAACGCTAGTTCGATAAGTACAACCACCGTTTGATTTTGACACTCAAGCGGCCCGTCCTATTTTTGATAACTTTCTAATATTTTAAACAATTCACTTATTTTAAAATATAATTTTTTTTAAAATCCAATAATTCACTTATTTTAAAATGTAAGAACAGAGTCGAGTAAAATGAAACGAAAAAAAGTAAAAATACAATTCGAAGTATCAAGAATGTCTTTTGCAATAAGTTCTTTTAAACTGAATTTTAGGTAGGAATTGTCACTTTCCACTAGGTTTGTCACAAGGGATAGAGCTAACAACGTTGGAAAATGAAATTAAGACAAAAACTTTCATTGAGTTTGATTGAATATCTCACCCCTCTTGTTTTCTTTTATTTATTTTTAGCTTCACATCTCAACCATATTTAATTTATTTAAACAATTGTGAATATATTTCAATTAAATACATTGAGTCAATTTTCACAAAAATCTTCTTCTCCTTTAATAGTATCGGAGAATTTATAGCATGTTTGATCAAAAATTCTATAATAATTAATCTCTAATTAGTAATTTAATTTTATATACATACTTTGTCGGACCAATAGCATGATCTTCACTACTATAATCACAATTAATATTATTATCATGAAATCATAGTACTATTTCTAACCAAAAATAGACCAAATAATTTGTTAGTGAAATATCCTACCATATATATATAATTCCTACAACCCTAGAAGCTCCAAAAGAACTAAATTTTTTGAAGACTCAAACATGTTGGAAGACAACAAAAAAACCCAAAAAACATGTTGGAAGACAATTCACGTAATCTTCATTTTATAATAGTACTTATTCGTTTCAATTTATTTGTTCTATTTTGAACTTGTTACGAAATTTAAGAAAGTAAAAAAACTGTTGAATCTTGTTGTTTGTTCTATTTTAACTTGGTACGAAATATAAGAAAGTAAAAGAGACGGTTGAATCTGAAAATAGGGATTTAAAAATTATCAAAAAGAGAAAAAAAATTTGTAAATGAACCAAAATATAAAATATGACAAATAAAGTATTATTGCACTTATTAGTCAATGATTTTTAATTATTTTTCTCATTTGCAATCTTTTTTTTTTGTTGTTGATTATATTATATTACTCCCTTTATCCCAATTTGTGTGTTACATTTCGTTTTTTAGAGTCAAACAATTTAAGTTTGATCAGAAATTTGCGCATAAAATCTTCAATTTTTTTGAAATAAAATTTATATATTTGTAAAGTACGTAAAAAGTACTATAACTCACAATAATGGACAATACAAAATATTTTTAAAATATATGAAAAAATTATGGTCAAAGATAAACTTGTCTAAATCTTAAAATTCGAAATATGTCATATAAATTGAGACGGATGGAGTAATAGTTTAATAAAAAGCCATGCCCTAATCCAAAAAAAAAAAGGAATAAAAATAGAATTTTTCAATTCCATGTTGATCACCTTATCCAAAGACATAAAAGGCAAGTTATATCCTCCACACCATTTATGTAGAGTAATATCCAATCAAATAAAGTACTACTACTTATTAAAAGGTGATATAATACAAAGTTTCAAACCATTAATTATTTCCCAATTAAGCAATACAATATTTTCTACTAGTAGTACTATTTTCTTTGTACTTGAAGTGGTTAAAATAAAATAATTCCATTTCCAAAAGTGGACACTCTTTTTTCTCCCTTTTTTGACTCCAAGTTTTCAACTTACACATTCTAAAAATGGCAAATCTTTAACAATTTAGCTTTGATTGCAAATCCCAAATTGCCTTTTGTGGACACAAGAAACTTGGAATTTTGTGTAACACACAATCTTCTCAATTTTGCAGAATTATTTATTTTTAAAACTTTGTGTTTAATTTATTTATTAATTAATTAAAATGAAATGAGTAAAAGAAAAAAACAAAGTCTTATTTATAATATTTTTGTAGTGATAAAATTATCTCATTAAAAATAGGATTTAAGTTTCGTCAATTATTATTATGTTATCTTTTTTATATTATCTTCTCATCAGATCACCTTTACATGATATCATCAATAACATATCTAATATAATTCATGTCGAGTGAAGTTTTAATCTTAAAGAAAATTTCTATAAAGGAATTTTAGTTAATTTAATAATACAAAAATTATCTTATACCAACGACTAATATACTTAAATTCTTAAAAAAGAAAATATTTTTTGAAATAAAATGTCATTCATGATGCAACAATAATAACAACAATAACAATTCGGCCCCTCGCTCGTAAATACTAACACACGAAAATTACTCGATTAAGCAAATTTATACTATTTAATTACTCATCATTGCTATAGTTTGCTATAATTACCACTCGCGACTAACATTATACATTAATTACGTGGACTGATTTCGAGTTTGTATAATTAACCACGTTTATATATGTATATTTCACCACATTTTATAATTCACAGCTAACAATTCTTTGTTTGATTTGTATTTGTATACGATTGTTTATATTTATATATGAAGATGATTTTCTTTGATTGTTAGTTTTGTCATCATACACATTCAATCTTTTTGTGTAACTTTTTAAGTTTGTATAAACGTGTAGTTTTTTGGATTTTGTATAATATAATTTATATAATGTAATTTGTATAATATATTTTGTATAATTGTTTAAAGTTTGTACGTTTGTGTTTGTATCAATTTGTTATTTCGAGTTTTATTATTTTGGTATAATTTCCGACTTTATATTACTCAATTATACAAAAACACATGAATTATACAAACGTACATGTGAATTATACAAACGAGATACGAATTATACAAATTATTGTGCTCTCTCGCTCGCCTCTCTCTTCCCTCTCCCAATCTCGCTTGCCTCTCTCCTCCCTCTCCCAATTTCTCTCGCCGGAATATTCAAATACATATGTACAATATACAATTATCTAACCAATATGCATATACAATTCACCTCTCTCCCATTCTCTGCCCTCTCTCGCTCGCCTCTCTCCTCCCTCTCCAGTCTCGCTCGCCACTCTCCTCCCTATAACCTGTAGCTACAAATCGTAATTAGCAAACTATAACTATGAAGTGTAATTAGGCTATTTTTGAGTGGCTATATGTGAAAGTTCCTCATTATTTGACTCTTTAATCGTCCCATACTAACACAATTAATAATGATTCGATTTCTTAATCCACAACAATTATTAGCGGTTATTCTCCTCAATCGTTTGATATATTCAGATTAATTTTATAAATAATAACGAAGTCATAATATTAATTAAAGAGTATCAATATATATACTCACCGACTTTTCTAAGATATTGAGAAAGATAGAGTATACGCATATCTAACTTGTGCGTCAATCATGATAATTATAAATAAATAAAATATAGACAAAAATAGTGTAGTCTTTCATATTGAAATTCACTGGTTTGGAATAGTCCACGTAGCATTTTCTCAACCACTAGTCAAATAAAGTTAGTGTATACTGCCTTTGGGACTTCACAATTTTTGACAACTTAGGTTGTTTCTTCTACTATACAAAAAAAACACATTGTACATACCAAAATTATTATATTTTTTTGCAATTTCTCTAAGTATCTCAATTTCATCGTCTGTTTCTTTACATATCAAGAAAAAAATAGCTTTTTTTATTATTATTTTTGGTTACTTTTTTAGTACAATTACTTGTAAAAATGATGTGGAATTGAAAGAAATGATAAAGTTTTGATTTTTAAGAGATATAAATGAGTTTGCTATGGATTTTTGGAAAAAAAGGTACGTGGGTATTTCTTGATTTGTTTTAATTTATAAGAATTAATACTTAGTTGTTATGTTTTCTTGATTAATTAGCCATAAAAATTTATGATTTGTGGTGAAAATAATTAATTAATGTGATGGTTTGTTCCTTCTTCTTCTTGTGGAGAAAGGGAATTATTTATTGTGTTTACTTAGTCAATCAACTGAGCTACTAAGATTTCTGTGTTTCGTTAGTTAATTTTGAATCATGGGTTTTTTCTTTAATATCTTCTTTTTTTTTTACTTGAAAGTTTTAGAATATGCTATAATGAATATTTTTTCTGGATTTGTTAATATGTTTGAATTTATTTATACTTTTTGTAGAAGAAGTTGAAAAGTTCTTGATCAAGGGCTTTTTAAAAATCATCTTTTGATGTCTTTAAGACTGAAAAAGTTTTTTTTTTGTAGTTCATAACTATTGAAACTTGCTAAAAGACCAATCTTTTTTTCTTTTTTTTTTGTTGAATATTTTGTCTTATTTTTTGCAGTTAGCAACATTATGCATGAGCTAAATCATTGGTTTTGTTATATGTGATGATATTTAATCATAGTTGATTAGTTGATGAAATGTCTAGTTATTGATCTGAAAATCTAAATTGACATATCTTGAACCATTGCCCAACTAATTTGAATTCGCATTATATAGGTTATCTGAGTGGTTAAGCTAGCACTGGTTTAAGGGCTAAGGATTTGAACCATCGCGTCGATCGGGGTAGTTAATAGAAGTATTAGTTCATGAGATGTTGTAATTTGATATATTTTGGTTGCTCAATTGGAAACTGCAGATAAGAGGAATCTTAGTACCAAGTTGTGCTGAATCTGAATCTATGATAAAAGAGAATGCATTAGATAAAGTAGCATATGCTTGCCATGTTTTTTATTTTGCTATTATAATACTTTTCGATCTGTATTTGTAAAAAGAATGCACCATAAAAGTAGCATATTCCAGATTTTGTGGTGTTGGGAAGATGGGGTTGTATTAAGAGTCTGCAGTGTAAGATGGTTCGAGTCGTGGAAGAAGTCACTATCTCTTTTGAAAAAGAATGCACTATAGAAGTAGCATATCACTTTGATAATGCTGATGACAGCTATAAAAAGGAAAGTTGTGGTGCAGAATGAACTATAGTTCAGGAAATGATAAAAAATGTTTCGAGAAACATTTCTAACGTAGTTTTATTTGTGTCGTCTCCCAGAGAAGATTTTCATGTGATTTGGTAGTTGTCATTTAAATACTTGTTTTGCATGGACTCTTTGGCTATTTACTGAAATTGACTGAGATATATATATTTGTTTTTATCAGGCTTCATTACAAGCTGTAGTCTGTCTTGCTGATGACAAATTTCAACGACGATGATATTGATTTAGGACTTGCTCTAGGTTGCACAACCACTCGTAATGTTTATGCGAAGCTAAAAGACGCTGTAGGTGCAGGTGTAAATGCAAGCTCAACCGTGGGTATGACATTTGCAGCATCTGATCCCCTATCGGAATTAGTTTGGTCCCCTCGTAAAGGTTTGAGCCTCAAATGTGCTGAGAGTGGCTTAGCTGACAAGAAACCTTTTCGTCTGTGGAATGTGGGACCAACCACTTTGATTACCGCACCATCACAAAGTGACAGATTTAAGGGGACTTATGATGAAAATGCTGCTTATGAGAAGATAATCGATCAAGAAAGGTTGGAGACCAATAAAATGGTATTAAAAAGTGGAAATGAAATTGGTAAGGCTATTGCCCGTTACATGTATACAGTAGCACCATATTTATGGCGGTGTTGCTCACGTTTATTTTCTTTATATTATTAGTCACTGAGTAAATAGTCATCTGACAGGCTGCAGCAGCAAAGTGAAGATAATGAACACTGCTGACGGAGTTGATATGGTAGACGCTGATCAAGATGAGGAGAATGTGAAGAATACTGAGAAGGGTTTTTGTGTTCTGACAGTTGAAAGTTGTGAAAAGGATGCAGGTATAGTCTTCTATCCTAAACTCACTTTATTCCTAATGGTGTCTGTTATGTTAAGATTGTGGGGCGTATGTAACACCATCTTGATTTAGTCGACTGACGAAAGAATGGCCAGCTAGACTTTAAGATATCCAAATTTCCTAACATGTGTCTTATTTACTCACTTGTTTTAATGCAGGCAAAGGAGATTTTGGAACGGAGAGATTTCTGCTACATGGAGCCAGTTCCAAGGTTGATATGGGAACCACTGAACCTCTAGCAGGGAAAATTAATCAAGAAATTTCGACTAGCGATAAGTGTAGAAATGAAGATGTTTCCGGTGGCAGTCAGGCTCTAATTCCTACTGTCAAAGACTCAGAGGCCCCTGCATGTCTGCTTCCAAATTCACCAATCAAAATGGAAGCAGACAACACATTAGAATCTACCGGTCTCCCAGCATTAGAGTGCACAGATGAGAATGATGTACATCTTCCAGGGATTATCGAGACTTGTGATCAGAATGTGGAGCAACTTCTTAAGGGAAGTTCTGTTCCACCTGAAACTCCTCCAACACATAGCAGGTCCTCATCATATAGAAGGAAAGGCAAAGCAAAAGCATTGTCCGACGGAAATTCCAATACCAAAATGTCAAATGATGAGGAAGATAGCCATGAGAGTGTAGAAAGCTGCAACAGTACAGGGTTAAACCCAAAGGGTAAGAAACGTTGGCACTTTGAGCAGCAGTTTTTTGTCGGAAGTAAACGAATCAGAACGGATATGCACCGAGATCCTGCCACAGAATCGACAGTTGCACATAATAGCTCTTTTGTGACTTGGATTTCAAACATGGTAAAGGGTTTGTCTAAATCCAAACTTGAAGGGTCTCCTACTCTTGCTCTCACCTTCACTCCTAATAATGAGGAAAGTCATGGAAAAGAGACTAATCATCAGGAAATTGTTATGTATGATAAAGATCATGATTCCGGTAGCAGGTCAATGGGGTTCCGTTCTGTATTTCAGTCGTTATACTGTCCAACCTTAAAGGTGTCTGAAACAGAAATACCGAAAGAGGATCATTCAGTGGGAGAGCCTAAAAAGCTTTCATCAGCTGACAAAATCCTCATTGATGTTCCTCCAATATCCTGCCATCCGGGAGGCGATATGTTAGATGCACACATGCTAATGTCTAATGACAACTCCAACCAATCTACAGTGGCTTGCAAGGAAGTTCCACTGATGGAAACTCAGATTACACCAGCAGTTGTTGCTCCTCGGGAGGTTAGTAGAACCACTTCAGCAGAAAACAAAGCTTCTAATGACTCGATGTCTAGACTTAGAACCAGCACTTGTGAGGAAAAAAATACCTCTCATTCATCTGAATATGACATGTCTAGTAGAAATCAGTCTCTTCGTAGCCTGTGGATTACTAGATTCTCCAACAAAACTCCTGGAACTGTTGTAAACATAGATAATTCCAAGCCAACTACACATGAAACAAGTGTGGTGTGTCGGATTGAACAGGCAAGCTCCGATGTAAAGGAGACTTCGGATAAAGACCAATATGATGATGTTGCAGCCAGCTCGAAAGAGATTCGTGATAATAATTATGAAAGGTCCATGAATAATCTGCATCCTATTGTATCTTCAGCCAAGTTCAAGAAGTCAGAGGCACTGGCCTCACTGTTTTCTAGGAGATTGGATGCCCTTAAATTCATAGGACCTTTTTCAACAAGAAATGAGTATAGCTACACAAGAACAACTTGTTTCTTCTGTGGCAAAAGTGGCCATGACTTACGCAACTGTTCAGAGGTGATAGAATCTGAATTGGAAGTTCTTATTAGAAGCATCAGGGCTTACGAAGGCGCTGAGGAATCTTCTTGTTTGTGCATTAGATGTTTTCAGCTTGATCATTGGGCTATTTCCTGCCCAACTTCAGCTTCAAACAGGAGCGACAATTTGCGGGTCTTATCTGGCAATGAATGTTTGCCTTGCCAACTTGAAATAAAGCAAGGTCATCCCATTGAACTTGCTAATCGTGTTCATCACAGTAGAGATAGATCATCTAGTGACCTAATGCACAACAGAAAACAGTTTTTGTTTGCAAGAACTTCTGGTTCCAATCAAGTTCCGAAGCAGAGAGCGTTTGATTCTACGGAGAACAGTTTGAAAGAAAATATAATTTCTTCCAATTTTGTTAGTAAAGAGATAGCAGATGTTCCAAGAGGAATTTTTGATGTCATCAGGGGTCTTCGGTTGTCTCGTATAGATATTCTCAAGTAAGCAAATCATCTATGCAACTCAGTATATCAATTTCATGTTTATTACTTCTTTAAATGTGGAATTTGTGCAGTTTAAATTCTAGTAAGGAGCAACGAGAGTTCAAAAAATTTCCACATACTAAGCTAGTAGTGTTAGATGCAGTGACATACATAATATTTTGCACAAGCAGTGTTGATCTATTATCACAACTCGTCATATGTTGTTTTGATTCGAGTATATAGAGGTTCTAAAGCTATACTTCTTGCCCCAAATGAATTTATTCAGCATTGTTTTCACCGGTAGTCACTTGTTACATCTATTTACACTGTTTGGTTGCCTTAGATGGATGAATTCCCACACTTCACTATCGCATTTGGACGGGTTTTTCTTGCGTTTGAGACTAGGGAGGTCGGAAGCAGGGCTAGCGGGTACAGGATATTATGTTGCATGCATTAATGGTAAGCTTTATAGTAGTTAATGTTCATTTCAAATTCTCTTCCATCTTTCAATGCAGAATAGATAGTTATTTTTTTATCTGTTTACGTTTGCCACGTCTTCCTATTTATGGAATCCACAGGTCTAAAAGGAGAAAATTTAGAGAGAGATTCCAATAACTGCATATATGTTAATGTCTGTGGAGTCAAATGCCCTGTGGGAAGCCAGTATATCTCCAACCAAGACTTTTTGGAGGTAATATAATTTTTACTTACACATCATACATAGTTTCGGAGATTCCTACGTCTCTGAGCTTGTTATTTTCTAGTTTAATTCTCTTTCTTACCAATTTTTATGGACCTTCTAGTGATAGTTTTTATTGTGAGGGTCATATCGTGTTAAGTACTCCCTCCGTTTCAATTTGTTTGTCTGATTTTGACTTGGCACGAAGTTTAAGAAAGTAAAGAAGACTTTTGAATCTTGTAGTCTTAAACTATGGATATGTAGAAGGTAGTCATATCATGTTAAGTACTCCATCCGTTTCAATTTGTTTGTCTGGTTTTTTAACTTGGCACGAAGTTTAAGAAAGTAAAGAAGACTTTTGAATGTTGTAGTCTTAAGCTATAGATATGTAGAATGTAGTCATATCATGTTAAGTACTCCCTCCGTTTCAATTTGTTTGTCTAGTTTTGACTTGGCATGAAGTTTAAGAAAGTAAAGAAGACTTTTGAATCTTGTAGTCTTTAACTAAAGATACGTAGAATGTAATGTCATATTATGTTAAGACAAACATATTGAAACAAATGAGAGTGCTTTTTTTCTTTTCTTTAAGGAAGTAATCCTTTTGATAGATTCATAATTTTTGACTTGGGATCACAATTAATCTAGCTTGATGTTGCATCTTGTCCTTGAGTTGGTTTTACTTGATTCCTTACGCGAGTGAATCTAGTTAACTGCTCTCGACTCGGGCCATATGGATGTGAATAAAGTACAGAAACTTGTACACGTAATGAATTGCAAATCCACTGACTTTAAATCTCAAATCCGTCTCTAATTCCTTACAGGATGAACTATCCACTTGGTGGCACAAAATGTTGGAGAGTGGTGGAAAGGTTCCTGAAGAAGGCGATTTAAGGCTAAAACTTGACGAGCGGATGAAACTAGGGTTCTAAGAACTCATCAGAACACACACCAAGTCCCGAGTTTGGATCGTCGAAACCAAACCAAGAAATCAGCTATTCCACCATCTTGTAAATAAGATTTTGGGTGCTATTTCACAAATTCTTTGTTTCTTTTTTCTTTATTTGGTATTCTAGACATTTGAGATTTGAGAGTTCTTTTTAGTGATCATCTTGTGTGTATAGATGAATGTACTTGTTATCATAAGGCTTTTGAAATGTTAATTAGATAACATGAGAAAAATTGTTTGAAAAAAGAAAAAGTTGTTGATAAACAACATTATTTTCCATTATGAGGCATATTGATCTTTTTTTGTGTTTGGACTTTGGACCAGTAGTATATATTCCATGGTAAGTGCCTTTGTGAGAGTTTTGTTGGAATCATTTTTGGTCTTTTTTATTTTGATGATCTTGTGAGAATATAAAAGATGTCCACCAGTTTGAACTTTTGTCTTTACTTCTCTTTTTGGCTTTAGATTTTTGTTGTGGCTATAGATCGTCACCCCTGAATGGGTCCTACAGTGTGTGATCTGAATTTTGTCAATTCCAATGTAGACTTCGAATATCGAATGAAAAATAAAATAAAAAACTCTTTTCTTTTCTTTTCTCTTTCTATATATATTTTGTATTATATTTTGAACTCCACAACTATGATAAAAGTATGTATAGCTCGCCAACTGAGTTGCACCCCACTTGTATGCTTATCTAAGATTAATTGGATTTCTTATCGTCACTCTCCAATCTATCCTTCCCATGATTAAGAGAGGGTTTTTATTTAGTTTTTTTAAGTGTTCGATAAGTAAAATATTATCTCAGAAGTATTTATTCATAATTTAATGGTGGAATGTGATGAGGAGTAAGGGTTTGGCCGTTCAGGGCTATGATGGTCCAGGGATAAGGGTTGGGGGTGTTGGATGAGTGGGTCCTGGAAAGGAGTCGGTGAATTTAGAAACTAGAAGGTTGCGGAGTTTGTTTTCTCGACTTTCATTTTAATGGAGGAGTTATTTTCTCATTTTTAAGGAAGTTTATTTTTCGTCGAAGATGAATAAAAGGAATTCACGATGAGTAAAATTCTTCGTCAAACTACTGCTTATGGCAACATAATTATTGTAAATGAGTTCATTTTTATCAAATAATGTGGCTTTTTAACATTATAAATATACATATAATATCGATATTTTACATCACATTTTCTTACTTCCTCAAAGTAAAGTTTAGTTGTGGAAACCAAAATGGAGCCTACAAACATTGAAAGGTTGCTAAAAACTCCAATTGAAGAAATGAAGTATCATGAGCTTCAACAATTGGAAGAGCTCCTGAATGTAACACTTGAGAAACTTGATGAAGTTTTGGCAAAGCTAAAAAAGGAGTGTGGTGGTGTTTTTCCATCTGAAATCCTTGGAAGTGATTTGGCTCCTTTAGAGGATGAGTAAAATTCTTCATAAAGATCGATGTTTGACCAACTAGGTCTTGCTAATCATATCTATGATTTTAATTTTTCATTTCAATATGTTTATCATTATATGAAATGAAATAAAACTTATGTCTTTTATTCAGTATGTGTTAACTTTTCATTCATTGACGTTGGAATTATATGTGTTGAATTCTCAAGTAATAAAAGATAAAAATTAAATAACAAAAGGAATTAAAAATTATGTTAGTTAACTGTTTTAATAAAACCTAAACTCATTTAAAAGTAGGAAAAATTGCGTAAAATAGCAAATATTTAGACCATGTTAAATGATATAGCTATTGTTTGGGTAAATTCTAATTTGCATCAATAATTTCTTCATATCTTGTTTTTAGCCTAATTTGTATAGTTCGCCGATTTGTATTAATTCAGAATTTGTAGAATTCGATTCTGGATTGTACAAATTCAGAATTTTGTATATGCTTACCCTATCTATTTGTATACGATTTATGAATTCATAATAAATTACCATGTTTGTATATTGTCAAGTGAAATATACAAACAAAGTTATGAAAAATCTCTAAATACATAAATACAAAAAATTTATATACTTGCCCTATTTGCATATTCGCAAGTGAAATATACAAACAGGTAAAAATATACAGCCGCAACCTCCATAGCAAAAGGAACTATTGCTATGAAACGCAATTTTCTCTGAAAAGTATACCACTACAAGTCTTGGGCCTAAAAGTTGGCTCAAAAACAAATCTGTTCCACACTGAATTTTCCCACATCTATAATGGGCCATCTAGTGGGCTTTTCATCCAAAATGAAATATTTTGATAATGGGGAAATATGTTTCTTCCTTTGTGTCAATCTGAATTTAGAGGTGGATTTAAAAGTTTTTAGTATAGGAGCGTACCCTTAAAAAAAAGAAAAAAATGTATTAAGAGTCAATTGATCCCCTAGTCCTTTAGATAAATATCTCGAACACTCAATCAATTAAATTGTTTAGCTTTCTTGTAACATGGGTGTCATTAGATAATAATATACTAATTATAAAAAAAATATACATATAAAACAATTAGTTTTATGAAAACATCACGAATTCACATGTACCATTTTTAGCATTTAAATTCGCCCATGTGTTCGATAGTTAATGAGTTAAATTCTTGACTCAACAAGGTAACTAATCATTTGCAATAATGAACTTATTACTAATTAAGTAGTGAATGACAATAATTTGACAAGATGAAAGATTTGTTTTGAATATAAATTGATTTTTCAAATCAGTTGATTGACATAATTATTACTTGAAATTATATGTTAAATTTATCTCATCTCTATTAGAATAGTATGCTTAAAACGACAAAATAAAAGTCAAAATAATTTTAAAATATTTTTGGCTTTTATAAATACTTATTTTACTATATTTTGAATTGCAGAAGGTTGACCAATTAATTAAAAATGTGAAAGTCCAAAATTGAGGGTCAAACAATTTATACAAAGGATCTAGACGTGGAAATGCACTAAATACTATATTTTTTTCTCAACTTAAAACAAATAAAAAGGAATCCACGATATTTTGCTACCGCTTATGGCAACATAATTATTGTACATGAGTTCATTTTTATCAAATAATGTGGTTTTTTAACATTATAAATACACTCGTGACATCGGTATTCTACATCACATTTTCTTACTTCCTCAAAGTAAAGTTTAGCTGTGGAAATCAAGATGGAGCCTACCAACATTGAAAGATTGCTAAAAGCTCCCGTGGAAGAACTGAAGTATCATGAGCTTCAACAGCTGGAAGAGATCCTGAAAGTAGCAATTGAGATAGTTGATGAAGCTTTGGCAAAGCTAAAAGGGGAGCGTGGTGGTGTTTTTTCATCTGAAATCCTTGGAAGTGATTTGACTCCTTCAAAGGATGAGTAAAATTCTTTGTAAAGTTTCGATGTTTGACCAACTAGGTCTTGCTAATCATATCTATGATTTTGATTTTTCATTTCAATATGTTTATCATTATATGAAATGAAATAAAATTTATGTCTTTTATTCAGTATGTTTTAACTTTTCATTATTGACGTTGGAATTATATCTGCTGAATTCACAAGTAATAAAAGATAAAAATTAAATAACACACAAAATTAAAAATCATGTTAGTTAGCTTTTTTAAGAAAATCTAAACTCATTTAAAGTAGGAAATAACAAATATTTAAACCATATTAAATGATTTAGCTATTGTTTAGGGAAATTTTAATTCACATCTATAGTTCGTCATATCTTGTTTTTAGTCTAATTTGTATAATTCGTCTGATTTGTATAGTTCGCTGATTTGTATAAATTTAGAATTTGTAGAATTCGGTTCTGAACTGTACAAATTCAAAATTTTGTATATGCTTACCCGTATACGATTTATGTTTTTATAATAAATTACCTTATTTATATACTGACAAGTGAAATATACAAACAAAGTTCTGAATAATTCCTAAATATGTAAATACATAATTGGTATATACTTATTATATTTTTATATTTACAAGCGAAATATACAAATGAGTAGAAATATACAGCCGCAACCTCCATAGCAAACTAAACTAAAGCTATGAAATGAAATTATTAAAATTACAGCTATAGAATTTTATTATGTCTATTATGTTTGCTATTTTTGAAATTTTCTCTTAAAAATATACCTCTACAAGTCTTGGGCCTAAAAGTTGGCCCAAAAACAGATCTGTTCCACCAGTGAATTACCCATATCTATATCGGGCCCTCTAATGGGTTGTTCATTCAAAACGGAAATATTTTGATAAAGGGAAAATATGTTGTATAAAATATAGGAACCACATATTATAAGTACTAAATAACATCCTATCCCTTCTAGTTTTCTATTTACCAAAAATCCCTTAAAAATGATGTTTGCGGGATACATAGCGTTGTGCACGGGATACATTAGGTTTGATACATTCCACATAGCGGGATACATAGCGTTGTGCACGGGATATATAGCGTTTGATACATTCCACATAGCGGGATACATAGTGTTGTGCACTGGATACATGCGGGATACATAGGTAAATAAGGGATTTTTGAAATTTTTGAAATAAGTATGGATAAATGGATATTAAGGTAAGTATAGGAGTGTAGTTAAGTAATTTTAGAGGCGGATTTAAATTGAGCGACTTACGATCAATCAAAACATTTTGAATATTTTCCTGCACAGCAAACAAACTCTAATTATTCACATTTCATCTGCTCCCATATTTCTTCTATAACCTACCAATAAAATGTCCAAAAAATAAAATAAAAATTGTCATAATAAAGATACAAATATTGTCTTAATTACACGTTATGTGTGATGGTAAAACTTGGTATTTTTACCTATTAAATGAGACATTTTCTAATTTTAGAAGTTTAATTTTAATTATATAGAATAGAGTAATCCAAATATCATATAATTTCTTAGAATAATCTGTCAAATTAAACCATTAACACTTCTAAACGAGGTTTTTAGTTACCTTAACATTTTTTATGAAGTATTAAAAATAAGATAATTTTATTTTTTCATGTCTTTGATTGAAAAAAAAAGAGTACTCATTTTTTTCTTTTGAAACATTTATTTTCCGGAACTCATAAATAAAAATGAACATAAATCATTAATAATTTTATTTGCACTTTAAATACATAAGTTATTTATAATTTTATTTAGTTATAAAATTTTATCATGTATAATTATTATTTTTTATTAATTATTTCACTTCTAAATTATCTTCAATATATTTTTTTAGATAAAGTTTCTTTTATATATAATTTTAACAAGTTTAAATGTTTAGAAAAATATAAATTACATTATAGAGGGTCTAAGTGTAGGATATTCATAATATAAGGAGTGTATGTGTTTGACTTTAAGATATATGGAATCTATCCATAATTAAATCATAGTATAAACTATAAGGGTCTGTTTGGAAAGCCACTTGGTAATTGGAATTGGTGTAATTACTAGGATAGTAATTACTAGCCTAGTCATTACACTGTCTAGTAATTACACTGACCTGTTTGGTTGCCACAGTGTAATTACAGTGTAATTACACATGTCCTGTTTGGATGCCACAGTGTAATTACACATGTTCTGTTTGGATGTCAATTGCAATCATAAAATTATAATAAATTTTAAAAATAAAAATTAATTATTTAAAATTTATACTAGACAAATAAGAAACTTTATAAATGACATTAAATTAAATATTTAAGACATATATTATTTTTTGAAAATATATTAACTAATAAACATATTTTCTGTAACTAATATTATGAAAAAATAATTGATTTATATTTTTTCAAATTAATATATTTCAATTGAATTGATCGTAACAACTAAAAATATAATGTTTCTACGAACATATTGAAATGCATGTTTGATAAAAAGAATAATATATAAATAAAATGTCAGAAATTATTAAATGTTTGACAAAAATATAATCTATCAAGTCTAATTAAAAAATGACGTGCAATGTAAATTCAATATTACTAAAACAAATGAAACTGAAAATATAACATAGGTTATAAATTCAAAACAAAAAAATTTAACATAATACTCTTATAACAAATTTCAACATAGCAATAAATATGATTTATTTTTATTTTTTCTTAATAAAGAAAACGTAAGTCTATAACCTTATTTAACAATAAATTCTATTTTAATTTAAAAATTAGAATACTAATAAAATTATGCTAATGAGAAAATAAGCATGGCATAAAGAAATAGATAATACGAGAAAATTACATAGAATCACGTAAAGTAAGGTTGAGAACAAGAAGAAAATGAAATATATAAAATAAAAAATAAACTTTTACAAATTTTTAGAATAATAAAAATAAAAAAAGAACTTAAAATAATAGAAGTAAAAAAAATTAAAACAAAATAATAAAAATAGAAATTAAAAAAATTATAATTAAAAAGTAATCAGGTGGTAATTACACCATGTAATTACAAGCAATTCAAAGCCTATGCCTGTGAATTGTAGAATGTAATTACCCCCTGCCAATTACACTAATTACCTGCTGACCAAGTAATTACATATCCTTCCAAACAGGACAAGACAATGTAATTACACCAATTACACCAAATCCAATTATCGGGTGTCCTTCCAAACATGCCCTAAAGGTATTTAGTGTAATTAACTCTTTAACTTAAAAGAAAATCTCAAAAAAGGGAATACAAATATATATTGTATATTAGGTCAGACAACAATGCTACCAAATTGGGCCCTATTTTGGTTTCTTGCCTAGTTCGACCGAAGTTGGGTAATTATACGTTTAAGATAACATAATTTTTTAAAAAAATTATTATTTAAATTATAAAAAATCAGTTTTCCTATTCTCTTTCTTAACATTCGGATAGAACACTCCACATTTATCAGATACTTTACAACTTTGTTTGGGTACAATATATCTGATACAATGTTATTATTGATACATAATCTCAATTATTTTAAACTTAAATCAGTATGAATCTAGTTTATACTATCTGAAAAATAACTTATGTATTTCCTATGTATTGAGCGAAGGAGCAATGTATCCGCGAGTTCTGAAAGCAGAACAGTCTTATCAAAGCGTTCTCTTTAACCAATCAACCAAGACAGATGGAATGGGGGCTGAATAGAGAAGTTCTCTTCCCACGTAGCGCTAAGAAGCAAGTTCCGACAACCTATGATGAAATAGCATAAAACAAAAAAGGGCTACGCGAATAATAGTGTTAGTAGTTTGTGAGGCTAATTTTGAGGTAGATAGTGGATTGATGTTCACTGTAGCACTATCTGACCTTGAAGGTTAAGTTAGTGTTTCGAGATTATTGTAATTCGGGAAACTTTTGAAATAGGATATAATTAGCGCCCAAATTGTTGAGGTTTCTGCACTTTATACTAATTTTTGTGTAAATTACAACTTATTCTTCTCTTTCCTAACCCAAACAATCTTTCAAAACATACTTTTCAACATAGATTAACACAATACTTTCAACTTAAGTCATCATGACTGTTATATCTAGGCCTCACAAATATATTGTATTTTTTTTTAAGGAAACATGCATGTTCAAATCTAAATGGATGTTGTTGGAATTAGTTGACAATAGTCCAAAAGGCTTCAATATGGAGATTTGGTTCATTTGAGATTAGTTTGCAATAGTTATAGAGTAAATTTGTTGAATAAAATACATTGAAGAATGTCGTATGAAGTTGAAAAACATGGTCATTTAAGGCTGAGAATGTGAGCAAGAAGTAGAAATATCTTAGTAACCATTGTTTAAGCTCGAAGTTTTAAAATTTGAAATTGAATTTCGACAAATAATTAAGTTATGTTTCAAATGAATATTGTTGCAAAAGATTTGAGTACATATTAAGGAATCTAAATATAGAATTTAGGGTGATTCGACGTAGTTTTTGAGTGATTTTGGTGTTTGAATTTATTTATGGAAGAATGTAAAGTCAATTTTTGTATAATGATGTATATACATATATGAACATCTCTTATAATTTTATATAATGTTTGTATATTAGTGTATGATATTGTATATCAAATTTTAAAACTGTTGTAACGGGAAAAAATAAAATTTTGTATGATATTGTATACCTATGTTTTAACAACTACTAAAAGAAAATTGTCAGCTATGCGACTAAAAACTTAAAATTTAGCTGCATAAATGCAATAAAGTGTTGTGAGTGTTATTATTATTATTTTATTTTATTTGCAATATTATATGTCCCTAAAAAAAATGATCAGGGGGTATAGAAATAACAATAAAGGGATATTGGTAATATTAGCAAGAATTTAGTTATTAGAAAATACTCGAGTGATCCAAGTTATTTTAAGTAGGCGTTTAACCATATAATAATATACATATTTTATACATTTTCTATATATTGACTAAGAGATCCAAACTACATATTTTATACATTTTCTACATAATTTTGAATCAGTAATTGTGATTCAAATATTAGTTCAATAAATCAATTCCGTTTGATGGTGAAAATTGTATTTGAAGATAATCCATTAAACAAACTTCAATAAGTGATTTGAATTTCGAAAATACAAATTTGGAGTTGTTTTATTAGACATGTTAGAGATAATCTAAGGATATTGTTGACAAAATGAGAAGTCATTTGGATATTTGGTTTGATTTTGAACAAATTACAACTAAAAAATTGCGGGATAAGTTTGTCTATCGACGTTTATATACTTTTATATAATATTATACACTTATATGCAAGACATGTACATTATATATAGGTGTATAAATTTGTGTAAAATCTGTCTATAAACTCATATGCACTATTATATAAAAACAGATTTAATCTATTGTTAGCTTCTTCTGAAGTTTAATTCAAATTGATTTCAAATCACTTAAAATTTAAATTACGAACTCATCTTGATGTTTTCAATCAATTGGAACAACAATCAATCCACATATAATTTTAACTTTTTAACGGCACACATAACTAACTAATTTCAACTCTTAATAACCTTCTATGATGGACTTCTATTTTTCGAGTTTTCAGTCAATTTAAAATAAAAAATGCAATTCTTATATTCGAACTTTTTTATATATATAAAAAAGTAGATTTTAAGTAAATCGAACAAAAATAATAGATATATTTAGGATGGTACAAAAAATTGCCTTTCAAATACAGAATATCAACAATATAGTTCAATAAAGTAAGTACTACACAAGGATGTTTGTACAAGATTCTAGATGAAGTAAAATCACAAACTAATTACCTCAACTGATAGAAACAAAAAATTATTCAATATGAATACAATAAGTCCTCCCTCACTAAATTAATACATGTGGGACTATGAAATATTATCTAATCGATGAATTAATATTTATTAATTTAAAGAGTATTTTGAGATTTAATGAAGGTTAATTTTGATTACATCAAAATCATTGCATTTTACTAATTTATGTGTCATATTTATTGAATTCACATAAAATTTTTTTATTATACATTGAGTACAATGAATATATCAAATTTATTATATCTTACTAACTTATGTATCATATTTATTGAATTCATATAAAATATAAATTCATTATACATAAAGTACAATGTATGTGTATGATTTATTGTAATATATTTTTTTGTTAAATCATTCATTGCAAAATAAATTCAAGAATTTGATTATTCATTATAAAAATAAATTATCATACATGATGTTCATTATTTCTTAATAATCAAATTTATTCCTTGTATCTTTACTAAAAACATTTAATGTATAATAGTGAAAAATAAAACTATATAAAGCAATATTAGAATTTTTTTGAAACCATATCCGAATCATAATAGTTAATCCTAAAAATTAAATCTCATTAAAATCCTAAAACTATAATTCAAATTATTTAACCTTCATTTCCCCCCAAAAATTTACTTTTATCCCAAAACCCCCAATTCTTTTCTTTTTTCAAAAAAGGAAAATATATATTTTTAAAAATAGAAAAAGGTACCATTTTGTTCGATCCGCGTAGTCGATCTTAGGACTCTTCTAAACTGTTGATATCTTTTAATCGAACGGCTGAGATTCAAATCTATATCGATCCGCGTCACTCTCATTTTAACCAATCAGATTTCATTACTTCCCTTTAAATACCATTCGAAGTTTGAGCCATTTTCATCATTTCTCATAACTCAAAAAACAGTACAAATTATCTAGCGTCAATTAAGCTCTGCTGCAACAATGGTGTCTGCTACTGCATCTGCGAAGAAAACTTCTGCCCCGAAGAAACCCAGATCTCATCCTCCTTATGTTGAGGTATTAGGATATTAAATTCTGTTTTTCTTCTTCCTTTTTTTGATAAAGATTTGTACTTTTTGGAATTTTTGAGTTCAATTTATGATTGGGGTTGTTAATTTGATGTTTTAAATGATGGGGTTTGTGTTGCAGATGATATCTGAAGCAATAACAACGTTGAAGGAAAGAACTGGATCGAGTCAAGTGGCGATAGCCAAGTTCATTGAGGAAAAGCAAAAGGGTTTGCCTTCAAACTTCAGGAAGCTCTTGTTGGTTCAATTGAAGAAACTTGTTGCTTCAGGAAAACTCACTAAAATCAAGAGTTCTTTCAAGATTTCCCCTGTTGTGAAACCTGCCGCCGTTGTGAAGCCAAAGAAGGCACCGGCTCCGGCAACAAAGAAGAAGTCCACCTCCTCAACCGCCGCTGCCGCCGCAAAGCCAAAAGCAACAACCCCGAAGAAGAAGGTTGTGGTGAAGAAAGCCAAACCCGCGGCAGCACCACCAGCAAAGAAAGCGAAGAAGCCAGTTGCTGCTCCGGCTAAAGCGAAGAAAACCCCGGTGAAGAAAGCTGCAGTTGCTAAGGTGAAGAAAACTCCAGCGAAGAAAGTTGTGAAGAAGCCGAAAACTATTAAGTCTCCGGCTAAGAAAGCGAAGAAATGAAGAAATTATTCTGAATTTGGGTGTTTGAATCTGTAAATTACTTTCACATTTCTCTAGTGATGATATTAAATCCACCCTTTTTCTTCATGAGTTTTTCATTTTTCTTCTTCCCCTTCTGTTTGCAGTTTTTACTCGTTCTCCATTGTTAGGGTTTGTTTGTTTTAGGAGTATGACTTGTGCTCTGTCGTTTTCATTTAATAGTAACAGATTTGTATGAAGAAATGAAGAACAGTGTTAGTAATATTATTTTAATCCAGAAATTACTTCTATTTGTGTTAATTAATTTGCTTAATTGATGTCATTTTCCTTAATTATGCTTGTTCTTATCCATTTACGCCAATGGCACATAAAGTTAGTATAATTGTCCATGAATCTTTTATCATATGCTGTAACATTTAATTTAACAGATATTACACAATTTATATTATTATTATTATTATTATTATTGTTGTGTTAATTATATTTGTTTAAGTTTATTTGAAAATTTTCCCTCCACAAGAAGATGATAATGGATAAAAGAGAACTGAATTTAATGAATAAAAATTAAGAAAAAGCTGATTAGATAATTGATTAGTTTTCAATAGTTTACAAATAACAATTCAAAGCTAAATCTTTTAGTTGAATTTACAAAATTAATCAAAAATATAGTTAATGTGTACTTTTAAAAGTGTTTGCTCTTGAATCTTCTTCAAAAACATAGAGAAAAAAATTATTGTTTTAAAAAATACAATGCATCCAATAGTTGTGGATTAATGAGTGTCAAAGTTTACATAACTTTATGTCCGCCTTATTTTTGTTAGATAAATTGTTTTCGATAGATTTTTGGTTCAATTATTTTAAAAATTGTTAAAAATGTGCAATTTTTCTAAAAATTGAATTTCTTTTACGTCTAATTGTTTGATTTTACAAATAAATCAAAATAGTAGGTATACCTTACAAAATGCACCTAATGTTTACCTTTTTTTTGGTTAGATAAATTACTGCCTAGCTAACTACAATAAGTTATAATTAATTCTTACCCTAGAAAAAACTTAAAATTAAAACTAAATATACACACAAGGAAGTTAGCAATCTTTGGTCATTAACCAGAGATACGAGTCTCGAAGTTTGAGGTATGGAAAAAATCATATTGGGAATCCTTGCTCTCAAATGGGTCTTCGAGTACGCTATCCAAATTTAATTAGGATCGGGTCGGAAACCCAAAAGACGAGGAAGCAATATTTGGTCATTGATCATGGATCAGGTACTTTGGGCCCAGCCCTATTTCGTGAAATTAGACCCATCACAGCCCATTGAGCACAAAACCTTATCGTAGCTCAAACGCCACTTCATAGTCCACCAAAAAACCCTAACGCCGCTTACCTCCGCCGCAAAGGTTTCCGATTTCCCATCTCCAGAACCATGGCGGACGTTGAAGCCGATGTGACGACCGGACAGCCAAGGAAGAGGACGTTTAAGAAGTTTAGCTACAGAGGCGTTGATCTCGATTCTCTTCTCGACATGTCCACTGACGAGCTCGTCAAGCTCTTCAATGCACGTCCCCGTAGAAGGTTTTTTGCTAATTTCTTTTCAATTTAATTCATTTCTTCTTTATTTATAGCAAAATAATGTGAATTATACTGTTCATACTGTTAACTGTATCTAATTTTCTGTTTGCTTGCAAAATGTACATATTTCATTTTTGTTTGATTAACACTTCGATAATGACCAGTAGTTGCCTCATATGGTAAAAAATCCCTGTATCTCCAATATATAACTTATATCCATATATTTCTGAGACTTAAGATTATGTTAAGCATACATTTGTATTCTGATGCCAAGCATATCCCTGTTGCATCTGTGTCAGTTTTTGTCAGGACGTCTGAATTTGATTTGTTGCAGGTTCTAGAGAGGTTTGAAGAGGAAGCCAATGGCTCTGATCAAGAAACTGCGGAAGGCGGTATGCATATGATATTTGTGCTTGATACTATCATTGGCATGTTGAACCCCCCCCCCCCCCATCGGAAAAAAAAACTTATACCTTTCATAGTAAATTAGTATGGATATATCTGTCTGTTAATTATCTTCTATTCACCTTGTGATGCATTTTGCTTTTATAACATTTGCTATGTATGAAATAGTTTTGTATGCTCTATCAACAAAGGAACAACAGTCACATGCTGAAAAAAAAACTTTTCGAGTTCTTGTTAAAATCTGAACTGTTTACGTTCATGCATATTGTGTTTCGTGTTCTTTTTTCGCTCTGGCCTGTATACATGTTAGTATTAACTTCTATCAACTTTGATATTCATCCTAAAGGAGACCCTTGCAGCACCAAGTTTGAGCTGAAGTAAAATTTGTCATTTTGATCCTCTAAGTCTTATATGAGTTGCTTAACTTAGGGTTAGGGATGGCAATGGGGCGGGAGTGGGTGCGGCGGGTTATTGTGTAAGTGGGGCGGGGCAGGTTAGAGCTTTGCGGGTGTGGGGCAGGTTTGAATATATCATTTCAAAATTTATGTGGGGTGGGGTGGGTTGCGGGTTTGGAATAAGTTTAAAGTCGTAATTCACACAAATTCTCTGTATCAGTTTTGCACCTATTTGGGCCATTGCCATTTGATGAGTTTTAAGTAAAAATGAATATTTACGTAAACTGTTTTGAAAGGCTAAGAAACTAGAAAGAAAAAATTATCTCACTACTTGGCATTTAATTTTTTGTTATTACATCAAATGTAACCAATTCAAATCTACCAAAAAAAAATTGTTGCTGACATATCTAAAAGAGTTATAAAACATCGTAATGTTAAAAATTTAAATAATGTTACATGTTAATTTTAGCGATTAATAGTTAACAAAATTTTAATTTTTTAAGTTGAAAACTTATTGAGCCTATTATTTGAAAAGTTTTTTACAAAATATGTGGGATGGGGCGGGTTTTTGCGGGGCGGGGCGGGTTGAAAATAACAAAATATGTTATGTGGGCGGAGCGGGGCGGGTTGAGATCTTAGCGGGTTTAAGCGGGCTTGCCCTGCAACCGCTCAGCCCCGCCCCGCAACCGCTCCGCCCCGCCCCATTGCCATCCCTACTTAGGGTGAAATCATTAAGTGTTGAATTTGTACTAAACAAGTTGGTTTAGATCTCCATCAACCTAATGACTTAAGTCTTAAGAATCTTTCCATATTCACCTCCTTTTGTGTAAGTTATACAGATGGAGGTGATCGATGTGGTGTAATGTTTAATTCAGTTCGGTGACTTTACTAGTGAAATGCCTAATTTAGCGTGTCGTTGGGAGAATTATTGTTAATTGATTTGAGCATAACATACTAGATATTTGGATCTAAAACCTGTCCTATATATTTTTTAGTGTATATGATTGATTGCTATGTAGACAGAGATTGATTTAGAAACACTACTAGTAAGATTTCATGGTTAAAATATTCTACACTGATTATAATTGATAAGTGGACTTGAAGTGAAGATGATGACAATTTTCTCAACACATGAAAATAGACGTAATCTTGGGGATGTATGGAGTGATGGTTTTAGCTGTTTCTGGGTCTACAAAGCTTCTCCCAAGTTACTGAAATGTATAGTTACTTGGTTTATTGAGTTACCTTTCCTGTTGATAGGTCTCCATGATCTTGTCAGTGTTTGTTTACTCTTAGCAGATATTCATATTGCGCATTAATCTTTTTCATCAGCAGCTACTAATAGATGCATTTTTTTCTGCAGAAACGCGAAGCTCCACAAGGTGAAAAGCCAGAGCCTGTCAAGACTCATCTTAGGAACATGATCATCGTTCCTGAAATGATTGGAAGTGTTATCGGAATTTACAATGGTAAAACCTTCAATCAGATTGAAGTCAAGCCTGAGATGATCGGCCACTACCTGGCCGAGTTCTCTATCTCATATAAGCCTGTCAAGCACGGTAGACCCGGTATTGGTGCTACTCACTCGTCAAGGTTCATACCACTCAAGTGATTTTCCCACCTGTCTATTTTTCTTCTGTTTTAGCCTTGTCAACGCCCTTTAAAAAAACAATTTTGATGCAACATATGAGTTATTTAAAACAGTTTTTTACTGTAGAACTCTTATTTGTTCATGAATATCATTGTTTTTGATGGATTAGTAAAAATTATAATATACTCTACCCTCCTATATTCCACTCGTGGGATCACATTGGGTATGTTGTTGTCTTTGGTTTTTGTACTAAAAATTATTATACTTGGTTTTTGTACTAAAAATTATTATACTTGGTTTTTGTACTAAAAATTATTATACTTGGTTTTTGTACTAAAAATTATTGTACTGTGTTATATCGATTTTATATTAAACTAAGATGGATTTAAATGGATTGACATATACATTGATGACCATCTCCAACCCTACTCTATTTTACACTCTATTCTCTGTATTTGGAGAGTAAAATAGAGAATGCCCTCTCCAAGCACTCTATTTTACCCTCTATTTTCCAATTATTTGTAGAACTACTATTTATGCTCTCTATTTCACTTTTTGAATATTATATTATTATTTTTATTATTTTGTAATTAACATATTATTTTTCATTTAAGACTATTAATTAAATCTCTAATATTCGTAATTCTTTTAAAATGTAATATACATTAAAAAAATATATTAGTTAATATATACTACTTTCATCTTGAATTAATAATATGTATATTTTTTTTAATTTTCATCACTTTGTGATATAATTTGATGTTATTATTAATTTTCACTATGAAGAAATGCACAAAATTTAAAAGAAAAGATAAAAATTTTAATTTAAAAATACAATACATAATATAATAATTTAAATATAAGATAACAATACAATACAATACAATACATAACATAATAATTTTAAGAATCACAACAATAATTTAGTAATTCAGTAGTACGTTTCTGGATTTAACAATATTCAAAAAAGGAAGTATGTAGTGTATGATTTAGAGAAGTTGTGGTTGTAATTACTATTGTGCTTGTCGATTTCTTTTTTCAATTATTCGTAGTTGTACTTTAGAAATTTAAAATAAAATATAATTTAATATTAAATAAAGAATTTCAAAAATTAAAATTTATATAGCATGAAAATTATATAGGATGATTATTAAAAGAAAAAAATATTTATATTACGAAATTAGAAAATAAAAATAATAATATAATATTGAGGAGAGAGAAAAAGATTTTTTTTAGAGAGTAAGATATAGAATTAATTGAATTGGAGTTGGTTGTATGAAAAAATAGAAAACTCTATATTTGAAAAGTAAAATAGAGGGTAGGGTTGGAGATGCCCTTACATAGCTAATTTTGCTCAAGATTGAGAATAATAATTATTGTTGTATATTTTAGTAGTTGTAGGGGGTATTTGGATAATCTTTACAGGGTTAT
The DNA here is from genome assembly GCF_900185275.1 of Solanum verrucosum. Taxonomy (NCBI): domain Eukaryota; kingdom Viridiplantae; phylum Streptophyta; class Magnoliopsida; order Solanales; family Solanaceae; genus Solanum; species Solanum verrucosum. Next base: position 747,976 of record NW_026020398.1, read on the forward strand.
CTACTCATTTTGTAAACACTGTTTTACGACTTATAAGTCAAATCTTTTGATGAATTGTTTCACTTTTACCCTAACACCAAGAATTTAAGTTAGGGGCATAACGAGTTCATCCAAACTTCCTTCGTTGTATTTCAATTCAATCCACATACCAAATTGCATATTTATAAGATTAGTTCCAACACCTAAAAAATGTATATCAATACTTATTTCTTATCATCAATTTATAATCAGTGAATCCAAATCGGTTCAGAGTATCTTAACTCTCTTAACATGTGTGTTTTATTTTTGGGATATCGATGCTCGTAACTAGTCCTCATATTTAACATTCAATTATTTGAGACCACAAAAAGATAGAGATAAAATAAAATTAGGAGGAAAAAGAAGGGAAAGTCCTCTTAGTAGATCAATTGGTCAAAATGAGACGCCAAATAAAAATTTAGTTACCCTCATATTTAACATTCAATTATTTGAGACCACAAAAAGATAGAGATAAAATAAAATTAGGAGGAAAAAGAAGGGAAAGTCCTTTTAGTAGATCAATTGGTCAAAATGAGACACCAAATAAAAATTTCTTGATGAGTACAAGTTGCATAATTTTGTGTGACTTAGAATTATCAAGTCATTCTATCTCTGCTTCAGATAGACTTATAAAAATTTCTTGATGAGTACAAGTTCCTTTCAACTTCAGATAGAGTATTTTGTACTGCTTTTTCTATCTCTGCTGCTCCACTCTATCACAAAAAAAATTGACCATAAATTACTCAATGAATGAGAAAACTTGACAAACATTAAAAAATAAAACAAAGGAAGAAAGAAAGGAACAAGCCATGAACATTTCCGTTATCAGAAACTTATTGATCCGACTAATTTAAATCGAAAATTTTAGTAACTTAATTGACTGACTATTTGAACTTCAATCCTATTGATGAGAGTTCGATTTTCTACCTTATAATCATCTCTCTTTTTCCCCTTCAAATTAATGTCGATAACATTTTATAAGAAGAAAACATTACACTTCTAGTTTATAATTCTTCTCACTCAAATTATTTGTTATGAATTTTTTTTCACAAGCTCCCCTAGGAACAATAATATTAAGGGTGTTTGAATTAAGAGAGATTTATAACTATTTCACCCTTCATTTGTATTTGAGTAGGCATAATATATAAATATGACCCTTAACTTGGCGTCAGCTGGCAACTATGACCTTTAACTTTGGATGTGTACAAGTAGACACTTAAACTTGTATAAAATTGAACAAATAGACACATTCGTCCTACATGGCACCCTACATGACAATTTTGTGTCCTACGTGGTATCCTATGTGTATTATGCCATGTAGGACAAGTGTGTCTACTTGTTTAATTTTATACAAGTTTAAGTGCCTACTTATGCACATCCAAAGTTAAAGGTCATAGTTGTCAGCTGACGCCAAGTTAAGGGTCATGCTTATGTATTATGCCATTTGAGTATTCATCATAATTGAGGCGTTTGTAGTCTTCAAAAATAATAACAACTATTAAAGGATAAGATGAGAAAAACAATTAATTTTGTTTTGAACTTTTAAACGAAAAATAATTTGAGATAACTATTTTTAGAAATTACGATAGATAATTTTAGACAGAGGAAATATAAGATAAACACTTCCTATTAAGCTAACACTCAAATTAATGGTCTCAACACAACCAACTTCCATAGAGCAATACAATGACCTCAAGTGTTGGTAAAAGAGTTTTTTAATCATATATATATAGAGTTTGAATCAAAATTACTGATACTATCGAATTCGTAATTGAATAATATATTACCTTAGTTTCTATTTCAATCAATGTTGAAAATTCTTGGTGAGAGAAACTTGATTGAATGGAAGTTGCTTTGGTTCCACAATTCCTCAAGCACTTGAGAACCTCTAACATTGAATCTACACCACAAATTGGATAACCAACTTTTGCTTTGATTTTTGCCTTCTCAAATTCCTCCTCTTCTTGATTACTTTGTGCTAAAATCAATTGAATTTCATCATTTCTCTTTTTTAAATTTTCCTTGTATTTTTGTAGCTCTTCAATTCTCCTTGTTGCTGTTTGGACTATAGCATTTTTCTCATTCTACAATTAATCATAATGAGAACTTGTTAATTGAACCTTAAACAAAAGTGTTACACAAATTGCAATGAAAAGAGGTCTCCGATTTGAGTACCGGGGATGGAGTGACCGTTAGACTCTTATATTGAACTTTCTATGACAAAAATTAAGAATAACTAAGATAGTAATCGCGTTTCAAATATCAAATGCTTGAATATAACATAAATGTAATTTTTATAGTACAAGACCTAGAAATTTGATTCAAGAAAATAGAAAAACACTAATAAAAATGGAAAATTTTCATCAGAATATAGTCGAAAATGTGAAATTTTCAAAGGAAAGTCTGTGAGAAACATTTCTGACAAGTCAAGTTTCACGTTTTTTTTTTCAAGAAGTGGAATTTCTTGGTAATGGAAATGAACTAACCTTGGTACCCATTGGAAGCAATTTGTACAAGTTCAAATAACTTTGCTTTTGTTTTTCTCTTCTAATCCTCTCTTTAATCATATGTTTATGAACTTTCTCTTGTCCATTTTTGGGACTCCAATTCTTCTTCAAGAACTCAATCATCCTCTTGTTCATGTTTTGACGATTCATCGATACATTTCCATAGCTAGAAACTCCAAATCCTTCATTTGGTTTGCTCCCAAAACTCACAAAAGCACTTTTGTTCACCACAAAATTATTATTATTAGTTTCATCATCACAAAACCAAGAAACTTGAAAGAACTCTTCCATACTAGCCTTTTCTTTCTTTCTCCTTTTATCGAGAATTTTAAAATTTGGTTAATTTAACGATTACCATCTAAGAAAAAGGAAATATTTTCAGAACTTTCTGTTGATACGACATGTTGTTTTTATCATATTAGAGTAAGCATAAAAATAATCCAATTGTTGAGGATCTCTATATATATGACAGGATTTGGTGGATTTTAGCATATGGCTTGATAAATTCACATTTAACATGTGGTCAAATAATGTTGTGACTTGGTCTTTAATTTGTCTTGTAGAGTTCCTTGATTCAATAATTGGTCAAAAGTCTTCTACTTGATAGGAAATGTTTTATTTTATTGTGCTAAAATCCACATCTTTACAAAGTAAAATAGTATAATTTAAACTCCCACTAAATTAACTTTTGGCTTTATTTGATATTCTTTTAGTTAGTGATACTTGCACATGCTTCAATTGAAGGATTTAGTAAAATATTTTTCTTATGGTTTTGAATATTACACTAAACTTCATGTATTGTTTCATTTCTTTTGGAAGTGTTTGAAGAAAAAATGCATAAAATAAACACGAAAAGTGAAGTTAGTTGAAAGTTATGAATCTGGTATAACAATTGAACTAGTAGTGTGCTAAGAAATTCCGATAAGCGTATTCAAATTTAATTTAATGTACGTGGAAGTATTTCATTAATAAAGTATAATTTTGTTATTTTCTGATAAAAGATGTTCAATTGATCTTCTATATATACGGTTACACCACTAAGCTGAATGAATAATATATTTGTTATATATGTATGCAAAATAATTACACTAATGTATAAGGCGAAATTGTCCACTTTTAGGTTAGAATATACTTTGTAGTTTAAATTTTAGAATTTAACTTGAATTAGTGTAAAGTGTGTATAACTCAAACTTTAAAGTAAAAAACTCTATCCCCTATATATGGCCGTGGGTTTTTATTTTTAAAGTGAAAAAAGTGATATTTAAAAAATAGAGTTGTATTTGGTGATGAATGCAAGTTAGAATTGTTTATTAATTTTTGTGAATGATTTAGAGTGAAGAAAAATGAAAATAACTTTTCAATATTTTTCAAATTTCGATATCCAACTTCATGATAAATTCTAAAATTTGATGACCACACATAATTTTTAAAATTCAACTCCAAAAAAAATAAAAAATATTCATGACCAAACTACCACTATGTCGCTCAAATAATTAATCATAGAAGTAGCTAGGAAGGAAGGATTATTTTATATTATTAATAATTAAATTGGACCGTGTATGCTACAAGTCAATATAATAGTACATAGTTATTTTAAAATTTGTCTACCAAAGTGGACTCTCTTTTATCATTATTCTTCCAAAAATGTGCGTTAATTACTAGTGGTATGTAGCTTATCCATAAACATAAAGTGTGAATGAATTATATTTATTTATTTATGATGTTTGTAACCTAATTAAATAAAAAAGTCAATTGATTTTGGCATCCACTACAATATTGTATTTAAATTTTATACATAATAGATTTGAAAATAAAATATGGAATCTTTACAAGTTTTTTTTTTTCCGAATTAAATTGTAAATGATTATTTTAAGTCATTTCCTCGATCAATAAAACACACTTGTTTCTTTTCCGAAAAAGACTGTAAAGTGTTTATATATCATATTAACTTTTATCTAGCTCGTCTAATTTGAAGTCAATCATTACTTAACTGTTTTAGCTTTAGAAACTCATCTGAACATCTCGAATACAAACGAAATATGTTTAAACGAAGCTTGTGTTTGGTCACAAATTTTCAAATATTTTTGGTAAATTAGTTTTGGATGAAGTTTAAAAATGTGCTGACCATAATTTATGGAAACATTTTCTTGACTTATATCATAAATTTTAAAAACTACAAAAAAATATTCATAAGTTTGGCACAAAATCATTATTTTTATAAGGGAAAATGTTCAAATATGTCATTGAATTTTGCTAAAAAAAGACTTATTTATGTCATCTGTCAAAAGTTCAGCTCATCTATATCATTTTCGTTTGAGAAAAGACTCATCATCCAAACCACTATTTGTTAACTGAAATTGCATAGATGAACCAAACTTTTAACGGATGACATAAATGAGTTATTCTCAAAGTTTGATGGCATATTTGAGCCATTTCGCTTTTAAAAATTGATTTAATTAATGATGCGGCCGCATCAAAATTGTACACATATAAAAAATGATTTTACAAAATTGAAACTGTTTTTAGTTTACAAACAATGGCATGGATGAACATTATCTCAAAGTTCGATGACATAATTGAGGCATGTAACGACCCAATTCACCAGGCCGTGGGGCACCTACTCTAACACATAGATAGGAGAATCTTTACGAGAAATTTTAAAACATGAAATGCGGAATTGAACAAATTAAAACTAATCACTCGACCCTATGCCAAGTGACATAGCAAAAGTAGTATCAGTACAAACAATACGTACTAGTAGGCATCATCACTCGACCCCAATTCAACACATAATATTATGCAAATAATTTTAAAACACATGAAACTTAAAGATAAAATAAGGAACCTGCTCCACTCAGTCCCCACTCTCACTACAAGTAGTATTATTTTAAACTCATACACTCAATCTCAAATTACCCCATCTCCTTCCGTTGCCAACTCCGCCATCTAGGTCATTAGCCGAACCCCTTCTTATCACATAGAGATTTTCCGAATACAAGGACACTACTAACCTATTCTCCCCAAACACTTAGGCCAACACCCTGACCCTGAACCAATTTTTCAAACATATAACATACTATTCTAACCACTATATCAGAAACATAATCCTTCAGTCCGCATAAATACTTAACATTCACAATCCGTATAGTCCACACATTACCATTAGTCACACTTGGGTCACCACACCCTTCAGATGCACGAACCTCTAAGGATCCCTAAAATACCACTACGGTATTTAATATGCACTCCTGATCTATTCAACGACAACCTCAGTATATAAATACACAAATCCGACCAACCCTTTAGGGATTAACACGTGACAAATGTGAAACGATAAATAACTTTGGTACACTCACGAAATCAACATGTAACAACCACATCATGAAGAATTAACATGGTTCTTTCATGAAACTCACACACATATTGTTAGTATATTGACATGGTATTCGAGCCACTCATATATGGATATTTCGTATCAAGCGTGGTACCAAGTCAACGTTAGTATATATCAAGAGTGGTATCCGAGTCAATCATGATGATATTTTATACTATGCGTGGTATCCGAGCCAATTATTAGTATATACCAGGCATGGTATTCAAGCCGACCATCAAACAACATCACAATCATAAATACAATAAATAATAATCGCACTTGTACACCCATGTAATACATATTCATTGCATACGAATGACAACCTTTATTATTCAAATTATGCTATTTCATTTTCCCTAATCATATTTCATGCATGAAATACTAATGTAGCAGTTGACAATCACATAAAACATAAACAAGAAAAACGAACAACCCACACCTACTTAAAAGGATTCCTTCTCGAACATCTCCTGATCATAATTTGATTTTCCACAATCACTTTCTCCGGGATTGTCATGATCAGAGCCTACACTATAGACGTGACCGACACTGTAGAACCATTACTGGTCCCTAAGTGAACCTTCATCTTGGCTGGCTACAATCGAAAGATTAACTTAAGCATACACAAACATCAAACTAAATAGAATGTTTAACAATGATTTACTGAATTTCAAAACTCTCTGAATATACTGTCACGACCTAAAACAAGTCAGGAGTGACACCCACACATAACCTTCTAGGTGGACGAACTAACGAATTCAAACCCACGACCCATACGAGTCATGAGTGACACACTCTTAACCTTCTAGGTCAGCGAACCAACAAATTAAACTCCAACTTATATTAATTGTAACTTATATTAATTGTCCAGCTTACGAAATATAATCATAATGCAGAAACTCAAACCTAATTAAAGTAAGAAATACAAATTCTCAAGAGTCTATTACATATCATTCCCAAAACCTGAAAATCTTCACATTAAGGACATCTAATCCCTAAATACTAAGTCTGTGAGTATAAAAAAACAAAATAAATGAACAAAATAGTTTGTTTTCGAAAACTAAGGACATCATACCATGACCGAAAGAATCCAACACGAGTTAGAAGGAATAACTCCCATGGAACCTGATGTGGATGAGACTGGCTAGAGTTGAGGGTGAGTCGAAGTCGCTGGTACACTCGCTGCACTCCAAAAAAGGAAAACGAAGAAAAACACCAAGTAAGGGCCAATACATGTCAACATGTTTTGAGTAGATATTATCGACCAACTCAAAATAAAAACTAATATGCATAAAGTAATAACATAAAATCAACTATATCACTTAGGAGGTGTCAAGGAACAAGAAACATGAACAAGTGATGACAACAATATAATGAAGAAAGTATGTAATTAGTCAATAATATCAAGAACACACATGAGGACTCATGCCTTCACGCCTCGCTCTTTTGGGAAATGAATTCTTTGAGATTGAGTATATTAGTTATTTTAATATGCTTTCTTTTAATATTACCATGTCGAAATGTGACACCCGGTCCAATAATATTGTATCGGCCCGTGGCATTCGATCCAAATATATCGTACCGACTCGTGACACCCGATCCAACAACATAGTTAATTCATCATTATTTATCATCTCTTTCCACTTCCTAACAATATTTCATTGAGCCTTATTTATGCAAGACATCACTTTAATAAAATAAGTTCAAGATTGTGGATTTTGCGGTCTTGGGATAACAGACCAATCACAACAACATATGAAGAATCCAAACCACAACAATTAAGTACATTGAAAATTCACAACATTACTCAATGAATATCAATCATTGTTAAGAGTCTCTCTATCACATATAATAAACCATAACCTACCTCCATCGAAGAACCGAAGTCAAGCAAGCTAATTCCCCAATGCTTTCCTTTCCTCAATGTTTAGAACATTTCCAATTTATCAAGTATATAGTTTTCGTAAGCAAACACGTCTGTAGGAACCCATATTACTATATGTCTAGCCTAAACCCAAAACTCTCCAAAAAACCATAATCAAGTTCCTAATTTTGAGGTCAATTTATATGTCAAGTCTCATATTTCCTCAATTTAAAGCCTAATGTTGAGCCTCAATTCCTCCAAATAACATAAAACTAATGTATTCATATAATATGATACACTTAATATTTAATTACCTATATCAATATATCAAAACTTAAATAATAATATGATAATAAAATCAAAACCCGAGAACAACTAATTATGGAGAATGTTTGTAGAACCTAAAATATTTATCCATATCCTTATAAAAACTACTAATAGCATAATTTTTAGCTACTATCAATCGTCAAATTACAATAATAAGTTGCGAAGATTCATTAGTGAAAAATAATAATAAAGAATAACAATGATTAACAAGCTATTTTTAAATGTAAATCATCTTTTGTAGATACTACTTACTTAGATCAAACTTCTAAATTATTTTCCTAATATAAAAGGTTTGACTAAAAAATCTGGTCAGAACAAGACCAAAATCATAAACTGCATATATTTCAAGATAGTAGCATGTAACTTGGTATCTAATGCACCCCCATTTAGTTACATGCCAAAATATTTACTATCGACAACTTAGTATTCTCTAATTCAAACTATTCAAAAATTTACAAAATCTGAATTTTCCCTATAAATAGGAGTCAATTCTAAGCAAAAAAATGCACGACAACAATAACACAACCATTTGACCCCCTCCCAAATAAACACATTTCTCCTCATTTTTAGCCATGAATAGAAAAGAAATTAAAGTTTGCTTTGATTGAAAGTAAATTGACAAGGAAGTCTCGTACAAGAAAAGATAAAAAGAGTTCTTGAAAAAGACTCATGAACTAACACATTTTATGGTATTGAAATAACTATGATAATCTGTAGTTCTTGCCGCGATGTATTTGTGGTGTTTTCAAATCATGAAGTTGTAATTAATACTTTTACAGAGTTTAGGGATCTTCCAGTGTTGGTGCAATCAAAAAGTATAGTGACGAAAGAAAGTTCACCAAGCAAAGGATTGGAAAGATGGAGGAACCACCACTTAAGGTAAGGAAGAAATCACAGACACGTTGTATGAAGTGTTGAAGGGAATGTCAAGGAGAATGTCTTTTCCTTCAACACATGCTCATACATCTTGTTTGTGATTTCCTTCCTTACCTAACACAGTTGTTCCTTAATCTTTTCAATTGTTTTCTTTGTGAACTCTTCTATCGTCAACATACTTTTTGATTCAACAAATGTTGGAAGATCTATAAACTTTGTAAAAGTCTTAACCGCAACTTCTTGATTTGATTTTCATTGTGGTAAGAGCTATTGATGACCGTAGCCATTTCAATACCATAAAAATGTGCCGAGTTCATGTGCTTTTTTCAAGAATCCTTTTTGTCTTTTTTTGTATGAGACTTTCATGTCAGTTATACTTTAAATGAAAGCCAACTTTACTTTCTTTCTAGTCAAGGCTAAAAAAAGAGAAGGAATGTGTTTGTTTGGATGTGGATCAAATGATTATGTTGTTGAGTGCTTCTTTGCCTAGGATTGACTCATATTCAGAGGTAAAAAATGATTTAATTAATGACATGGCCGAATCAAAATTGAACACATAGGAAAAATGATTTTACAAAATTGAAACTGTTTTCAATTTAGAAATAATGGCATGGATGAGCTTTATCTAAAAGTTTGATGACATAATTGAGGCATGTCACGACCCAATTCACCAAGTCGTGGGGCACCTACTCTAACACATATATAGGAGAATCCTTACGAGAAATTTTAAAACATGAAATGCGGAATTGAACAAATTAAAACTAATCACTTGACCCTATGCCAAGTGGCATAGCTAGAGTAGTATCAGTACAAACAATATGTACTAGTGGCATCACCACTCGACCACAATTCAACAGATAATATATTGCAAATATTTTAAAAAAACATGAAACTTGAAGATAAAATAAGGACCTTACTTCACTCATGTCACGACCCGAGAGCACCCCTTAGTCGTAACCGGCGTACTCGACCTCTCGGAGGTCTAATACAAGCCTCTTAGCATTCATTCATCGCATAAAACTAAAAATCACAAGGAATTAAAAACTTTCTTTACCAAGAAAACATTTCAATAAAAAAAAACAATAGCAAGCGGAAGACTTTCTAGACTTTATACATGATGTCTCAAAACCATCTAATACTTTAGAGTACAAAATTCGGGACCAATCCCATACACAACTTAAACAATACTAAAAAGACATAAAAGAACATATGGGGTATTGTCCTCGAATATATGAGGACTCACCAAGTCTTCATCTTCAACACTTAGAAACCTATCAAATAGCCATGACATGTCATCATCTCCTAATTAATCCCTACACTTTAGTCAAAAAGGGAAAGAAAGGGGTTAGCACAATTAAGTACTAAGTATGGAAGCCATGCAAAAACATGCTAAAAGGGACGTTTATTGGAGAAACATGCTTTTATGCCATTTGGTAAAACTTCATGAAAAAAAATACAAGTATAAGAGTCACAATATCCAACCATAACCAACATACAAGTCATTAACCACTTTAGCACATACTCCACACATAACCCATTCCTTCATCTTAAACCATCCACCTCAAGTAACCCTTGGACAACACTTTGTGCAATGTATGGATAGCGTCCAATACCACCATCCACACTAAAGCATCATCCTAAGGCCACCAAATGTGAATTTACCACTTATCATGCTTCATATCACAAGCCATCATGCACAACTAGTACCAATGTACAACACATGAACATAATTGACAAGTAAGCCTTTTCATCATTTCTTGACCTCTATCTCAAGTTACCCAAAGCCACACTTAAGTGAAACATGAAGTGACCGCCCATACAATCTCTTCATATACACCTAAGTGTTCCTAAGGGTTACCATAGATAAGGAAATTTACCATTATAATATAACATCAATAGACCAACATTCTTTAAGAAACCATTTTTGGAGACATTCAAGCACATAAGGGGACTTTCACATAATAGTCGTTAGACTTAGGGAACTCACTTTAGTATCTTCAAAGCCTACTCGTGCCATGTGTAGATAGCATCCCATACTACTACCTACACGTTGTAGAACCTATCCAATAACTAGAGTGCACATCCCACATGATGGGAATAGGCATAACCGACATAGACCATACTAGCTAGGTATGGAATCCGGAGTCTATCCTACTCCGTGAAGGTTGTTCTACTTGCCAAAGGTAGAACTAGTAAGTAAACCATGTAGGCACATGGTTTAGGGGATGTCCAAGGAAGTTCATTGTGCCTAATCTTATACTCAACTGGGCCACCTTCCTAACCACATCCACTCGGTGCTAGCCTTGTTTCCCATAGAGTATTCAATCACATATGTACTTAGAGAAGGTTCCTTTTCTAGTTCAACCAACTCATAGTACCTCTTCCCAAGGAAGGCCCCATTTCTTAGTCATGGCCAATCAAGGTTCATAAGGATAGCTCATTAAATCCCCCTGGAAGGGTGCCTTAGGCCTACCGATTTTTCATTAAGGGTGCCTTAAGCCTGCCGGTCCAAGGTTCATCATTTCACACATGAGAAGGGCTACCACCATTAGGTCTACCGATTTCATGGTTTTACATTTACTTAGGAAAGCTAGACTTATGAAAGGGCACCATTTCTTAGTTTTGCCGATTCAAGTCTTGGCCTAGAATTCCTCTTTTAGCATTTATAGAAAGGGCACCATTTCTTAGTTCTGCCCATTTCATACATTCATGCATTCAAGACTTTAAGTAACAAGGAGGGACACTTTAGTCTACCAACCAAGTCACAACATTTTCATTTAAGGATACTTCATAATCCAACATCATTTCATATATACATCATGAGAAATCATACTTTAACTCACAATGCTATCCACTTTACATAGGATCATCACAAGGTCACATAAAACTCATTCACATCATACCTTCACACATAGCTTCATATAAAACTCATTCACATCATACCTTCACATATAGCTTCACATAAAACTTTACATATAGCTTCATATAGGACTTTACATATAGCCTCATTCATATATAATAATATAACAATACAATAACACTCATATAATGCCCCTCATGGCCTCAATTCACAATAATACAATATTCCAACATTATGCAACAACTTCCCCAATGCCTTCATGGCTACAATTCACAATAATACCACACAAGAACAAGATATAACACTTCCACCAAAGGTGGATTCAACCTACCAACAACAATTAATTCAATAAAGAAAGTTCAAGCTTTCTTACCATAATTCAAAGCCATAGCCAAAATCACCAAAAATCCAAGCAATCACCAATACTTCACTCATAAGGCTTACCACCCTTAATTCACCCATTATCAACAATTAATCATGAATAAACATTAAACAACACAAGAGATATCAATACAATTCACTTTACACATAATTCCATCAACTTTGAATTTATAGAAATAGACCCACTTCATAAACACATTTTGGGGTTTTGTAGAATACAAGGATTCATGGAGTTTTTCATCTTAAGACATCAAATAAACATCAATAATATCATAACTTATCATTTGAAATCATTTCATGCAAGAACCCATGAGTTTGAGTAGAAATTAGGCTTTTTCACAAACTTTGGAAAAGTTGAAAACCATTTGAAATTGGCTCTAGGGTGATAGCTTGCCCTAGATAAAGAACTCCCATACCTTTACTAAGATTCCCCAAGAAATTTGATGAAGAAAACGTCTTGCATCCACAACCCTAGCTCCCACTTCTTCTTCTTCTTCTCTTCTTTTTCTCTTCTTCTCTTCTTCACTCAAGAACCCTAACTCTTACTCTTTTAAAATGGAACAAAAATGATCCACAATCAGCCTAACACAACAATATAACCTCAAAAGAAATGATTTGTGAAAAGACCAAATGCCCTTAAATTTCCGGACGGACTCCCTGCCAACTGCCCAACTTTCAAAGGGCATAACTCGCTCATACGAACTCGGAATCGAGAAAACTCGGTGGCGTTGGAAAGATCGTTCCAAGGGCTTTCCAAACATAACTGGAACTACTCCTGGATAATCCTGAGCTAGGAGTTATGACTGCTCAAAGTTGGCCAAAAACTCACTGATTTCCACACTTGGCCGAATTTCCAGATTCTGAATTTTTTTCCAAAAATGACTACTCCCAATTTCAAGCTTCTTCATATTCATTTTAAATTGTCGGATGTTACAACTCAGTCACCATTCTAACTACAAGTAGTATTATTTTGAACTCATACACTCCATCTCAAATTACCCCACCTCCTTCCACTGCCAACTCCCCCATCTAGGTCATTAGCCGAACCCCTTCTTATCACATAGAGATTTTAGTATTAAAGTAGCTCTTATTAAGAGCCGAGTATCGTAACCATAGGAACTCACGATTAGAATCACTTAATTTTTCCAATACTTTTAGTTACACAAGTGTTAGCAAGGTTACAAGATTGATTGATTTTATAATCTAAAAGTTAAATAAGAACTAAACAAACGCGATTCAATTTCTAAGGTTTCAAACAATGATTGGGCAAAGTCCAGAGCTGTAGCTTAATTCAGGAATCATGCACATTATCTTGTCAAACGGATATTCATCAACTATCAAATCAATGATTACAGGGTTAAATGTATGATTATGGTCTCCCAACCTCTAATCACCTACAATAAATGGTAACCTAACTACTTCGTTGATCGGGGATAGGTTGGACCAAGTATAGAACATTACGATTTCTTCATGTATAATGACCAAGCAAGTTTCTAGGTATATCCCTATCCTAGATACAAATTAACTCCAATTATTAAGAGAAAATCATGCTCCTTATGCCCCACGTTCTATCCTCTTATTCCTCTTTCGAGTTCAATTCGGACAATATGTTTATTTTAATGGTGATCAGGCATGAAATACGAAAAACAAGACATTAAGAGAGATTCATATGATAGTTAATGGCAATCCATAAAAAAACTCAATAAGTTACAATCATCGTATAGCCACAACCCTAGAACTAGGGAAATTAGCTACTCATAATAGTATTTTCGATCAAGCAAAGTTTAAATATCACAAATAGATCAAAAGTAGAGGAGTTTAGGAAAGAACCCTAAAAACTGATGAAATAACTCTCCAACTCGTCGTCCTTCAAAACCCAGAAAAAGAATAATTAATAAAATAAAAATTTAGTCTATTTATAATTAAGTCAAAACGGCCAAAACTGGCGAGTGGTAGCGCAAAGCGGAGAGGCTAATCAATTTCAGTTTGAAGATCTTTTTTCTTCTCTGCAACGCTGCCTTGACACAGACCGTTCTGCCTCAGATTTCATTTTGCGAACAAAAAGTAAAATCCCTCTCCACAACACGGAGAAGATACGACCATGCCTTCAATATTATTTTCTTTTCTTCTTTCTTGCTGCTTTTTGACTTGGATGCTATCATGCTTCCCGATGCCCATTTTAGTGCTCGTTTCTTCATTCAAGCCTACCTACACAACTAATAATGTGGGTTAGCATATATACAATCAAAAGACTCTACATGACTATAAATTAACACAAATTGATTTCAAACTTGGCTTAAATGTGGGTATTATTCGGTTCCTAGACAGATAATACGCCTTAGATCATCCACACATTACCATAAGTCACACTTGGGTCACCACACCCTTCAAATGCACGGACCTATAAGGATACCTAAAATATCACTATGGTATTTAATATGCACTCCCGATCTATTCAATGACCACCTCAGTATTTAAATACACAAATTCGACCAACCCTTTAGGGATTAACACGTGACAAATGTGAAACGATAAATAAATTTGGTCCGCTCAAAAAATCAACATGCAAAACCACATTATGAAGAATTAACATGGTTCTCTCATGAAACTCATACACATATTGTTAGTATATTGACATGGTATCCGAGCCAATCATATACAGATATCTTCATATAAAGCGTGGTACCAAGCCAATGTTAGTATATATCAAGAGTGGTATCCGAGTCAATCATTAGTATATACCAGGCATGGTATTCAAGCCGACTATCAAACAACATCACAATCATAAACACAATAAATAATAATCACACTTGTACACCCAAGTAATACATATTCATTGCATACGACTGACAACCTTTATTATTCAAATTATGCTATTTCATTTTCCCTAATCATATTTCGTGCATGCAATACTAATGTAGCAGTTGACAATCACATAAAACATAAACAAGAAAAATGAACAACCCACACCTACATAAAATGATTCTTTCTCGAGCATCTCCTGATCATAGTTTGATTTTCCACAATCACTTTCTGCAGGATTTTCATGATCAGAGCCTACACTCTAGACGTGACCGACACTATAGAACCATTACTAGTCCCTAAGTGAACCTTCATCTTGGCTGGCTACAATCGAAATATTAACTTAAGCATACACAAACATCAAACTGAATAAAATGTTTAACAATTATTTACTGAATTTCAAAACTCTCTGAATATACTGTCACGACCTAAAACGAGTCAGGAGTGACACCCACACATAACCTTCTAGGTGGACGAACTAACGAATTCAAACCCACGACTCATACGATTCATGAGTGACACACTCTTAACCTTCTAGATCAGCGAACCAACAAATTAAACTCCAACTTATATTAATTGTCCAGCTTACGAAATATAATCATAATGTAGAAACTCAAACCTAATTAAAGTAAGAAATACAAATTCTCAAGAGTCTATTACATATCATTCCCAAAACCTGAAAATCATCACATTAAGGACATCTAATCCCTAAATACTAAGTCTGTGAGTATAAAAAAACAAAATAAATGAACAAAATAGTTTTTTTCCGAAAACTAAGGATATCATACCATGACCGAAAGAATCCAACACGAGTTAGAAGGAATAACTCCCATGGAATCTGATGTGGATGAGACTGGCTAGGGTTGAGGGTGAGTCTAAGTCGTTGGTACACTCGCTGCACTCCAAAAAAGGAAAACGAAGAAAAACACCAAGTAAGGGCCACTACATGTCAACATGTTTTGAGTAGATATTATCGACCAACTCAAAATAAAAACTAATATGCATAAAGTAATAACATAAAATCAACTATAGCACTTAGGAAGTGTCAAGGAACAAGAAACATGAACAAGTGATGACAACAGTATAATGAAGAAAGTATGTAATTAGTCAATAATATCAAGAACACACATGAGGACTCATGCCTTCACGCCTCGCTCTTTTGGGAAATGAGTTCTTTGAGATTGAGTATATTAGTTATTTTAATATGCTTTCTTTTAATATTACCATGTCGAAATGTGACACCCGGTCCAATAATATTGTATCGGCTCGTGGCATTCGATCCAAATATATCTTACCGACTCGTGACACCCGATCCAACAACATAGTTAATTCATCATTCTTTATCATCTCTTTCCACTTCCTAACAATATTTCATTGAGCCTTATTTATGCAAGACATCACTTTAATAAAATAAGTTCAAGATTGTGGATTTCACGGTCTTGGGATTACAAACCAATCACAACAACACATGAATCATCCAAACCACAACAATTAAGTACATTGAAAATTCACAACATTACTCAATGAATATCAATCATTGTTTAGAGTCTCTCTATCACATATAATAAACTATAATCTACCTCCACCGAAGAACCTATGTCAAACAAGCTAATTTTCCAATGCTTTCCTTTCCTCAATGTTTAGAACATTTCCAATTTATCAAGTATATAGTTTTCGTAAGCAAGCACGTCTGTAGGCACCCCTATTACAATAGGTCTAGCCTAAACCCAAAATTCCCCCAAATCCATGGTCAAGTTCCTAGTTTTGAGGTCAATTTATATGTTAAGTCTCATATTTCCTCAATTTAAAGCCTAAGGTTAAGCCGTAATTTCTCCAAATAACATAAAACTAATGTATTCATATAATATGATACACTTAATATTTAATTACCTATCTCAATATATCAAAACTTAAATCAAATATGATAATAAAATTAAAACCTGAGAACAACCAATTATGGAAAATGTTTGTAGAACCTAAAATATTTATCCAAATCCTTATAAAAACTACTAATAACATAATTTTTAGCTACTATCAATCATCCAATTACAATAATAAGTTGCAAAGATTCATTAGTGAAAAATAATAATAAAGAATAACAATGATTAACAAGCTATTTTTAAATATAACTAGATGATCATCTTTTGTAGATACTACTTACTCAGATCAAACCTCTAAATTATTTTCATAATATAAAGGTTTGACTAAAAAATCTGGTTAGAACAAGACCAAAATCATAAACTGCAAATATTTCAAGATAGTACCATGCAACTTGGTATCTAATTCACCTCCATTTAGTTACATGCCAAAAATAGTTACTACCGACAAGTTAGTATTCTCTAATTCAAACTATTCAAAAATTTATAAAATCTTAATTTTCTCTATAAATAGGAGTTAATTCTAAGCAAAGAAATACACAACAACACTAACACAACCACTCCCAAATAAACACATTTCTTCTCATCTTTAGCCATGAATAGAAAAGAAATTAAAATTTGCTTTGATTGAAAGTAAATAGGCAAGGACGTCTGGTACGAGAAAAGATAGAAAGAGTTCTTGAAAAAGACACATGAACAAACACATTTTATAGTATTAAAATAACTACGATAATCTGTAGTTCTTGCCGCGATGAACTTGTGATGTTTTCAAATCATGAAGTTGTAATCAATACTTTTACAGAGTTTAAGGATCTTCCAGTGTTGGTTTAATCAAAAGTATAGTGACGAAAGAAAGTTCAACAAGCAAAGTATTGGAAAGATGCCGGAACAACCGCAAGGTAAGGAAGAAATCACAGACATGTTGTATGAAGTGTTGAAGGGAGTGTCAAAGAGAATGTCTTTTCCCTTCAACACCGGCTCATACATCTTGTTTGTAATTTCCTTCCTTACCTTACACAATTGTTCCTTAATCTTTCAATTATTTTCTTGGTGAACTCTTCTATCGTCAACACACTTTTTGATTGAACAAATGTTGGAAGATCTATAAACTTTGTAAAAGTCTTAATTGCAGCTTCTTGATTTGATTTTCATTGTGGTAAGAGCTATTGATGACTGTAGCCATTTCAATACCATAAAAATGTGCCGAGTTCATGTGCTTTTTTCAAGAATCCTTTTTGTCTTTTTTTTGTATGAGACTTTCTTGTCAGTTTTACTTTAAATGAAAGCTAGCTTTACTTTCTTTCTAGTCAAGGCTAAAAAAGAAGAAGAAGCAACGTGTTTGTTTGGATGTGGATCAAATGATTATGTTGTTGAGTGCTTCTTTGCCTAGGATTGACTCATATTCATAGGTAATGATAGCTCTATGACAGTTCTATCATCCGCTCCTACTAAAATACATCAACCGTCATTTCATCTGGCGGCTCATTTAAGGACTCCTCCTCAAATGGTTCCTTTTGTGGACTCCTTGTGGGTTTCTCCTTTTTCTTTTCAAATCTTTTCTCTAAAGGTTTTACAATTGTATTTGTCTCAGTGGTAGTATAGAGCGCCATGTCAGTTATCATAATATCATTTTCATATAGTCGATGTATTTTGATATTATTTGTGTTGAGGTGATCACACTTTGTTATTGTGTTACAATTTCTTGTTGTCACAATGGCGACCCATCGTGCATAACACCCACACTAATCTCCGGTTGGAAAACCGGCTAACTACTAACGCACTGTCCATCAAGCAATCAAAATAAACATACTGCCTTTATTTGTTTTGCCATCCACTACAATATTTTATTTTTATTATATACGTAATATATTTAAAAATAAATTATGAAATCCTTACATGTTTTTTTTTCTTATCAAATTATAAATAATTATGTTAAACCATTTCCTCAATCAATAAAATTTTTACGTATCATATTGCCTTTATTTGTTGACTATCTCGTCTAATTTGAAGTACATCGATATCTTTTGCGCGACTACATCATACATAAATCGAATTCCAAAAATTGTCAATTTTTTTCATAAATTTGATCATTTTTGTAGTGAAATAGATAATATATCATCCATATCGACATATCCTAATAAAAACCACTAATAACATATTATTAGCTATTATAAATCGTCAAATTATAATTAGTTACGACTATTTAACAGTGAAAAAATAATAGCAATAGTAACTAGCTATTTTTTAATATACTTTTTTTATATTCTGCGAATAATTTTTTCACAACAAACATACACTTCCATATCAGATAACCCAATATAAATTTAGTTGGAGTATAAATAAATGAATTCTTTTATAAAATAAGAAAGTTTGAGGTACATTTTAAAATTATAAAAGAAATCAATAACTACAATCTTGACCCAAAAATAAATTTTAGCATATTTTGAGATTTTGGAATTTAGTTTTCAAAAGTTATTCAAATTATGACCCAATAAATTCTAACTAAAAAATTCCCGAGAAGTACTTTTAAAATCTACGACCAAACAATTAGTGTATTTGAGTCGAGAATTTTTTGAAAATAACTTTTTTACCTCCAAAATAGTAATAAAATTTACATACACAATCTTTTCCCGGACTGATTGATTGAGATTTCATTAGATATATTGTTGGGTCACAATAATAAACAGGCCCAATACAGTCCAATAAAGCCACTTCAAAACTAATTTCAATTTTACTCTTTATTTTAGCCCTATTCCCAATTGGATAAACTACCTTATTATACATACATCACTACTATATATACTAATATTATCTTTACTTTTAAACAATTACATATATTACCACTTTTAGTATTTTATACCATATATTAATATATTATTTGAAAATACTATTAGATACCCACATCCCTTAAAACTATTATTGATTAATTATCTGTTTAAATAACTCTTTCACTCCAAATCAATCACTATCTCTTAACTCTCCCCTCCCATGTTTATCACTCAGTTATGTCTCCTCCTTTCTGATTCAAGAATTTCACCTTACAATTTCATTTAAACAATAGTTAATCTACTCTCTTCTTCTCAAGATATCATCACCACAAATTCTCCTAAACCAAAATATCATTTTGTATTGTTCATTTATCACGAGTTTCAATCACAATAACTGCTACAGAGAAAACTTTCAATTCATAGTGGGTCTTGATTGTTTGTCTCCGAAAGAAATGGATCTTAGTTTTGATTATGTTATGCCACAGTGCAAAAGGATCAAAGGGAATATTGTTGAGAGTTTTTGTTTGCTGGTGTTCTTCTAAGACTTTCTTTGGTTACTGTGATATGGATGTGGTAGTACCAATATTACTTTGATATAGCCTTTGAAATATGTGTATCCAATAAGTAGTAATCTTAATTACGATTCGAGTTGTATTTTTAGTAATGGGGTATCTGAACATGTATATGTATCCACTATATATTAAATTTCGGATACATGATTTTTAACAACACAATGATATTAATGATACGACAGATACTCTATAGTCGTGATTTGTTCATAGATTCATGTGTTTCAACTACATTCATATTTAGATACACATAATTAAATGTATATGCTTATTATGTATTCGAGATACATGTTTTTGGATATAACGTATGAAATTTAGATACACATAATTAGATGTATATGCTTCTTCTTTTTGTATATTCCATATTTAGATACACATAATTAGATGTATATGTTTACTGTGTATTCGAGATACATGTTTTTGGATATAACATATGCAATTGATACTTGATACATCAAATTCATACTAGATACATATAAAAGATACATGAAATTAATATATATATATATATAAAATTAATACTAGATACGTATAACAAATACATGAAATTAATGCTAGATACTTCTACGATACATATGAATGTACTTGTATGACACTCATGTATCTAAATGTTTAGTTTGTTGGATACATCATATATTGATAATAGATACATCAAATTAATGAATTTATTATTTTAAGAGTAATAATTTGAAAATAATCAAATTACATTACCAAGATATACATGTTTTTATCTTATATTAATAATATTAATGAATTTACTATTTCAAAGAATAATAAAATGAAATTAATTATCTATGTATTTTGAAAATCCTCAATTACTCCTCTAATTAAGGAAATAAGTTACAACCAATTAATTTAAATAAATAAATTTTGTATCTCAATTTTAAAATTCGACAGATACATGTATATCATGGATTCAGACTCATGTATCCTAATCATAAAATATGGTAGAGGAAGTAATATTTGATACTATTGGGAATCTTAATAATTAAGACCTAAACTAGTGGGATTTATGTGATTTGCCCTTCCCAATTTGCTCGAATTCTCACTCATCTTGTTGATTTTTATCTCACATTTGTTTCTTCCGGTGATTTGTGTTCGAGTTTTTTCTTCTCCGATCACCTTCTTTGTGCCTTCTGTCTTTGCCGGTGAGTTTTGGTTTTATTTTTTGATAATCAGATTTCTTTCAGTTGATCTTTTATTAAATTATTTTGATTTTTTCTTCTTCAATTTAGCTGCTTTTGTCTGGTATTTGGTTGTAAACTTGTAATCATTCTCTGCTTTTAATCGTTTAGTATTACCTGAGTACTGATGTGAGTTGCCTAGTATTTTAAGCATGCTCATTTGTGGTATGGAATATAAAAGAAGTAAACGCACAAAAAAGCCATCGAAATAAATTTTACTAGTGAAAGTAGAATGTAATTACATTATCACAACCATACTTGATGAGGTTTCATATTTTGAAATATTTTTCAATGACTTTATTATAAATATTAATAAATACTATATTTTTTTTTCTTTATAAGGTATCAAATAATTAGTCAAAAGTTTATCATTCACCCGATTTCGCGGCTCATTCTTAATGAAATTTATTGTTGAGAAAGTTCTTTGAACGGATACAGTGGAAAAAACAATTTAGATTGATGCAAAATGGAACGAAAAGTTTTTTTCTTGAGAAAGTTACCTGATATTATAAACAAAAGGAGTACACCAATAGTGTGCTCCTACATAGTTACATCAAAAGTATGAAAGGACAGCCCAAAACAAAATCTATCTCCTATATCCCTTATAAACTGTCTAAAAATAGGGTAAATTCCCCTATATCCTTAGGTATAGAATGGATACACCAAAAGTAAAATGTTGCTAAACAGTTCATCTTTATACTTTGGAAGGGAATGCTCTTGTTCTCAAAACATCTCTGGTTTCTCTCCTTCCAGATTGTCCACCAGATGCAAGCAGGGACAATATTCCATCTCTCCTTGTGTTCTGACTGATTTCCATCTCTATTCCAGCATGCTAGTACTTCTGAAGTATGCCTTGGCATGGCCCATCCAATACCCCTCAAATTAATGAACCATTGCCATAATTTTCCAGTCACTTTACAATGCTGAAAAAGATGATTTACTGTCTCTACTTCAGCTTCACAAAAAAAGCATCTAGAGCATAACTGCCTGCCCCTTTTCATAAGGTTGTCCTGGGTCAGAACTGCTTGACTTGCAACTAGCCAAGTGAAACAGGCCACCTTATGAGGTATCTTCCCTTTCCAGATCATCTTCCATGGCCACCATTCCTTGGTTTCTGTTGAGATATTCAACATCTTGTAGGCTGCTTTCACCCTGAACTTGCCATCTTTGTCCAAACTCCATAATAGTTTGTCTTCCTCAAAATTGAGACTCTTAGCTTGCTCTAAGGTATTATAGAACTGAATCATTCTCCCCACTTCCCGATCATTGAGGAGTCTTCTGAAGGACAGATTCCAACCTTGTGCATTTTTGACCTCTGAGATAGTAGCTAGCTTCTGTTAATTGAGATTGTAAATGTCTGGAAACTGTTGCCTCAGAGGTGTTTGCCCCACCCATATATCATTCCAGAACATGGTCTTTCTGCCATTACCCACTTTGATCACAGAGTTACCCCACATTTTTGGCCACTGATTTCTGATAGTCCTCCATAGTCCCTTTTCATAAGGAGTTTTAACTGCCTGAGTAGTCCATGGTTCTTCCCTACCATATCTTGCAATGATGATTTTCTTCCATAGGCCCTGATCATCTGCTGCCAGTCTCCATAGCCATTTTAACATAAGGCTTTTGTTTTGTGCTTTCAGATTCTTAATTCCTAAACCTCCCTCTTTTTTGGATGTTATGACACTCTCCCACTTAACCAAATGGTGTTTCTTCTCCCCTTCACCATTACCTTGCCAAAGAAAGTTTCTCCCGATAGCATCCAACTTTTTGATGATCTTCCCATGAATGGGGTAAAGGGACATCATGTAAGTTGGCATGGCATCAAAAACACTATTGATCTGTGTGACTCTGCCACCCAAAGATAAATATTGACTTCTCCAGTTAACTAGCTTTTTTTCACACCTTTCCACCATAGAGTTCCATATGTTCATGGACTTACTCTTAGCTCCCAATGGCATTCTAAGATAGGTGGTGGGAAGCTCTCCTATCTTACCACCTAAAATGTTTGCCAAAGTACTGATTTCTGGAACTTCATTCACAGGATAGATAAAACTCTTTTCCCAATTTATATGAAGTCCAGAGACTGCTTCAAATATGATGAAGATAACCCTTAGGTGTTTTAGTTGTTCCTTCTCTGCTTCACAAAATACCAAGGTGTCATCCGCATATTGTTTATGGGAAATAGACACTCCTAGAGAGTTTCCTTCATTCACAGTGAAACCCCTGATTCTGTTATTCACCTGAGCACTCTTCAACATGTCACTTAAACCTTCCATGGCCAAAATGAAGAGAAAGGGAGATAGGGGGTCTTCTTGTCTCAACCCTCTCTCAGAGGAAAATAAACCAGTTGGAGAGCCATTTATCAGAACCGAAAACTTTATTGTAATTATGCAGAACCTCATCCATTTTATCCATGTGTTGCCAAACCCCATCCTCCTTAATGTTCTCCACGTATGTTCTCAATTCAAATGATCATAAGCTTTTTCTATGTCTAGCTTGCATAGAATTCCTGGAGCTTTAGATCTGTATCTCATGTCCACACATTCATTAGCCACCAATATTGCATCCATAATTTGCCTGCCCTTTATGAATGCCAATTGTTGTTCATCCACTAGTTTTAACATAACTTTCTTGAGTCTCTCTGTTAAAATCTTTGATATGATTTTGTAGATACTCCCAATCAAGCTAATTGGCCTGAAATCTTTCAATTCAGATGCTCCAAACTTCTTGGGGATCAGGGCTATGAAAGTGGCATTGAAACTTTTTTCAAAGCCCTGGTCATGAAAGTTCTGGATGGCAGCAACCACTTCCTGTTTTATCTCTTCCCAGCACTGTTTGAAAAAGGCCATTGTGAAACCATCAAGGCCTGGTGCCTTATCCCCTACACATGAGAACACACAGTTTTTAACTCCTGCTCTTCTAATTGGGCTTGCAGAGCTGCATTATCTTCTTCATCTATCCTGGCTTGACCTCTAGGGTTGAACTGAGGTCTCCAAAATTCTGTCTCATTGTAAAGTTTTTGGTAGAAGGTAGTAACTTCATCTCTGATCTCAGCTGGTTCAGTCACACTGGACCCATTTATGATCAGTTTATCAATGTTGTTATATCTCTTGTGACAATTAGCAGTTCTATGGAAGAACTTTGTATTCTTATCCCCTTCTTTGAGCCACAGTGCCCTAGATCTTTGTCTCCAAGCCACTTCCTCTCTTGGCATTTTCTTCAAACTCCATTGTCAATACTACTCTTAAATATGACTCATCATCTGATAGGATTCTCTGATCTTGTATCTGGTCCAGTTCAGTCAGCTGGTTAAGGATGCTCTGTTTTTGCATACCTAGGTTGCCATGTGCTGTTTTACTCCATTTTTTCAACTTGACTTTCAATAACTTTAGCTTGCAAGCTAAAATATAATTTGGTTTTCCCACATAAATTGTAGAATTCCACCATTCTTTAACTTTTTCTTTAAAGTCTTTAGTTTGCAACCACCAATTCTCAAACTTAAAATTAGAGGTTGATCTCTCCCAATTACCACATTCCAACAACAATGGATTATGGTCGGAAGTTACTCTAGGTAAGATTGATTGTTTGATCTTTCTAAAAGCAACTTCTCATTCGTCAAATATCAGGAATCTATCTAATCTTGCTGCAATATCATATCCATTCCCTTTCCTCCATGTGAATTTGCCACCTACAAGAGGTAAGTCTTGCAGTTCCATGTCCTCTATAAATTCAGAAAATTCTTCCATCTCCTTGTTGAATCTGTTGCAGTTTTTCTTCTCAGAAGGGAATCTCACTACATTAAAATCCCCAGCCACCACCCAAGGTCCATTAAATAGACCCCTCACTGCCCCCAGCTCTCCCCATACTTCTTCTCTTTCTTCTCTACTATTTGGGGCATAGACACATGAAAAATGTCATCCCAATTCTTGTGCTTTCCCTGTGAACTTACAAGTGATGTTGTAAGCCCTTACTTCACATACTTCTTCCTCCCAGATACTACTATCCCACAGGATAATGATACCACCTCTTGTCCCCCGTGCCTCTAGTTGTTCATATTTCACCTTCCTATTTGCCCACAAATCTTTTACAATGCCACTTATATCTCTACTGATTTTTGACTCCTGGAAATAATACACATCTGCCCTCCATGTATTCATCAAGTTTTTGATTTGTAGCCTCTTACTTGGATCATTGAGGCCCCTTACATTCCATGAGACTATGTTAACCTTCATTAAGATCATCTATAAAGCATCCCCCCTACTCCTTGTACAATTCTTGAGTTCCAAATTCTTGAGTTCCTTTGGTACCTTTCCCATTGGAGTAATAGGAACTATTGCTCCCCCCGCTTTCTTAATAATTTGTCTTTTACTGTCGATTGCCATAAAGAGGTTCAAAGCCACCTCTTCACATCCAATGAAGTGTACCCCAAATTCTTTACTGAGTTTGATTATGTTTTCCTGGACCCATGAAGAAATTTCATTCTCTGCTGATGTATCAGTTCCATGCTCATTAGAGTTCAGTGGTAAGATATCTTCAATTGTGCCTTCCCCCTCTACCTTCTGCTCCAATTGCATGTCGCTCACTGTTTGTATCTCCTAATCTGTACTTTCCTCTATTTGGATAACGGACATATCGTCATCATCACTTAGGTCTGCGACAAACTCGAGATTGTTTCCCTCGTCTCCCAATTCAAAAGGAATTAGGATACCTTCTCTACCCTGTTCCGTTAGAATTCTGCAATTTGCTTCTATTTCATCATGAAAAGGCTCGGAAAGCCTTTCACTCTCACTAGGCTTCTTTTTTATTTGAGCTGCATCTTTATCCGTTGCTTTTCTGCCCTCCTGATCTCCGCTGGACTTGTTTGAAGCTCCCGTGTCTTGATTTCCCAATTCCTCAAATTCTTTATTTGTTGTTATACGAGATAGGTTTGCTTGTATCTCAATGTTAACTATGTCAAGACTTTAGGTTGCATTATTCTTCTGTTGTTGCCTTTTTGGGCCCAAATTTTCCTTTCTTTCAAGCTGGTCTGCTACAGCTGATAAAGGCCCTTTTCCTTTCCTGTTTGCCTCACGTGTAGAGTCACGTGATCTCCAATTCAAATTTTCGCCAGCTGCTGATGTACCCACGTGGTGGTCTGACTCTTCATTTTAACACTAAAGGGGGAAAGAAACCCTTGTTGCCTAACAGTCCATAATGTTGTTCCTTTTTCCTCGTCGTCTCCTTTCGAAAAGTCATCGGCGCTTCACACCAGATCGGCATTGTATACACAAAACCCTCACTGGTGATTTCAATCTCCTTCGGGACCATCTTCCCATCACCCTTCACCTTGATGCGTGCCCAGTGCATGTGATTTTTGAGGGTTGTTTCTTCCTCTGCTTTAATGAAACCCCCACACTGGTCTCCGATAAGCTTGAAGACTTTATGGGACCATAGGTTTAGGGGTAAACCCAACACTCTTATCCACACCCAGTCTCTAGCTACAGCTTCCGGCCAACAACCTGTGATTGGGCTCCACCACTTTAGGTTCAGTTGCATCTTCTTCCAGACCCATGTTCCTGCCATGACGTGCTCTGCAGCCACTTTTGTGGGTAGCTCGAAAAGGAAGTGCCCGTCGTTTATAAAGAAGACGCTGACTCCTATGGCTGACTTCCAAGTGTTGCATGCCCACCTTCTTACATCATTGAGGGTTGGAATCTCTCGAAGTGTGGTCTGGAATTTACCGACAATGCATCCCTTGAGGAGATCGGTCTTCGATGTCGGTGTTACATTCACCACCTTTAGGTGGTCACCTTCCACCAGTATGTGCGCCTTCTTCGTGGATTATGTCGTCCACCTATTGTTCCTTACTGCGTCCTTATAAGATACCCCTAGTGCCTTCCCTTTGTTAAATTGTGTTTTTTTGCTCTGTTGTAGGCTCATAGGTGAATTTTGCTATTTTATGAGCGATGTTTCCCCAACCCGTGTTGTAAGATGATTCCGGTGTAATGATGACTGCTTTGTTCTGTCCTTGAATAGCAATAAAACTGATATATTTGCCCTTTTTGTTGTATTTAAGGGTGCAAAAGAGATCCGAGTACAAGTTCTTTACTTTCCATCTTTTGACAGAGTCCCCTTGGACCTCCGACGCCTCAATAAATACTGAAATCAGCCATCTCAGGACTTTAATGCTAATCTTCCCTCTTCTCACTAACTTCCTGCTACGTTCAGTCCACTCGTACCATGTTTCTGCTCCTTCTTTACATCTGGTGATTTCATAAGACTTGAAACCTGCGTTATAAAGATGGTGTTTTCCCCCATTGATAAGATTCCGGCCAAGGTTGCCGGAAAAGCCCCCAAAGGTGTGATAAAATACGACTTTATGTTGAAAGTTGGCCAACCTCGAAAATCGTGTATGGGAGCAATTTTTTTGTGTTTTTGATAAAAATTGAACGAAAAGTTTATTATGCTATTATGAAGTATATGAGCTTTAACTCGTTCTTGTTTGACATAATGAAGGAGTAATTCAGCTATAAAGTCAAAAGATCATAAATGGAGTAAAAAATGGTATAAATTGTTGTGTGATGGGTTCGAACGCACTACCCAAGCGCTCTGTAGCAGCCCCTCAGCTGCTGTGCCAACTAATCACATTGTGTCCAAAGATCTCAACATTAATATATATACTATAAAATCAAAATTTAACTTATCTATACAATGTAATTTTCTGGGGAAGGGGTGTCTCTTTAATATATATACTATAAAATCAAAATTTAACTTATCTATACAATGTAATTTCTTTTGACACCCATCAGGCAAGGGTAGCTCTGCCCTGTCGAGGAGTCTGCAGGTACTTTGGATCCTCTGACACCCCATCGGGTTGCTTTTCCAAATTTCGCTGGTGTTCAGGTAGGTCGTGATGGCCTTGAGATGGCTGTCTCCTGTCCCCACACTATGCTTTTCAAATCATAAGAACTAGAAATCCTCAGTTTGATCCGAGTGGGGGGTGGGTTTTGATCTTTTGCTGCTCCCATTGACCACAGAGCTAGAGGAATACGAGAGGAAGTGCTGAGCAATGATTCGACATTTCGGTATTAGTGTTCAGTTTAGTTCCTGCATGTTATTCCTTCCTATTCATTTCATTTTTTCTTATTAGTGTTTTTTTTGTGTGTAATCTCTTGATTTTTTCTCAACAATTACCTGTTTACCACCAAAGCGACCTATCTCTTTCTTACTGGTACTATTGTTATTATGCTATCTTGTGGGTCCAACGCGTGTTGACGATTTTTTCAAGGATAGTGCCACGTAGGTCGAAATGGGGTAGAAAATTATATATAAAATAAGTTCAGGGGGTAATAGGACCTTATTAAAGGTTAGGTGTGTCTCAGAGATTTTGGGCATAGGTTGGAGGGGTACTTATACATTTTCCCTAAATTATAAGCCAAGACCTTTCCTTTTCTTGATAGCAGAACATGATTGACTGGCACTAAGAACTGATTTGGAGAAAGAAACTTTACTAATTAAGTTTGAACTGTGACCTTTCAAGTTTCAACCATTAAACTTAATGCGATAAAACTATAATATAAACTCGATGAATTTGTTGGTTTTTCTTCCTCTTTGGTTTATACCAATGGACAGTAGCTAGAAAGGATATGTATCCCAAGATGATTAAAATTTAACTTAGTTACCATGAAGGAGTATATCTCATTAGAGTAAAATGTCTATTTTCATTTGATAAAAATAAATTAGTAAGACAAAATTCTCAAAAAAATAATAATTAGTAAGACAATTTGCAACTTATAATTCCTCTTCTTCTTGAGTACTTCTATTAGAATGAATAAAATTTATGTTTTTCCTTCTTCACTATGTGCAAACACATTGTTTTGATTAGTGTTTTGTGCAATCATCTTATATTGAATTGCCTTAACTAGTTTAGAATTATTTTCAATGTGAGTCGAGTGACATATTGGTGAGTATTAGACAGTTAGAAAAACAAATTTAAGGAAGATTTAATAGCATAAAATTTCTTATGAATATGTTAACACCCAAAAATCGAGAAAATTATAATGTGCTTCTATAAAAGCTGCAACCACTATAATCATACACACATCACCATTCACAATTCAGTAACTCTTTGTATTTTTTAAAAAATGATTAACCATTATATTGATTTCTTTTTACGCTCATTCAAATATTATCAAAAAATTAATATTTCAAAATAGTTATTATTTAATATGTTTGTTTTAATATTTAATTTCATACACACATAAATTAAAAGATAAAAAATTATTCTTTCTTGATGACTAAAATTAGTAAGTAAACACATTTATTATTACTAGATGACCATCTCTTGTAGATACTACTTACTCAGATCAAACCTCTAAATTATTTTCCTAATATGAAAAGTTTGACTCAAAAAATCTGGTCAGACAAAGACCAGAACCATAAACTGCATATATTTCAAGATGATAATATCCAACTTGGTATCTAATACACCCCCATTTAGTTATATGCTAAAGTAGTTACTACCGACAATTTAGTATTCTCTAATTCAAACTATTCAATAATTTACAAAATCTAAATTTTTCATATAAATAGGAGCCTATCCCAGGCAAAGAAACACACAACAACAGTCACATAGCAATTTGATCCCCTCCAAACAAACACATTTCTCCTCCTCTTTAATCATGAATAGAAAGATAGTAAAGTTTGCTTCCATCCTTTGAGATCACCCTTACGATCTCAATGATCTAATTTGTTTAATCACATAAATAATAGAAAGAAAGCAAGATTCACCTTGTTTCTAGTCATGGCTAAAGAGGAAGAGAAATGTGTGCGTTTGATGGGGATCAAATGATTATGTTGTTGAGTGTATCTTTGCCTAGGATTAACTCCTATTTGTAGGGAACGATTACCCCATCGACAATTTGTTCATCCCCTCCTACTAAAGGGCCCCAAACAATTGTTTCATCTGGCGGCTCATTTGAGTACCCCTCCTCGTGGGTTCCTCCTTTTCTTTCGCAAATGTTCCCTCTAATGGTTTTGCAATTGTATTTGGCTTGATGGTAGAATAGAGCACCGTGTCGGTCGTAGTATTAGCTTTTTCATGTAGTTGGTGTATTTTGGTATTTGATATCATCTATTTTTAGGTGATCGCACTTTGTTGTTATGTTACGGTTCCTTGTATATATATGCTCTGCACTAGTTTGCTATTAGTTTTCATGTTTCTCTCCACTGCCCGTTTGTTATTGCTTTGATTTGCTTGAGCCGAGGGTTTTTCAGATCGCACTTAATGTTCAAGATCCAACATTCATAGCTTCTCCATTGTCTTCTCCAGTATTTCCTCCGGTAACACCACAAATTGGCCCTTCAATGAATATCCCCCAAATGGGTGCATCAGTGCCGATCAATTACTATCAGAACTACTTTGTTGGCTTTCCACAGGGTCCAACATTGTCTGAGTTGTGCCCCCATTGTCGAGCTACGAGCTCTACTGCAAGGTTTCCTTCTTGCCCATAAATATTTCCCCTTTACCATTACAAATTGAGATTGATTCACAACCTACTAATCATCTATACTCACACCTTCCTTATCATGACTGCAGGTGTTTGATAGCTTTGCTGAATACTCCAGTAGTTCACCATATATATATATGTAGGGAGCAGAACTATTTGGCAGACAAATTAGCAGGCATTACCAGTACAAACACAGGGATGTTCACTACATCTTCTTGACCAGCCTCTTGATTTTGTGATGGATATACTGCAGGCAGATATCGCAGGAACTCCTTACCTACGTAAAATTAACAATTGCCTAGGATCTAACTTGTGTAATAGTCGGCATAACTACTACTCCTTTTGCTA
This sequence comes from Solanum verrucosum, assembly GCF_900185275.1. Lineage (NCBI taxonomy): Eukaryota > Viridiplantae > Streptophyta > Magnoliopsida > Solanales > Solanaceae > Solanum > Solanum verrucosum. Next base: position 779,218 of record NW_026020398.1, read on the forward strand.
CTGTAAATATGCCTTCTATCAGTATTGCTCTTACTCCTACTGATTTCGTTTCTGATCTGATTGTACAAACACTATGGGGGTTCGTCCCCTACTATGTTATGTTATAGTTGGCTTTGTGTAATTGCTTGCTTGGAATATATCGTGTAAATACAATTCAAAATTTTGGGTGAGCTGATTTAGATTACACAGATGACAAAAGTTAGAGATCCCTAAAATGCATGACATGATATAATTTAATGTAAACATCGAGTAGTCTTTGTTTAACCACTAAATAAATATATGGCTCAACCTTGAAGAAATTAAACCTTGCTCAGATATTGATATCCCTGCTCATTTTTCGGATGCTTCAATACTTGAGGAAATTAAACCTTGCTCAGATACAAGCATTCAATAGTTGGAAGACTATTCAAATGAAACAATTTTGAATCTAGTAGTTGTTTATATTATTTCTTGAGTTTTGCTTACACACCTTCACAACTTTTTAGGCAAAAAATTTTAACCCTTCAAGAGGTGTTGGTATTTTCAGAAATAAGGAAGAAAAGTCTTTTTATTTTTCAAATCTAATTGCATTAGCAGCAAGTAAAAAACTAATACTAGCATAATTAACTGTTGTCAAAAAGACAGATGGGAAATTGTATACAATGTTGTATTTCCTTGACAAATATGTACAGAGGAGCTCAATGAAGCTGTACCCCCCCCCACCACCTTCCCCACCAGGATTTCCTTTTCTTTTGGAGCTAAAAGCCTTAAAATTACAGCATATCATGTAAATTATCGACGATCAGCAAGACCAGAGCCCAGAGGCATTACATGGAACCTGCTCAATAATCAAATTCTTAAGTTCAGTTTTTTTGTTGTTCTGCTGCATCCTAGCTTCAACTTCCTCGATTGTACAAACAAGCCACGACATGCCTTGGAGAGTGTCAAGAACAGTGTTTTACTCAAACAAGCTCTCTTTCTGATTCATTTTGATGAACATACTGGAACTCTCTTTCTGGATGTGAAATATCGTCTGAATCATCACTACGATTGACAACATCGTTATCATTGTCAAAAACCTCTATGTATGCATCATCTCCTTCCTCCTGTTAATGAACCGAGTTAGGTGATTTGACAATAATAATGAAAGAGTTAAAATATAGAAAGGGTGCGCGCCTATATTATGCACATTGTGAAGAGGGAGGTTGAACTGTCCGGAATGACCTCCTTTCAACTCCTTATCCTTTACCATACTTTATAGGATGATGCAATTAAACAAGGTTATCAAGGAGATTTTCGTGATGTTTGTGCATTGTGTTTCTATGCAGTTCAAATCGTCAATAGACAAGAAATTCCGCATGTATTCCTTGAAAAAGGTATCCTTTGTAGAAGTTTATCCTGATACAGAACATGCTCTTTTTTTTAAAAAAAACGATGGTGGTGTCCGTGACAACTTTCGTTCACCACATTTAATTCCACCAGGTACCTGCTACCTCCCACCAACACAAGTACCGGTAACTCTGCACATGATGACAGTGTCTTCAACTGCAACTCATCACATCACTAATTTGCAGACTAAAATTTCAAGTTTTGAGTGAGTTACAACGTGAATTGTTATAATCTACACTTTAGAAGATACATGTGCCTATATAACAGAGTAAAGCTCAAAGTAGATAAAATGCACCTCCTAATTTCATGTTTTTCTTTTGCACAATTTCTACATCTAATTTTTTGTTACATCTTTTTCTCTTTGATTTTGGAAAGAGGCTTTCACCAATTACGTTTATCCATTTTACAAACATTTCGGAATTCATCTATACATATACATGCACCTGAATTGAGTGGGAGGATAAAGAACATATGCCAAACATCCGTTAATGCTTGATTAAGCCAAGGTGACACTAATTTAACATGTTTTGGCCTGAGCCAGAATAACGCTTTAACAGGAAAAATCTCGGTTTAGTCAGTTTCAGTCATTAGAACTGCTCCTTGAGGAGGAGAAACAGAAATGACATTCCATATGCAATCTAAAGAAAAAAGAAACTGAATAATCAAGTGCTGCTAAAATGCCAGATGGAGATACTAACCTCACTATCCTCGTCTTCAGAAGAATAAGAAGAATTTAGTTTATCATATAGTTCATCATCCGTAGAGTCTTTCAGACTAGCCAGTTGTTCCTACCATCAAAAGCATATGGCAGAAAAGGTTCAATAAAATCCAAATGAGCCAAAGCGTGAACAACTAACATAAGGATCTACTTAAGTTAACCAAAAAATACTAGATACGAGATGCAGAGTAGCAAAGAGATTATACAATTTCTGCTGTAAGCTGTCCAACTCTTGTTTGAACTGCTGAAATATGTTCCAGAAGAGCCTGTTACAGCAGCAAAGCCTTGTCATTAGCACAAATCTCTTAAAAAATTAAAACTTATTACATATGTACATGACAACTCTTACAGAGGCAGATTCAAGCAACACAAACCGAATGGGCTAAAAACTGCTTGTACATAGCACATAAAAGAGAAAAAATATTCAAAGACTAAAGGAATTAGGTCAAAGAAGGTACCTCACGTCTCTGAAGCTCTATTGAACGTGCCAGTGCCTTTCTTTTGGTTAAAAGATTTTTGGGCCTAAGAGTAAGTGGTCGACTGTAGTCCTTACCACGGAACACAATTATAGCATATCCTTTGGACACTTTGTCCACTGAAACCAAGACGCCTCCACTCTCTGCTTCAAGGGCTAGTGCAATTTTTGATACTTGTTCGAAATTCTTGGCCTTCACCATGATTTTAACCAATTCACGGTACTTCCAATGCAAGTGCATATTCTCCACCGTACCATCGAAAATTCCACGTCTACCTGAAAAGAGAAGAGCATTTCATGTCATTTTCTGGTTGTTCAGCACAAAAATCGAGTTTGAGAAAGAAAGTTACCTAAAAGTAAGAAAGCTTTCATCCTTAGCCCAAGCTTCCGAAACATAAATCTCTCCTCATCTGTTAAGCTATCAGGTTCTGCACGCCTATCCAAAGGATTTAAAGTTTCCTCCACCTTTGACAAGACACGCTCAGCTTTCATTAACTTTCTTTCAGCCTGAAAAGTACATTTTGCTTTAATGTCTCTCACTGGACTCTTGAATCTCCAAGATATTACACACTGATTTGAAATGAGCTATCTCACAATTTTACAATAGACAATTGAAAGAACTAAAATCATGACAAAGCTGCCAGAAAACAGAAAACCAGTAACAAATAGGCTTTTAATAAAAGTAACCTGGCTTTTGCAGAACTTACAAATGCTAGTTTCTTTTCAAGCTTCCTGACCAGGTCACCATGCCTTAATAGTTCAGCTTCTCGCATCACATTCTCCTTGTCCTTATCATCCAGCCTTTTCCCCCATCTAGCATCAGCATCCAAAGTTTCTCCTAGTGTGCCAGCAGTCCTTGAAGAATTAATTGTTGTAACACCTGCTGTGAGTAAGAGTGATGCTCGTAGCCTAGCTTTCTCTTCTTCATCTTGCAAGGTCTTTGCCAATCTCTCCTTCTCTAACAAGGCTTCTGCAACCTCTGGTGACAAAAAATCTTTCCCTCTGTAGAATACCAAGAAGTCCTTGTTTCTAGATAGTAGCATACCCCCTGTTAATTTCTGAACACAAAGCCAAATAATATGTAGATATTGTTAAGCTATATTACTATGCTATCGACATTCAGTTAATACAAAAAAATATTGGCCTGTGACAGAAAATATCCGACTCTTAATTAGATCTCGGGAAAGCGTCAAACTCAGTATGAAAAAACATTTTGATAACAGTGAGAATGGTTTCAATGTTAGAAATGGAACTTGTGAAGACCTTTTCAAGTGTAATATGAATTTTTATTCAACCTTGTGGTTCTTTTGTCTTCTAGCAACTATGATCCAGTATAGAGGCGACAAAGAACTAAATCCTAGTCAGCACACAAGTCTTCCAGAGAGCAGAAATGTCATTTGGAAGACTTGCTTTGGGTTTTGGTTGGACAAACATACAATACCGTAACAATATCCTTTTATGAGACAATATCATTGCAATATGTACTTTTGAAACATTGAGAATTTGGTAAATTGCATAATTCATTCATTCTATGTGTATTTAAGTAAGCTTTTCGTTGCCTTTTCTTTTGGAATGAAATTCTGTCTTGTCTGTTTTAAATCAGCAACTGTCCGTAAGGCCTATTGAACCAAACAAAGTGTGACTTGAAAGTAAATAACTGGTATATCACAGTAGAATACCAACTAGAAGGCATGGAAACGACACCACTTTTTTGTGAATAATGTACAGAACTACACCAAAGCACTCTTTTAGTACCTTAATATCCTCAGCCATTCTCTCACTTGTTGTAAGCTGAACTCCACGTTTTATAGCAATCTTTGCAATTGAACTTCGTTGCCACATCTTAACCATGACTGAGGCCAAACCTTGATGCTGCCTGCTTCTACCTGAATACTTGAACTACATAATATTTAGAGTATATTTTGAGAAATCCAAAATACTTAGATAAGTCCAGCGATGCATACCTAAAGCAAAATGTGGAGGTAGAACTCTGGCAAGCCTTCTTAAAGCAGTTGCTTCTCTTGCCGCAAGAGTAGATCTCACCCCATATGGAAGAATTCTGAAAGGAGGTTGATATCCAGGGACTATACCTGGAAGTAAATCTGCATCTACAGGAAGTGGACCAGATCCTGGCCAATCTGTATACCTAGGCCCCAAGCCATCTAATAGTTTGTCTACTTCATCTTCATAGTTCACTTCTGATTGTCTATCAATATTTTTGTTCTCTTCAGAAGTATCTACAGAGTCTTCTCGGAGGGAATCCACATCATTGCGAGGATTCTGATTACTTTCGCCATCAACTATTGGAGAGTTCTTATGAGGAATCTCATCTCTTCTCATTATCCTCTTCTTCATTTGCTCAGATGGAGTCTCGTAACTGACACCTCTGTAAAGAGCCACAGAAGTGCCAGATCTCCAAATCACCAGTCCACCAGTTTTCCTCTGAATAGTCGGAAAAAATGAATCAGTGAAGGCTAAAAGCTAAACAAAGACAAAATGTCATTGTGAATTATATGAGATCATAATGCTTCAAAAACTAAACTCTTTGCTCATTAAGAGACAGCTAATATTGTCAATATACACTCAAGCGGTTTTATCTCAAAGATGCTGCAAAATTAAAGAGATAGCCATCCATAAAAGCTCTAACAAGAATGCTTCTACACATGTTTCCCCGAGGAAACTCAATACAAGATAAAAGACTCTTGAGTAAGAAAAGTTGATACAAGATAAATCAAACAACTAAACACCACTATTTAGTATGCTTACTATGGTATTGCCTTTGAACCGTAGCAAAAACTAAAAATACACTTGAAATACCAATTTCAAAAAAAAAATGCACTTGAAATACTTCCTTTTCCCCTTAACTGAAACCAAAACACATCCTAAATTTGCTCAGTTGTGATGCAGACATTGTTATCAAAAGCAAAAGCCACAAAAAAGCTCTAAGGTCTGTGGGGGGCATTAGGTTCAAATAAATTGTGGGTTTTAATTAAAAAGCGCGAAAATGGAGGAAAAATACAAATATATATGTCCAGTCCAGGGCTAATAATTATAAGCATGAATGACAAATATATGAACAAAAAAATACGATAAAGTGAAGCGTAAAATTTTTTGTGTCGCCTCTTCAGAAGAGACTCACTGGCAAGGAAGCATGTCGTACAACCTTAATGATGACACTGAAGGCGCGCATTAAGCGTGGCGAAGCGTTCAACGCGTTTAGAGCCTTGCTTCAGGGCTTCAAGACTGATGCAGACATGGATAATTTTTCTCTATTCCCATTACCAGGAGAAAGGGGTAGAATTTTGTGCTCCACTTACATACATGGTTTACGCTTCATTTAGGAGAGGAAAATTATGTTCACATTCTCAATAAGAGAGTTCGGATACTGATTCAATCCGAGCTCTTAAATGCTCCAAAAGGAACAGATTAGCAAAACATCAAAGACAAACTGAAGCAAATAACACCAACAAGCAGAGGCATACAAGAACAGTTAAAAATAAAACTCTTTGGCTTACCTCTAGAATCTCATGCATTCTCTTCATATTTAGTGCAGGAGCACCTTCAACTTTCAACCTGACAACCTCAGATGTTTTCCACTTCTCACGAATGGTTTCTACAACTTGTTGTGTAACACCAGCACCAGTAATTCTCGACTTGTTCTTTATCCTAAGAGCCAAATTCGTCAACCTTCTGAGCTCAGAAGCAGGAAGTGTCAGCTCAGCCAAATGAGTCCTACTCCTACTAGCCATTGAATTACTCTCCTCTTTCTTCACCAATGGCTTTTCCCATGGAAATCTAACTACACCATCTTTGGCAATTACATTCTCATCCCCAAATGGAGATTCTTCAGAAAACCCACCTCTTACATTTGGCAATATTCCTTCTTCAACAAAAAATATATCCTCAATAGACCCTTTCTCAACAACTCTCTTTTCCTTCTTCTCCTTCTCTGTAGCCTCATCAGCATACCCAAATTTCTTCAATTTCTCAACAATTCTATCCATTGTACTACCACTAATACTTTCTTCACAGTCAGAACCAGATGTATCCCCATTACTATTCCTATAATTCAACACAATTTGGGCCTTTTTCAGCTTAATATCATTACGGGTTCCATTCCATTTACCTAACCAAGAACTACTAAATACACTAGTACCACTATCTCTAGACTTTAAATTGGGTGATATTGTATCCAAATTCCATCTTCTGCTGCTGTTTTTCACCACAAAATTTGATCTTTTTGATGGGGTTCTCCTAAAAATACAATCTTGATTGACAACATCATGCGGGGTAATCATAAAATTTGATCTTTTTGGTGGGTTTTGCTTAAAAATACAATCTTGATTGACAATATCATGTGGGGCATGAAAATTTGGTTTCTTGAAAGGTTTGGATGAACTATACCTGAGGAATGATAGCCTTGTGGTTCTGGGATAGAACTGGTGGCTGGGAACTAGAGCCATGGTCAAATTATATGCATATACACATATATAGATACACCAAAATGCATATGTATAAGTAGAAAAGGAACAGAATGGAAGGAAAAGAACTGAAAAACAGAGAAAATAGAATAGAAGTGAATATAGCAAAAGAGTGAGGGTTTTGGGTGGGGTTTGTTCTCTCCTTCAAAATATCATCTCAGTGACTGGATTGTGATAAACAAGATTTTTATACTTATTGGGTGTGTTTTGTAGGCAGGAAAATATTTTCATGAAAAAATATTTCCACTAAAAACAAGTGATTTTTTTAAAAATTTTATTCAATATTTAGGACATAAATAAAAAAACATTATCTAAATATATTCATATATGATTTAGATAAGATAAATACTAGAAGAGATGAGGGGTGGAGTGTGCGGGTGGTAATGAGGTTAGGGCAGAGTCGGGTAACGGCGAGGGGTTCATCCGATTCTCATTAAAATGTTACTTATGTGATGTGTTCGAATAAGTATGATGAAAAATTATAGTATTATCTTTATACATAGTTAAAATATATTATATATTATAAATAGATACATAAAAAGTTAATGTAACACAGGGATAATTGAGTCACTTAATAATTCATTGAATTTGATTTACATTCAAAGAAATCAATCAATAATTAAGTAATTAACACTTAATAAAAAGATATAAGCATTTAATTTTAATTAATATATAAAGTGGATGTATCTGTAACCAAGTTAATATTATAGGGGTGTTTGATGCAATTTATCCTAAAAAATGAAGTTTCCTATTTGAAAATTTAGAAAGAGGTTACAGTTTAACAATGGCAGAAATGGGACAGTGTACCCAGTAATTGGATCTTCATAATTTCAAACCCAGATGTCAAGAAAGTGCTACCATAGTCCTCAATCTTCATCTCTATAAAAACCCATTTCATTCTTTGTATAGTTTTCATTAATCCCTCCCCAAAAAAGCTAGTGCAAAGTTTTCATCTTTCCTGGTAAGAATTTCATACTAATCTTTGGTTATCAATGAAATTGTATTTCTTTAGTTTTGTGTTGATTATTTGTGGTTTTTGAATGATGGGTTTCTGTTTTGTTATTCCATCTGAAACGATGTGTTTTTGGAATTTTGTGTTTTGCTGCTTCCCTTTGAAAGGTTTAAAGGTTGAGTCTTGAGTTACTTGGATTAATGTAGGTGTTATGCTCTTTTTGTAATGTGAATTTTTGTATCGATGTATGCATCCTCGGATTTGATTAAATGAGAAATGCTGTATAACTCAGGATGTGTGGTAGACACTAGATCCAGGATTTGAATTTTATGGGTTCATAGTCAAATATTTGTAGATATTAAGTCTATTTATAGGTGAATCAAAGTGGAGATGAGAACATTAGGTGATTTCTTTCCACATGTGCTAACCTTGGTGAACAGAGTTACCTGGTATCTATTGGTGGTTGGGAGGTGACAGGTGTCCTGTTGAATTAGTCGAGGTATGTGCAAATTGTCCTGGACGCCTAAGTTTAAAAAGAAAATTAAGTGAATTTCCTATATATAGGGTATGGATAAAAGCTCTGTAGATCTGCTTCAGTTAAGACATACATCATGAGTTTGGTTCTTCTAGGAGAACCAAGTATGATATTTAGGTAGAAAAGGATAGAGGGGTGTTCCTATTATCATAGCTCCGGATCCGGATGGGTTCTCCATGGGTTTCTACAAAAAGTGTTTCGGAGTAATTAAAGTGGATCTGCTGAATACTCTTGATCACTTTCACAATCTCAAATTTTTTGAGTGAAGTTTAAATGTTTCTTATATTGCTCTTAAACCCAAGATGATTAGTGCAAAGGAGCTTAAAGATTATAGACACAGTTTGATAGGTAGTTTCTATAAGATTCTCTCCAAAGATTTGGCAGATAGACTTAAAAAAGTGCTTCCAATCTAGTCAGTGCTTCTGAAATGGTTTTCTTTAGCAACAAAAACATCACAAATTTGGCATTGATTGCTAATGAATGTTTGGATTCAAGAATGAAGTTAGGAAAGTCTGGAATCCTTTGCAAGCTAGACATCGAAATAGCGTTTGATCATGTCAATTGGGGATTGAGGCAGATGGGCTTCAGTCTCAAATGGATTAATTGGATCAAATTTTGCGTCTCTTCAGTAAAATTCTCAGTTCTCATCAATGGTAGCCCCCAGGGTTTCTTTTCTTCACTAAGAGAACTTAAACAAGGAGATTCCCTTTCTCCTTTTCTCTTCAATGGAGGGACTCAACAAGAAGATATATAGTGCTGCACAAACAAATTGGGTCTCAGGTTTTCATGCGGACCGCAGAGGCATCCACAATCTCAAAGTCACTCATTTCATATGCAGATGACTCTATGAGCATGTGTGATGCTGAGGAACATCAAGTTTTGATTTCTGAGGATGATCTTAACATGTGTTGAAGTTGTCTCGGGGTTACACATCACCTTCACCAAAAATTCTCTCTTTCTGGTTAATGATATGCCTAATATAAGTTAGCTTGCCAATATTTTGCAGTGCAACATTGGAACGCTTCCTACTAATAGTTTGAGCTTACTCTGGGAAACAAATATAAATCAGTGAATATGGAATGAGGTAACTGAGAAGATGGAAAAGAAGTTGGCAAACCGGAAGAGACGATATATTTCATTAGGGGGAGAATCACTTTGATCAAAAGTGTGCTCAGTGCACTTCCTATTTACACCATGTCTCTTTTTAACGGCTCTCTCCTCGGTTATGGAAAGATTGGACGGATTGAGATGAAACTTCCTTTGGCAAGGAAATAAGCAATCTAATCCTTTCTGTCTTATGAATTGGAAAGCAGTCACCCGAGGGCCGAGGCAAAAGGAAAGGTGGTCTTGGTATTATAATGTTAGCATGTTGATGAAATGGCGTTTGAGATTCTAAAAGGAGGTTGATGCACTTTTTAGGAGGGTTTTAGTGGAAAAATTCACACTTGAGGTTCCCTGGATTACCAAAATCTCTACAGTACCTCATGGTACTGGACTGTGGAAGCATATCCTAGGCTATTGGAACAAATTCAAGTCAAATATGGGCTTTATTCTCAGTAATGGGAGAAGAATCAGATTTTGGGAAGACACATGGTTGGGTCACACCTCTCTGCAAGACCACTTCATGGATATCTTCAAGTTATTTTCTCAACAAAGGGAGAAATTGCAGTATTCTGGTCAACAAAAGGATGACATCTGTTTCTTAGAAGGAATATTAATGACTGGGAAGTGGAAAGACTATACCTATTGCTCCAGAGGTAAAGCAAGATAACATTGGATCACAACAAAACAGACTCCATCAGTTGGAAAAGCCATCATCAGGGCCTGTCAGAAATTGTTACCACATGCTAGGCTCTAGCATTTATAGGGTTTTATGGCCTTGGGATAAGATTTGGAGAAATAAGGCACCTTTGAAGGTCTCTTGTTTCTCTTGGATTGTTGCTAAGGAGGCTTGTCTCACACAATAGAACCTACAAAAGATGTCCACTGTGTGAAGAGCATTTGGAATAAGTTTTCCACCTCTTCCTGCATTGTAGGGCCACTAGTCAGCTGTGGAACATGATTTTTGTAATTCTAGGCATGAGTTGAACCATGCCTAATTCCATGATTGAGTCTTGCTAGGCTGGAACAGAGAGGGGATTGATAAGAAATCTCTAAAAACTTGGAACACTCATACCTCAGGTCATTTGGTGGACTATCTGACTCGAAAGAAAGAATATAATTTTTTAAGGCAAAAAGAGTAACATTCACAGCCATAGATGTCTTTTTGTTTGTTTGTTTGTTTGTTTTTTTGTAGTTTTTTGGTGCAATCTGGTTATTGTACATGATGTAGATGGAATGTTAAACACAATAGAGGGGTTACACAACCTGTAATCATGCCTATTTCACTGGCTTAGAGCGCAGATTTATAACAACCTTAATTACTTATCAAAAAATAAATAAAGAATTGAGAAGGGAGAGGTCACAAAGACCATTGATGGCCACTTTATATGTTGGTGAATGGTGAAGCTGAGGCATGAAAATGGTGGTAGCATTTTCCTAGTTAAGCTGCGAGGTCCAAAAGACATATAATCTGGTAATAGTTACACTGAGGAACTTTTATTTTAGAAGCTCCAAAAGATCTCTCAGCAGTTGAGATTAAGCAGAATTTTCTGCTCGACTCTCGTGAGCTATGTTTGCCCGGCCGTCTGCTGCTCTGTTTGCTTGCATCTAACCATGTTGTATTTTACATTCCCAGTTTCTATTGAGCAGAGTCCCAGTGTCTTCAAGACTTCCTTTTTATTGGTAAACTAAGAATTATTGGTGTTAGAAGCAGCATAAAGAGAACGCTGCTACAGATGACATCCAAAAAGGAGTAAGAACTTTACGGAAAGTGTAATGAACTAATGAAATCAATCATGGAAATAAATAATGTTTCAAGTAAAGCTTCCATTTGAAGACTCTTCTGAACATGCTGGTTGGATGAATGGTGTCTCAATCATGCAATATTCTACACGGCATAAAATGATATATAGATTCATGCGTAACTTATGCAGGTATTGTTTACGAGGAAAACAAAAAATAACAACTAAACATTATATAGCTTAATGCTGATTTATGTGTAAAAAGGGCAGCCCGATGCACAAAGCATCTCGGGTATGGTCAAGGGAAGGGATGCACTCCAAGGGGTGTGACGTAGACAACCTACCCAATGCAAGCATTAGTGACTGCTTCTACAACTCCAACCCATGACCTATAGGCCACACATAGACAACTTTACCGTTGCTCCAAGACTTCTCTTCAGTGCTGATTTTTTGGTGAAGATTAAAGTTTATCAAACCCAACCAAACATGGTAAAATTAATGCTGAATTTTATGTGGAGATTAAATCTCCTCAGCACAAACCAAACAACCCTCTAAATGTATTTCTTCATTAGGTTCCACCCACTCCCTACCCGGGGGTAGGTGCCAATCTCATTGTCAAAGGGGGATGGTCTTAAGGCTGCTCCTTGCTCCACATGCCAAATTAACATATCAAATGGCTTGTTTCATTTATAGTTGTTTTGTTGATGTATCACCTTGAATAATATATAGTTATGTTCGTCGTATTATCACCAGTAAAGTTGTTTTAATAATAGTTATGCTCATAGTAATAGTTAACTAGGGTGTTACCTTCGGTAATTGTTGGATCAAACTACATGATTAAGCCATTGGGTTATGCACGAGACGACTCTATCTGTTGGTCTTGGATTTCCCTTCTGTGCTATTAGCTATTGATCTGCATTTTGTCTTTCTTTAACCCTTTCCCGTTTTCATAGCCATGTGGGGTGCTTTTATTGATTCGAGCTAACGAATATGGATAAATTTTTCTTATATCTGGGAGAGGCTGCGACTCAATTTGTTTTAGACATAATCTCTTGCCCATGCCTCCATCCATTCTCATCATTTTAGATATGATTCTGTTTGGTGCGCCCCTGGGGATCGGAGCACAAAAATGTTTATAGCAGAATAAGAAGGGAAAACATGAGGATGTGGTTGATTTATTGTAGCGTTGTCTCTGTTCTAATTATCTTATTTCTTGTTTGAATGTAGGGACTCAATGCTGTGTGACTTTGAAGTTCGCTTATATGTGGTAGTTCCTATGGAAGATATAAAAAAAAGCGGGGAACTCCCTGGAAGTATTGTCATCAGACGTCTTTTTAGCCAGCTCACATTTCTGAGGGCTACAGAAGATTGTGGATACTTTCTCAAAGTAACAAAAGTGAAGAGCGTAGGCAGTGGAAAGTTGTTAGACTCATCAAAGTACATCATGTTCCCTGTAACCTTCCACAGTCGTACCTTCTTACCTAAAACCGGGGAAGTCTTGGTTGGTATTGTCATCGAGGTTTGCAGGCATGGAGTCTTTCTGAAATGTGGACCTATGAACTCTATTTATCTCAGTGTTCGGAAGATGCCAAATTACAACTATGTTTCAGGTGAAAACCCTTTCTTCATATGCAATGATCAGTCAAGGATTGAGAACGAAGTGGCTGTCCGATTTGTGGTTTATGCTATGAGATGGAGTAGAACCCTTGTTAGGAAATTCGATGTTCTTGCAAGCATCGATGATGATTGCCTTGGGCCAGTTTCACTGAATGGATTTGATGGACTAGAGCTGTAAAATTCTTAGTAGGAAAGGAAAAGAAAATGCATTGTTAGCATAGTTTCTCTTTACCAAATCAAAAATAGGAAACAGAAGAAACTTTGTATATGTTGGATTACTTATAGGAAGTGAATGAGTTATCAGTGATATTATAACTGTAAAAAATGTTGTGTTACAGCTTTTGCTAAGAATGTATTTGGAGAAATGAAAATGGCTGAGATACATATTTAGAATGTTACAATTTGTGTTGGAGCTGAATAGTGAAAATTCTGATCTTTGGAACAGTTTTTTATTTTCTTTACAAGTGTTTTTATCAGAAGTTGCCCTCCTCGGTGTTCGGTACCTGCATTGAAGTCTGATTAATCCAAGTTCAGCTTGCGTAGGGCTCATGCAGGGGAATCACTCTCTACCAATGACTTTTCCTTACTCAATGCTCGAAACCAAGACAAGTTGGTTAAAAATGAGAAAAAATGACTTTCCCTATGGAAACAGGGAAAATAAGTTGTACAAGTGATGCTCCCTATTGATTGTGTCTTCTCTACCCTTCAACTCACCTCATCTTCACCCCACCCTTACCTTCGATAGTATTTGTCTGGATTATATATAACTGTTTTTTAAATAATAGTTTTTGCTAAAATAATGAAGAAACTCACGATGTAAATGAATATTGAAATTCCCCTCTTTTCTTAGTGCTAATTAAGTCATATTAAGTGGTCTACTTTAGCCATTGAATTTATGCTTAGCTCTACTATGGAAAAAAAGTATATGCCATTGCCATAAAAAAGAACAAAAAAAAGCCTCTTCTTTTTAGCTTTTCAATTTTTATTTTTTTTAAAAATATGATGGTATTTGTCCTTTAACAAACCCACTAAAAAGAAAGGAACCAAAAAAAAAAGAGAATAATAAAATAAATATAACAAGCAAATGGAAAAGAAAGCAAAAGGAAAGAAAAAGAATTGGCCACCAGAAAACATTTGATTCTTCAAATTCAGATACAAATATTTCTTATTACAAATTACAAAATAATGAAAGAAAAAAAAAGTTCAAATATTTAGTTAAATTTCAAGATTTTCAGTTCCAACTCATTACCCTCAGGCCTCTATTAATTATTGGTTGAATTTTTTATTATAAAATGGTTAAGCTTTATAGCTGGAAATTGCAACAACAAAAAGCTCCTAACTGACAAGTGTGAAGTGTCCAATCAATACTAAATCATGGTTTAGTTCTAAAAGTGTTTGACATTCTGTCCCATGATTATCCTACTATCAATTTTAGCATATATTCAACTAATAATGACTAAGCAAGAGGTATAAAAATAGTATTCCCTCCGTTTTAAAAAGAATAACCTAGTTTTTTTTTTAGTCAGTTTAAAAAAGAATGATTCCTTTCCTTTTTTGATAACACTTTAACTTCAATTTTCCATATCACATGTTTAATGCCACAAGATTAAAGGACATTTTGGTATATTTGACATAACTTTAATTTAAAATCACAAAATTAAAAAGTCTTCTTTCTTTTCTTAAACTCCTTTCTAAGTCAAATTAGGCCATTCTTTTTTAAACGGAGGGAGTATCGAATAAGGTATATTAATAATAGGGAAAAGGGTAAAAAAATGCCCTTAAACTATGTGAAAGGAACAAAAATTCCCCCGTTTATAGTTTGGCTCAAAAATGTCCTTATCGTCAATACTTTGGTTCAAAAATGCCCTTAAACTATGCGAAAGGAAGAAAATGCTCTCCGTTTGTAGTTTGGTCCAAAAATGCTCTTGTTGTCAATACTTTGGTCCAAAAATGCCCTTATTGTTATTTTATGGATCATTAATGCTCATTTTCCAAATTAATATATTATTATTTTCTCTTTAACGCATTCTTTTTCTAATGACATTTTTTTTTAAGTTAGCAAATATTTATCTTACTTCAATTCTATAAAAAAAATAAAAAATGAAAACATTTCTTATTTTATTATCAATATTTTTTATCGTTATATAAATATAAATTAATGATGGATATACTATGATATTATATATATATGACATATATTATTTGTCAAAAGGGCACATGAAATTATTCTATTTTAATTGATAAAATGAGATTAAGAAGAAAAAAAATATTTCCTACATTTTTATTTGTTAAAGTGATTTTAGAAGAAAGAAAACAAGAATAGTGTTCTTTAATAATATTTTAATTAGGAAGAAGTTGTGTTTAAAAAGAAAAAAAGAAAAAAAAATAAAATAAATAAATAAATAAAATAAATAAAATATATATATATATATATATATATATATATTCAGAAAGGGAGCATTTTTTGACCCATTTTGTAACTATAGGGGCATTTCTGGATCAAAGTAAACTGCAAGGGCAATTTTGAGTCAAAGTATTGACGGTAAGGACATTTCTGAGCCAAACTATAAACAAAGAACATTTTTGTTTCTTTCACATAGTTTAAAGGCATTTTTGACCATTTTCCCTTAAGAATATATGGATTAGTTATGCTTCATTAGATACATTGATATTATTTATTATCCATTATTTGATTAGTATATTAAAAATAATCTACATTACATAATTATTTATTTACAAAAAAAAATGTACTGAAATCTGATATTTAGCTTGGAATTCTTTTGTTCCTTGACCATTTGTTTATCCTTTTAAAAAAGAAATCTTCAATTCCATTTTCTTGGTAAAAAAATAGTTTATGTTTCTATTAAGGAATAATTTTTTGGCAAATAAAAGCCACAGAGTGAGAGTGCAATATACGTTATGCCTTAGGTTTTTATTGTTTTTTGTTTGGCTTAAGTCATCGACAGACACTTAAAGTTGTCCGCATAATTCACTTAGACACCTAAATTCAGGCTTGTACCTATTGAACACCTCTACCTCTTTGAATTTGAACCATTTGAACATTTTTTGGATCATTAGCTAAAAGTATAAAATGAGTGAAATACACTTGCGATGACGTGGCAATTTGACAAATTAAATAATGACATGTGTTATTTGAATTTTAAAAAAACATTTTAAAATGTATTATAATGTGAAGGAAAAAGAAAATCACTTACTATTAAAAAAAATTAAAAATAATCTGTAATCCCAACCGACTGACCCACCACCCAAACCCTTCCCCTGCTATTCCACCACCATATCGCTGTCCATTCCAACTCTTTAACATTGTTTAAAAACTCCGGCGACCGTGAAATCTCCAATAATTTTAAGCATGAATGCTTCAAACTGTACTTCACATATTAACATGAAAAGAGGATATAGCTTTCTTATTGCCCTATCCTTTTAGATTATTATTTTTCTGCATTAATTGAAAAAAAAGAGAGTAAATTAGAGAATTTTACTTCGAAAAAAGCATCAATGGCAGACGAGAGCTCGGAAGAAGAAGGGTTAGGGCTAAAAAAGGTTTGTAACAATTCTGTGGAATTTCATCATCTCCGTCGTCGTCAATGTCGTACTTGGGTTCTTATTCTTGTTCTTCTTTCTCCGGCGAGGAGTAGCCTTGCATGAGTGAAAAACTCATCGTCACCAACCGACAGGATTCGAATAAGCCTTTCTAGTTTCTTTTGCCCCGCCATAAGTTTTCCAAAGTAAGATTAAGTTATAAATTTGTAAGTTTGTTTGCTTCCATAAATCAACAATATGACAAAGATTAAAAAAAAAGGAAATAAAATTTGAATCGATTCTATATTTGAAGAAAAAAAAAGCGAACAAGCAGTGGCGTTAATGGAAGAGGTGCCGAACAGGAAGAAATGGATATAATGACGGTGATAATGAAAAATATGAAAAACTACAATGATAATGATGGTTGGATAAAAAGCAAAGAAGAGGAAGAAGAAAGTTACTGGTGCGAGATTGCGGTGGCGACGGTGGTTGCTGCTTGGTGGTAAGGTGGAGGAGTAATGGCAGCAATCACAAGGAAGAAGAAAGGGGTTTTTTATTTTAAAAAGTCTAATTAGTTGCTTTCACACGCTCTTTGTCCGTGCATCACACTAAAAGGCAAAAAATGTTTAATTGATTCAAATTTGAAAGGGTAGAGGTGTTCAATAGGTACAAGCCTCAGTTTAAGTGTCTAAGTGAATTATGCGGACAACTTTAAGTGTCTGTCGATGACTTAAGCCTTTTTGTTTTCTTGCTTTTATTCTTTTGTTGTTATCGAAAAATGAGTATAAAGACAATGATGCCACTACTTATGGATTTATATTTATCTTTTAGTTGATAATTTAATATTCATTCGGTTCACTTTTACTTGTTCATTATATTAAAATTAGGGACTCATATTTTTATTGATTTAGCTTAAAATATTAAGAAACAGATTACCATTTATTTTTTAAAATTATCTTTAAAGAATTGAATTTTTTATATTAAAAGTTTAATATGATAAAATTATTATTTTATTTATTTCTATTTAATATATGCTAAGTTAATACTGGACAAGTAAAGACGACACACGTATTGCTTTAAGCCCATAAAAATCAGGAATATTCAAGAGGTTGGGTTTTAATTCTTTTGTTATAATCCAAATTTAGCAAAAAAAATAATACCAGAAAGCCCTTAACTCCTTCATTCTTGGAGTTCATATTTTGCTGCCACAGGTTCGATTTCTTTAATTTCTACTCTCTATGTTTAAATTTTAATTGGCTATGTTTTTTTGCCACTGTTAGCTTTTTTTGTTTTGAAAATTTTGTTTTTTTTTTTATGGTTGAAGAAGACCTTCTGTGCAAAACAGTATTTTGTTGCTATTTGTTGATTGAAACTGTCAAAAAATGTTGCTTTTTGATAATAAAGATTCAGTTTTGTTGCTATTTGTTGATTGAAACTGTCAAAAATTGTTGCTTTTTGATAAATAAAGATTCAGTTTTGTTGCTATTTGTGGATTGAAACTGTCAAAAATGTTGCTTTTGGTAATCAAGATTCAATTTTTTTTGCTATATTTGAGTATTTTGCTACTTATGTTGATTAGGGTTCATGAATTCTTGAATTTTTTTTATTGATTTTCTTGTGTGGGGTTCATAAAGGTTTGAACTTTCAGTTGCCAATGCACCTTCTCTGTATTTGATGTGTAGTTCTTTATCAGAGCTGCAATTTCAATGGTGTAACTGTAATTATGTTGTGTATTTGTATTCTTGAGCCTCATACACTCTACCCTCCCCAGAGCCCACTTGTGGGATTATACTGGGTATGTTGTTGTTGTTGAGCTTAGTGTATATCGTTAATTTATATATTGTTCTCTGTATATCCCATGAATTTGTTTGAATTTCCCAGGAGAAATAGTGATCTTCCAATTGCGCCATACAGTAAGATAGATGCCTGAATTGCTCTTTGACTTTATACACCCCAAAACGGGAATGAATTTTTTATTATTTTTTGAGTCAGAATGGATTGGTCATACCTATCCGATCAATTTGTTTATGACTGTCTTGCATTTGGCCAATTATAACTACTTTAGCTTCTATTTATTTATATTAAAATTTTCTAGGTGGTTTTAGGTATTCATGCATTAGTAGTATATTAAGGATTTGATACTGAAGCTATGCAAAAGGATACTAATTCTGGTGCTCCAGGAACACCTTCGCCACGATTACGTCGTCGCAGAGGATCAAATGAGGTGACTTTTTCCATTTTCTTTCAGTGTTTTTTTAGTGGTCGACTCCATTTGCTGCTTCATTTTTCCTGTTGCTCCTAGTTTGTTTAATCAGTTTAATTTGAAAATGAAAGTGTCCAGAGGGAACGGAACGGCATAGAGAGTTAATGTTCCTTTTGACAAAAGTAGTGTATTACTTCCTCTGTTCCATTTTATATTATGGTATTGATGAATAATATGTTTATGATATTGACTTGATTTTTTTGTATTGTATTAGTAGTAGACTAGTAGTGAAAAAATAATAATGAAGTCGTGGTCCGAAAGCATCTCATTAACCTTTAAAATTTGATTAATTAAATATTTCTTTTCTTTTAAATTGTGAAAGTGGTATAAACTATAAAATAAAATTTTCTGGTGTCAAACATGTTGGAATGTTTCAAGACAGAATCAGTGTCTTATAATTGGAATGAAAATACTAGGTTTTGGTTCGGAATCTTGTAGATGCTATGGGTCTCAATTTTTTCTGAAGTTCTTGTTCTCCCTCTTCCTGAAGTTTAAGGTCCTTGGGGAGGTTGTCAAAGCAAATGGAGCCCATATGCTTGTTGACGATAGAAACAAGTATAAGTCAATGTTGATCCGTCTATATTCAACTCTCTGGATGTTAGGTGGTTTTGCTTTCATCATTTACATGGGACATCTTTATATTTGGGCCATGGTAGTAGTTATACAAATCTTTATGGCAAAGGAGTTGTTCAATCTACTTAGGAAAGCGCATGAAGACAAGCAACTTCCTGGTTTCAGGCTATTAAACTGGTGAGCAAAATCATACTTGTATTTACCTTATCAAAGAATCATTCTTGTATTTATCATCCTGCTGAATTTTTTTTGACATCGGACTTCTTCTGAAGGCCATATATTTGTTCCATATTTTACTTCTTTTTAAGACACTTTTCATAGTGGGTAGTAGCGGCACCCAAGAGTGTGACCTAGTGGTCAATGAAGTGGATTGAATAACATGAGCTCTCAAGTTCAATTCCAGTAGAGATAAAAACACTAGGTGATTTCTACTGTCCTAGCCTTGGTGGATATAGTTACCTAGTACTTGTTGTTGGTTGGAGGTGGAAGGTATCCAATGAAATTAGTCGAGGTGCGCGCAAGCTGGCCTGGACACCACAATTATAAAAAAAAGACGTAGTAATCTGGTCGAGGTGCGCACAAGCATGCCTCCCTAGCTGTTGAGATCAAGAGTATGTGTCTAGATTTCTCTCGAAATGAAGTAATCTGATTTCTGTTGATCTTGAGCGAAGTTGCTGAGCAATGTTAACAAATTACTGTCTTCTATACTTAATAATCATTTAAATTCCTTCTGAGGAAGAGGCAAGAGCTCAGTCTAGTGAAGTGGAAAAATCAGCTATCACGGCGTTGTAAAGAGAAGAAATACTAAAGATATCATGAAACTGGTCTTGACAGATGAGTAACCCAACCAAGTATCCTTCCAAAATCTAATTTTCCAGTCATTGCCTAGTAGAAAACCATAATTTTCAGTTATTTGCCTCTATAAGAACGAATATGCTTCCAAACACCCGTGCCATGATGTGCTATTGACTCTTTTGTGCCCAGGATTACACAAACTGAACTTTTCAATGGATAATCTTCTCTCCACATGTTCTCTTTGTTCCAATGCCATTTCAAAATAAAAATTTCATTATGGTGCTTCAAGTTCTTAATCCCAAGACTCCTGTTCTTCCTCTTTTTTGATAGCATTGTCCCACTTGCCGAGACATAAAGAGTTGCCCTATTTGTCTCGGTTCCATAGGAGATCTCTTCTCAGCTTGTTAAAATGCTTTAAGATTGACACAAGTGAAGGAAAGAGGAACATGGTATAGGTGTGAAGAGCATCAAGAAAAATGATTTAAGAGTGACTCTTTCTCCTAAAGATAGGTACTACCATTTCCAATTTTCAGTTTTTTTCTCCATCTTTTCGACTATCCCATTCCAGATATTGATGGATTTGTCTTTTTCCCCCTCTAAGGTAATCCCAGATATATCTTGGGAAGAGAACAAATGTTGTACTGTAGGATGTTAGCTAGTTAGTGAATGTTTGCAACCTGATTTTCCGAAAGGAGAACTCTTTGAGAAGTTGATGTGAAGCCCTGCGAAGGCCGTGAAAGGTTCTGTTTCAACTTAATCATCCTATGATTTAAACTAGTAGATAATAATGTCAAGAGTGATTGAAGGGAAACAAAAACACAATTTCAGAAGGGAGAAAGGAACTTATTTGTACCTAGAAGGAAATAGGAGTTGATTGAGAGGTATATAGGCAAAGTCTGTTAAATTTTTAGAATAAAGTATAGACAAGGTCTGTTGGTGGATGGAAAGGGAAGAAAAATTTGTCAACAGATTATAGCTAAGACCGCATATGCTTCTGTGAGTTTGTCAGCTTGAGGGCACCAGAGTGTTATGCAGTAAATGGAAGAAATAAGACCATCTATACAAATGCTACTTACTCTAAAGCTTCAATAAGTTTGGTAGATCCATTCGTATACTTGAAATTTAAGGATAATGAGAAGTGTGGTTATCATCCCAAATTTGCCTGAATGCAGTTTTCTTGAATTGGATGTACAAAAGTTCATGGAGAAGGTACGCCTGACTGACCGACAGCCATCCTTCCAACAAAATCCAGCTATTCTAAAGTGGTTTCCTTTGTTGAGTGCCTTCATGAGTGATATATATTATTATATATGTACAATGTAGTCTGAGAAGCTTGAGAACTTATTTTACTAGATTGATACAATATCATATTGTTTACAGGTTCTTGTTTCTGTTTTTTCTTATTCTGCTATTGTCTCCAGGCACTTTTTCTTTACAGCACTGCTGTATGTATATGGACGCATCCTAAGCCAGAGGCTTGTCAACACAGTTACTTCTGACAAATTTTTATACAAGCTTGTTAGCAAATTAATCAAGTATCACATGGTCACGTGTTATTTCTTGTATATTGCAGGTTTGTACTTTTAGCATGCTCTTTGATTTAATGTTGTAAATCGACAATCACTTTTCCATTTTACAACACCCAAGACATATCAAATTACATATTGTTCAGTGTAGTGTTGTCCTAAATTTTTTCTGCTTTATTTTTTCGCTAGATGCATGATTTTGTGATACTGACTGCTGTACTACCTGTTTCTCTTTACTGTTATCACTCATTTGAAATCAGGTTTTATGTGGTTCATTCTGACTCTGAAGAAGAGGAGGTACAAGTATCAATTTGGCCAGTACGCTTGGACCCATATGATTCTGATTGTGGTGTTTACTCAGTCCTCTTTCACAGTAGCCAATATTTTCGAGGGAATTTTCTGGTAAGACAGCGTAAATCTGTTTCTTCCATTCTGAATAGATTTTCTATATCTTTTGTCGTTCACTTGTCGAGACTTTTTTTGATGCTGAAACTACTCTTTGGAGCCTCTCTGCCCTCCGCTTCTTCTAATTGTTGTGTTCTCTTTTTTGGCAAGCAATTATGGTGTGACCAACTTCAGGTTTTATTTTCTTTCTATAGCATGCATATAACTAGTCGAATGATACAGGGCTTCTTTTATGTTTATGGGAACTGACACACAATACCATATCTTTTTGGCCACTTTTCACAAGTTTGTGTTCTATTGATTTTCCCTTCGCTGAAGCTTGCCACAAAATTTGACAGGGATATGGAACTTCTTCCACTTCTTATTTCCATCTTTTTGGGCTGTTGAACTGAAATAATGCAACAAAATTTGACATGGATATAGAATTTCAAATAAAGGATTACTTTAATGCAGGTTCCTTCTTCCAGCATCGCTCATTGTCATAAATGATATAGCTGCTTATATATTTGGATTCTTCTTTGGAAAAACTCCTTTGATCAAGTTGTCTCCAAAGAAAACTTGGGAGGGATTTATTGGGGCATCAGTAACAACCATTATCTCCGCATTTCTGGTGAGTGGCTGGGTATTTTGGGAATTAGTGGATGAGTTGGAATGTTTGAGATTGTGTTAACTGTTACATGTTAGTATTTAGGTAGTCTCTCTTAACATAGCATTTGGGTTGTATGTCTTGTCATCATTATCCATGTACTCTCTCCCCTTCACTTGTATTTCCCACGCCTAATAAAGGTTTGTCTCCAACAGTGATTTGAGAGGGGTGTTTTTTTTCTCTTTATATTCTGCTAATTATTCTGCTATGTGCTAATGTGCAGCTTGCCAATATACTTGGTCGCTTCAGATGGCTAACATGTCCTAGGAAGGTAATATTTTAGGGTAATGTCTCTCCCAATTGGCTTGCGAATTTTCTCCTCGGTTTTGGAAAGCATAATCCATATTGGTTAATGCAGGATTTATCAACTGGGTGGCTTGATTGTGATCCTGGTCCACTGTTTAAACCAGATTATTTTACTGTACCAGAGTGGTTTCCTTCATGGGTAAGTGAATTTCCGTCAAATCTGGACTTTTTGAAGTTTTTCTCTTTTGCTTAGTCACTACTTGCATATTTTACTATTTTAGTGACTTTGGTAGAACCTTGTATCATTTCAAGTGATGCGTTATCTCCTCCTTTCTTCTTCCAACTATCGTTGGTTATCAAGCTTTTTCCTTACATCTTGGAGGATGGAGTGTCGGTTTAGGGCTTTAGGCAATGTTCTCTTTCTCAAAGTATGTTGAAGCTAGTGTGATATAACTAATTAACTATCTGTGTCCCATTTTCATCCTACTTTGATGGTTATATATTAGTATTGATGTTTTTTATTTAATGGAAAGTGGGTATAAATTTGGTGAGTGCTTTACTTTCTGAAAACTGTAAACCAATTTCGCACATATCTCGAGCAATCATCGGGCAGTCTTCCAGTCTATTTGGACATTTTACCATGATAGTTCTGCTCAGAAAGGTTGATCAAATGGTCTCATGTCAAGTGTTGTAGTCGTTCACAACTGGGAATTGAGATCTCCATGTTCTTATCACTCCGCGCTCAGCCATCATGCCATTACTTTGGGAACCTGATAAGTGTGCCTCATAAAATGGATCTAATGAATTTTTTATTTAAATTATTAGACATTATAAAAGTTATTTTCATCTTCTTTATGCTTGTGTTATTATTATTCAGCTTTCTGAAGTCGATTCAAATCCTTATTAGTTGAGCCATCATGGGGATAATAAATTGAGGTCCCTCACTAATTCTTGCTGCTGCAGTTTCCTTGGAGAGAGATCTCTGTTTTGCCTGTGCAATGGCATGCTGTGTGGCTTGGCTTGTTTGCATCAATCATAGCGCCTTTTGGAGGCTTTTTTGCTAGTGGATTTAAGAGGGCCTTCAAGATCAAGGTTCAATGTTTATCCCCTTTTTTTTTATAGTATAGGTGTCTTAGTGGGATCATTAACTCTACGTTGTATTTATAAAGTTCTTCTCTTTTTCTGTGTTGTAGGATTTTGGTGATAGTATACCTGGACATGGTGGCATGACAGATAGAATGGATTGTCAGGTGAGCTAAATGAAATATGTCTCTCTATATACACATATTGTCAGACACAATTTATGGACTGCACCCCCCGTCGAAGATATGAAGTCTCATTGTCTTCCAAGTTTCTCACTCTTCATGAAATTGGGCATATAAGTTAATTCGAGAACATATTGTTGCGGTGAGTGTGGGGTGGTGGTGTTGAAGGGGTCCAAAAGGAGGAGAATCAAAAGCCATGTATGCTGATGTTTTAATTGTACCTTATTAGTATTTCCTCAGACTGATCGATTTCTCCTTCTCCTATTCTGTCCAATTAGTAGTGCTTTCTACTAGTTATCTGAACTATCAGTTTGGAGATTCTTATGTGTATGTTCATGCAGATGGTGATGGCCGTTTTCGCATATATCTATCATCAGTCTTTTGTGGCGCCTCAGAACTTGTCAGTTGAGATGATCTTAGATCAGGTACGCGCCTCAACTTACATTTTAGTTCAATAAATTCCTCGTTGAGGTCTACCGTTATAGCTGATATCCTTACTCCATACGATGTTAGATAATAATGAACCTGACCTTTGAGGAACAGCAACTTCTGTACTCGAAACTTGGGCAGATCATCCAGGACAAGATGTTTGGAGAATCTTGAGAACATCAGATAAGCAAAGCTTGTATAATTATTGTAGCTTTTAGATAAGCATATCTTGTATGTGTTTTTCTTTTTTTCGGTTAGCTCATTGCTCTCGGCTTTTCGCGCATTGTACAGTGCTCTTGGTTATTATATTCTTTAGTAGTTCAGTGCATCCCCTACTGTATTGACCAAATTATAGGGCATGGTGAGGCATCATCATATATATATATATATATATGAAGTCTTGTAAATGATTGATTCAAAAAAGTTGCATACTGTTCACAAGTTTTGCTTCTTTTAGCTTATGAAATTGGTTCATTTATTTACTTATCTCTCTTCTTTTTATATTTAAAAGAAGACATGCCAAAAATTCTACACTAGTCATAGACTAATTAGATTGCATAACCAATATGCATATTGCGTTGTGGTGTAGTGGTGAGACTGCTCCACCCTTAATCAGAGTTTCGGGTGAACTCTAGATATGGAGAAAATCATGTTGGGAGTGTCACTCTTGAATTAGCCCTGCATTGCTCTTGAATTAGCCTTGCATTGCGCAATCCAAATTTAATTGGAGCTTCATTGTAGGCTCCGAATACCGAGGGGAAAATCCAAAAAAAATTAGATATATAATCCAATTTTTAGCACTATTCATAGTAAGGAAAAATGCCATTTGACTTTTCAACACACTAATTGAACCAAACGTCTAAACTATTAACTAGCAAGATTTGTCAAAATTTATGATTTATTAATTCCAGTTGAGTTCTTTGACGGTCATAAAAGTCTCCTTAAATAAAAAATAACAAAAAAAAACCTCCTCCTTTCCTTCCTTTGCTTCTAAATATAAAACTCGTGAATCCTCGTTTATATTGTTAAAGGATAAGTTTTTAACTAGTCAATCTAAAATAGAATAAAGTTTATAACCCGATCATTAAAAATTTTTGAAGCCTTGTTTAAAGCTGGATTTCAAAGTAATTATATTTTCAAACTTTGACTTTTAAGTCTAATAGTAAAGATAATGGACTATTTTGGACCTTTTCTCGAAAGTTTAGGTTCTAAATCGATATTTAGCAATATATTTGGGGTGCAATTGAAGACAATAGAAAAACCATAAATCCAAGTTTACTTACAAACCCATTTACTTCAGGTGTTCTTATTCCTCGTTTACCGAATCAGCTCCATTTCCGACCCGAAAAAAAAGAGTAAACTTTCCGATGTCTTCACCTCCACCGGACGCCGGAACAGTCGCCGCCGTCGCCGTCCGACCGTGGCCGTTATTCATAGATATAGCCGCCCTCAGCCTCCCAATCTCAGTATCCGACGCAACTTATCGGATCAATAAAAACCTCCGCTACTTCGCGGGTAATTACGCGCTAATCATCCTCTCTATCCTATTAATCTCCTTAATTGTCCGGCCAATTTTACTTGTGTTGTTCCTAATCATCTTTGTCGGTTGGATTTACCTTTACTTCTCTCGTAATGAACCTTTGGAGCTGTTCGGTTTCGATATCGATGATAAGTTCGTGTTAGGGTTTTTGACTTTGGTGACTCTTGTTGCCTTGCTGGTTGCTAAAATTTGGATGAACATCTTCGTCTCGATTGGCTTTGGAATTGTGATTATGTGTGTTCACGGTTCACTTAGGGCTCCGGAAGATCAGGAGGATTCGCCGTATGGTGCTTTGCTATCGGAGAGTCCGAGAGGAAATTATTCTATCGTTTGAGTTTCATGATTGATGTAGGTAAATTGTTTTCCTCATCGGGATGTGGTTGAATTGTAGGAAAAACTTGAGTTGATTATTGTAACTAGTATTGTTCAATTGATGAAATTGGTTTGATGAAGTTCTCAAAATGCAGAGAGTTGAATATATGAAAATTGCGGATTTTATCTTCTTTGATGCAGTTGAATTCATTTGTTAGAAAATAAAGTGGTAATTTTTGTATTTTTTGCTAAGTGATTCTTATGGGCTAGAGATAAACTGTGAAACTTAGTTTAGATTGGAAATGATAGCTTCATTGCCATTAATGTTTGAGATGGTGAATACTAGACCAAGAGGAGACTATACTAATGGTTGAATTTCAAGGCTTAGTTTTTTTGAATTGGTATGTGGTTGAGTTTAGTGAAAATTTGAGTTGGCTAGTGTAATTAGTATCATTAAACAGATGAAATTGCTGGTTGAAGCTTTCACATGCAGAGAGTTGAATTGATGAAAAGATTGAGGCTTTTCATCTTTTCTTGATGTAGTTGGATTCTCTATTGGGAAATAAAATGGTTATGTTTCTCATATTTTGTATAATGATTGTTTTGTGCTAGATATAGGTTGCAGACCTAAAATAAATAAATGATACGATCCATCCATAATTAGGTGAGGTTGTTCAAACAATTAAACATTTGGCGTCAAATGTTTCCTTGTGCTTAGTCCAAGAAAAAAAATATGCATGCATGTAAGGAGCTGTATTGCAGTCCAAAGTAAATACGTAAGTAAAAGTGTCTTCTTTCTAATAGTTTAAGCAGATGACATAGTTAACATAATTTAACAAGTGCAGCTGCGAGAAGTTAGTTTGGATTGGAAGTAACTAGTTGCATAGACAGTGAAAAGTGAAAAATGCTTCTGTTGTTTTTCTGGTGCATGACATGGATATGAATGGTTGTTTAGTCGTAAAAGCTTGGTTGACTATCATTTTAGAGTTGGTTGATTTGGAGTTAGATGGAATTGTAGGTTTGTATCCAGTTCTAGGTAACTCTGATTGTCACGTTGGTTCTATAAGCTTACTCTGCTAGTACTTTTTTCTTGCCTATTGTTGATAGTGGGTTATTTATAGGTGGATATTTGTTTCAACTGATAAACCCATAAACACAAATAGGAGGATATTAATTTTCAATAGAAAAATAAAATAAAAACTCTGATTTTGTTTTTCAGTAGAAATAGAGGGTATATGTCTCAATGGTATGGTAGTTCGTAATTCTTCGTTTTACATTTCAAAAATTGTGTTAAAAGAAATAGTATATCTAAACCATCTTGTGTTTAATGGGACTGCAAGAGTGAAAGATGAAGACACTCCGGAATTCTAATTTTGCTTCTCTTGCTTAGAACTCAGTATATGTGTGTGTGATTCTGCTTTCTGTTGCCTGTTCCTTTTAGTAGCTCTATTCTTATAGCGCCAACATGTGCATTGTTTTAAGTTTGGCTGAGAACCTCTAGACCTATAGCTTTTAGCATGAGTTGGAGTGGAAATTGGTATTTCATTTGCCTTCTAGGTTCAAATTCTTTTTTCATCATACCTGCATTATATTTCCAGCCTGGTTGGGACCTCAAACACTGTAGACTAAGCATGAGTTGAACAGAAACCAGCAGTTCCACTTGCCTTCTAGGTTCAAATTCCTGTTTATCCTGTTCTACAACCCCCCCCCAAACCCAAGATCTGTGAAGGAGCTGAAGTTAATTGGTGACCTGCTGGAAGCACCTTCTTGATTCGGAGACTGAGGGAGGCTAAATTTGTACATTAAGTTCCTTCAGACACATAGTGCACCTTCAAAGAGGCTGCCCCTGGGTGTGTTAATTGAAAGTGCTCCAAGTCTTGTGTCATGCCTCATTGGCAAGGCACAGACCCTGCAGTCCGCAAGGTCATTTAGTATCAATACATAATTAGCTTGTATTCCTAGAAAACCCCTATTCCTTCTACCTCAAATCAGAACATCTGGAGCCCAAATATCACTCTCTTCGTCGAACCATCTTCACTTGCTTTGTTGGGTAAGGTAATTCTTTTACAAAAGCTGTCTGCTATCGACTACATTTTGTTCTATTCTTGATCTCTTGCATCCTCAATCTTGCAAAGTTGATTCTTTGTTGCCTGTTGATAAATTCTCTTTATTTGTAGCTTGTTCTTGTGTTAAAATCTTCCCCATGTTAAATGCACTGGTACTGTATCTGACTCTGGTCTCTAGTCTTTCTATATGAATGGTTCATCTTGAACTGGTTCTTTCAGTTGCTTATTCTCATCTTTTTTCGTTCTTTCCATGGGATAGATGAACAACTTTTTTTGAACCCATCAAGATGCAAAAACTCTCAACAGAAGTAAATCTGTTGTGTCCTGCTAGTAGAAATTGAAACATTTTGCTAAAATTTGCATCATAACCTTATTAGAGGTACTTGAATGGTTGATTTGTTAATGAAGGTTTATTTGAGATATCTGCTTAAATGTGGAGAAGCTTCACTTATAAACAAAAGAACAGTAAAGGAGAATAAGAATCTTATTTCTCCTTTTTTGGTAGTTGGAATCAGGGGCGGAGCTAGAGGGACAAAAGAATTTTATCCGAACCCTGTTTATACGAAAATTATGCTACATATACAAAGATTAAATTATTTTTTAAAGTAAATATATATATAGTAAATGTTCAACTTTTTTGGTGAAAATTCTACCTGTCGAATGAAATCCATCTTCGTTCAGAATCACATTCGACCCATTTGGTAGTAGTGAGGTTGTGCCACCCCTTCACCACCAAAATATAGTTTGTTTCATTGGTGGTGGCCGGAAGGTTGGCAAAATGAAATAACGTTTTGGGGGAAATATTAAAATTTCACGTACAAGTAACATATCGATGTAATATTCAAAATCTTAAATATGTTTGGCAATATTTGTCATCCTAGCCAACTATATATCACACATATGACACAAAATATACAGTGTTTAAATAGAAATTTGTCATTGGTTGATAACAAACAATGACTTATGATGCACCTCTTTTGTTAAATGACTCGATAGTATCATTGAAAGAGAAAATACGTCTTTAATAGTAAAATTCATGGTATAAATAATCTATTACACGGTTACATGAAATTTCATAATTATCGAGTAACCCAACTCTCTCAACTTGTTCAAGGAATCAAAAGAAAAATGAAACGAAAATATTGAATAAGATATTTTACGAGAGTATATTCCTTTTCACACCTTAAAAGGTGTGTTTTTTTTCCCTCAAATCTTCGTCTTTGAATAAAATATGTGCAATGTAAGTCACGTGGGCTGCGTTATGTGCTAGCGAGAGATAATCATTAAGTATATGAAAATATAATTAAAGTGCGCGAGAATAGAATGAAAAGTGCACGAGAATAGAAGGAGATATTACCATTTTTTTATTAAAAAAACTTGCAAACCAAAAATGGTGAAGATAAAAAGATATTATAACATTAAGTGACATTCATTTTGTTAGTAGTTCAAGGAGAAAACAAATAGATATATGCAATAAATTCTTTTATTAATTTATTTATTTTATTTCACATTCTTAGCAATGTAATTTGAAAAATGAACATCACAATCAAGTTTTGATTGATATATAAACAATGCATATGCTTCACATTTTTGTTAAATGACTCGATTGTAATGAAGAAAGAGGAAAAATGCATTTTACGTATCAATTCTTGATTGAAGAAAGAGGAAAAATGCATTTTAGTCTAAAATATTAAAAAAGTGTTTTGACACATCTCTTTAGCCAATGATCCTATTTATCTTTTTTATTTTTTTTATTTTATTGTTGTAATTTTACTATATTTCTATGTATTCTTACTATTAAGAAAATGTGTTAATTACTATTTTCTTCATTAATTTCTATTATTTATTATAAGAATTTAAATACCTCAAACCTTACTACTCCACTTATTTCTATTATTTATTGTAATTTAAAGGCAAAAATATTTATCACTTAAATCTTTCATTTTCTACTTAAAGAGTGTAAGTTTACTAAAATAGAGTAGTCTAATGAAATGTCATTTCAAATAGCTTGAAGAAAATTAGACCATCCATTTTAACTCTCCTAATTATGAGATTTTTTTTTATCTAATTTCAATAATCTAAAATATTTACGTAATTAGTCAATTAAATAATAAGATAATTGATCACTAAATAAATTTAAAAAATGGAAATGCATAACTCTCTAAAAAAAAATCAACATCCATTTATATTATACATTTCAGGATGAACCTATGATTAAAGTTAGCAATAAAAAAGTTGCAATAGTAAAAAAATATAATTTTTTAAATTTTTTCCATATGCTCTTATTTATTATATTAGTTTAAAAAATAAAAGTCACAATTATTATTATTTATTGTCCAAATTTTTCATATTCTTTATTATTATTTTTTTAATGTAATTTTTATTGTCACAACTAGTGAAAAAATAATAATAAAGAATATGAAAAAATTTTAGTCTAATTTTTATTGTCACAATGTATAAATTTGGACAGTAAATAATAAAATTGATATTTATTGTCACAATTAGTAGAGTAATTAATATTTCGTAAAAAAAATTACATTAAATTTTTTTAATAATAAAGAATATAAACAATTAGTCCAAATTGTTTATATAAAGAATACAATAAATTAAAAAATAATTATTCACCAACATGAGTTGTGGTGCACTAATGGGAGTGTTTCACCCTTAACCAGAGGTTTCGGGTTCGAGACCTGGGTATGGAGAAAATCTTGTTGGGAGCGCCATCCTCGAATGGGCTTTGCAGTGCGCGATCCGGATTTAATCGAAGCTCCAATGTGGGCTCCAGACACCAGGTGGGAAAGCAAAAAAAAAAAAATTATTCCAAAATTTTCTTATTCTTTATTATTATTATTTTTAATTTATTGTCCAAATTTTTTCCATATGTTCTTATTTATTATATTAGTTTAATAATATAACTTCTACTTTCTTTCTTCAATCTAGAATTACACTTTCTATGCTTTTCATATGAAAGTTTTGTGTATATATATATAAAACAAAGTTTAGGCAATTCATTTTATCAATTACGTACACTAATTGATATGCTCATATTTTAAAGTAATAATTATAAAAAATTTAAAATATAAGTAAGAGAAATTACATGAACTCTAAATTTATATAGGTAAATAAATTTATAAAAGTAAATAGTATTATATAAAGAAAAATATTAGCAAAATAACTTAAATAATTTAAAACACCTA
The DNA here is from genome assembly GCF_900185275.1 of Solanum verrucosum. NCBI lineage: Eukaryota > Viridiplantae > Streptophyta > Magnoliopsida > Solanales > Solanaceae > Solanum > Solanum verrucosum. The sequence goes on from NW_026020398.1 coordinate 811,010, forward strand.
AAAATGAGATAGCAACGTATAAAAAATTGGCACATAAAAAAATATGTCTCCATATTGTTTCAAGGAAAATTATAATTCTCTTTTTATTTTTCTTGAAACTAATTTTTTTTTTCTTTTATTGTTATTTTCTATTTGATTTTTTCATATATACATTTTAGTATTGCAATTTCTTATTTTTTTTTTATATCAACTAATAGAAAAAAAAATTTGACCGCGCGTACTAGTTAATTAACAATAAACATGAAATAATAACAAATTTTATTGTGTATTTATCATGAACCAATCAAGAATTGACAAGACAACTATTTTATTATTTCATAAGCGTTATGATTAATTAACTTGCTTGCCAAAAAAAATTATATGTATGATACATTTTTCCTCTTTCTTCATTACAATCGAGTCATTTAACAAAAATGTAGAGCATATGCATTGTTTATATATCAATCAAAACTTGATTGTGATATTCATTTTTCAAATTACATTGCTAAGAACGTGAAATAAATAAATTCATAAAAGAATTTATTGCATATGTCTACTTGTTTTCTCCTTGAACTAGTAACAAATAGATAATCGATATGAATGCCACTTAAGATCATATATCTTTTTATCTTCACTATTTTTGGTTTGCAAGTTTTTTTAATAAAAAAACGGTAACATCTTATTTTATTCTCGTGCACTTTGACTATATTTTCAGATACTTAATGATTATCTCTCGCTGGCACAAAACTTACTCCACGTGACTTACATTGCTTATTTCATTTTTTAACCAGGTAGTTTTAAAAATAATAATCTCATGATTCGCATAATCTAGAAATTGCTTATAAAAATTTATTAACTTTAAATTATAGATCTGCCTCAATATAGGACTATCCATCATACAAGTTGATCGATAAAAAACAACATATACTCAACGATAAAAAATGAGTAGCAAGTAAATTGGCCTAGGAATAATCCAACAAAAAGAATAGGGTAAAACAAACAAGAAAAGCCCATAGTATACATAGGTTCTTCACTAAAACTTAGAAAGGGTGAAGTTTTATTGTATCATTCATGGTATTAAAAGCCATGGAAGAAATAGTTGAGCTTCACTATTATTATTATTATTATTAACATAAAACTAATTTTGTCCTTATCATTATTTTTTGTAATTCAAAAAACCTTTTCACACCTATTAATTATCCAAATTATAATAATCCAAAGATTCAAACTTCTTAAAAAAAATTTACTTCTTCCCAAAACGGCAAAACCTGCCGCTTCCCCTTTTTCTTTATATCCTTCTTTCTTTCTTTGTATTTTTTTTCTATATCAAGAATCAAGAATCAAGAAAATAAGGTACTTAAATTTTTTTAATTTTTTTTTCTCTTTGTATGATTTTTTTTAATATATGGTTTATACGCAAAAATTGGAGTGTATATGTTTATAATTATGGAAAAAATATATTTGATTTTAGTTTCCTTTTCATTAGATTTTTCTTTTGCAGTGTTTGAAGGAAGATGGATGATTTTCATAAACGTCTAGCTAGTTTGAAGAGTGTTTTGACATGTAGAATTTGCAAAAAGCTATGCAAAGATGTCACAATTATTGAAGAATGCTGTCATAGATGTAAGAAAATTTTTGATTTTCTTTTTGGGTTTATTTTTTTCATTTGAGTGATGTTAATAACTTATTTGTATTTGTGATTTCATTATCTTGATGTTCAGATTTTCTTTGTTATGTTCTTTTCATTGTTTTTTATTATTCTCATTGAAGCGGAGTTATCGAGATAATCTTTTTAGCTCCGCGGTCGGTAGGCTTAACCCTACTTTGTGAGAGTAATGGTGAGTGGTGTTGTTGTTGTTGTGGTGGTGTTGTTTTTATTTGTGATTTCATGATCTTGATGTTCAGATTTTCTTTGTTATGTTCTTTTTTCATTGTTTTTTATTATTCTTATTGAAACGGAGTTATCGAGATAATCTTTTTATCTCCGCGATCGATAGGCTTAAACCCTACTTTGTGAGAGTAATGGTGTGTGTTGTTGTTGTTGCTGTAATTTTTTGGATTTTTTATTTTTAGTTTCAAAGATTTTGATATATTATTTGTTCTTGTCATTTCAAGATCTTGATTTTTTTTTTCGTTCTTTCCAATGATTTTTCTTAAAAAGATAAATTTATAGTAATTTTTTTGGGGTTCATTTTTATTTGAGTGATGTTGATGAATCATTTGTACTTCTGATTTCATAATCTTGAATTTTTTATTTTCTTAGTTACATCCTTTCCGATATTTTTCTTATTCTCAAAGAGGCAGAGTTATCGAAACAATCTTTCTATCTTTGCATATCATCAAATGTAGTTTTGTTTTTTTTTTTTTAAAATTTCAGTGATTTATAAATTATTGGTTCTTGTCATTTGAGGATCTTGAATTTTATATTTTTACTTTTTTTTTTCGTTCTTTCCGATGATTTTTTTTTAAAAAAATAATTAATTGAAATGTAGTTTTTGGGGGTTCATTTTTTATTTGCGTGATATTGATAAATCATTTGTATTTGTGATTTCATGATCTTGAAATTTTTAATTTTTTAAATATTCTTTTCATTGTTTTTGTTTTAATTTAAAATTTGAATTTATAATTTTGGGGATTTCTTTTTTTTATATTAGGGATTTTGATAAATCAATTGTTCTTGTGAATTAATGATCTTGATTTTTTTAATTTTTTTTTATAATCGTTCTTTCCAAGGATTTCCAATAGAATTTGTGTCATTTTCAAGGTTTATGTGATCTAGGTTTTTTATACATGAACTTAGTACATATTATGTTTCTTGATTTAAACAATTTATTTATTAACTTTCTTGTATGATCAATTTGTTTCAATATGGTTCAATTTTTTTTTTGTTTCTTGTCACTTTTTATTTTTAATTCATTACATGTCAATTTTTTATTTTTTTTTATGGGTTTTTTCTATGAAATTTGATTAATTTATTTTAAATATTTTTTTAACAGTTTGCAAGAAATGCATTACAAGGAAGATATCAAAAGGGAAATGGAATGTTTGTCCAGAATGCAGTATGGATTTAGGTGTTGCTCCCTTGCATAAACTCAGGTATATATTATTTGCCACTTTAAATATTTTGAATTATTAATTATAGTGATGCATATCTTTTTTTTAAGCTTCCAATAAGTAAGTTTTATTGAAAAAGCATGAAAATCGTATTACATAAAGTGGAATGGAGAGAGTTATATCCTTCTTTTGTCTCATTTTATCATGGTTGCGTTACTATTTGGGGAGTCATATAATATTTTCTTTAACTATAGATTTCTCTCATTTGAATCATTCACTATATTGACTTGCAATATTTTTTTGTGTAATTTTCAAATATGCAATTTTATTTTTTAAAATTTGAACGATCTGCACCCAAATTCTTAGTCAAATTAAGTATTTTGATTTTCTTGTGTTGACCATAGGCACATGTTGCAGCATTAGATGGTATGGATACATTGTTTATACTCCTTCAGTCCTATTTTTATGTTTAAGTGTTCTTATTTGATGAGTCAAAATTTTCACAAAACATATTTTGATTCATTAACTATATTGATTTGGAGTATTTTTCGTGTAGTTTATATATATATATATTTTATTTTTAAAAAATTAAAGAATTTGTTTCCAAATTCATAGTTCCAATCTTCATACTCTGTACCCTTTCACATAATTTGAGACAAATGGAGTACATATTATAAGTAAAATTTTAAATACAAGTACAAGATTTGACTTTAGCTTCTCTCGAACTAGTAGGAGGAACTGTAATTATATATATATACATGTGTGTGAAATATAAGTATTGATATAACCTTATAATACTTAATTTTATAGGCCTGATCACCAACTCCAAGGGATAAGAGACATATTCTCAAGTAAAAGAAGAGAATTAATTGAACTTGGACTAATAGAAAAATCCAAAAAAAACGAACCCAAAAAGTTAGCTCGTGAGGATATTGATCTTAATTATAGTGCCGAAATGCTCATTGATCCATCGCCTCCTCCTCCTCCTCCTGTTGTGATTGCTACAAGCTCAAGGAGAAAGGAGAAATTGATTTCTTCCATAGTAAATACTACACCACTTGTTGATGATCAAGTTTCGAATCAGGACAACATTTCGAGTAGTAGTACTGGAAGGGGGAGAGGAAGAGGAAGAAGAAGAGGAAGTTCACAAAATAATGCTAATGATGTTGATCTGAGTAATGGAGATACGCATCTAGGAAGTTTAATCATTCCTCTTCATTCGAGCAAAGATGCTCAACATAAACAACAGGTACAATTGAAATCTATTTTATGTTTTAGTCATGACGAATCATAAAGCTGACCTTAACGTATTTGATATTGAGGGGGGGGGGGGAGAGATTGTAATAGTTGTAGTTATGTGGAAAAAATAATTCTTTTTTTTGGGACAAACTAAAATGAAAAATGCAATTTTAATTGATATAATCAGATAAAGGGAACTAATCAGCCAAAAAGTTCAAGCATTCCTCTTCTTTCGGGCAAAGCTACTCAACATAAACAACAGGTATGAATTAGTCATATGCTAAGTTGTTACTTTTAACATTGTACTTGAGTTGGATTGTTCTAAAATAAACTATACTTTTGAAGAATCCGACACACATTCATTGACATTTTTAAAGAGTCTGAATACCATAGGCCGATCATATGTTAGTATTAGGTAATTATTTCTTGTCTAGTCATTAAAGAGTTTGAACACCTAGTTAATGTTCAAGGTGAAAGTAATTGACTTGGTTGGAATTCGAGCCAAATCTAGGCTGGATTCTGTGAGTTCAACTGATATCAATACTTTTTATTCAAATTATGCACATATGTGGATCACACTCATTCTTAACATAGGTATATATAAGTTCTAAACATTTTGTTGACTGTTGGATCAAGATCGATGAGGCAGATCTATCCTCATCCAAAGGGAGTCAATTGACAACTCTTAACAAAAAATTACACTATATGTATACTATATGTTGAATTCTTGTTCATTTAATTTTTTTCTAAATACTTTGAATCTTCTTAGTGAATGAAAAGTGTAGTAACTCTTGTGATCACTTGTTGAAGGTTGAGAGTATTGCTTATGTTGTTGAGTCCTCAAAGAAAAACAAAAGTATTGAACCATTGGATGGGATCAATGACTTATGGGAACCATTGAACAAATTGGTAACAAAAGGTGACACCTTAGACAATTCAGAAGAGCCAGTTCCAAAGTTCATTAGTAGTACTCCACAATTTAATCTTGATGATTATGAAAATGGGGAAGACAATGATGATGATGAAGAAGATGATGAGTATGTGCCTTCACCAAAAGTTAAGGAACACAGAGTTAGACAACAAAATGTTGTTAAAAAATTAGATGTTATTCAAGCTATAGAAGCACCATCAAGTAGTAATAATAATAATAATGATAAAGGAAAAGGGAAAAAGGGACGACGTGGAAGAAAAAAAAAAGAAACAAATAATCCTCTTTCTCCTCCTCCTGTTAGCGGTGGTGGTGATGGTGATGGTGATGGTGATGGTGGTGGTGGAACAAATCTTAATGTGGCACAAGTTCAAGTTGCTATTGAGACAAAAGGAGGTACAATCAGTGGTAGTACAAGAGTAGTTAATGAAAGAGTACATCCCATTTGGTTCACTTTGGTTGCATGTGATAAACAGTGAGTTTAATTCTATGACTTTCAATTTTACGTATTACTCTTCTTTGTATTTCGATTTATGTGACAATAATTGACTAGATATGGTTGTTCCAGGACATGCCCTTTACCCTTACCACAAATTTCTTCCCGCTACATAAAGATCAAGTAAGTCTTTCATTACATTTAAATATTTACAAAAATATTATGTCCTCTATATATATATATATTCTCAAAGTTCTGGATGGAGAATAACACTGAACATATCTTACAACTATATAAGAAATGCTGCTCATTTATTTTTTTATTAAAACTGTAGTAGCCATTTTGGCATGCATAAATCAGTTTGGTAGAGGTAATTTTGTTTTTTTATTTTTGTTTGAGTTCTCTCTCAAAGGAAAGGAAGCCTTGACGTTATTGGTAAATTTGTTGCAATTTGATTAGGATATCACAACTTCGAGCTATAAAAACAACCCCTTACAGAAATGCGGAATAAAACTGTGTATAATGAACCCTAATGGTCTGGCCCTTCCTTGGACCTCATACAACGAGAACTTAATGGAAGTGTAACAACCCCCCCCCCCCCCCCCCCCCCCCGATTTTTTATTTTCTTTCATACTATATACATCTTTTTACTTTCCAAAATACTTGTTAACTTTAATGAATATGTTATACTTCTTTTCTGGTTAAATAGGGATGTGAACAAGTCGTCTTCCTACATAAAGAAGTACCTTGCACACAAATTGAGTCTCCAGAGTGAAGACGAGGTAATTAACTACTTATCATCTACCTTTTGCTTGACACGTGATTATTAATTTAAATCATAATAAATTGTCTTGTAGGTGGAGATTCACATGTTAGGAATGCAAATTCAACCTACTTTTTCCCTAAAAAATCTAGCAGAATTGTGGTTACGTGTAGGACCTAACTCTGGAAAAAATTTAGCAAAAGTTGGAGCTTCTGCCCAAGAATTTGTCATGGTTTTGAACTATTCTCGAGCACACTCATAGTTGAGTTAGTGCATTAAAAATGTACAATATTTCAGTTTCTCCTTTGCTTAAATATTCAAATTTTGCAAGGAGAAAACTTCTTGTTGCATTTTGTTAATTACCTTTCATTTGTATGTCTTTTGTAAACTCGATTTGATGCTTTTGAGTAACTTGTTTTGTACCTTATCTACCAGTTGTTTATTAAGAATTGTGTATGTGTGTTTTTACATAATTAAGTCAAAACTTAGTATACAAAATGTTCATAACTTGTAGCTAGTAGAAATTGAAACATTTTGGATAGTTCATTTGTACATAAAGGTTCATTTGAGATATCTTCTTAAATATGGAAGGATCTTTTCACTCATTAACAAAAGAACAGTAAATAAATGAGAATAAGAATCTTATTTCTCCTTTTGTGGGTTGGATTTAGGGGCAGAGCTAGAGGACCTATATAGCCATAATTCTTCCCCCGGTTCTACCTCCTACCTCCTTCTGCTATAGGGATCTATCCCATCAATCCCATCCGCAAGCTATCCATTTTAACCTATCTTTGTCTAGAAATATACGTCTAGTTCTCCCTCCACTTGCCTATCTCATTAGGAAATTGGGACAGTCTCCGATTTCAAAGAAAAAGTTGAGGCGAGAGCTATACCTTCTGTAATCGGAGCAATAACTGCTATAAAGTAAGGAGATGCGCATGAACAAATCCTGAAGCAAAGACTCGGAATGCTCCACACCTAAGTATACTCATTCAGACTCGCTTTTGTTCAATTTTTTTATATATATACACACTTTTTGGTGATATGGCTATCAGATACTTTTTTTTCAAAGTCTTTACGAAACCATCCATAAAGACATGGAGAACAATATTTATAGTCTCACCATGATCCATGTCACATTTTTTTGTAATTAGGTCACTCAACAAAAAATAGGCGATTTTCTCAATTTTTTATGTGTTGGCTCATGAATTTTTTGGTGATATGACTTTCGAGCACTTTTTTTCCAAAACATTTACAGAACCATCTGTAAGGACCTAAGGAACAATTTCTATAGCCTCACCATGATCCACACCACCTTTTTAGCATTTAGGGGCCACTCAATAGGAATTAGACATTTTTTTTCAGTTTCTTTATATGTTAGCACATGAATTTATTGGTGATATGACTTCTAGATATTTTTCCCCAAAACCTTTACAAAACCATCCGTAAGGACCTGTGGAACAATTCATATAGCCTCACCATGATCCACACCATTTTTTTCGCATTTAAGGGCCACTCAATATGAATAAGACAAATTTCTCAATTTTTCGTGTGTTTTAGCCCATAGATTTCTTGGTGATATGGCTTCCGTACAAATTTTTTTCAAAATCTTTATAATGCCATCTAGAAGCACCTCAGGAATAATCCTTATAGCCTTACCATAATCCACATTATATTTTAACATTTAGGGGTCACTCAACATGAATTAGACAAATTTCTAGGTTTTTCGTGTGTGTTAGCCCATGAATTTTTTGATGATATGAATTTCATACACTCTTTTTCAAAACCTTTACAAAACCATGTGTAAGAACCTGAGGAAAAATTCCCATAGCATCACCGTGATCTACACCAATTTTTTTAGAATTTAAGGGACAAATAATATATAGGAGTTAGATGATTTTCTAAGTTTTATGTGTGTGTTAGTGTCACGCCCTGAGCCTATACTCTTGATGTGGCCGTCATACGAGAACCATTGCTTGCCCCAAGCAAACCCTTGACCTGGTTTACTTACTCAGCGGGAGACTCTAAGCATTATTACAATGATCAAATGCATTTACTCAATTGTTAAATAAAATAACTTAAAATATTTAAAAGTCAATATTCAACTTTGCCAAAATGGCAACTCAAGTCTTAACATATGAAATGATAATGTAAAGACAACTGAACTACTAATTGTCTATAAAGCCTCTAAAACAAAGAGGGATGTCAGGATAGGACCCCCGATCATCCTAACAAATGAAAAGCTAAACAACTATGAAAAGGACCCTCCGGAAAGCAAGGAGGCTCACCAACTGACTCTGAGTGCTCAACCTGATCAACAAGGCGCTGGATGTTGATCCTGGTTACCTGCGTCTGCATCATAAGACGATGCATGCCAACTGGCATCAGTACACTGAATGTACGAGTATACGAGTTGGAATGATAAACATAACTTAAGCTTGAAAAAAGTCTGAAAGGAACACTTACCTTGGCTTTACTCAACTCATGAATAACTCAACTCAAAATGTAGTGTAAAACAACAATAATAGTGCAATTTATACAAAGCAGTTAGAACATTAAATAACAACTCAATTTGTTAAAGATATGCAATAACAAACTCAACTGAACTCATATATCAAAGTAATATAGTTTTTGTGGGAGTTTCTCTAACCGACAACCACCACTATGAGCCTAAGTGGTGATACAACGTCTTTCCCACGCTGCCAGAACTGTCCTATACTTTGCCGTCATATAGAACGCCTTAACTAAGTGGATCCACTAGTATATGCTAAAAGTATCTTAAGGAGTCATCTAAAATCTATGATCTTTTACTACCCAGGATGACTACATGGTTTATGGAGACGTGAGTTATCTAAACTCAAACTCGTCCCCATATCGGTGCTCAAAAGTACTCTCAAAATATACTTAGCTCATATGTTCGTAAAAATAAAACTCTTTCTTTGGTTTGATAATTACTCAAAAACTTAGCTTAAAAGCTCTTCTTGGAAATCTCAGTTTCCTTTCTTGCTCAAATGTGAAAATATTTTAACTCTTGGGAATACTTAGTTCCCGTATAATCTTTGAAGAATGAATTTTACTCTTACTTTTTACTGAAAACTAGCTCAAAGGCTCTTTTGGAAATCAAAGTTTCCTTTCTTCTTTAAACATTTACTCTTTTGGAATACATAGTCCCGATATACTCTTTTGAAGAAATGAACTTCAAACTTTACTCTTTACTCAACTCAAAACTCAAGTCTTAAAACAAAGTTAAAACATTTGTAAAAGACTTTTAGAAATCTTTATGAACTCCTCTTAACTTGACTCTTGACTTCTCTTGACTTGACTCTTAACTTCTCTTTACTTGATTCTTAACTTTTCTTGAATTGAATTATCTATTCAAGGATTGAGATTTGTGATAAGAAAGATCTCATGATGTTTAGGAATGATTTTAGATAGCTAAACATGAGAAATGATCAAGAAATCACTGCCTGGAAACTAGTCCACGACGCGGAGGTGTATTTAAATTTTGGTCGCGAAAATAATTTTTCAGGCAGAATGGTCCGTGACCACTCATCGATGCGAAGAGACTTTTTGCAAAATTTTGGGACACGTTCGCGACGCCGACAAGGGCTCCAGATTTGCCCGATTTTTTCCTTCTTTCGTTTTCCAATCCCAATTCACCTAAACTCGACTATTCTTCTCAATTTTTCTTTAGATTCAAATACCCAACATATGTACCCATGAACCTAACTCAAAACAACTCTAAAACTCGGTGTAAAGATCTCATAAACTTCTCAATTCAGCCTAATTCAAGAACGAAAAACAAATTCAAGAATACCATTCAAGATTCATCAACTTTCAACTTTCTAGAACTAACTTCGCTGAAATAAACGTGATTGGCACGAGGGTGAGCGAGCCCAACGCTATGAAAGACTCACATACCTCTTTAGGGATCAACCCTTGTCGAAATCCACAAGCTAAACCTTCAAGAACGATGAACTTTGCTCTTTCTCTTCTTTTCTCCTCTTGCGTTCTCTCTCCAAAAACCCTAGCGTAAATTTCCAATTGTCTAAATTGAACCAATTCAGTTTAGACCCCAATTTAATTGCTAAAAATGAATAAAATTAATTGGGTGGTGAAAAGACCATAATGCCCTTCTAAAATCCGGATTGGACTTTTCTCATTTGAACAGCCCAACTTCCAATGGGCATAACTCACTCATACGAACTCGGAATCGCGCAAATTCAGCGGTGTTGGAAAGATCATTCCAAGATCTTTTCTAAGATATCTGGAAACACACCTACCTCATCCTGAGATAGGAGTTATGGTTGTTTGAATTTGACCAAAAAACTCAAACTTAACTTGACCAATTTTCTAGATTTTTTATTATTTCCAAAAACACTCTTTCTAATTCTAGCTCTTTCTAGTTCTTTCAATTTGCGAGAAGTTACAATATCTCTCCCTTGGGAACATTCGTCCTCGAATGAGATTACTCTTAGTAGGCTAAGGGTGTAACATTTAACATTCAGCTCAAACACCCAACATGCAATGCAGATACAACATGCTAATCTTATAAATAAAAGCCAAGAAAAGGATTAATACCTTAATTTGGAACTTCTCCGGATTCAAAGATATGTGGATATCTCTTCTTTATATCTTCCTCAGCTCCCCAAGTAGCTTCCTCAACAAATTGGTTCCTCCAAAGAACTTTGACTGATGCTACCTCTTTTGTTCTCAACTTGCGAACTTGGCGATCTAGAGTCTGAATAAGAATCTTCTCATAAGACAAGCTATCCTTGATCCCAATATCTTCATTTGGTATAATCAATGAAGGATCACCCATGCACTTCTTTAGCATGGGATGTGAAATACCGGATAAACCGCGGCTAACTCTTATGGTAGTTCCAACTCGTAAGCTATATTACCAACCCTTTTCGATATTCTAGAAGGAACAATATACCAGGGACTAAGTTCCCCCTTCTTAACAAATCTCATAACACCCTTCATGCGTGAAACTTTAAGATATACCCAATCATCTACCTCAAACTCTAACTTCCTTCTCCTAGCATTAGTGTAGGATTTCTGACGATTCTGGGCTATTTTCAATCTCTCTTGAATAACTTTCACTTTTTCCATAGCTTGACGAACTAAGTCTGGTCCTATTAACCCAGCTTCACCAACTTTAAACCATCCAATATGAGATCTGCATCTTCTCCCATAAAGAGATTCGTAAGGAGCCATCTGGTTGCTAGAATGGTAACTATTGTTGTAAGCAACTCAATGAGAGGTAGGTGATCATCCCAATTACCCTTGAAATCAATCACACAATCCATCTTGATACCTTAAAACACTATCTCCCTCTTGTTCAAAAGCTATCACTTTTTGCTTATGAACACTTGCCGTTAATTCAAGCAATAAAGGATCTTGGTCTTGCTTATCTTTTACTTCTGACGCTAATGATGATTCAGCCCCATTCATCACCACTGCTCCTCCTTTTGTGGAATCCATTAGTCAAACTCCTAGCCGTGCAAGTCTATACACCTCTTTTGCTAACTCTTTCTTACCTTCCTCAAAATGGGCGGTACTACCCGTAGACAACCTGCTCAAGACATCAGCAACAACATTAGCCTTACCTGGGTGATAAAGAATACTCATGTCATAATCCTTGAGTAATTCAAACCACCTCTTTTGTCTGAGATTAAGCTTTTTCTGACTAAACACATACTGAAGACTCTTGTGATCGGTGAACGCATCCACATGAACACCATAAGGATAATGACGCCATATTTTCAAAGAAAATACTACGACAGCCAACTCTAGATCATGGGTGGGGTAATTCTTCTCATGAACTTTAAACTGTCTGGAGGCATAAGCTATAACTTTGCAATTTTGCATTAACACACAACCCAAGCCAACTCTGGACGCATCACAATATACAACAAAGCCTTGCGTACCTTTTGGTAAGGTCAACACTGGGCAATAGTCAACCTTTTTTTCAATTCCTGAAAGCTTTCCTCACAAGCTTCAGACCATTGAAACTTCACTGTCTTCTGAGTTAACTTGGTCAAAGGGGATGAAATAGATGAAAATCCCTCGACAAACCTTCTATAATATCCAGCCAACCCCAAGAAACTCATAATTTCAATTGGAGATGTGGGTGTAGGCCAATTTTGCACTGCCTCTATTTTGCGAGTGTCAACTCTAATTCCATCACCAGAAACTATGTGGCCCAAGAATGCCACGGACTCAAGCCAAAATTCACACTTAGAGAACTTGACATATAACTCTTTATCTTTTAAAGTTTGGAGAACTATTCTGAGATGACTAACATAATCTTCTTCATTCCTTGAATAGATTAGTATGTCATCAATAAAGACAATAACAAACATATCTAAATAAGGTTTGAATACTCCATTCATGAGGTCCATGAATGCTACAAGCGCATTGGTCAAACCAAAGGACATGACCAGATACTCATAATGACCATAATGGGTCCTGAATGCTGTCTTGGGAATATCACACTCCCTTACTTTCAACTGATGGTAGCCAAATCTGAGGTATATCTTAGAAAAGCAAGAAGCACCCTGAAGCTGATCGAAAAGATCATCAATTCTCGAAAAAGGATACTTATTCTTGATGGTAACCTTGTTCAACTGGCGGTAGTCTATACACATCCTAAGGGAACCATCTTTCTTTCTCACAAATAAAACTGGAGCGCCTCAAGGTGAGACACTTGGTCGAAAGAAACTTTTCTCTAGAAGATCCTTCAACTGCTCTTTTAACTCTTTCAACTCTGTTGGTGCCATTCTATATGGTGGAATAGAGATAGGATGAGTATCTAGAAGAATGTCTATGCCAAAGTCTATTTCACTCTCAGGAGGGACTCCGGGTAGATTATCTGGAAAGACTTCTGGAAACTCTTTTACTACTGGAACTGACTAAATATGAGGTATCTTAACACTAGAGTCACTAACTTGGACTAAGTAATAGACACACCCATTGGAAACTAACTTTGTCGCCTTAAGGTACGAATTAAAACGACCCTTAGGCACTGCTGAACTTCTCTTCAACTATATAATGGGTTCACTGGAAACTGGAACTTGAATACTCGAGTTCTATAATCTATTGATGCATAACAGGGATGAAGCCAGTCCATACCTAGAATGACATCAAAATCTACCATGTCTAACTTAACTAAATCAGCCATGATACTTGATGTTTGATGTAATCAAAGATACAACTTCGAATTCAAGTGCCAACGATCGCGTGTAGTAATATAACCCAACCAAATAGGATGTGGTCGAGTCCCAAAGGAGCGGTTAGTAATCGAGAATAAAAAAGAAAAGTAAAATTTATGTTCTAGTCAATCATAGCTATAAATATTTACGAGTAAAAACATGATAAATCAAGAAGTGACACGAATGTCAATTATCAATGGGAGGTTTGTATTCAACTAATAGACAAAAATAACAAGAATATAAAGATGTGAGATAGGGAGACGTGATTCTTGGGATGTGATAGGAACATGGGATTTACTAAACAACTGGGTAAATTGCTATTGATAGTAAATTGCTGAACATTTGTAACTAAGCTATACTTTAGTGGGGGTAAATTTTCTCTCGAACAATTTACCACGAATCAACTCGGTTTCTCTCGAACACCGAGTTGCAACAATTAAGCACAACATTTCCTTAGCTCATTCACTCTCTCGAGCTGAATGTGTGGGAGAAGGTTTAGGATTCACTCTCTCGAGTTGAACCCGCGATGACCCAATAACCACATGATATTGATTTAGTAGTTTTGGTTTTAAAACCTCTCTCTCGAGCAAGTCAAAAACACTAAGATGAAATCGTATTTGCAACTACAATCCCATTAAGTTCAAACACAACTACTAAACAAAATCACATTTAAACAGCAAATAGACTATCAATGAGCAATACCCAACAGTAAATTTAACCCATATTCAAATAATCACACCTCAAGAATTGGGGTTATAGCTAGACACGATAAAGAGATAGAAATCGATACAAAAAAGTGTTTTCATCAAATGGGTACAATAAATAATGTCTTTAAACACGTCTAAGATGCAGATTTTTTGATGGCCACTTCCAATCTCTTGGAGATGAAAACCTTTAAAACCTTCAAAGCTCAAGAATAATGTCTCCCAAAAGTCCTAAGAACTCAAACTGAAAATATTCTAAAAATCAGTAACAATTCACTACAACTTGTTACTAAGCTACAAAATTAAATCGGTATTTATAGTTTTCGAAATTTTATATTGCGAAGGATCACTCGGCATAGTTAGTTGGGATTGCCGATGCACTCAGTGATCTGCCCTTTGGTCTGGTTCATCGCCTTTCAACTTTTTCCTTCAACATCTTCGCGTTTTGAATCATTGGGCGATATGGTGCTGCTTCACGAAACTATTCAGCGACGCGCCGACTTCTCCCTTTCATCGCCAACTTGATCTTTTCCTTCAGGGCTCTGCACACTGGAACATTAGGCGAGATTAAGGTCGTTCGGTGGTTCGCCCAATGGCTTCGGTGATCCTCAGGCTTTCTTTTCTTCATTCATTCAGCTGCCTTGTTCCTTTTTGTTCCATAGTGTCCATGCTTTATCTCTACTCCAAATACCCGAAAATCAAGGATTTACATCAGTTTTTGGGACAAAATATACATTTGAGGACACTAAATCCATTAAAACAAAACCCTAAAAGAGTTTAAATCGTGGACTCATCAACACCCCCAACTTAAACCTTTGCTTGTCCTTAAGTAAAACTCAAGTTCAGCAGTTCAAAAAGGTTGTCTCAAACAGTGCTATACAAGACTTAATCATGAATGCACACAAAAAGTCTCAACTTACTTGCGCAATGATCAATTGTGCACTCAAAGATTCAAGTTGCGACTCACCATTACCAAAGAATCTCAAGCTCAATATACTTGCTTCAAATGCTAGTTCAAGCTCAACAAAGGTATTCAAATGCCCTCACACAAAGAATGATTCCATATTTACTCAATGGTTCAATCAATTTAAGTTCCGGAATCAAAATCAACACTCACACTCAAAAAGATAAACACAATGCATGATTTCACCCATAAGTATGCCCTTATTTTCTAATTGATTTTTGCTTCAGCTCATTCAAGATCAAAAGTTCTTTTCAAGGCTTGTAACGGGGTTTAGTGTAATGTTATGGTCATTTAGGCTTATAGGCTGGAAATTCTCATGAAATGTGACGTGAACAACACCTTCTTTCCTTTTCTTTATCAATTTCATTCAAGCTAAAAAATCACCATTTATTTATCTTTCATGAGTCATTGGGAACCTTATTTTCTTTGTATTTTCACAACTTTTTCTTTCTTTTTCTTTCTCAATCCTTTCTTTTTTTTTTTTCTTTTTTTTTTATATAGAGGAGGTCCATTTTTCTCAAAACATGGGCATGATGGACTTTGTTGCATTTACTTGATTTGCCTTCTCTTTTCACCACACCCCTACTTAGGCTTTTGGCCTAAGTTGGCTATTCAAACAAACCACAGATCACGAGGATTATAGTTAATGGAGAAGGAGAGGTTACAATGTTACCAAGTTTCTTCCAAGAAAAGGTCAAGGCTCAAAGGGTGCTCAAAAGAGTTTGTCACTCCACGAGCATACACCCTGGACGTGGCCGGCACTCGAAGACCATTTCTGGCCCCCAAGCGAACCCTTGGCCTGGCTTTCTTTACCCAACGGAAACTTAACTCAACAACATAACTCAATACAATGAAAGGTTATAAAACAACCAACTGATAACATCTGCCAAAAGGCAACTCGAGTCTCAAAAATAGAATATTATATATACACCAATGAGAGACTCAACACTAACTAACTGACGGTCTATGAAGCCTCTATAATACTGAGATAGATGTTGGGACAGACCCCGCAACGTCCTAATAAAACAAAACTAAGAGAACAAAACAACTGAGTCCTCCGGAAAGCAAGGAGGCTCACCACTGACTCTGGAGTGCTCAACTGGATCAATGGCGTGCTGGATGCTGATCCTGGGTACCTGTGTCTGCATCATAATAAGATGTAGGCCAACTGGCGTCAGTACATGGAATGTACAAGTATGCGAGCTGGAAAGCTAAACCACAACTTTAGCTTGAAAGGAGTACACGAGAACACTTACATTGTCTTTGTACGACTCATGAATCACTAAACTCAATATACAAAGCAATAAGACACATGCAATATATAAAACTTGTAAAACAGTGTAAACAGCTTAACTCGTTAATGATAAAACAATAACAAACTCAACTTTACTTATATAAAAGTAATATAACTTTAGTGGGAGATTCTTTAACCGACAACCACCACTATGAGCCCCAGTGGTGATACACCATTTTACCTCACATTGCCCAAGGACCATCCTATACCTTGCCGTGATATAGGACCTTACTTTAACTTAGTGGATCCACTATCTTAATCTTACGTGGTCATCTAAAAAGAATGACCCGTCAAGTCCCATGTTGGCGCATGGTTCTTATGGAGAGTTGAGTTAGTATGAATTCGTGTCCCCAATTCGGTGCTCAATACTACTCCCAAAAATACTTTGGCTCATATGTGTCTTTAAACACATCTTGCTTTAGTTGAGGTAATTACTTAAAACTTAGCCCAAAGGCTCTTTTGGAAAACATGGTTCCTCTCTTACTCAAATGTAAAAAAAACATTTATAAACTTCTTTGGGAATACTTAGTTCCCTAATAGCTTTTGAGAACTGAACTCCACTTTAAACTCTTGACTTAACTTGAAACTCGATACTCTTTACTTGACTTGAAACTCGAACCTTAAAACGAAGTTAGAACGTTCAATAAAGACTCTTGAACAACTTTGAAAACTTACTTTGACTTACTTCTTTAACTTCTAGACTTGACCCTTATCTTCACTTGACTTGATCCTAACTCGCCTTGAATTGGATTATGGATTCAAGGTGTATAATCACACGTTTATGAATGACTCATTGACGTTTAGAAGTACTTTGGAGTGTTGGAAACGACTAGGAAACATA
This sequence comes from Solanum verrucosum, assembly GCF_900185275.1. Classification (NCBI taxonomy): domain Eukaryota; kingdom Viridiplantae; phylum Streptophyta; class Magnoliopsida; order Solanales; family Solanaceae; genus Solanum; species Solanum verrucosum. The sequence goes on from NW_026020398.1 coordinate 828,429, forward strand.
GGTACAATACCAAGGAACATGCATGAGAAAGTGTGAAATAAATGGGAAACTTGGCGTCCTTGGCGCTCTGCAAGGCACGGCGCACCAGCCCTCGAAGCTCAGAAGGACTGCTGGGGCGCACTGCTAGGTGCGGCGCCCCAAGGGAGAAAGTTCAGAAGCTCTTTTGGGGCGCGCTGGCAGGCGCGACACGCCACCCCTTTCCCCAGAAAACTCGACTTTTCTTCTTCATTTTTCCAACTCTAAACCTCTTTAACTTCATTGGTTCTAGCCCCAAACACTTAGAATCATAAACCCCTCAACATACAAAAGATCTCAACTCAAAAACACAACCGGAAACAAGTCCCAAATCAACAAGAACTTCAACACAATCACAACCAACAACTTCAACAAATACAATCAACAACTTCAACATACATAATCAATCTTTTCTCGAAATTGAACAATTGGCGTGTGGGGGAAAGAACCAAACCAACACTATGAACTCACATACCTAGTAGGGATCACCCCCAACGATATCCATGACTATCTTTGACGAAACCTTACTTGATCTTCTCTTTCTCCTCTTCTTCTCCTCTTCACTCTCAAACCCTTACTCTCACTCTTTAAAATGGGACAAACTGATCTAAAAATCAGTCTAACACAACAATATAACAAAAAGAATTGGTTGGGGAAAAGACCAAAATACCCTTAAAACTTTCGGACTAACTTCCCTGCCAACTGCCCAACTTTCAAAGGGAATAAATCCCTAATACGAACTCGGAATCGGGCAAACTCGGTGGCGTTGGAAAGACCATTCCACGAACTTTGCAAACATAACTGGAAATACACCTAACTCATCCTGAGCTAGGAGTTATGACTGTTCAAAGTTGGCCAAAAACAAAACTCACTTTTTCCCATACTTAACCAAATTCCCAGATTTTTAATTCCTTCCAAAAATGACTATTTCCAATTCTAAGCCTCTTCATAGTTATTTCAAATTGTCGGATGTTACAGAGGTTCACACAGTCACAAGGTAAGCTGCAAAGGAGGTATAATTTCAAATTGGTTCACACTCTTTAAAGTTGCCTAAGATCATCTCAAGAAATTGCATCACTTAGTCAACAGGACCAACAGGGAAAATTCTGGGTGTCACCATTCATGGTTCATGACAAGCTCATCACACAAGGCATTGACACCAAAGTCAAACAAGACTACACACTTTCGCTAGTGTGCAATGTTCATCACAAAAGAACTCGATTCGATAATTGGCTAGTCACAACGAGATGCAAAGAGTTCACATATTGTCTATGCAATTTCAATTGGCCTCGTTGTAGCTGCGCATTCATTTACGTTCGATTATGGGCACTATTTAAGTCATTGGTATTGATCAAAACTAATACTCAAATTTGCAAGAGAACGGCCACATTCAACACATACAAGAGGTGGCAAATTTTTTTCGAAAAGGTAAAAAATCATTTACAATTAATAGCAAGGAGCCACAAGCTCAAACCTTTCACAAAAAGCAGTGTATGACATAAATTTAGCTTAAAGCCCAATATATAATCAAGACACGAATCACGAATAGCACACAAATGTGGGCCTCACCCCACCACAAATAAACGCATTTGTTCTCAAATGTAAACGAAATAATATCCAGAATTTAAAACAAAGAAAGACAGAGCGGGAGGTCAAGAAGGTATCCTGTCTAAGTAGTCACTGTTTGGGCACCAGTGCCCAGAGTCATCTCAGAAGTGCCAGCTCCACTAGAGACAGAAAAAGGTGTATTTGCTAAGGAAGCCTTCACAATCGCATCTACCATGGTTACTTCAGTCTTAGTCGGGTCCTTTAGATATTCTGCCTCGATCCTTCGGATATCGAGAGAGGATGTGGGAATCACTTCACATCTTTCTTGGTATCTCTAGGTACCCGAGCCCGTCTGCATAGCTCGGTGATTAATACCGGGAAAGAAAGAGAGGTATGGCGCTGCTTGGCACGCATAAAAATCTCTGAAGCACTGATCATCCCCAAATTTAGTCTCGTCATATCGATGATGCAACCCAGACAAGCTGCGTTGGCATGGCGGAGTATGGACTCATTCTGGGATAACATAATGGTATTGCTGATGAAGCCAAACCAGAATCGTGCAACGATGTTCAGATCCTTCTTTTCAATAGGTGCTCCAATATCGAGCCATTTTAGAGCACCGTCAAATATTAACGGGGCCAACCATTTCTTCATGTTCTCCATAGTTTTTGTTCTAATCATATGTTGACAGTCGTCTTCAATGTCATTTGAGCACTCCAGAACTGCATTAATTGCATCAACATCACACTTCACTCTTTTACCTCTAACGACCACGTAGCCAACTGGTTTGAAAGCAGTTGTTTGCTTCTGTGGTATCAAGGTTTCATAAGAGGCATAAAACTCCCTAACCCAATTTGGAATATACAGGTCACGTGGTTTGGTGAAAATCTGGAACTTGTGAGATTTCAAGCAATCCATTATCTCTGGGTACCTGTCGATAACCCCATCCGTTTTTCCTCAAGGATCGTCGTCAGCCCCTCTGTCTTTAATCTTTTCACTGACTTGGACGGAGGACCCTGTACAGGAAGTGCCAGCACCATTGCTTGTTTTGGGATTGGAGGAGTAAGAGTAGTAGGCTGAGGATTCCTGATCCTAGATGGATCATTCATCTTTTTAGATTATAACTCCGCCCTCTGTGCTATGACAAACTCATCATCCTCAGACTCTATAGTTTGAGGCTCCTGATGCTCATCATCACCCTCAGATGGGGTGAGGTAAGTGGCATAAATGCCATCACTGTCGGAGCTTACTTCCGGTGACGCAGGTACTTTGCCTTTACCATTTCCTTTCTCACCAGTTGTGGAAAGTTTTGCGGCTTTACCTCTGCATGCAGCTGCACCTACATTGAGTGTAATCCCCTTTGCTTTCCCTCGGGGTGACATATTTCTTCCTGCAACTTTAGATCTAGCCATGTTTGCAAAACATCGGGAAAAGTTAAAACAAGCTTAATCAAATTCATAAAAACACGGTTGCAGAAAGACTCGCCGAATCAGTCGGCGAGTCGCCAAATTGCTTTGGCGAGCTAGGTCGGTCTCACCGACAAGATTGGCTTAAAAGTTGTGACAAACTGGCAATGGGAAAGGCTTTTCGGTGAATCGTCGACAACATTCGGCGAGCAATGTTTCGCTCGCCGAAAGTTCATGTGCAAATAGGGTTCAGAGGTTCAGACAAAGGGTGATCAAGAATACCTTCAGTGAGACCCCGAGTGCTTTTGGCGACCTGAGGCTTCTCGCCGAAAGTTACAGAACCAATCATCAAATAAAGCACGAAATTAAAGGCGAGATGGGGACATTAGGCGAACCGCCGAGTGGTTCGGCGAGCTTGACCCAGCTTGCCAAACGGCCCAACATGTTTTTTTTTTTCAACCCAACTTCTCGAATTCAACCCCGCAACCCCTGAAAACAAAAAATCAAAGCATGCACTAGTTAAATTAAGCTCAGACCCATAGCATCCATCACCCCGAGATACTCCGACTTCTCCCAATTTTGCCAAATTTGGCCATTTGATGACTTTTTCCCTTAAGAATGGTGTCACCCACTTTATCGTTGTGCATTTTATGCCATTTAGCACAAATACGGGTCAATCAGACTTCTCCAACCAATCTAACCAACACGCAAGCACAACCCCACAAGATTGTACCACATTCCACACATAAGAGCACAAAAAAATGACAATATAAGCATTACAGGCAAGATTAATGATTCAATTCAGTCATTTAAACACTCTAACTGTATCAGAGAGGCTCAACACACATCACTAAGATAAGATCATTGCAAATGAGTACAAATTCAAATAAACTAAACTCAGGGTTTGGAAAACCAACCTTAGTTGTCGATTAATACGGACTGAAAAGCTAGGCTGCAATGTAATCCAAATCCAAGCACCAATCGATCAACTAAAATACTTATTGAGTGCAAAAATATCGAAAATACTAGATGGGTGCGAGTTTGAGAAGATGAAGAATGAGGTAAATTGAAAGAATTTCAAATTTAAACCTTTGGCAATTGAATAAACCGTCCAGATTTCACCCATTCGGCGACGTTAGTCACGCTCACCGACCCACTCGGTGACACACTGAGTGTTCACTTATCTCGCCGAGTTTTACAAGCCCTCCGTTTAATGTAGGGGTCCAAACGGCAGTTAACATCAAGATCGTCGTCCTGGTCGGCGATTTGCCAATGATTTCCTGGGCTCGCCGAGTTTTACAGACTCTACATTAAAATTGTCTTGAGTCTAGCGGCAATTTAGGTCGGGGTTGTCGACATCTTCAGCGATGCGCCGTCTGAAACTTTTAGCTTGCCAACTTGTAATTTTCAACCACTTCCCACACTTTAATCTACACAATCAATACACCATTATTTCTAAAACAAAAATAAGGCAATAAAGGGTTTTGGGTTGCCTCCCAAACAACACGTTAGATAACGTCGTGGCACGATGCAAGCCAACACGTAAACTCCACTCTTGGGGTTAGCCATAACATCACTTGGCAATCCCCTGTTTTGTTGTGGGTCTAACTGAGGCATCACATGACCCGTAAGGTTCTCGAGCAGCAGGATCGATCTGGAATGAGAACCAATCATCTGTTTCATCACTTCGTGCTCTCCTTCATCTCTTTCAACACCCTATCATGCTCATTCACCTTGTAGAAAATGATCGAGAGCATTCCTTCGACATGTTTACCCTCATTGCCCTTAGCCCTTTTTCTCTCATGAGAAGGGATGTATTTGTCCTTCCTTTTGCATTGGACTTCAATGTCCACTATCTTTTTGGCCAACTTATCCATCTGAGTCATCAGTGCGGCCAACATGAAGTCCTTCTCTACTTTGTGGTTTATTTCAGCTATGTTATCAAGCAAGTGGGCTGCTATCACATAGGGCTGTTGTGTAATACCACCCAGAATGAGTTGGTCAGCCGATACCTTGTTTCTTGGACCAAGACTTCTGTAAAATAAATCCAGGAGGACTATATCGGGAATATCATGAGTTGGGCATTGAACTAGCAGTTCTTTAAACCTTGCACATGCCTCATGAATCCGTTCACCCTCAAATTGTTTGAAGGTTAGAATGCAATCCCTGAACATCATTACTTATAGTGGAGGAAACTCAATTTTCTCGCGAGTACTGCTCGACATACCCACCTCCTCTATTTCAAAGCTCAAACAAGCAAAACACAATGCTAAAAATTAAGTAACTTTTACTATAATAAACAAGAACAAGATCTAAGTTAACTAAAAATTCTCAAGTAACACCACTCATCGGCAGCGTCACCATTTTGATGTTTGATGTAATCAAAGACACAACTTCCAATTCAAGTGACAACGATCGCGTGTAGTAATATAACCCAATCGAATGGGTTGGGGTCGAGTCCCAAGGGATCGGTTAGTAATCGAGAATTAAATAGAAAAGTAAAATTTATGTTCTAGTCAATCATAACTATAAATATTTACGAGTAAAAGCTTGATAAATCAAGAAGTGACACGAATGTCAATTATCAATGAGAGGTTTGTATTCAATTAATAAACAAAAATAGCAAGAATATAGAAATGAGAGGTAGGGAGACGGGATTCTTGGGATGTGATAGGAATATGAGATATAATAAATAACCGGGTAAATTGCTATTGATAGTAAATTGCTAAACAGTTGTAACTAAGCTAGACTTTAGTAGGGGTAAATTTTCTCTCGAACAACTTACCTTGAATCAACTCGATTTCTCTCGAACACCGAGTTACAGTAATTAAGCACAACCTTCGCCTTAGCCCATTCACTCTCTCAAGTTGAATGTGTGGGAGAAGGTCTAGGATTTACTCTCTCGAGCTGAACCCATGACGACCCAATAACCACATGCTATCGATTTAGTAGTTTTGGTTTTAAAACCTCTCTCGAGCAAGCCAAAAACACTAAGATGAAATCATATTTGCAACTACAATCCCATTAAGTTCAACTATAACTACTAAACGAAATCGCATTTTAACAACAAATAGACTATCAATGAGCAATACCTAACAGTAAATTTAACCCATATTCACATAATCACACCCCAAGAATTGGAGTTCTAGCTAGACATGATAAAGAGATAGAAATCGATACCAAAAAGTGTTTCCATCAAATGGGTACGATAAATAATGTCTATTAACACGTCTAAGATGAAGATTATTTGATGCCCACTTCCAATCTCTTGGAGATGAAAACCTTCAAAGCTCAAGAACAATGTCTCCCAAAAACTTTAAGAACTCAAACTGAAAATATTCTAAAAATCAGTAATAATTTGCTACAACTTGATACTAAGCTACAAAATTAAATGGGTATTTATAGTTTTCAAAAATTTGTGTTGCGAAGGATCACTCGGCAATCCTCCCTTTGGTTTGGTTCATCGCCATTCAACATCTTCGCATTGTGAATCATTGGGCGATATGGTGTTGTTTTGCGGAACTGTTCGGCGATGCACCGACTACTTCCTTTCATCACCAACTTGATCATTTCCTTCAGGGCTCAGCACACTGGAATATTAGGCGAGATTAAGGCCGTTCGGCGGTTCGCCCAATGGCTTCGGTGATCCTCAGACCTTCTTTTCTTCGTTCTTTCAGCTGCCTTGTTCCTTTTTGTTCCATAGTGTCCATGCTTTGTCTTTACTCTAAATACCTAAAACTCAAGGATTTATATCAGTTTTGAGGGCAAAATATGCATTTGAGGACACTAAATCCATTAAAACAAAGCCGTAAAAGAGTCCAAATCGTGGACTCATCAGTACTCTTGTGATTGACGGAAATGGAACAATCACGATAGACTCTTTCTGCTAGAATTGACTCACCATCAGGTGTAGAAACACTGAAGGCTCAAGAAGTTGCCTAGGAAGAACATCAAAATGAAGACTTGGATCCTATCAGCGACAACATCTGGTGAATCCTCTTGCTCTAGGTGACTAGTGATAGCATAAAGATAGTTTAATTTTCTGTCTGCCCTTGAAGTAGCTCATCTAGATGCAGCTCTATCTGGTAGAGCAACTGAAGAAGACTGGGTTCTATTGCCCCCATTACCATTACTTTGTCTGCTCTTAGAACACCCTCTCATAAAATGACCGTTCTGGCCACACTTGAAGCAACCAGTGGAGCCATCATGACACACCTCTGAGTGGCTCCTACCACACTTAGCACATGCAGGAGTCTTAGTACCCCTTTGTACCTTACTACCTTGCGAATGCGCAGGTCTTGCTCTGAAATTTTGGGAATTCTTACTATTGTACTCACATTTGTTCCTTGGTGCGGTGCACTAGCAGATGATGGAGCAGGTCTTTTCTGCTTACGTTGGAAAGAAGACTGGTTCACATTACTCTTTTGCTGCCCGGATTCATTCCTTGATGTATTAGCTTTCTTATTCTTGAACTATTCTCTATCCTTCAGCTGGTCCTTCTCAACTTGTTGCACATGGACCATCAACATTGTTATGCCCATGTCACCTATTAGCATGGATGCCTTACTTTCCTTACCTGAAAGACGAGGCAACCCAACAACAAATTAACTCATACTGCTCATCATGTCATCAACCATCTATTTGCTTCTCTTAGCTCACGGGGAAAGAACGCCCTATGAAAGCACTCTCAAAACAGTCCCACTCACAATCGGTTACGCGCAAGCACGAGTTAGAAAGAATCTTTGTAGAGATAAAACTCTAACGCACGAAATGAGTATAAAAAGTGAAGGAATTTCATTAATGTTCCAGCCTCTTAATTATAGATGTTGCGCGCTTCACACCGATAACTAGGACTCTACAGACACGACTTCATAGATTCCCTAGGACTCTTGAACTTTGTACTCTGATACCAAATTTGTCACGCCTCGAGGTTACACCCTCGGCGTGGCCGACACTAGAGAACCATTGTTATCCCTAAGCGAACCCTTGATATGGCTTACATGCTCAATGGAAGACCCTAATCATTATTACAATGATCAAATGCACTTACTCAATTGTTAAATAAAATAACTAATAATATTTAAAAGTCAATATTCAACTTGGCCAAAATGGCATCTCAAGTCTTAACATATGAAATGATAATTTAAAGACAATTGAACTACTAACTGTCTATGAAGCCTCTAAAATAAATAGGGATTTGGGACAGGACCCCCGATCATCCTAACAACTGAAAAGCTAAAAAACTATGAAAAGGAGGCTCCAAAAAACAAGGAGGATCACCAACTAACTCTGAGTGCTAAACCTGATCAACGAGGCACTGGATGCTGATCCTGGTTACCTGCGTCTGCATCATAAGACAATGCAAGCCAACTAGCATCAGTACATTGAATGTACGAGTATATGAGTTAGAATGCTAAACATAACTTAAGCTTGAAAAGAGTCTGAAAGGAACACTTACCATGGCTTTACTCAACTCATGAATAACTCAACTCAAAATGCAGTGTAAAACAACAATAATAGTGCAATTTATACAAAGCATTTAGAACATTAAATAACAACTAAATTTGTTAAAGATATGCAATAACAAACTCAACTTTACTCATATATCAAAGTAATATAGTTTCTATGGGAGTTTCTTTAACCGACGACCACCACTATGAGCCTAAGTGGTGATACAACGTCTTGCCCACGTGCCAGAACTGTCATATACTTTACCGTCATATAGAACGCCTTAACTAAGTGGATCCACTAGTCTATGCTAAAAGCATATTAATGAGTCATATAAAAAGTATGATCTTTTACTACCCATGATGGCTACATGATTTATGGAGACGTGAGTTATCTGAACTCAAACTCGTCTTCATATCGGTGTTCAATACTACTACCAAAATATACTTAGCTCATATGCTTGTAAAAACAAAACTCTTTCTTTGGTTTGAGATAATTACTCAAAAACTTAGCTTAAAAGCTCTTCTTGGAAATCTCAGTTTCCTTTCTTGCTCAAATGTGAAAATAATTTATCTCTTGGGAATACTTAGTTCCCGTATAATCTTTGAAGAATGAACTTTACTCTTACTCTTTACTGAAAACTAGCTCAAAGGCTTTTTTGGAAATCAAGATTTCCTTTCTTCTTTAAATGTGAAAACATTTACTCTTTGGGAATACATAGTCCCAATATAATCTTTTGAAGAAATGAACTTCAAACTTTAATCTCTACTCAACTCAAAACTCAAGTCTTAAAACAAAGTTAAAACATTTGTAAAAGACTTTTGGAAAACTTTATGAACTCCTCTTAACTTGACTCTTGACTTATCTTGACTTGACTCTTAACTTCTCTTGACTGGACTCTTAACTTTCCTTAAATTTAATTATGGATTCAAGGATTGAGATTTGTGATAGGAAAAATCTCATGATGTTTAGGAATGAATTTAGATAGCTAAACATGAGAAATGATCAAGAAATCACTGCGTAGAAACTAGTCTGCGACGTGGAGGTGTATTTAAATTTTGGTCACGAAAATAATTTTTCAGGCAGAATGGTCCGTGACCACTTCGCGGCGCAAAGAGACATTTTGCAAAATTTTGGGACACGTCCGCGACGCGACAAGAACTCTAGATTTGCCCAATTTTTTCCTTCTTTCGTTTTCCAGTCCCAATTCGCCTAAACTTGATTATTCTTCTCAATTTTTCTTTAGATTTAGATACCCAGCATATGTACCCATGAGCCTAACTTAAAACAACTCTAAAACTCGACATAAGGATCTCAGAAACTTCTCAATTCAACCCAATTCAAGAACGAAATATAAATTCAAGAACACCATTCAAGATTCATCAACTTTCAACTTTCTAGAACGAACTTCGCTGAAATAAACGTGATTGGCGTGAGGGTGAATGAACCCAACGCTATGAAAGACTCACATACCTCTTTAGGGATCAACCCTTGTCGAAATCCACAAGCTAAACATTCAAGAACGACGAACTTTGCTCTTTCTCCTCTTTTCTCCTCTTGCGTTCTTTCTCCAAAAACCCTAGCGTAAATTTCCAATTGTCTAAACTGAACCAATTCAGTTTAGACCCCAATTTAATTGCTAAAAGTGCATTAACTTAATTGGGTGGTGAAAAGACCATAATGCCCTTCTAAAATCCAGATTGGACTTTCCTCATTTGAACATCCCAACTTCCAATGGGCATAACTCACTCATACAAACTCGGAATCACGCAAACTCGGTGGCGTTGAAAAGATCATTCCAAGATATTTTCTACTATATCTGGAATCACACCTAACACATCCTGAGCTAGGATTTATGGTCATTTGAAGTTGACTAAAAAACTCAAATTAACCAATTTTCCAGTTTTTTTATTATTTCCAAAAATCACTCTTTCTAATTCTAGCTCCTTCTAGTTCTTTCAATTTGCGAGATGTTACAGTTAGCCCATGAATTTTTTGGTGATATGACTTTGAGACACTTTTTTCAAACCTTTACAAAACCATGCATACGAACTGGGGGAACACATAATATTGCCTCACCATGATCCACACCACTTTTTTTTTAGCATTTTGGGGTCACTCAAAAGGAATTAAGTGATTTCTTAGTTCTATATGTGTGTTTGCCCATCGATTTTTTGGTGATATGACTTCCAGTCACTTTTTTTTTTACAGAACCATCCGTAAGGACTCGGGGAACATTTACTATAGCCTCACCATAATGTACACCACTTTTTTTAGCATTAAGGGGCCACTCAATAGGGATTGGGTGATTCTCTTAGATTTTCATGTGTCTTAAGCCCGTGAATTTTTTGGTGATATGGCTTTTGAGAATTTTTTTTCCAGACACTTTATAGAACCATCCATAAGGACTTGGAGAAAAATTCATTTAGCTTCATCATGATCCACACCATATTTTTTAGCATGAAGGGACCACTCAGCATGGATTAAATGATTTTCTCAGTTTTTCGTATGTGTTAGCCCATGGATTTTTTGGTGATAAGGATTCTGGGAAATTTTTCTCCACAACCTTTATTGAACCATCCATAAGGACATGAGAATTAATTCTTATAGCCTCACCATGATCCACACCACTTCTTTTAAAATTAAGGGGTCACTGAATGGGCATTAAACAATTTTCTTAGTTTTTTGTGTGTTAGTGCATGGATTTTCTTGTGATATGACTTTCAGACACTTTTTTCCAAAACCTTTGCAGAACCATTTGTGAGGACTTGGGGAACAATTAATATAGCCTCACCATGATCTACACCACTTTTTTAGCATATAGGGGCCACTCAACAAAAAATAGGTGATTTTTCTCAATTTTTCGTGTATAACGTCCATTGATATTTTTGGTGATATGACTTCCGAACACTTTTTTTCTAGAACCTTTATAGAACCATCTGTAAGGAATCAAGAAACAATTCCTATACCCTCACCATGATTCACGCCACTTATTTTTAGCATTTATTGGTCAATCAACATGAATTAGGAAATTTTCTCAAATTTTTGTGTGTATTAACCTGTGGAATTTTTGGTGATATGTCATCCGGGTAATTTTTTTCCAAATCCTTTATAGGACCACTCGTAAGGACCTGAAAAACAATATCTATATCCTCAACATGATCCATACCACTTTTTTCACATTTAGGGTCCACTCAACAAGAATTAGGCGATATTATCAATCCACTCTTTTTTTAGCATTTAGGGGCCACTAACCAAGTATTAGAAGATTTTCTTAGTTTTTTTGTGTGAGCTAGCCCACAGATTTTTGGGTGATATAGATTTAGAGCACTTTTTTTTCAAAATCTTTACAGAACCATCCGTAAGGATATGGGGAACAATTCCTAAAGCTTCACCATGATCCAAACAACTTTTTTTAACATTTAGGTTTCACTCAACATGAATTAGTAGTTATCTCAGTTTTTTTGAAATTATGTTCTAGATTTTTTAGCGATATGGATTCCGAAGACTTTTTTTTTAAATCCTTACAAAACCATCTATAAGGACTTGAGGAACAACTTATATATCATCACGATAATCCACACCATTTTTTAGTATTTAAGAGCTACTCAACATGAATTAGACAAGAACCTTTGAGAGCTAATCTTAACAACATAGGAGGAAGTCCACCAATAGAGGATATTAATCACCTAGAGTAGGAGAAGGAGAAAACCACTGTTGGGGGTCACAAGGAAGAACATTTTCAGAGGGTGGATGGATTAAGGGAGAGAGGAAGTTGAAGATACTGATTAGGACACCCTATTTTGAGGGGTCTTGTATTATAACCTAGTTTGGTCACTTTTGAGCTGATCAGGATGTTTTGTTGCTTTGGTAGTGTACTTATTTGAGCCCACTATTTTAGATGATATAATAAAGGATCTCGAGTACAAATTTGTTTTTAAGAAAAAAAAATTGAATTAAGCGATTTTCTCAATTTTTTGTGTGTTAGCCCATGAATATTTTGGTGATATGACTTTCGGATAATATTTTTGCGAAACCTTAATGTAATTTTCTATAAGGATTTGGGGGAGCAGTACATATAGTCTCACCATTTATAGAGTGATTTTTGGGCATTTAGAGGCAAATTTACAAGAATTAGGCGATTTTCTTTTTTTCCTTGTGTGTTTTTCTTGAATATTTTGGTGATGACTTTTGGGCAATTTTTTTGTGAACCCCTTACGGAACCCTCATTAGGGAGTAGGGAGTAGGGATTTGGGGGAGCAGTACATATAGTCTCACAATTTTCAGAGTGATTTTCGGACATTTATGGGTCAATTTAAAGGAATTGGGAGATTTTCTCTATTTTTCGTGTGTGTTAGCCCATGATATTTTTGTGATATGACTTCCAAACGATTTTTTTGTGAGATCTTTATAGAACCCTCGTGAAGAGTTAGGGAAGCAGTATGTACAATCTCACCATATTTCGTCACAAATATTTGACAACTCCTAAATGTAACACAGTGCTTAGAGTCACGAGTAACCTCAAGCTAACCCATTATACTTGCATAGTCATGTTAAACTAAATATAGAATGAATATGGCTGAGTGGAAGTATAATTATTGAATACTAGTTCAATACAATTTTTGAACAAAATTTTGTATACAACAATTATAATGTAAAAAGAATTTGGAATAGAATGGACTGAATACAACAACTCTAAATGACTATCTATTAAGCCTCTACTAATACAAATTATAATAAGTCAAGACATAACCCTGTCAATACATGTAAATAGAAATAACATACTAAAACTACAAACTGACTTGAGTGCTCAAAATAAGAGAATTCATCACTTTCTAGTTGAAAGTTGCGATCTGATGGACTAGAATCATGATAGTAAGAACTTGAACCTACATCACAAGAAAAATGTAGCCACAAGAGGTATGTGAATCGGTACTTTGAATATACTGAGTATGAGATATATGTATGATTATTTGTAAAGTTGGACATGATGAATCAAAGACGTTAAACTGAATATGAAACTGAAACAACTGAATGTAAGGTCAAAGCAATATTTTTAAAATCATAACATAAGCTTAAATCATAGTCTTTAAGGAAGTCATAAAATACTTTGAAGAAAACATAGTTTTTTTGTAGGATATTTATCATAGAAGACATTGAATATGTAATGATACAGACCACTAGTGATATTCTCCGTTTTAGGTCTAGACCCGCACGACTGTAAAACGCATCACTCGCTGGTAAGACCTGCTTATTTATATATCCAATGTCTCTCCTATGTTTTGCCGATGTGGTACTTTTTATCTTTAGATAGGTGTCACATACACATCCTCTATGGACTCAGCCTCTTCGTTGAGGTTTGCCACACCTCATGAAATTTTTCTGGGCTCGGCACTGAGGTTTTCCCTGCCTCACCATAATTTGCCTAAACTCAATTGAAATCTGGCTCACATCGACTAGGCTGACATATGAGTAGCTCTGATACCATTTGTAATGGCCCAACCTACTAGTGACATTGTCCATTTTGGGCTTAAACGTTGTGGCTTATTTATGTAGTTTCCCTTAGAAGAATAATCTTTTGGGCCTAATACATTCATAAAGGGTGTTAGCTAGATAAGTCGGCCCATCAGTTAACCTAATCCTAAACCCTAATTCTATCTATATAAACGACATTACGGGAGTTGAAAAAAAACTCTAAATCTTCCAGAGAACGGTGAGAGTTATCTCTGGACCACTCAATGATTTTTTGACAGTGAAACTAGGAAATTTATCCAATCAAGTGAGGATTTCTGATAACTAGTGAATCAAGTCGTGATTGTTGCAGACGATCCACCTACGCTAAGGAGAACTATTGTAAGTCTCAAAACTAGTATTTATCGTTATATTACAAGTTTACAATTATTAACTGAAGTATGAGAGACGAGGTTTAAACTATTCCGATGTAGTATAAAGAAAATTAAAAAAAATTAAGTATTTAAAAGGATATTTTATAAATTGTTAAGAACAAGATAAATGTAGTTTTTCACCTTAGATTAAAGCACGTGTTCTATGCCTAAATTCCCGTCTTAAATGAAGTCATAATATAACAATATAAAAGAGGTAAATAATATTAGACATCACATTATCATTATATTAGACCCGAGTCATCCTAACCCACTTTTTGTAAAAAAATAATAATCTTAGATTACTTCATCAAATATATCTGATATATATTAAGCATATATTTATTTGGTACTTGTTTATCAGCATTTGGTACAACAAATTCAGCTTTGTTATAATCATATTCCTTACATGAAAAAAGCAATCTAGTAATTCCATCTCTTCAAAATTTGAAATATTTTGGATGATCTATAGTTGCCACTGTTACAGCATATTCAATTATATCAAATATTTTTGGATGTATTAACACAAAATTTAATAACTTTTTGTTGACTTAAAAGAAAATGATATTTAGAAGAAAAAAAATTACACGTGCAAGTCATGTGACTGATCATTATGAGAGTAGTTCACTTTTAAAAGTATTTGTGATGTTTATTATTTATTCATCCAATGATATAATTTAAGTTGTATATATACTTTAGGGATATTTTTCAGTTTTCATTATTTAAGCCAACTATGACAGGTAAGGCACAAAATAGTATCGAGATGGAAACTTTTGATTGGTAGATATATGCAAAAGTTCTTTTGTTTATATTTTTATTTCACCTTATTATCAAGGTAATTTTAAAATGATCATCTCATGACTCTCTTATTATCACAATTTTGAGATCATTATAGAAATCCATAAACTTGAAACGATAGATCCGTCTCAATCTAGGATTAAATGATACACGTGTTGATAAGAAGTAGCATACACTCAACGAAAAATTAAGTGGTAGGCAAGTTAACCCGAACACAACCCAACAAAAGGAATAAGGTAAAACAAACCAAAAAAAAGGAAAAGTCCATAGTATATATCATATAGTATACTTAGGATCTTCTCTGAATTTGTAAGGGTGAAGTTTTCTTGTATCACTCATGGTATTAAAAGCTATGGAATTAGAAATAGTTGAGTTTCACTATTATCATCATCTACATAAAACCAATTTTGTCCATATATTAATTATTCAAATAATAATCCAAAAAATTCAAACTTCTTTAAATTTTTGTGACTTTCTTTCGTTGTTCCTTTATATAAACACTAAATCAAGAATCAAGAAAACAAGGTACTTTTTTGTGCTATTTTTTCTCTTTGTATGATTTTTTAGAATATGGTTTACATGCAAAGAATGGAATGTATATGTTTATAATTAAGGAAAAAATATTTGATTTGGGTTCCTTTTTTTTTCCAGGAAGATGGATGACTTTGATAAACGTCAAGCTAGTATGAAGAGTGTTTTGACATGTGGAATTTGCAAAAAGTTATGCAAAGATGTCACAATTATTGAAGAATGCTGTCACAGATGTGAGAAAATTTTAATCTTTTTAATTAATTTAATATTTTGGGAGTTTATTTTTTTTTATTTGAGTGATGTTGATAAATTAGTTGTTCTTGTGCTTTCATGATCTTGAAATTTAGATGTTCTTTTTGATGTTTTATTTATTGCTCATCAAGGCGGAGTTATTGAAACAATCTTTCAATCTCTGTCGTCTGCGGTCAATATCCTCAAACCTACTTTGTGAGACTACTAGTGTAGGTGATTGCTGTAATTTTTTGGGTTTCCTCTTTTTAAAAGTATCACTGATTTCGATAAATAATTTGTTCTTGTCATTTCACTCTTGAATTTTTTATATTTTTTCCGTTATTTCCAATGTTGTTTTAAAAGATTAATTTAGATGTGATCTTTTGGGGGTCATTTTTTCTTTTGCTTGATGTTGATAAATCATTGTATTGGTGATTTCATGATCTTGAATTTTTGAATTTTTTTAATTTCTTTCCATTTTTTAAATTTCTTTTTACAAATAATATAAATTTTAATTTTTAATTTTAGGGGTTTCTTTTTTCTTTTTTTTTTAGTGATTTTGATAAATCATTTGTCCTTGTGAATTGAGTTGAATTGAATTTGTGTCATTTACAAGGTTTATGTGATCTAGGTCTTTATTATATTTCTTGATGAAACAGTTTATTTATTTATTAACTTTCTTTATGATCAATTTGTTGCATTTGACCCTAGTCACTAACACTATTGTATTTTTATGTATAATTTGGGATTTTATGAATGATAGCAACTCAAAGGTTGACAAATTATTTGTTATTGTGATTTCATGATCTTAAAGTTTAGAATTTCTTTATTACGTTCTTTTTTATGTTCTTTTATCGCTCATCAAGGCGAAGTTATCGAAACAATTTTTCAATCTCTGTCGTCTGCCGTAGATAACTTCAAACCCACTTTGTGAGACTACTCATGTAGGTAGTTGTTGTAATTTCTTGGGTTTCCTTTTTGTAATAAATAAAATTTGTTGATTGTGATAAATAATTTGTTCTTGTCATTTCACGATCTTGAATATTCGATATTGTTTTCGTTCTTTCCAATGTTTTTTTAAAAGATTAATTTAAATGTAATTTTTTGGGGGTTCATTTTTTATTTGATTGGTGTTAATAAATCATTTGTACTTGTGATTTCATGATCTTGAATTTTTGAACATTTTTAGTTCTTTTCATTGTTGTTTTTTTTAAAAAATATATATATATATATATATAATTTTTGATTTTTTTATTTTGAGGTTTTTATTTTTTATTTTAGTGATTTTGATAAATCATTTGTTCTTGTGAATTAAATTGAAATTGTATCATTTTCAAGGTTTATTTATTTATTTATTTATATATCAAGTTTTTTAATGGAATTTGATTAATTTATGTTTAATATTTTTTTACAGTCTGCAAGAATTGCATAATGAGGAAGGTAAAAGAAGAGAAATTGAAAGTTTGTCCAGAATGTAATACAGATTTAGGTGTTGCCCCTGGCAGAAAATCAGGTATATTCTACAATTTTGATTTTTTATATATCTTTTAAATATTTTGAATTATTAATTATTGCGATTCATATCTTTTTTTTCTTCTAATAAGTAAATTTTATTTGAAAAGGCATGAAATCATATCCCATATATAATGTGGAACAAAGAGAGTTGTATAGTCCCTTCGTCGTTTTTTATGTGAAGGTGTTACTGTTTAGAGATTCAAAACTTTTTTTTTCTTTGACTATAGTTTTCACAATTTTTTTAAAAATATTTTGAATAATTCTTTATGTTGTTGACTTACAATATTTTTCAAATATGTAATTTTTTAAAAAAAGTTTTGATGAATTTGTATCCGAACAATAGTGAAATTAAGTATATTGACCGTCATATGTTGACTATATGCTTAAATTGTAAGAACAATAATACACTTCTAATGTAACCCTAGATTATTCTTCTATATGTCTATGGTGATTAGAGTGCTCTTTATATCTGTTATGATGAAGAATAACATGTACTTGGTAAAACAAGTTAAGGTTGTATCAAAATTGACCTAGACACCACTCTTTTTCAAAATGTAAAATGGTCCATTTTTTTTTTTTTATTTATTATTATTTTTTTGCCCTCCCCCTAGGAGCTCCCACCCTTTTTCTCCCTTGGTGACTCAAACTCGCAACCTTCGGGTTGGAAGTGAGGGGTGCTTACCATCCAGCAACTCCCTCTCATCAATTTGTCATTGTGGTGGTGGAGCTACTATTTGAGTTTAGGGGTTCTGAATTACAAGATTTTGACTCTAGGTTTATGTCGAATAAGTAGACAGAATTGTAATTTCATTCTCTATGTGTGTGTGCGCGCGTGTGTGCGTGCGTGCGTGAGAGAGAGAAAAGTAAGTATTGATATAACCTTATATAATGCTTAATTTCCAGGCCTGATCACCAAATGCAAGGGATCAGAGACATGGTGTCAAGTAAAAGAAGAGAATTTATTAAGCGGGGACTAATCGAAAAATCAAAAAAAGCCGAACCCAAAAAGTTAGCTCGTGAGGATATTGATCTTAATAAAATTCCTGACATGCTCATTGATACTCCACCATCACCACCTCATCCTCTTCCTCCTCCTCCTTCTCCTCCTCCTCCTATTGTCGCTACAAGTTCAAGAAGAAAAGAGAAATCAATCTCTTCCATCGTAAATGCTACACCATTTGTTGTTGATGATGATGATGATGAAGAAGAAGAAGAAGACGAAGAGTATGTGCCTTCAGACGAGGAGTATGTGCCTTCGCCAAAAGTTAAGGAACACAAAGTTTGCAAGAAAAATGTTAAAAGATTGGATGTTATTCAAGCTACAGAAGCGCCATCAAGAAGTAATAATAATATTGATAAAGGAAAAGGAAAAAAGGGACAATGTGGAAGAAAGAAAAAAGAAACAAATATTCCTCCTCCTCCTGTTAGCGGTAGTGGAGATGGTGGTAGTGCTGGAACAAATACTAATGCAGAACAAGTTCAAGTTACTACTGAGACAACAGGAGGTACAAGTAGTGATATTACAATGGTAGTCAATGAAAGAGTCCATCCTATTTGGTTCAGTTTGGTTGCATGTGAAAAGCAGTGAGTTTAATTCTATGCCTTTCAATTTTATGCATTACTCTTATGTATATTATTTCGATTTATGTGACGGTGTTTGACTAGATATGACTGTTTCAGGGAAGGTCATTCACCCTTACCACAGATTTCTACCCGATACATAAAGATCAAGTAAGTATTTAATTACATTTGAATATATATATATATATATATATATATATATATATATATATATATATATATATATACTCACAAAAATATTATGCATGTGACTAGATCACAAGTTCGAATTGTGGAAACAGTCTCTTTCAGAAATGCAGGATAAAACTGCGTATAATAAACCCTAATGGTCTGGCCCTTTCCTGGACCTCGTATAGCAAGAGCATAATGGAAGTGCTTCCCCCCCCCCCCCACCCCTTCTCCTCCCTTTTTTTTGTGAAATTATACATCTTTTTACTTTCCAAAATACCTCTTAACTTCAATTAATATGTTTACATTTTTTCTGGTTAAATAGGGATGTGAACAAGCCGTCTTCCTACATAAAGAAGTACCTTGCACATAAATTGAGTCTCCAGAGCGAAGACGAGGTAATGAAATACGTGTATTGTCATTCAAAATTTGCTCTAGTACCTTCTGCAATACACTTGATTATTATTTCTGAATTTCTGATCCTAATAATTTGAAATGTAGGTGGAGCTTCGCATGTTAGGAATGTTGATTCATCCTGATTTGCCTATCAAAGATCTAGAAAAATTGTGGTTACGTGTAGTACCTCACTCTGGAAAAAGCTCAGTAAAAGTTGGATCTTCTGCCGAAGAACTTGTCATGGTCTTGAAATATTCTCGATCACACCCAAAATTGAATTAGTGTGTTAAGAATGTACAATATTTTAGCTTCTCCTTCCCTTAAACATTCAAATTTCTCAAGGAGAAAACTTCTTGTTGCATGTTGTTAAACACCTTTAATTATATTTGTGTGTTTTTTAATAAACTTGATCAGACGTTTTTGAGTTACATATTTTTGCACTCTAGATATCAGCTGTTTATTATGAATTGTGTGTGTTTTTTTTCATTTTATCTTAAGAATTGTTAGGTTGCATTTCTTTTTTAGATATTGACCGCCAAAGCCAAGGACTAATCTACATCGGACGAATTTACATGGGACGAATCATCATGTATTGGAATCAGTGGCATAGCTACATAGATTGACCCAAGGATGGTCATATGAACACTCATTATCAATAACTTATTTTATGCATATAGAAATAATACTGACATCAAAGTTAACGGGTTGAAATGCTAAGTTGGTTCGGACACCAATAAGAGAGGGCTTTGTCCACATGTATGATCATGATTGGTGTTCATCTTTTGATGGGGATTGATTCTTGAGACAAAATTGTTCAACATATTGTTTTTTCACGTTACTATCAAACTTCATGAATTTTATTTCCCCATTGATTAGCTCAATATACGTCTTGATCGTGAGATCAGTTACTTTTCTCGCCAAATTTATATTATCTCAATTTTGAATCGAAAATCCTTTTCCTTTCCCTTGAAACCTGCTCATATCAACACATTCTAGTTAAAATTGAGAAAACTTGGTTTTGAGAAGAATTCTTTGATAAACTTCTATAACATGAATCTGAATTTCCAAATATCGTTTTTCACTTTGAAAATAAAAAATTATACTTTTTTTTATCTTCACAATGAAACATGGTCAAACGTCTTAGTTTATGAGTTATGGATCACATTTTTTCTTGGCTATTATGTTCTGAATATATTACTTATATAGAGTTTGGAGAAAAATTACTTTTTTTTTTGCCAAACTAGTAAGTTAAGGGATGGCTCCGTCCCTGCATCTATACGGTAGGGGTGGCAATTCGACGGGTTGGGTCCTATTTGAGCGGCTCAAATGGGTCAAGATCCAACTCAACCCAAATTTGTTTGGGTCAAAACGGATCAAGTAATGGGTCATAACCCAATCCGTCCAATTTTTACTAAGTTTTAATTATTTTGTAAAAAGATTTTAGTACCTAATAAAAACAAATTATTTATTATGGCTATATATAACATATTAAATTGGTCGAATGACCTCTGAGACCCTTGTGCTTGGCTCCATTTGTCAGTTGAACCCTCATACTCATCACTTTGCCAACTAAACCCTTAAACCCATCAGAACACAACATTTTAAGACTTTTTCTCCCACCTCAACTGAGTAGGAGGGTTCAATTTGGACTACATATCTACTCCATTTTTAATGAATTGAAATGAGATGACCCCAAACTTAAACAGGTTGAACAAATTGAGTTTTATTTTGTAATCCTTAATAATCTATAGAAATGAAAAAGGAAATTGTACTAACCAGTTGAGTAAATCCAAGTGAACCTCCAAATCAGTGATGTATGTGAGATTATGCATTTCCTTTAAGGAAGGGGATATCTTATGATCCAAAATTATCTCTTCACCAACATGCCAATAACTCAAAAAAAAATCTCCAAGTTTTTGAATCAGTCTTGTTTGAATCTCGAAATCATGTTTGTTTACTACTCTCAAAACTTTCACTCCTAATCTTTCATGCCTTTGTTTGAATCTAATATTCCCAACTTTTGGCCCTGAGAATGAAAATACACAAAGGGGAATAACACGTCCGTCTTCGCGTAAATCTAGTCCAATTTCTGCAATGTCATAAGCATTTATCATAGCTAAACCACCTCCCAAGCTATGTCCTGCTATTGTTATGCTAAATTCCTCATTCGAATATCGATCTATCAGTCTCTTAACTTCGTTAAGAACCTGTTCCCTTGCTGATAACTTGCACACGTTGCATTGATCGTGTTTCCTCGTGTAGATGTTCAACAATCCAGCTTCGATTTTGATTGTTGGATCGTGACTAGACATGTTGTAATCTCTAGTTGGTCTTTGTAAGTACATTATATCCGATATCTCCTCAACATCCTTCATTGTTTTACGCCAAGCAATTGTTATCACGACGTCCTAAGTATATTGAGTACTCATCATTTGATACTGCAACATAGCCAATCCAATTCTCTTGGTGACTCAAATTACTAGGCCAAATTGAATGAGTGAGGCATTTGGAGTAAATGTATCTTGCGACATCATAGCCATGTTTTTCGACACTAGTGACTTTGGAAAAGACATTAGGATGCATGCTAAAGCTATGATCCAAATCATGTATAGTCGCGATTTTGAACAAGAAACTAGGATCGATCATACAGCTACGATCCAAATCATATGCATTGTGACGTGCTTGTAAGTTGTAACATATCTCCATAACGTATTAGCTCTGCTTGTAACAGGGGATCAATAGGATCATCAATCATTTCGACCATGAATATCTTTCCATTTGTATGCTAATTTTGTCTCTTGATCGTCGTGGAATTTGTTTCCTTTCGTCTCTAGCTTTGAAATTGGATATATGGAGTCATTTTCGGAGAAAACCTCGAATTTGAAAGAGTTTTTAGTAGTATTTTCTCTGTTTCTTTGGCCAGGGAAAAAGAATTTAGTACTATATGGAATGGAATTTTTGTTTGGGTTTTGTTTATTTGAGGAGAGAATTATTCTGGAATAAGAAATGATCATTGTATTAGAGATTGGGATAAGAAGAATTGCACTTTGGTTTGTTGGAAAAAAAAAATGTGCTTGTTGGTTTGCTGAATTTGTGGCTTTATATAGAGTCTCTTACTCCAAAGGTCACGGTTCGAAATTCAATGGATAATGGACCTGATACTCTACTGAAATACTATCAGGAACCTGTGATGTGTGTCTAATCTACGCATAATAAATTTATGCTTTAACAACTAGAATATGATGATTAATAGACCTGCTCCTCTACTTTTTTCTACTTTAATACCCTGTGATAGTGTTAGGAGGTGTGACGTGCATCTAATTTACGCATAACAACCAGATATGACATGTTTAAAACCACAAGATTAAATGATATTTTGATACATTCAACATATTTTAAATTTAAGACATTTAAGTTT
This sequence comes from Solanum verrucosum, assembly GCF_900185275.1. Taxonomy (NCBI): domain Eukaryota; kingdom Viridiplantae; phylum Streptophyta; class Magnoliopsida; order Solanales; family Solanaceae; genus Solanum; species Solanum verrucosum. Next base: position 851,366 of record NW_026020398.1, read on the forward strand.
TTCACAGTGTCTTAAATTTTGTGTTATGTCAAAAGCAGATAAGCAAATTGAAACTAAAGGAGTAACTGACTTAGACAGCAAGATTTTTTTGTTTTATTCACTGTTGTGATTTTCTAGAATCTTCTTCATTTTCCATGAAACCTGCAGCTCACATATAATGAACATTTAGTTACGAAACTTGTGGATCTAGTCCCAAAGCGGAAAATAACTTAACCGTTGGACTAGGGTCGTTAAAGATGGTATCAAAGAAGGACTCTCCCTTAGTACAATAGCAGGACAAACCTCGAGGAGGACGCTCAATTAATCCCTATGGGGTGTATGTGATGCCCTTGACGGAAGGCAAGCCTCTGAATAAGAGGTACAAATTTCACCTTAGGCGAATCCCATGTCAAAATGAGAGAAGAAAGTTAGGGACCTTGTAAGAATGAGTCCAGAACTATTGTTGAGGTGTTGTTTGAGCTAAAACTCAAGGGGAAAATCCATGTAGGCCTAGGCCTAAAATGGACAATACCTTAACAATTGGGCCTGGACCGTTACAATGGAGCCCCAAGGTTTAGGTCTAGTGATACATCATGCATGATGTGTGAATCAAACAAACGTCAGATGTTCAAACTTGGTATACACAAAATGAATGGTAGTATTCAAGTAAAAATGGAGAGGGGTGGGCCATTTTCCATCGAGCTTCGAATGGTGTGCAGTTGGTCCTTGAGGATTTTCTAGTTATAAAAATGAAGAAAAGATGATTTGATAAACTTCTATATATATGAAAAGTAGTTCATACAATCAAAGACTAATTGACAAACTTATATAGAACTTAAAAACAAGAAGAAAGTTATACAAACACATCAAGTAAATGTAAGTGAACCTCCAAACTATGGAAAATATGTGAGATTATATGTATATTGAGCAATGTTATAAGCATTTATAATAGCTAAAGCACCCAAGCAACGTCCTGTTATTGTTATGCTTATTTCCTTATCAAATGCATCGTAACATGCTTGTAACATATCACCATAACGTATTAGCTCTGCTCGTAACAAGGGATCGATAAGATCAAGCATCCCTTCCCAATCATTTCGACAATAATAAAATTGTCGCTAAATATTAAGCTGTAATAATAAATATGAATATTTATAATTGACATTGTTTAAATACCGCAGAAGTCTTTAGTGACTCTGAACGCAACAATATTAACTCAATTATCCACTAAATATCTCTTTTGTTGTATAGCAGGAAAAAAAATTTAGGTTGCTGGTTGGCTTTCCAAAGTTTTAAAAAAAAATAAAAAATTAGTCTTTGTAAGCTATTATGAACCACAATTAGAAGCAACCATTAGTTATATATTATTATTGCACTTAATGGTTGTAATTGACAGCTATAAAAGTCTTCGATAGAATTTAGAAATTACATATTATAAAAAGACCATATTAGAGAGTCATGAACATTAAATCTTTGGATGAAGTTGACTGGGGCGGGTCAATGCCTTTAAAAATGAGACATTCCTTTTAGGCTCTCAAATTTGAGGGGCTCTAAAAAAAATTTAGTAATAGTAGAATTATCATAAGTCCTTTTTAATAAAAGAAAAATTGTATTGTGTCTTTCATTTTATTTGTCTTTTTTAGTTCGTTTCGAAACATTAAAGAATGTTTCTTTCATTTTTGTCAATTTTTAAATTTAACTTCCACATAACATATATAAGATCACAAGATTAAAAAATATTTTGATATATATATATATATATATATACACACATACATTTTAAGTATTGCTCCCCACCCTTCTAGACTTCCGTCCGTTTCGACTATTGGGTAGTCAGTTTCTAATGGGAGTGATAAGTCTGGTATGGTTCTAACCATATGTTTGAGTTTTTGCACTGACTTTATATCTTCCGTGTTGAATGTCTTTTGTCCATTAGTTCTTGTTTTTGAATATAGGGGTCCTGCTATTTTTTCTACGTCTTTTATAAAATTTCTTGCATAATTTAAAATCCCTAAAAAAATTTGTAAATCTTTAGTTTTGTCTAATTTGTCTGGCATGCCTAGGACTTTCTTTGCTATGTGAGGTTGTAATTTAATTTTTCCATCTCCAATTTCTACTCCTAGAAAATTTATGAGGTTTTTACATAAATTCATTTTTTTCTACTACTTATGATACCGTTATCTACAAATAGCTTAAAGATTGTGTGTAAGTGACCTAGATGTTATTTAGTATTGTTACTAAATACTAAAAAATCGTCTACGTATACAAGAATAAAGTTTTTATAATTTCTAAAAATATTATCCATTTTCCTTTGAAAAATTGGAGGGGCCGTTTTTAGTTTGAAAGACATTACTAGCCATTCGAAATGTCCTTCTGGACATGTAAAAGCAGACCATTCTATACTATCTTCATGCATGTTTACTTGCCAGTATCCGGACTTACAATCGAACTTACTAAAAATCTTTATTCCTTGTATTCTATTTATTAGCTCTGTTTTATCTGGTAGCTTATATATGTCCATTCAGGTGCTATCATTGAGTCTTTTGTAATTTATAACCATTCTTGCATTTTCCTTTACTATTTCACTATGATTTCTTACCATGAACGTTGTTGATCTATGCTTTGATGTTGATCTTCTGATAACTCCTAACTTTAGTAACTCTCTTATTTGATCTTCGAATTCCTTTAGGTCTTCATTTGTTGATTCTATAGAGGTTGTTTTTACTGTGTATTCTGGGTTAATTATATCTAGTATGCAGGTTATGTGATTGGCGTCTCAATGCTTCAAGAGTCTTTCTTCAATTATTTCTAGTTTATCTAGAATTAGAATTACTTCTTCTAGATACTTTTAATTTTTTATTACTCCTATGTGTTGTAATCCATATATATATATATATATATATATATATATATATATATATATATTGTAGAATTCAATTATTCTATGTATGTTCACATTTGTTGTAGTTTCGATTGGTTGCCTATGACAATTCATTAAGATCAAATATGTTTAAATTTTGATAATCAAACAAAATGAAAAGACAAATCTTACTCTTAACAAAGCCAATATAAGTAAATTAGTTATAAGTGTTTTGTTTCAAATTATAAGGCATACTATTACCAACTTAGGTATATAACATGTGTGCTTAAAGTCATTTAAGATTTATAATAATAATAAAAATAGCATATCTAATATAATTTCACAAGTACAATAAAAGAATTGCATTAATTGCAGTACCTTTGTGCCTTTATTGCACTGTGAAATATGTTACATTAAGATACTCAGTGAACTGATTCAATCAGGAATAGCAAAGCCACATGTTTTGCAAACATTACTCCTTTTTTGTTTAAGAAATTGATTTTAATTAGGTCATTCATAAAGGGGAAGTAGCAAAATCCAAACTAAGGTATCACTTAAGGAAGAAAAATGTACATCCAGAACTCACAATATGTAAAGAAGGCAGTATAGAATTCAATTATTCTATGTATGAACACATTTGTTGTGGTTTCAATTGGTTACATATAAAAATTTATTAAGATCATATATTTTTAAATTTTGATATTCAAACGAAATGAAAAAACCATTACTCTTAACAAAGCCAATATAAGTATATTAGTAAGTGTTTTCTTTCAAATTATAAGGAATACTATCAACAAATTAAGTATATAACATGTGTGCTTAAAGTCATTTAAAATTTACAACAATAATAAAATAATATATCTAATATAATTTCACAAGTAGAACTGAGAAGAGTAGTGTCTAGTTTTACCCCTACCAAATAGTGGTCACAATTTGTAATGATAAGCTTGAAGAAATTTCACGAGTAGCTTGTGTCACATATACTTACTTTTTTATTTAAAAAATCATATATATTCACTTCAGATTTTTGGGTGTGTTTGAAGTTAGGTTGACAAAATCAAATTTCAGATAAAATGTTTAAAATTCCATGAGTGACATTCATGTATTTCTACCTAAAGTTTAGGAATAAAGGATTGAACTTCAATCAATTTTTACTTAAACTCTAACTATATATGATAGAAGTTGTCTGAAGCGGGATGCACATGCAAAAAATTTAAGTAAAAATTAGGCAAATGACATAGTATAAGAAAGAAATTACTTCCTTTCCCTATTTTTTCATTAATTACCAAAAATCCCTCTTTTTAGTGTTTTTCGGATACATAATATAGCAGTGTGGATACTTAATATAGCAGCGCGGATACTTTAATTAATAACGGGCGGATACTTAAATTATTAAGTTGTTAGCAGCACGGATACTTAATTAACGGGCGGATGCATAATATAGCAGCGCGGATACTTTAATTAATAACGGGCGGATACTTAAACTAATAAAGTATCCGTTAAGTTGAATTGGGGAAAAATAAGGGATTTTTGTATTTTAGTAAAAGAGTAGGGACATATTGAGAATAGGTAAAGAAGTGTTGTGTATTTAAGTAATTTTTCCAAAATTTAAATAGAGGACACAAGTTAAATGGCAACGTCAAAATCGGACTTAATTCACTGCTCACCACCAAAGCCCAAGTCCATCTTTCTAAAGAATGATGGATCCAGCCCATATTAACTTGGGCTTGAAAGTTGAAACAAGCAAACAAAGTCCATAAGCTAATCAAACTTAAAGGAAAATTGCACTTTTAGTCACTTGATTTTAAAGGTATGTATATTATTCTTCTGTAAAGCTAGTGATAAATGTCATTATCCACCACATACATTGTCAAGTCAAACAAATTCATAGTTCTGATTAAGATGTCTTATGTAATATTATGATTTTTTTTGTATTTATATATATTATTTAAATTCATAAATTTTAATAGTCTGCTTTTTTTTTTGAACTCCAAAATAATTCGCAGTTGCTATAACCTCTGCCACTGCTTCTGTCATTCGGCTGAGCGAGCACTCTCTGGTGAGTACATTGTGTGCACTGGATAAATCTTCTTTGTGTAATAGCATGCAAACCACATAGAGAATGTAAGCCACATTAGGCAATTCTTATGAGACAGACTCGACTCAGAAGGGATTAAGGGGAGATTGATCCTGACTCATCCGTGTGGATGACCACCCTCCAAACCAACTGAACCTATCCGTCAAGAAATTACACTTATAAAGTAAAAAAAAAAATTATGTGTATATAATGTTGAATGCCTCTAGCAAAAAATCTACCTTTTAACACTATCTATTGATGTATGACATTTTGGCTCCCTTTTCTTGGACAAAATTAATACAAGATAAAGAAAAATTGAACATAAATTGTTGGTACTTTATATACCACAAATGAGGGGGCAAAAAATGGTTTTGACCCATTCCTTCTTTAACAAAAGTAAAAGGTAATCTTCTAGGTATTTTTTTTGTCTAGGAAGAAAAATATTTTCTATTTTTGTTGTCCAAAAAGTGAAATTTAATATACTTATGAAATAAAATAAAAAAAATAGTCCACTTTCTCCTGATAACAAGGATGTGCATGTGTAAGAGATCCAAGGTTGCTTCTCTCCCATAATTTTCTCAACTTGTCTACAAAAAAATCTTATTTTATTTAGCACCAAACACAATAACTCTCCCCATTGTATGATCCAAGAAAAAATATATTTACAATATTTCCATAAGGTCTTCAATAAAGGCGGAGTCAAGATTTTATCAAGGGAGTTCAAGTTATAAAGAAGTCAACACACGAACTAGATAACGAGAATTAAACATTTATTATATATACATAAATAGTAAAAAAATTCGTCGAAGGAGGTATGGATGAATCCCTGACTGCTAGATGGCTCCGCCCCTAGCCTCCAATGGGATCGTGTCTTTAAAATGATTTGTTTTTAAAAAAAATATCGTATTCAAAAATAAATATTTAATACATAAATTTAAATTAATCGAATCTCAATATAAATATCGAGAATCCTGAGAAAAAAAGTTAAAAGGAGAGAAGAGGAGACAGTGTAATAAATTCTTGAACACTTCTAAATTGTTGTTGTTAGTAATTAATTGGTGGCAGATTCTTCAATTTCCTTTGACTAACATTACTTTTGGTAAGGAATTAACAGTAAAATGTCACTGATTTTTTCTCTGTAAATTTCTTAAAATGGAAAGTTTTAAAGTACTTTCCCAGTTTTATTTTATTTAGTTTATATTGATTTGACATTCCTCTAAAGAAAAAATATTTATTAGGAGTTTATTTCACTAAATGAATTTTTATTAATTATATTTTTTCTAATAAATTAAAGGTCTAAAACGAAGGAGTATTATTTATCTCTAAATTTTACGATTTTTGTAAAGACATAATCTCATATGGTAATGTTTTATTTATACAAAATACACTTTATTTTTTTCTCATTTAAATATAACATATCACCTAATAATTCTTTATTTATCAAAACTATCAGGTTAAACTGAAACAAAACGTTAAATATTTAAAAATAAATTTATTGTAATTAATAAATTTAATTTGTCAAAATAATTAATATTTGTGACGGCAGAGAGTAATAATAGTCATGACCCCATTATATTTAAATATAAATAGTACTATTGTATATAGTACCAGGCACATAGCTCTTTACCATTGTCTGATCCAAGAATAAATATTGTATTACATTTTTACACTAAGATCAGAATGTGATGAATATAACATAAAGGTAGATTGTACACCATCAAAAATAATTTTTAGCGATAATTTATTAATTATAATTTAATTATTATTAAATATATATTTTTAAAAGTAATTAGCATTCTTTATAAATGTTCATAAATTCTAAAGCGATATTAATATTGATAAAGATTTTAATCTTATTTATTAATATATATGTTTATTACCGCTAAAAATTATTTTTATTATGAGGTGATGGGTCAACTATGTAGAGAGATGAAGAGACAAATCATTAAATTCTTTAACTTTTCAATGCCTGCTTTAATTTCTTGAAATAGTAACAATAAAAGGAGGATAAGGATTCGATCGTTTGTCTGAAAAAATCTAATGAATAAATATATTAAAATCTTCTTTTTTTTTTGTGAATAAATGTGTGTTTGCATTTATTGTGTTTTAACTTATTTTATTTATACTAAGTTATTAGTGAATGGAGTAAAAAATATAATAAGAATAAGTCCACTAGAGTCATAGGAATATCATTTAATTGAATGTGTACTTGACAATTTCACCATAGTTTTAAGTGTGTTTGAATGCCTTATATATCTCAATATATAATACTCCTTTTGAATTTCGATATTTAAGTGAATTTTTTTAATTATAATTTTTTAGTGTGTTTGAATGCCTTAGATATCTCAATATATAATATTCCTTTTGAATTTTGATATTTAAACAAGTTTTTAAATATATTTTTAAATATTTTTAATTATGTATCAATTGTTGTGACTTATAGCATTTTTTACGTAGTTTTCAAATATGTAAATTTTATTTCAAAAAAATTTAAACATTTCATGTCTAAATTCACTAAAATTAAACTATTTTTCTCTTCTCCAAAGGTCAAGGGAGACACTGCATCCTTTTCCTTCGGTAGCTTTTTTGGTTTTTCAAAAATAGCGATAATTGGGGCGAAAACCCGCTTTCTTCGCTGCGAATGAGAGAGAAAGTTGCGAGATCCGAAAGTTGAAAATGCCTAGAACCCAAAACCAAAATGACCCCCTAATTTTTCTCGATTGTGAACACATTAAATTTACTTTCAAAATCTGAATTATAACACATAAATTGAGATAAAAAAGACTAACCTAACATATTAAATTGTAATATTGATAATGTAGAAATTGAGACAAAAAAAAAAAAACTAACCTAACATATTAGATTATAATATTGATAATGTAGAAAAAAAGTCATGATGGTATTATTAGTGTGTATGTATAGGGAGAGCTTGAAATTTTCCATTGAATTTTCATGGTCAAATTTTTTTCCCCCCATGCTCGATATTCACATATTGAAGTTTGATTAAATCTAAATTTACGTCAGAAAGTTCCATATTGAAGGATAAATTGTTCCCTAACAAAGACGATCATGTACCCATGGGAAATTCGAACCCGAAACTTCAAATTAAGGATAAAGGAGTATTTATCACTCTACCACAACCCACGTTGGTTCATGGTCAAAAATTTTAAGTAGAAAACATCAACTTCATAATTGTTTGGTTATTAGTAGAGTACTATTATAAGATATGACGAATAATGTAGTGATCCCATGAATATTTAAAGTAGTACACCATACTGCAAACAATTATACAATTCCAGCCCATTAAAGGGCCATTCATTCAATCACAGACGGACACAAATTATTTGATTATTATGGCAATGTACTAAAGGACCAAAAATAAAAACAAATATATTATTGGTGCTATGAATGCAAAAAAACCCATCAACAATGCACATGGCTTTGTTCCCTTAGGGGACATAGACTTTGTCATAAATAATAATTCAATGACATAAATATTCATAAAACATACAAATGGATCAATAAACAAATTTTAAAAATTGAAATACAAGATACATAGAATCTTGTTAATTGAAAAAACAAATAATAACAACAACCACAAAGAAGGGATAATTATTTAATCAAACCATTAATTTAATTAAGTAATAAGCAAGCCAGACACAATAGAGGGTTTTAAGTTTATTGCATCATGTTCATTACAAATATTGTCCAAATTAAAGATCACTTCTTTAATTAACTATATACTAATTAAAATTAAAATACAAGCACATGAAAACAACAATATATTAATCTCACAAAACCTTCAACTTCAAACATTATCTATGGAGTTTTTGCACACCATCAATTGGCTTAGATCCTGCTCTTGCATTTCTCCATAGCTCTTGGTGCTGAAATTAAAAGAAAAAAATTAGTTACAATTTTGTTATAATAAATAAATTTAAATTGTTAACTTGCTTGAAACTCAAAATAAATAGAAATTAAAAAGGGGGAAAATTACCAAGTCCAATAGCTTCTGATCCTTTCATTATGCGTAAACGCTTGCATGAGTCAACAAACATCCTATAGGAGATTCAAAAAATAAAGAAGTCAGTCTCATCGTATTTAGTACGATGTAAAATCATTTCAAATTCTTTCCCTCCTATATGAACATAAGTTAATTTTCTTACAACTATATTATTCACTAACATTATTGTTAATCATATTGACGTTTTTTTATTCATCAATCAAACATTAAAATTATTTTTACGTAAAATCATTTTCGTCAAGCCAAACAAATTAAAACTTAATTTTTTTTAATTGAATAATGGAAAAAAAAATGTTGATAATTAAAAAACTTACTCCCAAGGTACATCTCCAACAAGCATCCAATCTCCATCTTTATCTTCATAGGTTGGCACATATTCAGAACTATTGAGGAGATCCATCAATTTGCTCTCATTCATAAAATCTATCATTCCTTGGGACCCATAATTTCCTGTATTAATTATAATTAAATACAAGTGGATATTAATTAATTAATTAAATAAATAAAAATATTTTTTTATAGAATAATCACACACTAACATTTATTACAATATGTAAATCATAAAAGCTAGGCTGTATCAACCACTAATGAGCATGGTTCTAAGATATTAACTGTTTTTTCTTGTCATGTTTTACAAGATTTTATTCTCATAAAAAAAATTAATTAAACTTATAGAGGTCTAGCAAGTGGACATCCACAAAAGAATATAATCTGCCTGTTCTTTCTCTATTTTAATCCCTAATCACAAAAATATAGTAACAATTAGTTATCTTGAAAATCTTAATATCTAATTATATCTATACACATGCTATTAGTTGTAGAATAAAGTTGTTTTCACCTAATAATTTCAAGATTGATTATTCTTTAAGGAGTATAACTTCTCAACACTAACAACATATTACCTAAAATAACAAGTTTATTTCTCATACAGTCACTTAACTAATAGCTAAGTGATCTTATTTTGTTAACATAAAACTCAATGGTGAAATAAGAATTACTACTAAAAAAATTCAAGATATACAAAAAATAACTACATGAACAATCCAACATGCACAAATCACAATATAATTAATTTTCCGATAAAGAGGGTGTCAATTGAATCTCCTTCGATAAATATAATTTGTGACTACCTCCACCATCGATAAAACTAATTTAAATACAAGATGGAATATTTTTTTTATACTGTCAGCATATATACGATACTTACCATTAGTAAAGGAGCTAAACATCTTAGCCAAAGCATCAGAAAGTTCTTGGTAACTTTTGTACATTTTCAAATCAACCTTACGTAGGTAAGGTGCACCATCCATGCAAACTTTGACAAATGCAACAGTAGTCTTCTCACTTTCTTCAGTGTTGCTCTTTTGAGCCATTACATTCTTCCTAAATGATCTCACTGGTGGCCAACCCACAACTTGTGCTCTACCAAATAAAAAAAAAGGAGCCAGAAATTTTATTAAAGGGTGTCACAATAAGCAGACACACACATGAATCAATTATATATGGTGCGTCTATATACGTAAACTAGCTAAATAGTGTAATTTTCTGGCGAAGAGGTGTCATTTAACACCCCTATATGTAATCTTTTTAAAAATAATTAATTTAAAATTATTATATTAAATTTATGTTAATTTTAGTCAAAAGCTAGTCATAGTAACATGACAAAAATAAACACTACTGTATACAGTCATGTAGGTCAAACAATTTTCTTGTATCTTTGAGAAAGATGGATTTAATTTTCTATATATAGATAATAGACACCATAAAATATGGAAGAAAAAAAAAACTCTAAATCTTAAGTATATAATATTTCTTTTGAGTATATTAAACTCTCTCTAGTCAAGATTTATGACAATAATATCATAATATTGTGGAGCTAAAGACCTATAGTTGAGCAATTGTAGTACCGACAATATATGTTAATCGGACTTATTGTGTCGTATACTTCAAAAAATATGCATTTCTGAAGGATCTGACACGAACACAACAATTTTGAAAGCTCCAAATGACAAAAGGTGAAAATTAAAGAGCAACACAAAAATGTCTTTTTGGATATCCTTCAATGTTTTGAATATTCTTGAAACAACTAAAAATCACTTGTATTTGTGAAAATCGAAAACAAGCTCTCTATCTTTATAAGATAGTGCTTATAAGACTACATATACATCACTCTCTTCTGACTACACTCATGTGAGATTATACTGAGTATGGTACTATTATTGCTGAAAGAAACCAAAAAGATGAAAGAGAGGAGTTTGATATTATTTAAGCAGCTAAGAGTAAAGAGGCATGTCAATTATTCATCGAATTTTGAACTGTACACCACTAACTATTAGAGAGAGACTTACTTGGCAGGTGGCTTGATTGGATCTTTGTTACAAACAACTTCTTTAGTAGTAGTAACACTATTCTTCATCTTATTATTCTCCATAGCACAAGAAATATCATCATTAGCTTGATGAAAATTGAGCTTCAAATCAACAGTCTCAGAAAACCCTCTTTTCCCATTAATCTTATTATTATTATTATTATCGCGAATTAATTCACCTCCTCCGCCACCACCACCACCAGGTAGTCCCAAACACAACTCAGTTTCTTTCAAATCCATCAAAAATCAAACTCTTTTTTCTTCAATATGTAGTAGTAGTACTATGCAAATATTAAAAAGAGAGAGAAGGGGAAAAAAATATTGAGAGAGAAAATGCAAAAATAATATAAGTAATAGTAACAAATGTTTAAGGGGGAACAAAGTATATGGCTTCATGTGCATATATACCCAATGGTTTCATTTTAGCTATCAACTTCTGATGAATCACTATACGACACGTGGCGATACATGGTATGTTGATCACCTAGGGATCAAAAAGCATGTTACTAAAATAATTTAATCTTTTTTATAAAAAAAAATTGTGGGGGATACGTAAAAATTTTATATTATGATACCCTAATGATTTGTCTATATCATATTTTATTTTTTTAGGGTGGGGTGGGGTGGGGTTTAAGTTATTTCAAGTGGATGGTGTTATTTTATTTCTTTTTAAAAATAATTGGGTAAGGAAAAAAAAGACTTGGATGGGGAATGCCATGATTAAGGTAACAAATGGGAAATTGAATAGTGGTCCAATAAAGAGCTATGATCAATCATATTTCTCTATATAACAAAAATAATAATATTGCAAAGATTAATTATAATGTAATGTATTTTCTATATCAAATATATTTGATAAGTTTCATAAATTCATGTAAAACTTGACTTGTTATGTATTGTCACTTTGCAATGACTCTATCCATGTGTTTTCATGTGTGTTCGTTTTCTTTTTATTTAATTTTTTTTGGCATTGTAATCATTAATAATGTACTCAAATTAAGATAAATTTTAATTTTTTTCTCAATTATACCCTTATTGTAACATTAATAATCATGAATGATTGATGGCTAGGGAAAGCCTAATTATTTTTTCAAAAAAGGTTTTTATTTTATATAAATAAATGATGTTATATTTAGGGGGAAAAGTAGGAGTACTAACTACTAATTATTCAATAACAAATGGGATTGATAATTGAATAGTGGTCCTATAAAGGACCATAATTGATAACTTCTTGATATATATAATATAGTCACCAAGCTATATTGTGAGATAGATTGTAGTTTATTTATCAATAAGTATAATGATTGTTAAATTAATTCAAGTAAAAATTGACTTATTATGTATTGGTTACATCCGGATAGTGGTTCCTATTCAGTCAAGATAAGCTTCTCAGAAATCGTTTCTATTTGACAGTTTCTCCAAAAATAGCTTGATAAAATCTTTCTTAGTTCTTTATTTATTGCTTTTAGAATTTCTGTTTTATCTAAAATCACGTTGAGACCCTCGAATCTCCACCAACACTATCTCAACAAGTTATAAATAGTATAATCAACATGGTAAATATACTTTTAATCTTCATTTGGATGCAAATTCTAAAAATGAAGGACAATGTAGTTACACAATGAATTATGTAGAGTCACTCACTTTCACACTTAATAGTGTAATGTTATTATTGAAGATTTTGATAGAGTAATAAGTTTTCTATCTTGATTAAAGTTTTATATTAGAAACTCTGGAAATGAAATCGTCGATTTTGCAAAAAAAACACTTTATTCTTTAGAAAGAATTTTCTCAATACAAACTTAAATTAGTCAAATTCTAAAATAAATACCGAAACACTTCATAAGAGAAAAACTATTACCTTGTTTACCTATTTACACATCATAATGTAGAAAGTGAAAATATGAACCACAACTATATATTATATATATGACACATTTACAATGATTAATTCTGTCATTCACCTATCTTTTATTCCAATTTAACCCCCAAAAAAAGAAAAAAGAAAAACAGAAAGAATCATTGCCTGACATTTTGTTTTCCACTCAATTTTTAAAAAAAAAAATAGAAAACGAAGTGCACATTACTCTCTAGACAATAGAGAGACATTATCAGAGAGGTGAAAATATTAGATATTTGATATATATATATATGGAAAAAATGTCAACTCCAAAAATGTACATTAAATTAAAACAAAAGATTTTCCCTACCTTAGAGACAGATGTGGCATTCTGTCCACCACCTCTTTCTCTCTCTAGATCATCACCATTGATGGGGTCGGTTAGTTGTTGGAGGAAACATTATACTGCAACTTGGTGTACCATCAATTTCCCCTAAATATTATTACTTTCTACGTTTCAAAATAAGTGTCGTGTTTTTCCGTATATTAAGAACAACAGAAAATATAAGATATTTTATTTGTTTCATATTGCTTGACTCATATTAATATGATATAACTTTTATTAGAGATGAATTTTATTAAACTAACCTTATTAATAATGTTTTAAAGCTCTAAGTTTTTCTGTTGTTATTTTATATAGCTATTAATTAATATTAAGAGATAGGGTGGGTGCGGGCTAAGGAGAAACATGACTATTTTCAAGAACCAATTCAGATTTATGTTAGGTGCCCAACTAGTCATTCATCTTGTAAGGAGACTAATAGAGAAATATAGAACAAGGAAGAACTTACGAATGATGTTTATCAACCTAGAAAAGGCTTAAGACAAAATCTCAATGACGATTTTGAAGTGTCAGTGAGGCTAAAGATGTACTTGTGGCATATACTAGGACGGTCAAGGACATGCATGATGGAGTCGAGACGCTGATGAGGGCTGTGGTAGGAGATTCGAAGCATTACTTCCCATTTTTTGATGGGGTTGCACTAGGGATCAAACTTTAAATCATTTTTATTTGTCATGGTGATGAATACATTAACATGACAAACTCAAAGTGCGGTGTCATGTTTTATGTTGTTTGTGGATGACATAATTTTGATTGCCAAGATATATGGTGGAGTTAAAACTAATTTTGGGGGTTGGATACGTACAATTCTTGGAGTCTAAAGGATTTAAGTTGATCAGGACCAAGATAAATTACTTAGAGTGTAAGTTCAGTGACATATTGCATGAGTCTAACGTGGAAGTAAGACTTAATACATAGGTCATCCAAAAAAAAAGTTTCAAACACTTCGTGCCTATTATCCAGGAAACTGGGGATATCAACAAGAATGTCACTCACCATATTAGTACAATCTTAATGAAGTAGAGGCTCACATCTAGAGTCTTATATGATAAGAAGGTGCCAAAAAATTTAAAGGCAAGTTCTATCGAGTGTATTAAATCAACTATGTTATATGGAGCGGAGTGTTGATCAGTCAAGAACACTCTCACGTTCGGAAGATAAAGTTGCAAAAATGAGGAAGTTATGATGGATGTGTGGGTATAATAGGAGAGATATGATTAAAAATGAGGGTATCACGGAAAAGGTGGGAGTGGCTTCGGTGAAGGAAAAGATGTGAGAAGCAAGGCTGAAATGGTTCGGACATGAGAAGAGGAAATGCATAGATGTCCTAGTGTGGACTGTGAGAGGTTGACTATGGATAGTTTCTGGAGAGATAGAGATAGATCCAAGACCGGATAAATTAGGTGATTAGACAGGACATAATGCAGTTTCAGCTTACCAAAGATATAACCTTAGATATGAGGATACACAGGACACGAGTTAGGGTAGATGGTTAGAAGGTAATAATTTTTGCCTGGCTATCCGTTTAGACTAGTAGTAATAGAGTATTATTCTTGTAGTTTCTTGTCACATGTTCATTCCTTGTACCTCGATTTTATCGTATTAGTTTATTGTAATTTATGTTATGTTACTGTTTTTTGTTTCTTTTACTTCTATTAATATTTTTTTCCTGAATTGCTTTGAACTATTTTTCCTTGTGTCAAGAGTATATTGGGAACAACCTCTTTACCTTTGAGATAGTAATAAACTATGCATACACTATACACATATATTATTTTTTTTCTGATCATACTTTATAGGACTACATTTAATATGTCATTATTGTTATAGTAATGTAATTATTTAATATTATTATGTGAATTTTAGCTCATTATCTTTTCTTTTTTTTGTTGTGTGGGTGGGTGGGGGTGGGGTGGGGAGCAAGGTGATATTCTTCTAGGAAGCTGCCGCCCTTCTTCTCTTATTACACATGCATGAATTATTCTTGCATTGCACGGATTTATTTTATTTAAAATAAAAATTCAATTAAGTACTATTTTATATTTTCATAATTGATCTTGCAAGCTTGCAAAAAAAATAAAAAATCTCTCTTTTAATTTCTTTCTGTCACACACATACACACACCACCCCATATTGTGCATGATTATATATGCTGTCCATTCCTTGAATAATGAATAAAAGCCAACCCCTATTTAATTTCTTTTCACATTGTTAATTGAAATATTCATATATTTGGAAGATCTGTTTAGTGAAAAATAAAGCGGTACAAGTTATTTAACAAACTTTTTTTTTTAGTTATTTAACAAACTTAAAAACTGATTATAACAGACTTAACTGTAAATATATAATTGCAATATATTATCCCCGATTAGTCGTAGTAAAGCCTTTTTTTAATACATGAGCTTTGGTTTGGGGGTTGGGGGGGAGGGGGGGAATAGGGGATATTTGTCAAGTTTCATACGACTAAGTGAACCCATAATTTTCATAAGCAGACGCGTGAGTCTAACCATAATTAATTAAGGATCATAATATATATGTGGATAAATAAAAGTTCAAGGTTTTGGGTCTTCCTTCCTTTCCTTTGTGGATAAATTTAGCCCAATATGACTAGCTCACTTTTGCCCATAAGCTCAATATTATGATGCATATGTAAGACTTTCTTTTAGGTCTTATTTGAGAGAGATATCACAAGAGAGTTTGAGTGCAGCCATATAGAGAGAAAAGTGAGAAAGTGCAGATTTTCGCAGAAGCCCTAGCAGCCAATTTCAAATCGCGATTCCCGCTTCGTTTCTTGTCCGATATTTGAGCTGATTTTTGGACAACTTGTTCTTTTCAACTTAATCTTTGATTGGGAACTGAGAGAGGGTGATTTGGAGTCATGTAGCTCCAGATTTTAGCTTGTTTACAGTAGCTGCGGGTTTGGTGCTTTTGCTTCTTTTATTTCTCTAGTTTTTGGTGCTATCTTGTAGTTGTGTTGCTCATTGTTTGGCACTTTGTTGGTGGCCATTTTGGAGAACACTTTTGTAACTCTTGTTGATTTTAGTGGAGCTTTGGTCTTGTGATTTTTACTCTTCACACTGAAGAGGTTTTCCACGTTAAATTTAGTGTCTCGTGTGTTGATTTATTATGCTTGCTTTGGTTGATTTGTTTGATGCCCCAAATAGTTTTATTCTTGCATTATTTTGCCTTCTCTTGGTTCAAATAGAAGGGAAAGTTTTGACTTGGGTTTTCTTCCGCTATAGTCCTGTCGTGCACATTTATTTTGTGCTTGCCTTTTCTAACACAGTTTTGTTCAACAAGATATTAAAGTGGATGATTGACTCAATTCATACTAGAAATAATCGTATGAAATTTTTAGATACCAACCTTTCGAAATGTTGTTGAGTTTATGGGCAAGCAAGAGAAAACTACGTGATTTTTATAATAATTGTGATTAAAATGGAAGCAGCCTAAACAGTGAAAATAAAAATGTACGAGAGAATACAAGCATCATAATTCTAGCTAGTGAAGAGGAACGTAACCTATATTATCCGTAATTGAATGAATTTTGAGATATTCTTCGAACACAAAATATATTTTATCGAGATAGGCAAAACTCCCCCTATAAAAAAAAACGTTCACCTCGTATAACTCAAACAAAACGCCCAAATATAAATACAATAATTATGGAATAAAATTGAGGTAGCAAAGACTACCTTGAATATGTATTTTTCTAAGCAAAATTTATTTTTCTTTCCTCTTGGATTGAATCTAATGATTAATGTATTTTAATTATTACATTATCCCTTATTTTTCTTGAGTCTATTTTTCCTCATTTTTATTTCGTAATCACATCACTATTATTATCTTATCTTGCTTATTTGATTGTGAATCAATTTATTGTTGGTACATCTAAAATCACATCGTAAGGCCTCAATCGACAGCGTTGCTTCGATTTGCGATGATTTTCAAGCTAGCAGACATTTTGGATAAATCAATTTTCAGTATAATTATCAATTATTGTAAATTCAACTTTAGGCATTTTTTTCTACTTTAAGTTGAGTGTAGGAGTGTGCAAAAACCGATTTAACCAATAAACCGAACCGAAAAAAACACTATTGGTTTATTGATATTGGGTTATTGGGCTAACGGTTTTTAAACGATTTCGCAAAAAGTTTTATTGGGTTATTGGTTCGGTTTCCGATTTTATGATTTTTGTTAATGGTTAAACCGATAACCCAATAAGACCATACTAAATTTACTATTTTATCCCTAGACCAGTAAACCCTAATTATATAACATTTTACAAATCCTATTACTTTAATCTCAGTATTACTTAAAACCCTAATTATTGTGCCATTCTGTAATTGCAAGCACACTTCTAACTTGAATGTGCCAATTACCTAAACTTGCAAGAAAAATGATTGCTACTTTTATGACTATTACTTTCATGCCAAATCTTGGAAAATCCATATGGTTTATATTAAAATTTTCTTATCGTGTATATTAATATATATGAGTATTTTCTTATTGGTTAAATCGAAAACCGAACCGTTAAGTGTCATAAACTGATTAACCAAAAATCGATAAGAAATATGTTATTGGTTTGGTTATCGGTTGGACGTATTTACAAACCGATAAACCGAACCAATAACAAATAAAACCCAATTGAACCGACCGATGCGCACCCCTAGTTGAGTGTAGGAGTTATTATAGTTTTTTTTAAAAAAAATAAAATATCTTGTAATTAGAGACAAGTTATTTTTGAATTATTATTTATGAAATTGCCACAAAGCTTGTTGCTTAATGGTATTCGCTAAAAAAAAACAAAAAATTATACAGATACGTAAAAAGAGAATATTGAGATTTTTATTTATTTTATTTTATTTTTAAAGAATATTGATATATAATCGTATTGATAAAAAAAAAAAAAAAAAATTGTCAATCAGTTTAAACTGAAATAATCTTACCATTCAATAATGTACAAATATGGATTTATGTTATTCACTTTTTGTGTTATATTATTCGATCACCAATCCGTGTTGTGGTGAAATCGTTTAGAATTCTTTCATTTTTAATAACAGGTTTAGAATTTGAGTTTTTGGAAATGAAAAAAAATCATTGGGAATGTCGTTCCAAAAATAAGTCATACAATGCGCGAATTCAAATTTAGTCAAATTCAAAACAAATATTGAATATCGGGTGAAAATAAAAGAATATATCTCGATCTTTCCCTACTCTTTTTTTTTTATGTGAGTGTACAATTTGCCCTTCAACTGGGCTGATCTTAGGTTTTGCCATTATCAATCAAATTTATGCTTAGCAAGGTATGCATTTTTTAACGACTCAAGACATAATTTTTGAAATATTATAATATAAAATATAAATCTATACTCCACAAAAAAATATTCATCTTGAAAGATAAAAATTAACGAGCCCAAAATAGGGCAAAAGTATCATTATATTAAATCATTTTTAGTATCAATTAATTAACTGTAATAGTTTAATTGCCGCTAAATATGTATTTTTAGCGGCAATTAGCACTCTTTGTAAATGTTACTTAAGTATAACAACTTTAGATCTCATCTCAATTAACTAATGACGATAAAGACTTTATTAATATAAATATTTATTGCCGCTAAAAGTTATTTTGGTCGGGGCCTACAAATGGCCTTCCTTTTTCCTTTCCTATGTCATGCTCTAATTCTTTACATTATGATGAATGTTATGTGACAATCACTATAGGTCATTGAACTCACTTTTAAAGGCCACTTTCCTTTGTTTGATCAAATCTCCTTTTTTTCATTTACTATTAAGAAAATATATTGTAAGGAAATGTCTACTTAATTAGATTAATTCATTTTCCCTATGTCTCAAAATAAATATTATTTTAGCAACCAAAAAAAATCTTAAAATAAGTGTCATTTTGTAAAAAAAAATCAACACAAAAATTTGTATATTTTTCTAACTATATTTTAATACTCCATCTTTTTAACCATGTTCAATTTTCATTAAGCATTAATTAAATAAGAATAATTAATTAAGTAAAGTAAACATTATATTTATTGATTTCTTAATGAATGTAACTTTTCTTAAAGTGATATTTATTTTGAAACGGAAAGAGTATTGGTATATTTACATTTAGTCAAGTGAATTAATAATAATGATGAATACATATTAAGAATTTCAATATTACATCAACTAAGCAAAACCATCATGTCAATGGTGACTCTTATAAGCATTGAATTTAGCCAATCACCTTCTTATCCAACTTTGTTGGTTGATCATTACAAAACAAGACACTTTAAACTAAAAAAAAATCATATTAAAGTAGTTATTATATATACAATAACTTTGACTAATTCAGATTCGTGTATTATAGCTTATTCATAGGACAATACTTTTAACAGAATGTTTTTTCATTTTTAAGGATTCAAATCAAAACTTCTGATAAAAGTAACTTTGTTTTACGTTTTATCAAGATGAAAATCATGTCTCTCGTCTAAAAATCATTTGTATTTTCCTTAGTGGATTAACAAAATAATGATTAATTAAGAATAAAATGATTGCAATCATCCCGACCATCACAACTCATGTTGGTCCATATACACTAAGTTTTAGTTATACATGCATGAATGAAATTGGATTTTTGCTTCTATAAGACTCTTTAATTACCTCTTATCTTTTAGATCCTTTTGTCGGGAATACAACTAGACATACAAATAATTCTTAGTACTCACTCTGACCCATTTTTATGTGAATGTTTGACTTAGAAATGAAGTTCATAATTTATTTATTTTTAAAAAAAAAACTTTTGTAATGCAAGTCAAATATATTCAAAGTATCAAATCACTCTTTTAAAATATAGTGATGAAAACTACAGATATCTTGTTTATTTTCTCTCTCCTCATATAAAAAATTTAATATCAAACAGATTGACCGCGATGTATCATGTTATTAAGAATAAAATAAGATGATAAAATGAGATAGAGGGATAATTTTTTCTTTATGATTAATTTTGGGAGAGACTTGCAAACATTATGGTTGAAATTAACATAGAAATTGTAGCAGTAACATACATATGCAACCTTCAATATGTATATGACTAAGTAAAAACTATTGTAATTAAATGTTGTATTGTAGTGATGATTATGTTCCCTAGTTTAAAAAGAAATTGAACATTTGGGAAAACAAAATTATAGAGGACTAGAAAGTTTTCTTAACATGTTATGTCAAAATTTGCCCCTAGAAGAAGGGAAAAAATGAATATGAATTAATATCAACAATCAACATCACTCACCAACATGGATTGTGGTGTTGGGTGAGACTGTTTCACCCTTAATCAGAGTTCTCAGTTTGAGCCTTGAATATGAAGAAAATCATGTTGAGAGTGTCACTTGAATTGACCATGAAGTATGCGATAAAAATTTAATCAAAGCTTCATTAATGCAAATTACGGACACCGAATGAAAAAATAAATCAACAGCACTCATTCTTAGCTTTTTTTAGGGCATGGTGGTGACTTAGAGACAGGTCACATCTCTAAGAGAAGGAAACATCCCAAACCCTAGTTGTGCCCTTGCTAAGTCACATCCCTCTCTCTTTCCTACCCCATTCTATTTTGTATTTTTTCTAACCTAACCTAATACTTCTGTCATCTCATTTTATTTGATATATTTGATTTGATATGAAATTCAAGAGATAGAAATGAAGAATTTTGATGCATAATGTAAATATATGCAACATACCAAAATTGTCTTTACTACCCATAATTAAATGAGTGGTGGTAAAACACATGTCGTGGCAGATATAGAGTATCAACACCGAATTTATCTGAGCCCCCCTAATATTTTCTACTCAAAATTATTAAATTTTAATCAAATATAATTTTATTCTGAACCCATAATTTTAAAATATACCAAAAT
This sequence comes from Solanum verrucosum, assembly GCF_900185275.1. NCBI lineage: Eukaryota > Viridiplantae > Streptophyta > Magnoliopsida > Solanales > Solanaceae > Solanum > Solanum verrucosum. Next base: position 872,821 of record NW_026020398.1, read on the forward strand.
TGTCTTTACTACCCATAATTAAATGAGTGATGGTAAAACACATGTCGTCGCAGATATAGAATATCAACACTGAATTCATCTCCCCCCCCCCCCCCCCCCCCCCCCAAATACTTTCTACTCGAAACAATATTAAATTTTAACAATATATTATATTCTGAACCCATAATTTAAAAAGTATAACATGATAATTAATAGTAAACCTATCAAATTAAAATCACAGATCCTTCTTGATGTATAATACATAAGTGTTCTACTTTACCCTCTCATATTTTCTTTTCATAAAAGGAAAAAAAAATTATGAAATAAGTTTTAACGAATTATGTTATTAAAGGTAAAATAATTTTTATTCAAACACACAATACCCCTAATGAGAGATAAAACACCTTTTTTGTTTTTGTTTTTTACCTTCCCATTTTTTGCATCTTTTGTAGTGTCAATGTCACACTAGACTACAAGAAATTGTTTTTTGGCTATGTAAAAAAATGTCAATAGAATGCCCTTTTTCAAATATCCATAACATATAATTAATCCTAGCTAGCTACAGATCCCTCCTTATCTTGAAAGATATATATGAATTGATTACTATAGAAATATATAGATATCAAGAAAATGACTACCACTCAGTTAACTTTTGGAATTTTTATCCCTTTTTTCACAATAAGCCTAAATAGGATATTTGGTTGGTGGGTGGTCCTGACTATACCCACTATATAAGATTGAAATTATATTTAATTATTACATATATGTTATTCAAAAAAAATTTAAAACACCCTAAGTTTACCTAATTGCATTTTGCTTCTGAAATGTGAATGTAGGTAATGTTATTGGTGTACGAATAAAGTTTTATATTGATAATTGAAAAAAAAAAGTATATAGCTAGGGATATTTTAAAATTGGTATGCATCTTTTTGGAAAAGATGTTCTTTTAAGATCTAATTTCAGTTTTTTTTAATGTTGTGGATTATTATTATTTTTTTACTTTTTTCTACCTTCTTTTTTGTATCTAGTATATTATGTTAAAAGTATTTTTAGATTGATTTAGTATGAGTAAGATGATAGATGAAATATGTGAAATATAAGTCGAGTGGTGTGTATAAATAAAATCTCATATTAATAACTAAAGAAAATAAGTTCATATACAATGTAAAGATAGTACTCTTAAATGATCTAAGGCTTTTCGAAAACGATCGAGCTTGAAAAAAGGATGATATCATACTACGTTAATAATAATTTTTGATTGATTTAGGCCAAAAGTTGTTTTAAAAAAAATTGAATAATTCATGTGACCCATGGCTGTTAGTACTTGTGAAAGTATTTCTCACTCAGATATTCGATATCAATGTTAGATCCCGATTAAATTTAATTCATCATTAATATTAAAATTTGATTAAATTCAAATTCACGAGGAGGTAATATTGGGGTAAAGAGAGTGTTGTTATTAGTTGTTTCTTCTCTATTTATTTTGTGTTTGGTCAGATATTTCTGACATTTATTACTTTCTCAGGTTCTGACATTATTTTTTTGGATTTGAGAATTTTTATTTATTTAATTAACCATTAATTTATTTGGTAAAAAAAAAACAAATAAAATAGTTGGGCTAGAAAATAAATATTGGGAATACATAAGAAAATCTTAGAATATTGTTGTAAGATCATTTATCAACATAATTTATTTAATTTTCAGATTAATTAGTTCTCATATTCCTTATTGGGTACCTAAAAATTACTAGCATTTTTTAAATTTCAATCTATTTATTTTACTTTCTTTTAAAATCTATTTCAAAAGGTTTTTTTTGGCAATATTTTAATTTTAACTTTTCATATGGCCTATTAAGATCATAAAATTAAAAAACATTTTGATACATGATATTCAATAAATCTTTAGTTTAAGAATATAAAATTTTAAGACTATAAATTTAAAAGTTCTTTTTTATTTTCTTAAATGTCGGATCAAATTAAAATCAAACAAATAACTTGAGTCCATGAATGAAGTAAGTTATAAGCAGTAGTAACAATTTAATTATTTTTTACCAAAAAAAAAACATTTTAATTATTGATGTTGACTTCTTTAGACAACTCAACTAAAATATATTTTCCTTATTCCTTTTTTTCTGGAAAAAAAATAACACAAAAGAAACAAGGTGAACCCCATAGGCAAATATCAATCTTGACTAATTGGTCCTAGAAGAAAAGGAAAGCTTATCTGTTGTTTTTACAAACAAAATCAATTAATAGTAGAATACTTATATAAATATTAAGTATTTTCCGATGAAGCAATATCATTTTGTGGTAGAAGGGTATGTACTTTTTTTTTTTTATCTTTAATCAAAGATTTTAAATTCAAATTATAGGTATAATACATTATGCCAAAGGAAAAAAATTCGGTGCAAATCCGATAAAGGCGGATATCAAATACTAGATAATGAGAAACGAAAAAAAACACCATTTTGCTCAATTCCCACAACCCAAAAAAAAGGGGGTTTGGGGTGATTATATCAAAACTGAAATTAGCTATGTATTTCGTAGTTAACCTATAATAGAATTACTCGTAATTAATAAATTCATTTTAACTTATCCCTAGTCAATTATTAAATAAGATCAAAAATAAATTTTATTATTTAGCTATAAAATTTATCTTGCTAATTTATATATTATTTTTTTAGTAGGGGGTGTGATTCTAACAATAGTCAGAACTCAGATCTAAGTTGATTTCACAATTAATTTTGTAATGAACATGTTGAAAAGACATGTTACATCAGCTACACTCACATAGTTTTTACTTTCCTTATCTGGTGTTCAGAGTGTATATTGAAGCCTCAATTAAATTTGGATCGCATATTATAGAATCCATATAATTTTCTCTATATTCATGACTCAAATCCGAAACCTTCGATTAAGGGTAAAGCAGTCCCACCGCAACACCAAACTCATATAGTTAATATGGGGAATCTTTACCACAATAATATTATTCTAAATGTTGGTTGAAGTAGAGACAATGGATCCCAAGGTGGGGGCTGATTATAACACTCATTGCTTGGAATGTCTACCATCAACAATTAATATTTTTTGTTCTTCTGCAGCCTACCCAAGATCTTACTTTTTTATTATTATTTTAAATTTTATCTTACCCCAAATAGTAATTTACCATGAGTATTTTTATGGTTTTTGGCACACCTAGGGCTTAAGACGGAGGGCGAGCCTCTAAAGAAGGAATACACATTACACATTTTAAACGAATTTCATATTAAAATAGAAGAAAGTTAGAAAATTTATAAAGCGAATGAGTGAATGAATTCAAAATTCAATCGTTGAGATAACTTTTGCCTAAAAATTCAAGAGACAAATCTATGTGTGTTTAGGTTCAAAACGAACGGTATCTTAACAGTTGAATCAAAATTGACTTCCTTAGAGGCAAATTTTGAATATTTAATTTATGAATTTCGAATTATAATCTTTTTTGCTTATTGATCTAGATAGATTATTATGTATTTTAATATGTAGTCTAAGATAAAATTTATTAAATTTTGTTGACCTGTTACTGTAATGATGTGGCTCCGCCCCTAAACACACACCCATTAATTTTTTTTTTACTTAAAAATATTAAGAGAGTTATTTGACTAAATTATCCCTAGTCTACTTATGAGGAAATTTTAAAAATATTAAAATACTTTGTAGGAATTTGTTTAAATTTAAATTATAGAGTTATTTGAATATACTTTTACTCTCTTTGTAGCTTATTATTTAACTTTTTTTTTAATTTATTACATATATTATTTTTATTACTTTTGCTTAGGTTGTCATGTTATTTGTTATTACTATTATTATTTTTCTCCATTATTTTCATTATGATTTCTATATTACTGAATTTCCTTTACATATTTTTTTATGTATGCATTATTGCATAGCAGGTTCATTGAAAACAATCTATCTACCTTCACAAGGTAAGAAAGGGTAAGACTGCATACCACCCTCTTCAGATTCCACTTTATGGAATTACATTGTGTATATTATTATTGTTATTTAATATATACTTAGACAAGGATAAATATAAATAAGAATTAATGGATTCTTGATCATTTTATAAAATAAAAGAATCACTACTTTTGAACCAGATTTGAGAGGCTGGACGATCACTAATAATTGTGAACATGAGGGAATAATAATTTAATGTTTAATCTAATAAGTAATTAGAAAAGAAGTGCTAAAAGTCAACTAATTCTCTTCTTTTTAGTCATAAAAAATTACCTAACCTCCAAAAAGTTGGAGTTTGTTTTTTGAGAGCCATGGATATCAAATCTTGATTTTGATGATATGAGAAAATTGTGATTCAAGATTTACTACTTTTTTTGTGACTAAAATATTTATTATATTGATATGTACAAGTTGGCAAAGAAGAGATAAATTGGTATTTTATAAATATGAGGTAAGGTGAATCATTTCTTCTTATAGGATGTGGAATTATAATTTATTGTATATGGAGTTCTATTATTCGTGTAATTACTCAATTAATAGTTATTATAGAAAGAAAATTATTAACGAAAATTGAAATCAAGAAAATAAAAATGACCTTCTTGAGATAATGATTATTACTTGAGTGATCATCTGATAAATCAACAATTTTACATGAGTGTAAAATACGAGTCAAGATTTGTGGCAGAGCTAGACTTTAAATTTAATTTTTACAACAAATTTTAAGTGCTAATAATTGAATTTAAAATTAAATATTTATATATATTTGATAAACTTTATCACAATTATATTGTTTGAACAAAATTTATTGAAATCATTTTTCAATCGAACCTGTACCTGGACTTCTACCTTCGCCTCTTATCCAAATTAGGTTTAGTTTATTAATTAATTATATATGTATGATATGGTTGAAGCTGTCAATTTCAAAGGTTCTTGGGAACTTTAAAAGATAAAGTAAATCTGATTATTGATATGATAAGATATTGAGATCCTTTATAATCCCATATCAATCCTTGATTTGTCACCACTAATCTTAATTTGTCCTAGTTTAATTAGTCTCATACGTAGTAGAATATCATTGTTATTAAATTAAATTAACATTGGAGCTAGCGATAGGGGCAAGTAGGTCACATTGAAAGCTTTTACTGAGTAAAATGATTTTTTAAGTTTTTTTAGTATAGCCATTTAAATATTCAAAATTCATTAGTCTTGCTAATTCAGATTTACATTCCATATTCAGGATCCGAACTATATTACTAAGGAAAATATAAATTTTCATTCAAAAATATTTCTAATAATTCGACAAATCTCATCAAAATTTCACATTTTACTTAATCATGTTCGAAAGTTTGGTTAAAAACAAAAAATCTCATTCATCAGACCATATCTTTGTTGGTAATGGATATATATATATATATGTAAGGTTGCAAAAAAATATTCTTGTATTAAACTATCCTCCAAAACCCTTTTTTCTAGTAGTTGAGATATTTGTACAGCCATTCCATGTAAATAGTTGGCTCTTTTCCACTACTTTTAATTGAGACCATACATAAAAATAAAAGGTAAAATTTATTTCTTTGTTATTTTCAATTATGTGGCCAAAAAGTGGTCAAGAAATATTATTTGTATTATATTATTTTTTCAAACCATCTGGATTCTAGAGAATATTGACCCGATTAATTCATGTTTACTAAGTAAAAAATTTATTATGAAAGATTTTCATAATTTCGATAAAAAAAAAAAAGGCTTTATTCTCAAGAGTCGAATTATAAAATTTGAATTATAAAAACGGTTATCATTTGAGGCTCCAACACACCCTTCGGTAATTATAAAATTAGGTCAATATCTTAAAAGTAATTTATTTTAATCATTGTTTTTTTTGGAAAATGTACAAACACTTTTTATGAATTATCCAACTCAAGTCTGTCAACTCTTAATCTTAAACTCAAAATAAAATAAAAAAAAATTAAAAAAATTGAAAGTACAAAGATTTGACACTTCCTAATATCATTTCATTTGAGTGTATCACTTTTTTTTTAGAAACAAATTTCTGTCACTTTCTTCTCTTGAATAGACAATTCATTTTGTTTAAAGCACTTCAAATCCACCACACATTTTTTTAATAAATATTCAAAGATAGTAAAAAAAATATCATAAGAGCATTTATGCAAGAAAAATACTTACATCTCCAGCTATTTTGAAATAGAAATGCATTTAAATTTCCAAACCTAACAAGTAATAGGGAATAATAATTGTAGAAAGCAATGGTTTGATATCGTCCATTTACGAGACTCATCTTTGACTTTTGTCTCGATAGGTATATTATTATACAATTACCTAATGCTTTGTTTGGACGGTTGTTAAGTATTATTTCATAATGTATCATATTATGTTGTATCGTACTATATTGTTTTAACGAATATAATATTTGGATAGATAGTATTGTTCTTCATCGTTACATAATGTCAGAAATTTGAATGGTAAACCTGCAAAACAATAGGGTACGAGATAGAGCTATTATGAAAAGGTCTGATGAAAGATAAAATATGATTATTAATTAATAAGTAAAGACAAAATAATTAGAAGAAAATATTGAGGTAACGACACAATCAGACAAAATCGATCGTTACAGATAAATGAGACTTTTTTGCCGTTACCTAACAATGGATTTAAACGATACGCTGTAATAAAATTTAAGTAACAATCAAAATAAATATTGTATTTAAACTAACAATACAATACGACGCATAACAACCCTCCAAACAAGGTGTAAAAGAATTTAATTTTACGTTGTAGGCGTGGTCCTTTGTAGGTACTGTGTCCAAATCAATTAATTAAGTGAAGAAAACTCTATAATTTTTTCTCTTTGAATTAATTCCATCCAATTATTGGAAATATTGAAATTGATGGTGAAAAAGAAATTGATGGAATAAAAATTATAATGAAAAATAAAACTAATGGTATTGAAATGTTTTTCCAATCACATTCAATTGTCTGCCCAAAATTTAATCCTTTGAATTTTATTAAATGCTGAAAAACATTCTCCAGCTGATATTCTAGCATTCATTGCCAATACCTTGGCTAATATAAACCACAATTTTCTAGAAAAAAAAATAATCATTCTCTAATTTTGCATTGATTTCATGTTTTTATTTTTGTTTTTTTTTGGATTTTGCTAGCTATGTTGGAAAAGGGACGGGAGAAGAAGGTTGAAAAAGACAGATTCAGAATTTAAGCATATCGTTTTATTAATTATCGTTTCATTCACTACTATACTTTTCTCGGCCTTTTTGGCTAAGATCAAGTTTCACTAGTTGCTCCTTTAGGACAATGAACATGTACTATGTGTGGATGAAAGTAATGATATGTTCGTTGTAGGGTGTTTAACCGTTCATAGCTGAAAATATTTTTTATCAAAAATTCAACTAAAATTGTATACAATAGTGCTAATATGATTTGGTCCTTCCATAGACCCTGCACATAACGATTATTTAGTGCATCGAGTTAGCTTGAGAAAACACATAAAGTTTTACCGCTCTTACTTTAAAAATTGTAGAAAGGCGTATATCCCTCGAATTAAATAGAGATTTCTTTATTGGGATTTTTATAGGACTATCCATGTGAGAAAACAAAAAACTATTTGCTTGTATTCATTTCTAAAATTCATCCATTAAAGAATTTACACATTATAATTTTATACATTGTATACATTCAAAGTATACAATTGTATACCTTGGTTTAAATCACACCGTTGTGTATTATTAAGGTATATAACATGCTGAAGGTATAAATTGAACATACTGGAATTTTATAAATAATTTTTTTAATGAGTATTTCTTGTTAATTACCTATTCTTTGTTTTGGAGTAGGTGATATGATATATAAGTTTGTACTTAGTGGTCCATGATCTATAGTTTAGGCCCATTTTTTTTTTTTAATTCTAGAGCCATGTGAAATCCCATATCCATATGGTGTGAACAGCCCATTTGGATACAAATGTCCAAGATTATACCAGAGCAAATATTAGTAGCATAACAAAAAAGTCTTTATCGTCATTAATATCTCTGTTCACGGAAATTGTGACCTCACGGGAGTTGTGACCTCTCGGGAGAATAGATGACTACATCAAAGATTGGTCGTAGAAAATATAGTAACTTTGAGGAAATTTTAGTACAATTGAATAATTTTCTAAAAAGAAAAAAAAGGTCTCTATAAGATAATCTTTTGAGAACATCATCAAACCCTCATGTGATCCAAGGTTTAAAGCTTCATTTGTTCTAAAAAATAATATATATAGATTGTGTCAAGTTGCTTGATATGTTAATTATATCCCTAAAACAAGGTCATTAGCTTAACCAAAATTCTTCGGGATATGTGGTAAAAACTTGTTTCAAAACATTGCCTAATTTAAAAGGGTGGAGCCAAACTCAGTAACTTCGGTTCCAAACTCTGAATTTATCTTAAGAAATTCATTTAATATGTATAGATTACTAATTTAGAATTCAATAATTTACGGAATTAGAACTCTAAATCCATTAAACATCAAATTCTTTCTCCACTTCTTCAATTGAGTCGAAGTAAAAGGACAGAAGTATTGAAAACACCCCTAACACTACATAAAAAATTATCATTAGCGGCAATTAATTAACCGCAATAGCTTAATTGCCGCTAAATATGTATTTTTAGCGACAATTAGCACTCTTTGTATATGTCCCTAAAGCCTTTAGCGACATTGGTTCTAATGGTACTTAACTAGTGCCGGTAAAGACTTTAGCACTCTTTATTAATGTCTATATTTATTGCCGCTAAAAATTATTTTTGTTGTAGTGTAAACTCATGGTGAATCATTAGTTTCATCCTCGAACTATTGACAACCTTAAAAGCACCCCTTTACTTGACTAACTGAACTTAAATACACCCCCGATCTTGCAACACGAGTGAATCCACTTATAAATTCTCTTCAAGTTTAGAGATGTTTTCAACACTTCTCTTGACTTTCTATTAAGAGCCCCGTGCTTTTACAAGAGTTTGAGACCACTTGCTATGCTACGTGTCAGATCGGGGGTGTATCTAAATTTAGTTAGTTAAGTAAAATGGTGTTTTTAAGACTGTCAATAGTTCAAAAATGAAACTAAGCATTTGCACCACGTTTAGAGATGTTTTCAGTACTTCTCCCAAGATTAAAAATTATAATTGACTAATAATTTGGGTGAGAGGTCACAATCCAAGCAATAAAAGCCCTGATTAGAATGAAAGGGATCCAAATTATGTCAGAGATATGGGCCTTGGTCCAGTACAGTCCACAAATGGTGTTGGGAGCATCGACGTGGCTTCACCAACAACTTAATTTCTTTTTATAAAATTTAAATTCAAGTTTTATATATTGACAGCGTAAAATATATTCATATAAGAGAAAATTTCATGAATTGTTCTATTAGCACTATTCTTGCAACAACAACAACAAAAAAATAGCAAGAATTCGTTACATTTCAAAACGTAGCATGGTAGCAACATTTTGATTCCAAAACGTAGTAGAATACATGTATATACACGTAAACAATATCTCATTTTAAATAAAAAATTATACGGATATAGTATCTGACTGTAGCTATATGTGTATGTATGTTTAATCAACCTGTACATGTATGTGTTTTCAAAACAGAAGTTGGAGATACGTATAGCTAAATACATGTGTATGTATGTGTGGTAGCTAGTGACGATTAAACTTTTTAAATATACAAATACATATATAAACATAAATATGCTATAAAATTGCATAATCTCACTATACTATGTAATTAATTTTCTTTTTCAAAATATCACTATAAAAAATAATATGTGGATCGAGATCGTTAATTTAGGTTTAAAGGGTTGGTAACAAGTAGAAGCAGGCAAGATATTGGTGTTGGGCCCAAATTTAGAGAAATCCAAACAACGACAGTAAAATGCACACTCGTGTGCATTGACCCAAATCTTGTTGTATGTGGAAGTGTGTGATATGGAAAACCTATAAACAAGATTTTTTTATTTTTTTTTATAATTATAAAAACATTGTAACTTACTCATATTTATTGAGATCATAAATTTCAAGTACAAGACTTGTGAACGAGAAATATTCAGTATATGAACTGTCCAACTTAGTGGATTAATTATGTGATGAAATTCAAATTAGTCGAACGAACGAACGAACGAACGAATTTCATATATGGAATGCTATAAGAAGATAACGTGCTCGTCAACTCCTGACTGTTTTTTATTATTGAAAGTGAATTCGTTTTCAATTATTCTTAATCGGTTTATCATTTGTTAATTAGGATTAGGAGAAAAAACTAGCTAGATCAAAGTGATTTTTTTTTCCTGTTAAAAACTAAAGCCCCTGATATAAAAGTATGGTGATGCTCTCTTCATTTTGTAAATACAATACATAAAAGAGAAGTCAAAACTTTTATGTAGATCGTACAAGTGATAGCTCTGAGCCAAACTTAAGACGATTATTTTATCATATTTATAAGATTACATTAAATATATATCGCTGATTACATAAAATATGGTTGTAACTTACAAATAGCCAGATAAGAAATAGTAGTACATAAGAGGGGCCTCAATTATGAAATATACACATTGAGCACCACATTTTTTTGTACCATTAGCACATGGGGGGTGGGGTTGTTTGGGATATATATATATATATCCTTTCCTTTCTTATTGATGGCATAAGAATTGGTCCACAGTATATTTTTATATATATCTGAAGATATGGAGTGTGAGGAATGTAACAAAATTTGTGGACCAATTTGTAGATAAAATAAAGTATTAGTGGTCCTTGTTATTTTGGCTGGTGATGAACAAGTCTTTCACTAGAGAATGCCCACGGAATTTAATGTAAGAAAGGTGACATATTCCCCTCTATCTATGAAATAGCCACGTATCGTTCAGACACGGAGTTATAATTTTGAGTTTACAAATTTTGAATTTTAAAAAATATAGTTTATTGAAATTTTGTCGACAAATTTATAGGTGAATTGTAGCTTACAAGTTCATTCGAATTTTACGTAGGACTCATTAAGGAAAGTCGAGTTCCATCAAGTGCTTGACCAATATTCTTAGGACATAAATTTGAAATTGGTCTCTAAATAACAACGGAGAGATATTGCTCATTTCACTATGCCTGATCTCGATCGATGGTAATATCACAACTGTTAGGATCAAGGTTCTATCATCATATCAAAATCGATAGTTGACAGCAAGGCTACAGTTTTATTTCTTAACTAAACCTACCAATCAAGTGTCATATTGTTCGATCATGACTTTGATCCATACCATCCACCCCCCTTGTGGGCCTTGACATAAACAAGTACTCGATAAAATAGTTAGAAACCGTACAAATAGATCCATCGTTTGATGAAATTGGAACATAGAGACTTCTTGGGTTCAATATATCAACCTCAATAATTAGGCTAAGGCCTTGTTATTGATATATTTGAACATCAAACTCAATTGATGCAATCACATCCTTTCAAAAACTAAAAAGTGTGTCAACTTCTTTTGCATGAAAATCAAATGAGTTTGTGATCTTAAAAGATATTACGGTCAGAGGCGAATCTAAGATTTTAAATCAGTAAGCGCTATTATTACTATGTTATTCATTATAACTTTCTTATGAATTATATATATATATATATATAAGATAATCCTAGGCCCGCCTATGTGGCGCCACCACAAACCAGGATTCCTTTTTAAATTTATTTATTTCCAAAACTAGCCTTCCTCTTTCATGAAACATTGTGACTTTTATGAAAAGTCGTGACTTTTATGAAGGGTTGTGACTTTAACGAAAAGTTGTGACTTTTATGAAGAGTTGCGACTTTTATGAAAAGTTGTGACTTTTATGAAAGGTTGTGACCTTTCCGAAGGGTTGTAAGTTTCCAAAGAGTTGTGACCTTTCCGATAAAGCACAATAAACATTTGTTGACACTACCCTTTGTTGTCTATAAATAGAGGGATTTTCTCTCATTTTAAAACAACGAAAATTCTGAATTACTTCTTCTTCTTCTGCACAAATAAATATTCGTATACTTTTGTAACACCCCGTATTCGAAACATACCAAAAATACAGATTTTGAGAAGTTCTAGGTGCAACCCATGGTTTCCATCCACGGACCGTAGGTCAGACCACGGCCCGTGCTAGTGGTCCGTGGTTCACCACTGCAACCCTTCCCCAACCCTGCTCAGAAAATCAGCTAAGTCTCGACCCACGGACAGACCCACGGTCCATAGGTCAGACCACGGTCTGTGGTCTGTGTCCGCGGATCAAGACTCCTTTACCCAACCTCTGAAACGAACTACGGTCGACTAGCACAGATTGTCGTTCTATCTACGGTTCGTAGGTCTGACCGTAAATGAAGGTCAGCAGTCAATTATGAGAGAATTGTTGAGTGGGTCAACTTCAGATGGTTATAACTCTTAGCACAAAAGGAATTATGTGTCCCATGACCTATGATATAATAGATAATTGAATCCTCTTTCCAACACCACCGAGTTTGCTAAAATCTGACCTCCGAGTAAAAAGTTATGCTTGTTTTAGTGAAGTCCTGTCATGCAGACTTGACCGACGACCCCAATCAACGGACCGTCAATTGACCTATGGCCGTAGGTTCAATCCGTCGGTCACTCTGACAGAAATTAAGTCAGGGGTCTTTTGGTCTTTTCCTATTTCGTTGGACCCCAGATACGTCGTTTAGACCCTAAATCATGAGGTTTAAGCCTAGAAACATAACTAGAACTTATCTAAGTCAAATCATTAATCAAAACTTAGAAAAAATTAGAGCGTAAGAGGAGAAAAAAGGTTAAGAACCCTAGTTCAAGAACGCAACAAGTTTCCTTTAGTTCCAACCCCGAAATCGAGAGATTTCTTCGGGGAATTCGTCACCAGGTATGTGAGATTTCACTAGTGGGTTCCTTTCGCCCATTGGATCCCTAAAATTCAGTCAGTTTCTTGATTCCCTTATTATGAATAGACCTAGGGTTTCTAGAATTACAGCAGATCATCATGAATTAGTTATTAACATGTTCCAAATCAGATTATCAGGTTATTACATCATTTCTCGCATGAATTTCAGAACCCTAGCTATGTATTTTTTTAGTTCTTGAATTACACATGCTAGGTCAGATATCTCAATTATTCAGTTATACATGGCTCTGTTATTAATGCATCATTATCAGATTAATTGTTGCATTCTCAGTTTACATGTTCAGTTTTGAGCTTCCAGTATTTTACAGAACTTCAATCATAACCAGTTAACCACTTAATTCATTGGGAGTAGCATAATACCGAGTTGGACTATGGTTCAACGTACCCATATAGTCCCAGAACTACGAGCCACGTAGGTGTAAGTCCCCTCTGTGGGCAACATCAATTTAGTGATCACGCCAGCATGCCTTTATACTTCTTACAGGGTATATTGGGTTTTCTTGATGGGGTGTATACATCGGACTCCACATTTAGCTCATGTGGTTTTATATCGGTTATTAGTAGCTCCCACAGTTCAGTCATATTCTATTGCATTGACTATTTATCAGTATAGTCAGTATTCAGTTTCGGCATGTTATAAATTGGTCACTGCATTCAGTTAGCTCAGTATTTAGTATTTATATCATGTCCAGATTATTTTATTGTTTTATTGCTTTGTTCAGTTATATGTTATTTTAGCTTTACTCTATCATGCATGCTCAGTACCTTTCAAGTACTGACGTATACGTGAGCTACATTTTCTCGTGATGTAGGTTCAGGTTCTCAACATCCAGATCACGCTTAGGTCGGTTCCCGATCTTCAATTCAGCAACATCAGTGGTGAGTCCTCATTCTTCGAGGACTAGTGACATGTTTATCTTTATCGATTTTAGTCTTTAGTTTCAGTTTTGCTAGACCTAGTTGGGACATGTCCCAACATTTCTAGTTAATTTAGAGGTTTATTTTAGACATGGTTAGATTCAGCTTAGTATTGAGTTAATATCTTCTTTGTATTAAACTCATCAGTTTTCATTCATCTCAGTTATAGTATATGGGTTTTCTCCATCTTTTCATTTTTATTTATGATTATAGCTTCCGCATCAGTTTATTATCTTTAGTATGCTCATGATCATGCCAGCAGGGTTAGCTTGGGATCACTTGTGGTCCTAGGTCCCGTGTCCGCGTCTCGGGGGTAGCTCGGGGCGTGACAACTTTGCTCCTGTTGAGTGGCTTACTACACCATTGTATTTGTATCAATACACTGATGAAGAGAATCATTCTATCCTAAGAAGATCTATTCCTTTAGACCTCGAGTACTAAAGGGGAATCATTTCCTTAAGGAGACAATGTGCATTAAGTGGGCTCAATCTTTTTCTTTTTGTTTCATTCTATTGTTACAGAACCTGATATTTTTTTTACTGTCATTAGTTTATGCTTATGTTATTAATATAGTGCTTCAAGATTTCGGAGGAATGCTTTGCCTTGAGATAAAATGTTATTGACAATGTAGAGTATGTATTGAAATTATTGATATTACTGAATAATCATATGTAAGCTTAATAAAAGAGTTCAATTCCGTGCAAAGCACGGGTAATTTACCTAGTGTTGTATAATATAATTTTTTTTAATAATTAGCTATTACATTCCTCCCTACTTACAATGGCCAACATCCCAAGTTTTTCAAAGTGGCCTATTTTTGACATCCTTTAGGCATTGATTAGTGATGTTTCATCTTTAGGGACCACTTGGAATAATACAAGACTTATACATGACATGCCCATACTCATCAAAGTTGTATTTGTCATTTTTGTCCAAGTGTTAAAGGACACTTCTTACATGCCAGCACTAAATCTTAACCTAAATTCTCCCCCCACCACTCACCTCCCACTTCACTCCACCTGGCTCATTGCTCTTGGATATAAGTCACATATACTGACTGGTAATGTATAAATTATTTATGTTGTCATCGTAATACTATTAAAAAATCATTATTTTTCTATTGATATCTCGTTGAAAAATGTTTATTTTATGTTCTTACAGATATTTTAATTGAATTAGTGAGGAAAAAGTAATGTTTTTATACGAAAAATTAGGAAGTTACCCACTATTTCAATGAGAATCTGTTTTTCATGATGCATGCACAAATTTTCTACTCATTCACGGTGACAAGACCTTTTGTTTCTAGTAGTACAAGTCGTAGTAAAAATTTAATCATTATTTTTTATCGAAAAGTCAATAGCATCGATCACAAAATTTTTATGAGAAAATGGACAATCAATTTTCTATTCAGTGTTAGATATTCGTTTTGAGATCTGACTAATCAGGATTATCACTGAAAAGCTTCACATTAAGGGGTAAAATGAAGAATGCATGACTGTTTATCCGTCCACCACAATCTTTCATGATTTCTCTATAGTTACCTAACAAACTCACATCTTCTTTTTGTGCTAATTATCCTTAATTATCATTAAGTATGGCTAATGGAAAATTTGTTGCCATTTATTCTATTCAATTAGGATAATAAACACAATTTTCTTGAGATTAATTATGTTTATGTATACTATATACTAAAACAAAGGTAGTGGCACCGACTTATGAAAAAGAAGGAATAATGATTAAAGGGTGTTTTTGGGCCTATTGTTTTGTTTTTGAACATGAATAGGGCCTATACAGCCTGCACTTGGTGTCCATATACTAACTTTATTAAATCAAACAAAATACAATTTTGTCTCAAAACATTGTCTATTTTTTTTTCTTTTTTTCTTTATAATTTTTTTTTTTTTTTTTTTTTTACTTTTCTTAGAAAACAAGTAGACATAAAGAAGCAGGTGGGAAATTGCCTCAATAGGTACTTTACTTTTTGGCACAGAAATAATTAGGATTCTATTAAAGTAGACATGTTTCATCATTCATTTTCACATGAACTCGTGGGAATTTCTTTTTTCTTTTGTGACTTTTTCCCTTCAAGGAAAAAAAGAAGAAACAATAATAAAATATCCGATATAATTTTCTAAGTGGAGTAATATGAGGAGAGTGATGTATATAGTGTATACGTAGTCTTACTTCTATCTTGTCAAAGTAGAGTACGTAGAGAATTATTTTTGATAAACTGTAGATTCAAGTAAAGTATAACAAAAATCAAAGTAAAGAAACATATATCTATCGTAAGGTTTTGTATCAACAAGGTAACAACACTACAATTCCTCCCTAATTGAAAAATATAATTTTTTTTGATAGTCTATCATTAATCCATCACTAATTATGAACTTTATTGTTTAATTAGCTATGGAATTTGCCCATGGCTAATTTCTATATTTTCTTAGTAGTGATATAACTTTACATTTTCCTTAACTAGCGTTTGGAGATATATTTTGGAAGTAGTTTTTGAAAAGTTATCTTTAACTACGTGTTTACCCATGAAATTTAATTAAAATTTTAAAATCTGACCTTCAAATATTTTAATTTGAACTTTTCAAAAATGAACTCAAACCAGTTTTTGAGACTTCTGAACTAGTCGATTGCATGAAGTAAAACTATATATTCGGACTTAGGAGCCAAAAGAAACTTATGGGGTATTGGAAAGGAGGGAGAAAGAAAAAAAATAGCAGCTCAGTGTGTTAATCTTTCGTTATCTGTAACATTCGAGTAAAGATTGAATCATATTTAAAAAAATTGTCATAATCTTATCTTATATTTCTACAAGAGGTCATTTCCACGACTTAAATTGATGATTCGTTGATCCCACGACTATAATTTTTCATGTTATGCCAAAGCTTCGCTTCATTTAAGAAAACAATAAACAAGTCAATTAAAACTAGAACTTAATAGTACTAAGTAATTTTATTAATTTCAATAATTTGCAGTAAAGGGTAATTTTATATAAGTCAATGAGACCATCACAAAAATTAAATTTGATATTCTACCAACAAGCCAAATCACATAAGTAATAGTACATTGCCAGTTATACATTACCAAAATCTTGCCTACAACTTTGCCTGTGCCAAACTATAGCTAGCTGTTTTTAATTTTCTTCTAAAATAATAGAATCTCTTTTGATATGTCATATCACTTCAAATATCCAAAAGGAAAAAAATAAACTGTTCAAATATTCTTGTGGTCTAAAGTAAATATAAAATAGACAAGAAAAAACATGTTTTTTTTGCATTATATATCAATATCTTCTTGCTATGTTTATTATAGCAAACTCCAAAATAGCTTAGATATATACTTCACAATCTTCTCATTAAAAGAAAGAAATTAGCTATGAACTTCGTCGATAACATAATTTTAATGACAACTCATTGCTAATCAATCGTTCCATAGAATTAGTGACATATTTTGATGTTTTGTTATGAAATTTATCAGTCGCTAATTTTTATTTTATTTTTTAGCTATGAACTTTATCGATAAGATAATTTTATCACAACTTAGTGCTAGTGATCATACATCGTTTCTATTGTATGATCAGACTTTGCTTTATGCCAAATGTTTGATTTTTTTAATTTTTTTAAAAAATAATTATATTGATTTTATTTACTGATAGTTAACTATGTACCAAAAACAATGTAATTCTACATGTAGATTTGAACTCATTATAAAATGATTATAATTTTTATCTTGATTGTTAAACTACCACAATTTTTCTTCTTTATCCATACATGATACGACTATTAATATGTAAGCTAAAGGGCTTCGATAATTTAATCTGACATTTCATTTATTCTTTTATCATTTGATTTTTTACATCTAAAAAATGATCTTTTATAGGATTACGTACAATAATAAAATGTAATTTGATTCAAGCTAGAGTCCAAATGGATAAAACGAGAAGATCTTGAGACAAAGCTTTACTATTCTAATGTCACGATCCAGACCGTCGTGATTGACACCACACTAACCCTTCGGTGGGAGAACCATTATTACAACCCAAACTAAACAACTCAACCAAAAATTAAGGGATTTAAAGATACGGAAGCCAGTTTAAATGTCAATAAAAATGGAGTCCCCATAAACTCCAAGGTTTTAACAAACAACTAACCAAACTAATGCGAAAGAACAACCCCTAAAATCTGAAAGTCATTGTACCAAAACTCTACTAACGACAAGTTTAAGAACAAGGGATACAACCCCGAAACAAAACAAAACACCTTAAACAAATAGTCTAAGTCCGAAAAGGGTGGACTTAAACAAGAAAGATTCATGGCAGCCTGAAAGAACTGGCTCACCCTTGAATTCGATCACGCTCAATAGTCACCTAACTGAGGTCTATCAATAGCCGCCTAAAGATGTATTGTACTCAACAAAGAACAAGCAAGTGCAGTATCAATACACAACCACAATATACTGGTAGAATCACGCGGCTATCCCAATAAGTGGAACACTTGCAAGTAACCACAATCATTACAAAACAGGCATATACCGAACATATACAATATTAGTCAACTATTACGAACAACGAACAATTTCACGATTCTCACATATCACAGTTATATCAATTTAGAGCAACAAACCGTCTT
The DNA here is from genome assembly GCF_900185275.1 of Solanum verrucosum. Taxonomy (NCBI): domain Eukaryota; kingdom Viridiplantae; phylum Streptophyta; class Magnoliopsida; order Solanales; family Solanaceae; genus Solanum; species Solanum verrucosum. Next base: position 891,315 of record NW_026020398.1, read on the forward strand.
CCAATATCAATCATCATTAGATATGAACGAAATCATCACAAGTAGATACACAACACAATTCAATGGTCCTCTCACGGAACCCAATTGAATGATCTTCTCATGGAACCCACACCCAAACTATTAGTGTACCGGTTCGTGGTACCAGATCCAATGTTTATGCCAGAACGTGACAATCGATCCCATAATTATGTCGGAACGTGGCAATCGATCCCATATTTATGCCGAAACATGGAAACCAATCCAAGTTAGTGTGTCGGATGTAACATCTGATCCATTCAACAAACCACAATCACAATCACAATGTATATCCTCACAATCATACAACAAGGTGTGATTCATGGTGTACAATTATTCAATTAACCTCATTTACGATTAGGGTGATCAATAATGGTGTCACGCCCAAAACTCAAGGGGCGCAACTGGCTCATAATGCCAAAACTCAGGCCCGAGCCGACCCTGCTGAGTCATTCGCTACTAGTGCATGACAGTCACACACAATCAAGAAAACAAACAAGTATATCTCGACTTAAAACTAAGTCACCGGCCGGTAAGGCCCCTGTCAATTGATCTATAAAAGAAACAACTATTCCCAGGAGATCATATAAATAAATAGCCAACTAGCACAAAAGTTCTGATTGGGCCGTCGAGGCCACCATGATATCTATACCAAAACTAAAAGTAGGTATATATCATTAGAATACATCAAACAACTCACAACCTTCAGCAAACGACCAACATAGGCCAGTATGGCCATAACGTAGCTATACACCCCACATACTAGCCTATAAGCCTCTAAGAGTAGTAAAGATTAGCGGGACAGGGCCCCAGCCTACACATAAAGATATATATAACAAAATATAACAAACCTCCCAACTCTGGCAGCTTCGAAGGAAAGGGCTAGCCAACCAGATAAAAGTCAATTTTGCTGCTGAGGAGGTCTACTCAGTCGTCTGTCAGGACCTGCATGCATGAATGCAGCATCCCCAAGGCAAAAGAGTGTCAGTACAAAATAAGACACAGAGCATGAAATGCAATAGACTATGAGGAGGTATCCTGATATACTGGAATAATCTGATAAATAAATCAAGGATAAGATAATTATATTGACCTGCTCCTAAATCTAAACTTATCAAAAATAATAAAACAACCTACCCAAGCCCCCATAAGCTTGACAGGTAAAAACAGCACACAAGACCACCTACCCAGGCCCCCACAAGCCCGGAAGGTGCCAATCAACCTATATACCCCTATCGGTAGTCCCCTAGCCCCGTAGGCAGTCACATAGCCCTCTTAAGCATTAATATAGCCCCGTAGGCAGCACATAGCTCTCTTAGGCATCAACATAGCTTATAGACAACTCATAGCCCTCTTAGGCAACAACATGGCCCTGTATGAAGCACATAGACTTCTTAGGCGTCAATATAGCCCTGTAGGCAACTCATAGCCCTTCTAGACATCAATATAGCCCCGTAGGCAACTCATAGCCCTTTTAGGCATCCATATAACCCGGTAGGCAGAACATAGCCCTTCTAGGCATAGATCACATTCCTACAGCTAACCACAATAGCCCCGAAGGCAACAATAACAATCCATTCACTAAAAGTAAGCAATTTAGTTATAAGCAACTTATACAAATAGCATCTAAGTCGTGTCCAACACAGGGACACTACTAACTGAATAAGAATCCCGATAAGGGATGATTATATCAACTCGAGCAGCCAATAATCAACAATATTGGCTACAAATGTAACAAGGATAACAACTAAATTACATTGATCCTAAGCTTTAAGAAAACATGTCGTAAGTACAGAATAACCTTAGCATACTTTTCCAATGAACGCTCGAAAAACAGTAGTTCCTTCATGAAAGTTGTTTTTTATGTCCTAAGCTTCGCAAATACTATATATACACAGCTGGTACGCACCTATAAATAGTTCATAATTAATCTTAAATCGGCAGATTTGCCATATTTCCCCAACTTGTCGAAACATCCGTAGAAATTCATAAAAACAACCATAAATGGTCCCGAAATGATTGCCTTAGTTAACCAAGTGTAAACCTTGAAGAAATACCAATAAATACAAATTTATATCTTCAAACACCAGCTCCAAACGCAGCTAATAGAAGGGAAAAACGATTGCCACGTGTAGGAATTACGTTTCTAGGCACGGGGGGAATGTTTAATGGTAGAAATCGTCAAAATCTAACCTTCATCATGCTAGAACTCCATAAGAACTCTCACTTAAGCTTTCTCTCTGGTTTGAAACTGAAATGGAATGTTTTCATGGCTTAAAACGTTAAATAAGCTGACATACCATATTTTTGGCCCGACCCGGATTTGACCCGGATTCTGCCGCGGCAGTCCCTAGTAAAACCCTCATAACTTTTTGCTCTGATGTCGATTTGGTACGGGATTTTGTGCGTTGCAAACTAGACTCGTAGGCCTTCGATTTAATGGTTAATAGACCTTCTAACTCTTTATATATTGGGAGAAAACATCCAAGACATTTGACCCAAATTTTAGACAAATCTTTAAAAAGGAACTTACGATAACTTTTGCCAACTTTTATTTTCCCACTTACTTAACTTCAAAACTTGAGATACAACCCTTGAACACTTAAAATATGACATACCACATTATTTTTAATTTATTACTCATCCTCCTTGTCTTTCCACGAATATACGAGTTAATTTAGACGTTTTGGAAAGTCGGGGTGTTACAATTCGCATACATACATGCATTATAGTAAGCAATTACAAACATATATCAAAACAATCACATACCTCGAATCCAAGCTTGAATCCCCTAAGGCACTTGAATCTTCTCTTTCCAGATTATTTCCGCTTGTTCGTGGTAAAAAACATACAATTAATGCAAGGATCAATAAACGAGGCCTAATTACCCAGATTATAATCAACATTATCAACCCTAGGCCCAAACCCTTGATCCCCATACCCAGGTTAGGGTTTGTTCCACCATAAATCACAGATAAAAACCCTTTCCTATCGATAAGTACCCAAGAAACTAAGTTCTACAGATCGAAAAATGGATTCGGGGAGTGAAAACCTTACCTTTAGCCTCAAGAATAGTGGAAAACTGTCAAGAAAACACCTGGGGTCGTTCCTTATCTCTCAAAGTCGAAAAGTACAGAATAAAATGATTATGGAATTTATTTCTAACTTTAAGTCGCGTCTGCCCCACCATGGCGGCACTCACCCCGCTACGGCCGCTGGCTGCAGAAATCCCACCTCAGCAGCTTGCACGGAACCAGTGAGCTATTTTAATAATTTCAAGCAGAAAATATCGTTCACGCTAAGATCGATTCCGGAGTTCTACTCACCCGAATTTAATTCTGTAAAGTTGTACAAACTCCTTAACCATTTATCTAACCACTCATGTAATCAAAATCATAAATAAGTCACCCGATTGCTACCAGATTTCTCTAGACCTCACTGATTCCGATTTCGTCCAATCTGGACTAGGCTAGGAAATCTCAAGTTACTATGAAAAGAGTTTTTTGGCCCCAATTCTTTCTCCATTGACTTTTCCTAACGACGGAATCAGGTCGTTACAATAGATACTAATTTACCCATCACTTGTCCCCGAGTGAGCAACTAGGGAACACTGGCTAAAGTAAGGGTAGAGTAGTATCTGAAACGTCGAATTACTGAGGATATTTGTCTCGCATGTCCTTAGCTTCCGGACATCGTGATCAAGAATTTCCATTGGTTCTTCCTCATATCGAATGTCTTGTTTAACAATATTAAGTCTCACTTTATGATATAATCTTCGTCCCTAAACTAACCAATTGAATACCTACACATCCTCTTATATAATGCCTTAATGAAGTCATCACAATACTCGAGTGATAATTATTGTTGTATGTACACTTAACGAACAACAAAGCTATTCCCAATAACCACCAAAGTTTAATCGTCCACATGTCTGCGACATGTTATCAAGGACTTTGATACAAACATTAAGATGAATCTTTTCTCACATAACCATGATAAAATCTTAAATCAAAACTTGCCACAATTAGAGGTGAACCTGAACCAACCAACACACACTCATAATACCCAAACAATAATAGATCTTATCAACATCTCCATCTCACAACCCAATTTCCCATGAGCTTAAGTTATAAAAGTTTAGTCTTTAGAAATTGATACCCATCGAGGGATATGTCCAAGCAGACAAACTCTCTAACAACACGATCGAAATGCTAGATTTAGTAATTATAGATTACCTCTTCAGAATAGTATAATTGGATTCACTGGTCCCCACATTCAACCACACATAATTAATATATGACCTCACCGACTAGATGAATATAAGATTGTCGGACAACCATAATTACACATGGTAGCTCTTCTATGAACTCTCAGAAGCAAGGTGGTACATGTAGAACCACTAAAATACTTTTAACAACTCCAAGACAACACCAATTATGTCATTCGAAATAACCAAATCTTCCCACTCAACCAAGAGAACATCGCAGGATTTGGTACCCCTGATCCACCACTAAGGATCCACCCACAAAAGTGAAAATGCACCAGAGCATAACTAATTAATCATACTCACAATACTAACAACTATCATAACACTCCGACCATTTACATTATTATAAACAAACACTTTTAAATGAAACATTTCTTAGGTACTTTAACATTCAAAGTAATAAACTTTACGACTCAAATCAAGTGTAAGTCCTTTCACATGCTCAATACCGAATACAATTGATCATTCTTCACCTTGCCAATTCATACCTTGACAAAATATATCACCACAAATGTAGACTTATAATGAAAACTCTAAATTGTAACCTCAACTGTATAACACAATCCCCTTATATATCAACATTAGCTTATACCTTGATGATTTTGATAAAATCCCGAATCTTCGCTTATCATTGATCGCATCTTCATCGATCTTACAATATCTTTTCGCTAAAATTTCAATCACACTCATTGCTAAACTCAAAACAAAACAAGCATTTATCATCACACCCGAGCTAATGTCTGTACACTCATTTCTCAAGTCCTTTCCAATAGTTTTTAACCAATCTAAGGGACTTGTGACACTATTACCATTGCCACAACAAAACAAATGAAATCACGCATCTTTGAACACAATTATCTACCACTCTGAAGATACCTCTTTAGCCTTAAGAATCAAATAAAATATCCTTGCTCTCGCCTCTCTTTAAAGGCTGTACTACATTCCACTATATTTTCCTTCATTATAACTCTAGCTCTTTTAAATTCGGTTCGAGTGGTGTCCCACCATCTCTTAAAACTTTCCATACAACCACGTTACTCACCAAATATTAGAAAACCACAACCTTAGGTACTCGCAAGTTGTAATTACTATACAAAATTTGCTTAATCAACAATCTCATTATATATTTGCATCCCATCACAATTCACCACGAACTCTTATTACCATTATTCTCAGTCAACCTTGACTATCGCTACGAAGCCAACCTTTCAACAACACGACACCTCAAACTTAGGTATACTCATCAAATTCAAAGGACTAACCCAATTTTTATACGTACCTTCTTACTAACATCTTCAATTTTCTCCACCCAAGTATACTCAATTGGACTTTCTTTATCCATAAGCTTGTCATTGCGGTATTAATCCACTCCAATATGGCTCAAGATAAAATCACCAGTCCTCATACTACCCTCCTTCTTCATAACAGCAAGACAGGAGCACCCCACGGGGAAGCACTAGAACGGATGAAACTTTATCAAGAAGCTCTTGGATTTGAGCCTTAAGCTCTCTTAATTCTGCTGGAGCCATACGATATGGAGGGATGGAAATGGGAAGAGTTCCAGTTTCCAAGTCAATGCAGAAATATATATCTCTATTCGGAGGCATACCAGACAAATCCATAAGAAACACTTCCTTAAACTCAGACACCACACGAACAGATTCAATAGAGGGAAACCCAACCTCAACATCCCAAACATGAGTCAAATAAGCCAAACAACCCAACCCTACCCTACCAGTTTCCTAGCTCGAATGGATAATATGATATTAGCTAGCTTATGCTTGTACACCCTTTCCCACTCTAATCTTTTACTACCAGGGATCTCTAGAGTTACCGATTTAGTATTACAATTAAGCCCGGTATAATAGAGGGACAATCAAGTCATGCCTAAGATTATATCAAGTCAGTCATATCCATCATAACCAAATCATCCCAAAACTGAAAATCTATAACCACAACAGGACAACACGATACACATGGGTGACTATGACTGACTCTTCAATTGAAATAGAAACATGGATGGGGGAATCAATTATATAACAAACCACATCAAATTCCAAGACAATTGAACTGACACATACGAATAAGTAGAACCTGGATCAAACAAAACAATAATCATCCGGGCATAGACAAGAGTAGCTCTTGTGACCACTGCATCACACCCTCAAACTCGATCTTGCCCGAAAAAGCATATAACTAAGCCCTGCCATCTTGACAGACAATCTTTTCGCTTGGCTGCATTACTTCTTTACCTGCATTAACATTTCTCTGGCCTCCACGACCTCGTTGATTTCCTCCTCATATGACCAGGTTCTCCACAATTTTAACACACCTTATAACTTATATTCTGTTGCTGAACACTGAATTAGATCGCGCGGGTTAGTTCAGGTACGATTCCGGGTCCATAATTGTGACTAAAGAAAAACATGGGAGACTGGGCTAAAATTATGTCTCGTTCTGTCCTGCTTTGGCGGGAGAAATCCCGCACTGGCGGTCTCGCCTTGGCAGGAAAATTCCTCCCCAACGGCCATAACAGATTTTGTTGGGTTTCTTTTCTTTCCTAATTTCCCCTAAAGGTTCTCAACTATAACACATGCATTTTTAGAGTACTTAATCCCTTAGCTAGGATAATTGTTGCCTACCCCGAGTCCACCCAACGATACACACTCCAATATCATTTTATGTTACTTCAATACTACAACATCCTCATCTCTTGGATATACCCAGACTTTCACACGGTTATCAGTTGGTCGCAACACACGTCCAAATTTCTCGCTTACGAACCACATCGTAATTTATCTAGACCATTGCACGTAATCTCGTGATGACTTTCTTTTCACAACAAGTTTCACAACACTCAAGCATTTATAACTTGCAGATAAGTCCAAATTCTTTAATTAGTTCGTTTCATAGACGACTGTTACTAATAATCTATGCCTTATACATCCCCTAAGGCCAGATACCACTTGGAACCTTTTCAGTTCCAATTAACTTGTTTGTGTCCCTTCAGCCGGAACTACGACGTCTAGTTCACTTCGTTGAGATACCAATTGAAATCAGGAGATACCAATTGGACTCAACTCATACCACAACTGACAATGGTAGCTAGCGAGCCCCACAAACTGCTAATTTCAATCATAGAACTTGGTCGAACCAAATTCTTAACCACTTCAACCTTTAGCTGATGGTAACCAGACTTTAAATCAATCCTAAAGAGAACCGATGCACCTTGCAATTGGTCAAAAATGTCATCTATCTGAGGCATTGGATATTTGTTCTGAATAGGGACCCTATTCAACTGTCGGTAGCCTATACACATCCTCTCTTTCTAGTGATGGTGTTACTGTTGTTGTTGTTTTAGCTCAGACCATAGAGTGAAGGATGAAAGATACCAATTTGTATCACCGAGATACCAATTGGATTCAAGTCATAGCACGAAATAGAAAGAAGTGAGTTTTCCTAAAGTCTTATAGCCTCTCAAAGAAAAGTACGAACGTCATCGTATCGTTTCGCAAGACTTTACTAGACTCATTTTGGTACAATGAGATCAACGAACCTAGGGCTCTGATACCAACTTTGTCATGACCCAGACCGTCGTGATTGTCACCCACACTAACTTTCCGGTGGGAGAACCATTACTGTAACCCAAACTAAATAACTCAATCAAAAACTAAGGCATTTAAAGATACGAAAGTCGGTTTAAATGTCAATAAAAATGGAGTCCCCATAAACTTCAAGGTTTTAACAAACAATTAACCAAACTAATGCGGAAGAACAACCCCTAGAACCTGAAAGTCATTGTACCAAAACTCTACCAACGACAAGTCTAAGAACAAGGGTTATAACCCCGAAACTAAACCAAAACACCTTAAACAAATAGTTTAAGTCTGAAAATAGTGAACTTAAACAAGAAAGATCCACGACAGCCTGAAAGAACTGGCTCACCCTTGAATTCGGTCATGCTCAATAGTCACCTAATTGAGGTCTATCAATAGCCGCCTGAAGATGTTCTGTACTCAACAAAGAACAAGCAAGTGTAGTATCAATACACAACTACAGTGTACTTATAGGATCACACGGCTATCCCAATAAGTGAAACACATGCAAATAACCACAATCATTACAAAACAGGCATATATCGAACATATACAATATTAGTCAATTATTACGAACAACAAACAGTTTCACAATTCTCACATATCACAGTTATATCAATTTAGAGCAACATATTATCTTCCAATATCAATCATCATTAGATATGAACAAAATCATCACAAGTAGATACACAACACAATTCAATGGTCCTCTCACGGAACCCAATTGAATGATCCTCTCATGGAACCCACACCCAAACTGTTAGTGTATCGGTTTGTGGTACCCGATCCAATGTTTATGCTGGAACATGGCAACCGATCCCATAATTATGTCGGAACATGGCAACCGATGCCATAATTATGTTGGAACGTGGCAATCGATCTCATATTTATGCCAAAACGTGGCAACTGATCCAAGTTAGTGTGTCGGAACGTAACACCCGATCCATTCAACAAATCACAATCACAATGTATATTCTCACAATCATACAACAAGAAGTGATTCATGGCGTACAATTATTCAATTAACCTCATTTACGATTAGAGTGATTAATAATGCAACATTCGCATACATAAATGCATTATAATAAGCAATTACAAACATATATCACACCAAAATGAAATCACAACTATCACCTACCTCAAATCCAAGCTTGAATCCCCTAAGACACTTGAATCTTCCCTTTCCGAATTCTTCCCGCTTATTCGTTGACTAAAAATATACAATTAACGCAAGGATCAATAAACGAGGCCTAATTATCCAGATTATAATCAACATTATTAACCCTAGGCCCAAACCCTTGATCCCCATACCCAGGTTAGGGTTTGTTCCACCATAAACCACAGATCAAAACACTCCCCCATCGATAAGTACCCAAGAAACTAAGTTCTACGGATCGAAAAATAGATTCGGGGAGTGAAAACCTTGCATTTAGCCTCAAGAATGGTGGAAAAATTTCAAGAAAACACCTGGGGTCATTCCTTAGCTCTCAAAGTTGAAAAGTGCAGAATAAAATGATTTTGGAATTTATTTCCGACTTTAAGTCGCGTCTGCCCTGCCATGACGACACTCACCCCGCTACAACGATCGCGCCATGGTGGCAGAAATCCCGCCTCAACGGCTTGCATGGAACCAATGAGCTATTTTAATAATTCTAAGACCCCCATTCCACAACACACATTTAACCAACGACGCTCAGAAAATACCGTTCACGCTATAAGATCGATTCCGGGAGTTCTACTCACCCAAATTCAATTCCGTAAAGTCGTACAGATTCCTTAACCTCGTATCTAACCACTCATGTAATCAAAATCATAAATAAGTCACCCGATTGCTACCAGATTTCCCTAGACCTCACTGACTCTGATTTCGTCTAAATCTGGACTAGGCTAGAAAATCTCAAGTTACTAAGAAAAAGTTTTTTGGCCCCAAGTCTTTCTCCATTGACTTTTTTCTAACGACAGAATCAGATCGTTACATCTAAATAGCAGAAAAAACTTTTTGAAAGTCGATCAAATTGATGAGTTTGATTAATTTACATGTAGCTTTTGATACAACCATTTTAATTGATCCAATGTAAGTAGAGATCTAGTTCATCATAAATTTACTAGTTATTTTATCTATCGATTCACTGTATTTATTTTTTCTTAAATTCAAATTTGGGATCGATAATATGTATCAGTCAGTCACAAACCCCTAGTAATTGAATTTAATCCTCCACAAAAAAATAAGAAAATCGGCATATTTTTATCAATTCAAGATTAAAAAATCGGGTAGCTCCCTCTGCAAAACTAGGATAAAGTTGATCACCAAAAAATCTTGATTCAAGATAAATTCATGACCATAGATAATTTCCTAAAATTAGATGGATTTAATTTATTATTAAATATCAGGAGATGTATGTTTGGACAAATAATATATCATATGATGAGAAAATGACATCTTAACCAAGCATCTGATATAGTTGAAGAAAAAGGATAATTATATAAGACAGCAAAACTTGTCCATTTTTTTTGTACTAAAATTTGTTTTCATTTTTTGAGAGAAATTCCTATGAAGCTTCAAAATGGAAGAAAAAAAAAACAGGAAATATCTTGTTATTTTTGGTGTCTACTTTTTAATTACACCACAGACAAGATGAACTGTGATTGAAGTTTTCTGTTTTTCTAGTTTTTTTTTTTTTTTGGCTTTTAAAAAATAATATACACAAGATTGAGTTCAAATTTTAAGAATGGAAAAACTACTAATAAGAAACGTTTTTTCTTAAATGAATCTTATGTGACACGAATCTAGAAAGTAAAAATAAAAAAATAATTAGTTTTAAATTTTATTATTGAAAAATAGCCACAATTCAAACATGAGATACTCCTATGTTTTAAATAAAGGAATCAAAAGACATTGTATTTAATTAATTAAAAAATAAAGTGTATTAATTAGTTAATATACTAAGAATCAAACTTAAAATCTATTATAATTAAGTGACTAAAATTGCTATTATTATATCTACTCAAATACTGCTTAAAAAAATTCTACAATACGTGTGAATACAATTCAACTCGAACAAAACAAAAAAGAAAGTATTCGAGAGAACTCAAACTTTCAGCCTCCTTTATGACAAAAGATTTCTTTCATATTAGAAAAAAATGAATTGAATCGAGAGGCAATACTTATACTCTTCTTTATCGATAGAATTTCCATCATTACGAAATATTCTCAAAACACCAAGAGCCATATTTATTTGAAAATGCCCCTTCAACGAAAGATTCTTTTATCATCTTTTTAGTTTTTTTTTTTTTTTCAGTTTAACAATGATGAGTACTTGAAAGACCAGACAAAGAATCTTATCAAAATATGCTTTTTAATAAATCACATCATATTTCTTAAATAAATCCATTCAAGAAAAGCAAAAAAGAAAAAGAAAAATTACAATAAAGTTTTGAAGAAGAAAAAAATTGGAACCACCAGACAAAATCATTGCACGTTCCACTATTATTCTTCATGTCTTACGCGTCTTTCTTTTTTCAATTTATTTGTAAATAAAAATATATATTGTATAGTATAAATAAACTAAAAATAAATTATGTTCCTAAAACAATCTGAGATGATGAAAGTCGGACTGATAAGTATTTATTTATATTTTATTAAAAATCTCGATTTTAAATCTCAAAACTTAAATCGCTTTTGGTGAAAGTGTTTTACTATTAAAGTGAAATTCTTTGATACAAATTAAGATCAATCGAGTTTCAAAATGAATATATAATATATATTTTTAAAAGAAAGAAGTTAAAGCCACTTTTTAATGGTATATATAGGCATCCTTTGCTTTTTTAAAAAAAAAATTATTTATTAATATGATAGCCATCTTAAGCACTACTTAATTGCTCAAGAAACAATTTAATGAGTGTAAGGTATCTTGGAAAAATTCAACATTCACATGTAATATTTCGAAATATAATAATGAGGAGAGTTTATAAATAAAATATAACTATCATTTTAGCATTGAAAAAGATATTTGTAATAATTATTTGTTCATGGTTACTAGATTCCTTGCTAATTTTATGGTTCTTTTATTCTATCTATTTTGGGATGACAACGGGGCGATGAGGCAATGCAATTTTGGTTTATGGAGATTCAGAGTGAGTTGAAATATTTTTTTAAAAAAACTAATGCGGGGTGAGCAGGTATTTGTGTGAGTTTAAATAAATAAATAAAAAAAGATACTATTTTCATAAATTTACCTTAAATTATATGATATCGCAACTATTGCACCGTCTCATTTGCCATTCCTAACCCAATTAAGCTATATTAGTGGGTTTTAATAATATAGTAAACGAAATTACTTTGTAAGTCACCAAAAGTTACTTTTTTTCCCAACTACATTAATAAGGTTCACATTAAAATTTACTAATTAGCACATTAGGAATAATTCCTAATACTTTTTTAGTGTTTCATCCTTTTAAACTTATACGCGTAATCTATGATTATTCTTGTTGAAAGGAAATTTCCTTCATATTTCTACTAATTAGGCTACTAAGCTTCTTTGTAATCATTTTTCAAAATTAATTATTATTATTAATTTCTACAAAGTTTGGTTGATTAGAAAGAAAAGAAAATGGGTGGGTAGATAACAAATCTAGCCACTTAACTTTTCCCAAAAAATTGCAACTTGAGTGTACATAAGTACACATGCAAAATCAGCATTTGAAATTTATGTATTATAAATTATAATTTTATTTTCATGTTATCGAGTTTTAAATAAAAATAAAAATAAAAATAAAATTAAAATCATTTTATTTAACTAAACTCTCTACTCTAGCGTCGCCCCTCTGTCCACAACATAATGGACCATCTTAATTATGTTCATATAAATAGTAAAAAAGATAGGAGAATCCCATGGCCTAATTTGACTGAAAATAGATAAACAAATGTTTTTATTTTTTAAACAAATGTAGGACTTAATAATTTATATTCTTTAGTTGCCCATTACTATGTTTATTTTTCTTAGAATATTGTTAAGTAATAGTTAAAAGTACTATGATAATATTTCCTTTATTTTTTTCAATTAAAAAGAGGGGATTTTTTATTTGGACGAAATTCTCTTTGCTCTTATACACAACTTAAAACATGCAAAAGCGAAACTAGTAATTTTACGAAAAATATTTAAAATTTAATATATACGTATAAAAAGTAAATATAAAATATTAGGAAATTGTATATTTCACTCTTTCTTTTGGGCTGTGTCAACAAGTAAATGATGATTGTGTTGATAATTTGTTGGTGGGAGGTTGCATTTTTTTTCCTTTTTCTTTTTTCAATTAAAAAAGGTTTAGCTATTATTTATTCCAGAGAAATAAAAATTCTTGAAAACTAAAAGTACTATACTATTCAGGTGACTTTTAGTTTAAGTAGAGAAAATGGTCTAAAACCCCCCCAATCTATACTCGAAATCCCAACTACACACTCCAACTTTAAGGGTGTCCTATTATCCCCTGAATTTTATATTTCTCCATTTTCTACACACTTAAACGCTGACCTGTCATAGGAGGTGTTCTCACCTCCTCTAGGCGCGTTAGAAGGTGAATTTTGACGAAAAATTTCGAGAAAATAGTCATCTTCCCCACCCTTAAAATAAACCATTGTTTCTTCTCCATAGCAACAAAGACCAAATTCTCATACAAAAATTAAACTGGGTTTACATCAAATTCAATTGAACTCCCTAATGAGAATGTTTTTTTCCTTTTTATTGTAGATCCTTTAATTATCAATCTCAAATTTCAATTAATCAATGAAAGGATTCAATCTCAATTGACCTCCATTAATGGCATTGCTAGTGCTTTCGTTTAAGAAATTACCTTAGAGATTTTAAGAAATTGGGAGAGTATAGGAAAAAGTGGAAAGGAATTATAAAAAAATTGAAAAATAATAATAAATTAATTGAATTTTCACCTGTAAATGCGTGAAGTTTACAGGCCAACACAGATCTGGTTATGGCTTTTTAGGGGTGTAATAATTACAGTTTTAAATAATTCAGGTGGGTGATAGAACTTCAGTAAAGTTGGAGTGTGTAGTTGGGATTTCGGGTATAGGTTGGGGGGGTTTTAGACCATTTTCTCGTTTAAGTAAGAAAAAAAGTAGTACTTATTTAATAACCATTAAATATTCTCAAGTATACTAACTCGATTAATTCAGGTTTTCGTTGTACATAGAGAGAAGCATTTTGTAATTGAATTTCTCCACTATTACAAAAGAAGCATGAATTGCAAACAACAACAGATAACGACTTTCGTTTAAAAAATAAAAATTGATCGCTAATTTTATTTAATAATGAATTAGTGATGTATTATTAAAGAGTTATGTTAGCAATATGTTATTTAATGACAGACTAAAGATGAATTTTATAGCTAATTCATATTTTTGAAGTAATCTTATGATTCTAATTTGAGATTACTAATTAAGAATAAAAAAATCTCATCCATATATCGCGTATCTTAATAGAGTAAATAATGGTTTGAAAATGTTGTACTCACATTTATTCTTAAATAAAAATTATGCTTATTTGGCAACTTAAATTGACCTTTAAGTAGAAAATAACAAATTAAGGAAACACAAATTGAAAAAGGTGTAGCACTTTAGCTAACATTTCCATGTCTTGTCTTTTATTTCATTATTTTCAACAATATCTCATTTGGAGTTTTCAAATTAGTAAAGTTTAAACCAAATTAAGCCAAACAAAGAAAACAAATTAATATAAAATTCCTCAAGCGAGGGTCAAATTAAATACTTACAACACACACAACAAAACATATTATATATGAATATTTATATAGGATGACTTTACTAATAAGGGTTATCGTGGAGTGGTAAGTATTCATCCTTAATAAGATGACTTGAGTTCAATTCCCCTGAATACGAACTCGCCTTTGTTAGAGAGTATTTTACCCCTATGTGGGACTTCCAACCAGCTCTAATACAAATATCGGAAGACTTTCATACTCATCATATACAACATATAAACCAAAGTTTATTAGTCTAGCTAGTAGTATTAGTAATAGAGTGGTAAATATTTCTTTATTCTTAATCAGAGATCTCGGATGAGTCACCTTTATTAGTGATGTTTTACCCTATGTATGATTTTTCGGCGTAAATCTAAGTTTAGTCGAAGTTGAATGTGGATATCAGGAAAAAAAAATCAATTCACATAATGAGTGTCATTTTTCTTTCCTTATCCCCTGTATAATGAAAAATATTTTAAAATAAATTTAGGGTACATTCAATTAACAAATATAAAATATAATAATGGAGACATGAGACAATGAACTTAACCAAAAATTAGAAGTCCGCCAAAAATCTGAGTTCCCCTAAAAGCTATATCATGCTTTGCCCATACATAACCTACACTCATATGGACCCTCCTTTTTATTTCACATGGTAGGCTTCTTCTTCCCTTTTTTGTGCTCATTATTTTTAATTTTTTTATTCAATAGTCGATAATTATATTAAAGTCAATAGTCGATAATTATATTAAAGTTCGATCAAATCTAATTCACACACTGTAAAGTTAATTTTTAGGAGTGATAGCTGATAATTATATAAAGTTTGATTAAATTTAATTCACATATTGTAAGGTTAATTTTTAGGAGTAACTCTTTCAACAAATTTTCTTTTTTAATTCAAGAGATTTAAATATGAAATCTCTAATTAATAATGAAAGAATTTTAATTATTCCATCATAATTTATATTAGTTTCTTTTATCTAATATTCAAAATTACTGTATTTGATATTTGTGGACAATAAGAAGACTAGAATTATCAAATACTTTATATTGAAAGATCTTTTATATTCTTAAAAACGCAAATTCAATATCTCATACTCCCTTTATTTTTATTTGTTTGTCTTTATTTTTTATTGAGTCTAAGAAAAAAACTTTTTTTAATGGTTTTTCTTTTATTCAATTTTTTCACATGATATGTTTAAATTATAAGATTAAATAATATTTTGATATATTGAACGTATCTCTAATTTAAGATTATAAGATTCAAAAGTATTCTTACTTATTAAATCTCATATTAATTCTAATTAAAACCCAACAAACAAATCAAAATAAGAGAATTTTAACGATTTTCATTATATCCTTGATGGCACATTTTTTTTTTCATCCTTTTTCCTTATTTTATCGAAATGTTTTACTTTGTATCTCATGTAATTGATATAAATTGTGTGAAATTTTTCTTTATTTTATTTTATAAATTGATAAATTCCTTGCTTAAAACACTAAAATAAATCAATTGTCTCTCGCTTTACTTTTTTGATAATGCATTTCTTGCTAGATTGAAGTGCTCCCTTCTGCTTATTTAAGGCGTTTAATTTGGGCATTTTTCGATTAGTTTATTTTGCGATGAATTTGTTTCTTTTTTTAATCAGAAATTTTGATTTTGCGTTGGGAGCGTTTTTAAAATTTGATCAACTAGGAAAACTATCTTAATTCTATCTATATTTTTAAATAATTACGTATCTTATCATTAATTTAGAGTTTTCTACATACTTAGACACGATATTTTTGATATAAGATATACCTAAATAGGGAGAGGTGAGTGAGATATTCATGTATCCCATATACATACGAATCACACTAAATATATGTATATGTATGTATATGGGATACCTAATACATATGAGAGCGGAGAGAGAGATAGGACAGAGACGAACAAGATTTGTCTATGAATCCTAAATACATACGAAATCGCTTGGATACAATGTATCTAAAAGAAATTACATTTAATTTTGACTCATGTATTTCGATATACATGTATCTTGACGTATATAGACATATCTAAACACCCCAAAATCTTATAAAATTTGTAATACTGCAAATTAGAGTATATCTAATTATAACTAACTCCCTAAACTAATGAGATTTCTGTAACTTGTAAGTTTCTTTTTGGACCGATCAAAACGAATAGCAAACACCAAACAAGAAATACCTTACCCCCATACCACCACCCACCCACCCCATCTCTCAAACCCCAAGATATACAATCCAACGTACCTTATTTTGCTCCACAAGGTCCCAAAACTCATCTTGACCATACATCATTTTCCATGAATCCTCCTTAAAGACTAAAGTCTCTTCCATATGGGCGGCTCAACTTGTCCCACTCTTGTCCCCTAAATGTTGCTTCACTTGTCTTAAACCTGCTCGTCTTCCTGCCGACAACTTTACCTTGTCTTTGTCCCAAATTTATGCACTTTCAACAAATTATTATTTTTTTCATAAAAAAAAAATAAAAAATTATTCTTCAATACCTACACCCCCCACTACCCCTCCCCCCATCCACCCCACTCCACCCCCACCTAAAATCCCTTTGTCTACATATTTCCTTTTCCCTTTCTCTTTATATAACAGCAACCAACAACTTGCAAAGACCTCATCTTTTTCTTGAAATACAACAAATTGCATTACACAACTTCTTCTTTGTACCAAAGGATAGTAAACAAAGGAGCAATCTTGATCAAGAAAGTGTTTACAAAAATTTGGGGCTTTTTCTGTTTTGAGATTTGAGGTTTTTAATTTGGTGTTTTGGGTATTTCAAGAATCAATTTTTTTTGGAGAAAAAAAAAAAATGACAAGTATAGTGGGAAATCAGAAAGATCTGAATTTCAAAGCTACTGAGCTGAGGTTAGGTTTGCCTGGTACAGAAGATCAAGAATCTGACCAAGAAATATCAAATTCCAAGAATAACAACAAAAGGGCTTTGCCTGAATCAACTCATGATGAAGAAGATTGTGAATCTAAGTCAAGTTCTGATCATGTCAAAACCCCACCTGTTGCCAAGTAAGTTTCTTGAAATTCGAGAAATTTTAGTAGCTCAGTTGGTTAGTTAGCTGACTTTGATGGTTCCATCTTTTAAAGTATGTGTGACATATTGGTCATAGTTTGAGTCGTGGACGAAGTCACTAATATTTGTATTAAAATAGATTGTGGGGTGTGGTAATTCCCAAATTCTATTAACGCGAGATATTTTGTGCATTAGGTACCCTTAAAAATCTAAACATTTTTGCCCCTTTTGACTCAATTGAAGAAATGAGTACTAATAATTTGTTGTTGTCTGGTTTGAGTCGTGAAAGTAGTCACTAATATATGCATTAGGATAGATTGTGGGGTGTGGTCCTTTTTCAAACTCTGCTAACGTGTGATGTTTTGTGCACCAAACACACTTAAAAATCTAAACTTTTTAACCCCTTTTGACTCAATTGAAGAAATGAGGTCTAATAATCTGTTGTTGATTCATGTTTGCAGGGCACAAATTGTGGGGTGGCCACCAGTGAGATCTAACAGGAAAAACATAATCCAACCAAAGAAAACAGAATCTGAATCTGGAATGTATGTCAAAGTTAGCATGGATGGTGCCCCTTATCTAAGAAAAATTGATCTGAAAATGTATAAATGTTATCAAGAACTACTAAAAGCCTTAGAAAACATGTTCAAACTCACCATAGGTGAATACTCAGAAAGAGAAGGCTATAAAGGATCTGAATTTGCCCCTGCTTATGAAGACAAAGATGGTGATTTGATGCTTGTTGGTGATGTTCCTTGGGAGTAAGTTCTTGAAATCTTGAATGTATATTCCATGTATATCATGTATATTTCATGTATATAATTTATGTATATCGGCTAGAAAAACTTGTATTTTTGTGTAATTCTAATGGAGTTTTTGAATTCTATTTTTTGCAGAATGTTTATGTCTTCTTGTAAGAGGCTGAGAATAATGAAAGGATCAGAAGCAAGAGGCTTGGGATGTGGAGTTTAACTTATAAATTATAAAAATTCCCAAATAGAACATTATGATGATGATGAAGTTTTTCTTTTTTCTCTTTTTACAGTAAAAAGAGTCTTTTTTTCACCTTAGGTTCTTGATTAAAATGAACCTAAATATTGTAATCAAAACAGTTTTTTCTCTGGACAGAAAAAACCTAAGTAGTTACAGTTTTATTAAATTTTGTTGTTTTTATTTTGGAGTCAATATGATTAATATAAATATATGTATAGCAGGAAAAACAAACCATGGGTGGTTTAAAGATCCTGCAAGTGTTATTTTCTTGTTTTTTGTTTTGGAATAATCTCATCAAACATACAATATAGTATACTATATATGTTTATTTATTTTTTTGTTGCTAAGAAAGCAATTGTACAAATTCACAGTAAATACTGCTTTTGGTTTACTCAAATGTGTTGCAAAATTGTTATTTTTTAAATTTGTTTTATATTTTAAACAGAATTATTGTTTTGCAATGATGATAAGAAGTCAATTTTGATTTTGTTGCCTTAGAAATCATAATAGAACAAGAATGATGACTTTAGCAAATTGAGTATTTTATTACCAAGAATTGAGAAATACTTAATTAATTTGTTTTATATTAAATATATATAAGACAATAATCAATACACTAAAGTTGAATAGAGGAATATAATACCCTTCCTCTCCTTTTCTCTCCTCTCCTTTCTACAATAATTTGAATTAGATTCACTAAAGAAACTAATAACAAATTTTATATAGAAAAAAATGTTGATTTCCATTGCTCGAACCCGAGCTCTATTTCATACTTACAACAAGAAATAAGAGGATATGGAGTATCCTTCTTTATAATATTCTAAATTCGTGTCAGGTGACAAGTTTACTAAATAGATAAGTAACAAATTTTCTATAAAAAAACTCATTATTCTGATTTATTTAATAACTAATTCCTACATAATTTTAATCAACTATCAAACGATTTCTAAAAGAGAATATGGAGAATATTTTGAATTTGTCCGGACCAATTCACTAAGAGGTAGGTTTCATCTCCATTGTTCGAAGCCTGACCTCCATTTCTTACCTACAACAAGAAATAAGAGGATATGAAGTATTCTTTTTATTATATTGTGAATTCGTTCCAGACACATTTGTTTAAGAGATGAGGTTCATCCCATTGTTCGAATCATGACCTCCATATTTCATACCTACAACAAGAAATAAGAGGGAATAATACATTTATATTTACATGTTATCCATCGACTATGCCTTTCGGGCTGATCTTAGACCCTGACTTTGCCCCTATGGATGAACCTTGCGGACAAACCCTTAGGTTTGTGGGGGGGGGGGGGGGGGGGATCCTTCCTACAATATTCTAAAACATTTTCATTAAAGAGATAAATTTTATCCTCATTGTTCGACATGACCTCCATTTCATAGCTACAACAAGAAATAAGAGGACATACAGAATCCTCTCTTTAATATTCTGAATTCGTTTTGGACATATTCATTTATGATAAGTTTCATCTCCATTGTTCGAATCATGACCTCCATTTCATACCTACAACAAAAAAATGTAAGTGTACGGTGAATCTTTCCTATAATATTCTAAATTCGTTTTGAATAGATTTACTAAAGAGATAAGGTCAATCTCTATTGTTCGGACCATGACCTCTAATTCATACCTACAACAATAAGAGGATATGAAAATCCTTCCTACAATATTCTAAATTCGTCTCGAATAAATTTACTAAAGAAATAAGTTTCATCCTTATTGTTCGAACCATGACCTTCATTTTATCAATTGTGTTTACTTTCATTCTTGTATCCAAAGGTGAACTTATATGAACCCAATAACATTATGTGAACCTCAAACCAAAAGAAGACAATCTTAAATTCAAATAAAAACTGTAAATAGTTAATTGCTACAAATTTCATCAAATAAATTCCACTAGATTTTATATGCTCATCAAGATAAGTAGGAATCTATTTGTATATAGTATATACTATGGATAAAAAGGGAGAAAAAGTTGCAAACTTTTCCTTTGGAATCTTTCATACACATTTGTGTGGTACACAACAAAGTACCTTTTTTAATTTATTACTTAAAGTTTTTCAAAAACTTTACCAAAATGAATTTGACAAAATAGAGTTGGGGTTTCGAAAATGAAACCAAAATGTTCTAGATTTTTTGGTTCTCTTGATGTTCGATGTCAGCTTTGAGGCTCGATAAATTCAAATTCACTCAAAAAAAAAATCTCATTTTAGAGGTAAAAAACGTTTCCTTTTAATTACAGTTTCATTCTCAAATCTCGAACTCCAAAAGTTGAGTCTTTTAATTGAAAATGAAAATATATTTACCATCCTACAACTATGTTTAGCAAATCAGTTCAAACTTCAAACAACATCATTCTCAAGTCTCGAACTTTAGAAATTAAAACTTCTAATAAATGATGAATTAATAGTTACCATCCTACCACAACATTAAATACAGTTCAAACAACAAATTTTCAATTTACAAACTCAGTTTTTAGAAATTAATGCAAAGCAAACTGCAACAATCTTGTCATAAGTAATTAAGCAAATTGCAACCATCTTGTCATAAGTTATTTTAAATGGAAAAAGACTCAAATATGTCATCAAAATATTTTATCAACCGTTAAAATTTTAGTTTATCTATATTTTTTTTGTTTGAGAAAAGTTCATCTATGTCATTATTTGTAAACCAAAAATATTTCCGGTTTTGCAAAACCATCTTTACACGTGGTCAATTATGATTCAACCACGTCATTGTTTAAATTACTTTTTAAAAGAAAAAAGGCTCAAATACATCATCGAACTTTGAGAAAAAAGCTCATTCATGTCATCTATTAAAAGTTTGGTCATCTGTTAAAAGTTTCAGTTAATAAATAATTACATGAATTAGCTTTTTCTCAAATAAAAATATATAAATAAATTAAATTTTTAACAAATAACATAAATGAGCCTCCCACGGCAACCAAAGAAAAATGCCAAGTTCATTGGATTCTAACTTTGAGGACAGGATACATTAATTAACAAGTTGGCCAAGAAGTTTTAATTGCTTCAGAACAATCATTATACACTGTCCACACCTAAATTTTCTTCTATGAAGAAAAAGTCAAAGTTCAATTATATGAAATAATTAAAAGAACAAAACTTTAAATTATAAAATGACACATGAACTTAAATACATACATGGTCAAAGTTCATAATAAGTGAAAGTACAGATGCAGGGAATGCATTAAACTTAAAAGTCTTTAATTAAAATAAAATAAAATAAAAATTACATCATTAATGAACATGCCTATATTCTTGCAGAATTTCTCTATTTTCACACATAGAAAAAGAAGATTAATTGGGAAGAAAAAAAGAGATTCTAATTTCAATGATTCATGTGATTAATCTTTTTGTTTTGTTTATCAATGTTAATTTTTTTCTAATGAAGGGGATGAATCCCACGTCGGTGAAGGTCGAGATTCTTACAACTTATAAAGTTTGGACAATTATTTATTTTATCTGAGCTAGCTTTTGGATCGTAAATTAAACTTAAGACCTAATTAGATATGATATTATAAAGTCTGATTCGATGTGGCCCCTAGGGTCCCGTACAATTGCACAATCCTAATATTTTTGTGTGTTCAATTAAATAGCATCATATAAAACGAAACGGAGAATTTGTTAGAACTTTTTTCACACACACAAATTGTTCGTGTTTATAAGAAAATCATACATAAGAATTTAAGAAGTATCCTCCTTTACATGGTGCCCCTCACCTTCTTCTCTTTTTATGTGAACACTAAATATTTTGTGCATAACTTATTAAAGAAAAATCTTACTTGCACTCGTGTTTCTACCAATTTATCAATCACTTAATCAGGGTTAATAGATAATTATTAAAAAAAAATTGAGGGGGGTGGGGGGTTGCTTTTGACATAAGAATCCAAAGTTTTTGCTAAGGATCGATCATGTTTGCTAATTAGTGGACATAAGACATTAATCGAATAATTAAAACATTTTTCATAAGAATCTTATCGAGCAATCAAGAAAATATTTCTTGTGCTTTGCTACTTATTTTAATTAAGGCTTAAAAAAATTAGTTATCTTGGAGCCCTGTGCCCTACATAAAGCAAACAAAAGTTAACTGAAATTAACTAAAATAAGATTGATTACTTATCAGAGATTGTGGTGAAGTTAGGGGTGTACAAAACCGAATCAAATCGCAAATTGAGTCAATCCGAAAAAAACTCGACTAGTGGTTTGGTTTGACTTGATTTGGTTTTGAAAAAAAAAACCAGACTATATTTGGGTTTGTTTGGTTTTAACTAAAAAAAAACAACCCGAGACCAAACCAACCCGACATTATATATATAATTTTAAAATTTTATTTTATACATAAAAATATTTTCTTTGATATAATTTTTAAATATTTCTTATACTTTTTCATAGTTTTTATCTTTTAATATATTATTTCAAGTTTGAAACTTAGAATTATGAACGGGCTAATAAAGATTATAGTCTACAGATGTTGGTAATTATAATAAAGTTTAAATCAAAATCAAATTAATACTAATGCAAAAAGAAAATCAATTAAACACTAAGAATGACAATAATATTGAATATTTGTTCTTTAGTTTTACATTGGTTTAGACAATTAAAATACATAATCTAATTTTAATTTCCTTTAATATTTAGTCATGTAACTAATACTTATTAAATTTAATGTTAGCATGATTTAGTACTTTTAAATTATGATCATTTTCATTATAACTTGTTAATTTACAATATTTATTTTACGCGATTTCATTATTATTATTTTTGTTGGATATTTTAGTGTCATTAATCATATCATATTGTGTTATATTTTTAAGAAACATTTTAAATAATTGTATTTTGGTAGGACTAAATAAATATTTGAAGTACTAGTAAATTATATGTTTGTATGAATACTTTACCGGAAAAACCCGAAACAATCCAAAAAATTGAAAAATCCGAAAAAACCCGAGGTTGAAAAACCCGAGTTTTATTGGTTTGGTTTGGTTTATAAATTTTAAAATTCGACACAAATGGTTTGATTTGATATTTGAAAAATCTGAACCAACCCGGCCATGTACACCCTTAGGTAAAGTGATAAATACTCTTTCATTCTTAATCAGAGGTCTCAATTTGAGTCAGAGATTATGGAGAAGTGATAAATAATCTTTCATCTGTAGAATTTTCCGATGCGAATTCGAATATAGTTTGGCTATAGGAGACACCAGATGAAAAAAAAGATTGATTACTTATTAATCAATAAAAATATCTCATATCTTATTCTTCACTCGCTGTCCACATACATTTAATTAATTAATTAACACATGCTAACGGTGAGAATTACGAGGTAATAGTTACAATTGTTCACATTTCAGCAAACAATTAGACAGTAATTTAAGTAAAGTAACCTTTTTTTAACTGATATTATCTTCCTTATTATTATTATATTATTTTAGCAAATCTTATTCTTTTTAGAAAATCTCTTCTTCTTTGGATGCTTTTAAGAAAAGATATGAAATGATTCACTTGAATTAAGTTAGCCTGCAACTATTTCCAAGTTTAATTAGTATTTTGAATACATTTTGCATATTTTATTATATAAGAGATTAAGTTTTATACATCGCCATTATAACAAATATTTTATATTATCATATTAATTAAAAATAAGTATTTAATAAGTATTCACTTATAAGATGTATAGTAAAATTAAATTGATATTATAATATTTTATTTTATTTCGGTTTTCCACTTTGTATTCCGTATTTATATTGGAGCCCGACTATTTTGGATAGGTCCAAATCAAAGGAAAACACTTTCTATCAAGAATTATTTCATACACAAAGCTCAAACTCGAGACCTATAATAAAGGGAGGAACAACCTCATTGGTGAAGTTATAATATGGATGTCAGCACCGTGCACATAGAATGTAATTTTTATTTTCATTATAATAAGTGTAAAAACTATTTACAGAGCAAAAGCACCTTTTTAATTAAACCTTCATTACTTTAATTATGAGTCAGAGCTGCAGTAATATATTTTATGTTGTTTATAGACCAAAATTAATAATCAAAAGAACTTGGAATCCAATGTAGCATTAACTGGATCCTTGTGGACACCCAGAAATTGAAAAAGATATTTAAGAAAAAGGTGCAAGCAAAACAAAAGTTATTTAAAATGTTATCTTTTTTAAAAAAATTAATTTACTTTTTTCATTCTAAAATAAGTGTGGTTTTAACTATCAAAAAAAGAGTATCTCAAAATAAATGTCATTTTAAAAATTTACGAGAAAATTAGTATGTTTTTCAACTATACATTTATATTAACGAATTATTTCTTCTTAATAGGGCTTATTCTCAAGAAACATCTTATAAATATGATTAATTTAGTAAATTATAATTATATTTTTTACTTTTCTTAATGGGAGTGAAATGAGTTAAAAGTGACATATATTTTGAAATGCAGGGCGTGATATATTATAAATACATCATATTGTGCATGCCCATTACACAATTTTCTATATTAGTTTGAAATCAAACAAATAACTTGCAAGTAATTTTATTCTATAAATAGAAAGCCAATTCACTAGTTGAAGAATATATTAGTCTCTATATTTGTATTTGATATATTTACTTTATAATCTTTATCTTATAATACATAATGGGCACTCCAATAATGATGTCTCCAAATACACATTTTAATTTTGAGAAATAAAACTGATGTATTTGGAAATTGTGGTGTCTCAACAATAAATAAATATTCATTTGACCCCCTTTAGAGAAAATTGGGAGAGGCCTTTGTGTAACTTTGTAAGAGGTTGGTTGGATGGAGATTAAAGCAGTGATTACAATAGTAAAATGAAAACAAAATATCAAACAAATGTCATTCAAATATATGTAGCCTTACAACTTGCGATCTAATTCTTGCAATATTTAAGAGGCATTTCAATTGTCCTCACAACTCTGGTACAACAAATGTATTTGGAGCTATGGAAACTTGATTCAAGCCTGAGAAAATTGTAAACAAGGAACCTGTTAGTTATGACTATAAACCGAAACGTAAGTCAAAGGAGTGTTTAATATACAAGTCTTAAGGATTATGTATTTATACCGAAGGTGGTGAAGTTGTGTACAATAACATACCCAGTGTAATCCCACAAGTGTGGTCTGAGGAGGATAGGATGTACACAAAACTTACCCCTACACCTTTGTGAAGGTAGAAAGGTTGTTTCCTATAGACCTTTAGGTCGACAGAAAAGAAAAGAATTTGAAGCATTGTAGCAAGAAAATATGACAACAAAATAGATAAAACTTGGCTAATATGCACTTGATAAATTTCTATATATCTATCTTACACTTGTATGTAGAGCTAAACTCCAGAACAGACCAACCAAGTAACAGAAAAGAGCACCACAAACAGGCAACCTATTTTAAACCAGCCTATATTATCATCTGGTACTTCAACAATGAAAAGATGTATTTCACACATGAGGGAAATAAAACGAGGAAAAAAAATGCATTAGAATACAGATTCTTCCATTATATACTTCTTTAAAGTGTTAAGCTACAGATGGGACTTCTACAGTACTACTATCAGAGAAGAACATAGCCGGAAATAATGTATTCCTCAATAAACCGACACTTACATGTACAAAATGATAAAAACACCCTAGGAGCAGCATTATGAGCACCAACACAGAAAGAGGTAGACCTTTTATTCAAAGGTACGAGGACACAACAGCATGAGGCAAAATATACTTCAACATATTTTAAACTATGCAGTACATGCACTATATATGTATGAGTGGAAGTGTGGAACTGTAGATATTCCGGTTCTTCCCACTCCATGCCCAAATAAATGACTTTGTGTGTGTGCTCATGTTTTAGAATCTGACATAATTGAACTAGACTATTCTCAATTTTTTACAACAAGAATACTTTTTAACTTATTGTTTTGACTTTTTAGCCTCAAACTTTATGGGACATCTTCAGTATGTCAAGTGCCCAAAAGGCCAAAAGTGTGCTTGAAATTGAGTGTGCATAATAATGATCAGGAAGGAAAAGCTGCATTGCATTTAGAAGTAACAACCTGTTGTTTCTTCTTCTTCGGTCTCCTCTTTCTTCGGGGTTTTCGAGCATCAGAGTTGGAGCTGATATTTCCACTGTTGCCTGTGAGTGAATCTGCAGGTCTTCCTTTTCTGAAGGTAGATCTATTAATGCTATCTGATGTGTTGCTGGAGGTTGACATGTCACGGAAAGATGATTTCTTACTTGTAGATCCTCCAAACCGTGATTTTTTATTTGCTGAATGACTAAATGACTTGCTCGAAGGACGAGGTGGTGGCATTAGAGCACGGGCAGATATTTGCTTCTGCATACACCATTTCAAATGGTAAGAAACTACATTAATATTTAAATCCAAAGTCAATTTTCAGCAGCAAAAGTCCAATTGAAAGAGACCTGATTTTTTTCATCGCTGGACATGCTAGAAGCTGCTTTCCCAGATGCACTAGAAGCTTGTTCTCTGCAATAAAAGTATTTTTGTTTCGTTATAATGATCAACGAGAAAAGGGCTCACAAGATCGATCATTATGCGAGCACTAATCACCTTCTACAGACCCCAAAAGGAACTCCAATTTTTGTTAAAAAGTGGGAGGTGGACACTAACTGATCAGAGATTGAGGCATAGTGTTGTTTGTTTGGTCTAAGAAATGAAGAATCTAGAACAAAGAGTTCACAAGTGGACTCAACCTGAACCACGAGGGGCGTACTCTACTCCCTTTCATTGAGTTTTGGGAGGAGATTGTTTTTTGTGTCCCTACTTCATTCCATTGTGTTTTAAAAGAGGGTGGATACACCAGCTTCCAGTTGCAAATTAACTAGTACAAACTTCACTGCCAAGCTCATACTATGTTCTAAAATCTAACACCAACACATTAAACAACATCACGAGAAAATTATTGACCCTAGATATAATGTCATAATTCCCCTTGCACACATTATAAACTTCAGTCCATCTCCACAAAGGATACTTTTACTTGAGGCAGAACATTACTAAGTCCTGCAAGTGTGAAGTCAATAGTAATTACTCTCTCTATTTCAATTTGTGTCAAAATTTGTCCGGGCACGGAGTTTAAGAAAGTAAAGAAGACTTCTAAATTTGTAGTCTTAAACTAAACAAGTGTAAAATGCCCCAAAATGCACTTTGAATCATATGGTCGTAAATATGCCAGGATATTGGATTTAAGAGCCTACTAAATCTAAAAAAGACATTAGAAGAAAGTAAGACACATACGTTGAAAAAGGACAAATCAATACCTTGCACTTTTATCAGTCCACTCGTCATCAGCATCATCACTTGAGCTTCCACTTTCAAAGAAATCATCATCACTTAAATCAAGAAGCCCATCATCTTCGCTCCCTGTTTCTGTTAGTAAAGGCCCAAGTAGAGGGGTCAGTTCTGATTGATGCAAACAATGTTGCCAACACTAAATTTGAAATTGATAAGCACACAATTGAGAAGAGCAACTGAAGTTCTGTCTAATAATCCATCTAGTAAACCGACTGAAGTTCACAATGTTGGCGCTACTGGCACAAAGTCCACCTCCCACTCTCAGATCTGCTAAATCTTAAGCTCTTCTTAAAAGTAAGGCAATAAGGTTTCCACCTGTTGCTCCAAAAATTATGCTGACATATTTCTATGAAGCTTAACCGAGATCTCATTCAAAATTCATCATTCAGAAGCATATCAAATTTGAATACCTATTAAAAACTAACACTACATAACCATCAACCAAAACACACTTTTTTCAATAAAAAAGAATTTTTTTCCCTATACAAGTTAGTTAAGGCTCTTGCTCACATGTTTCATATAACTGATAGTCTTACAGATATTAAAATGAGAAAGCGATAAGATTCATTTAGTTATGACGAGGATATGAGGATTGATCACTTAGTAGCTAAGATAAGATAAAATCAGCTTAGACAGATATTTTGTTACGTAGTATTTTTTAGTTACAGATATTGACTGTACCAGATATTGCAATAAGCATCTGTAAAATGAAACGAACTCTATGAGGAGCTAGTCAAACTAAGGTAACAACAGCTTAGTACCTTCCAAATCTTTCCCACTTGCGGCAGCAGCAACTATATTGGCTTTGATTTGCTCCCGTAATTTACATCTTTTGTCAACAATATCTTGCTCGTCACCTCCCGAAAACAAGGATACATATTTCTCATTCTTGGGAAAGAACTGCAACCAAAATAGCACTTCGTTATCAGAGTAAGAAGACAAAAAATGACCAATTAAGTTTAAACTTGCACTAGCAAAGACGTCATAAGTTCTATTGTACTATATGAGAAACCATTTATAAAAGGTAGATTTCTGAGTTAACCATTACAGCAGGTGATCTCTGCATTAACAATTTTTTTACAGAACCCTAGACGACCACACATCTAGGCTAACTATTGCATCTTCATAAATATGTGAATGCCATTTTTGAGATGATAAGATGACCTAATGCTCGCACTAGCAAAAAACAAATGGCATCAATGATAATATTCATTAAAAAACACTCAACTTTATCCTTCTCATTAAACAATTTTCTTTGAAAGGAAAATGGACTAAACTCTAAATCTGGGACCCGAAAAAGTAAACAACTGTTTCAGTGAAAAGATTGATACTGTGAGAAACAGAGTCGAACTCAACCAGAGATGGAAATCAAAGAACATAAGAAACAGGTAAACTAATTAGAAGCTCACCCGAACATATTCAAGGTCCTCCTTCAATTTAGCAAGTTGTTCAGCAATTTCAGTTTCTTGGGCCTTACAAGATGAAGTGCGCTGCTGTTTCTCCAAACGTCTTATTCTTCTCTCTATTTTTCTTCTATCTGCCCATTAATTGAAGCTCGATGAATCAACTATCAACTAAAACGTAACGTGTGGAAGCATATCAAATCTAGAAAGCAGAGAAGAAGTTACTAACCAAAAAACTTAACCTTCCTGTTGCGAAGAAATATTTTGCGTTCTACAGCCAGACGATTCTGAAGCTCTTGCTGCTTTTTGAGTTCCTCCAACTTCTGTTTTTGAACTTCTCTAATTTCAGGAGGCAGATCCTGGAAAAATTATCCTGTTATTACGTTTTTCAACAATTGTGCAATCAAATCTTATAGCACCTCAGGGCTGACAGACTAAAAATGCTAAATGAACACGTTAGCTTCCTACATTAGCTGTATGTCACTTGATAGAGCTTGAAGTAGAGATGCTGATACCAAGCATAGAACTTTGCGTTAAATCTATTTCATGGCAAAACTACTTTTGAGTCTCAAGTCAGGACGCTTGTCTAGGAGTCTAAACTCAGATAACAAAATTCACAGGTAGATAGTTATGAATTTTAAGTGGAAAACGGACCCAGCAGCATGACATGTAGAATGTGAAAAAATAATCCATAACTATCCGACATAGAATTTCACAGGATGTTTTTATTCTATACAATTAGTGGGAATACCAACAGCATACCCAGTGTAGTCCCACAAGTGGGGTCTGGGGAGGGTAGGTAGAGAGGTTTTACAGATAGACCCTCGGCTCAAGTAAAAGCATGACAAAGCATACTAAAAAGGACCAGTAACTACAAGTCTACAACAAAATAATACGATAATTGAAGTACGAGAAACATTAAATAGTAACAGAAATGGAATAACATGAAACTACAAGAGTAATGCTACTACAACTACTAGTATGGAAGGTTCCATAATCTCCTATTTAAGGTCATGTCCCCAGTAAGCTAAAGCCACGTCATGTCATGTCTGTCAATCTGCCAATTAGTGGGAATACCATAATCATCAAATCAACGTTACACTTAATTTAACTAAAACTCAAATATAACTACTTGCCAATCATTCAATTAACTATAATCAATTAACTATGTCTCCACCCCAGATCCGTTGCCGCTATGAATCCACTACATCCATTCTGTTGTCTTATCTAACTATTGTCTAACTTATCTGATCTAATAAAATTGCTTGGTCAAAAAAGAAAAGATTTATCAAAAAAACTAGTTTGTTCCTTATTTCTGATAGAAGTCATCGTCAGATATGAGCATCAGTTATTGGGTGTGAAACTAGTTATTCCTACACTTGGTAGATTGTTCCAGTAAGCCACGGGCCCACGGCTAATAGCTACTCTTTCCTAGAAGATGCTAGGAAAACAATCAAACTGTAAATTAAAGCCAAAAACTAAGCATCCTAGTACTCCTATATGTTGTAGTTTCTTCAAATCTACAAGTTCCATTTGTCTCATATTTACAATTTCCATCCTTTTTTTATCAACACTTATTTCCAAAACACTTGTCACAATAGTCTGTTCACAATTTAAGCCAATAAATAAAAAATACGACAGATTAACAACATCAAAGTTGAGCAAAGACAACAATTTTAAACCACCCCATCGTGTGCTACTACTAGTTCAGTTAAGAGACACAAACACCACCCAGGATATATCAATTTTGCAAACAACTCTAATCAAACTTAAACCTACATTTTGCCAGCATCACAAACCATATTTGACAGGAAAAAACAAAAAAAGGGTATTTACCATATCACTCTTTGATAAACTTTACCATTTAAAAAAAATCACTCTTTTCATAAATTGTTCAAGTTTTTCAAAGAAATTAGCATTAACCAAACCCATTCATCACACTCTAGTATAGATACTCCTCTTACAATGCACCATTACTATTACAAAGTCAAAAAAAGTTGTTTTTTCTTCAACTAACAAACATTTTATACAGTTTTTACTCGTTTTTACTATATACCATACTTCCTAATGCCAAAATTTACTATTTGTTAAGATAAATTCATCTCCAAAGTGAGACCTAAGCTGAGATAGTTGAACCTCCAGTATTACACAACAAATATGAATATGAATATGAATGTATAATCGGAACCCTTCGTCTATATTAATTCCAACCAAAAAAGAAGAATTAAGGAGAGAGAAAAGGGTATGTACTTTACGGAGCATGCGTTCGACGGAACGAATTTGATTTTTGATTGAAACAGCCTTAGACTTAGACTTCTTCTCAACACCTAATGATTTGGGTCGCCGGTTTCTATTACTATTAGCTTCAGGGACTCTTCGTTTCCCATAACCTCCATGCGCCATTAGAGAAGGAGACAGAAAATACTGAAATGGAGCCAATTTCTAGTGCTGTGGAGCGGACATTGTGCGACTCCAATGGAGTTTTGTCAAGCTAGGTTTTTGCTGACTTGCCTTGTGGGGGGTGGGGTGGGGTGTTTTGAGTGGGGGTGGGATGGACATTTTCTCACCTTTCTTTTCGTAAGAGTTATTATTTCTATTAAATATATGAAAAAACAATTGAATATTTCATACATAAATTGTGAATAAAATTAATGTTAAAAATAGGCAAAAGTTTGAGGGAGGACTAAAAATACACCAACATTGTAAACACGAGGGACTATTACGACTTCATGTAAAAACTCAAAGATGACTTTGAGTTTTCAATTAAAGACAGGGACTATTTTGGATTTTTTCTCAGTTTTTAGTGGTATATGCACATAATTTAGTTTCGTATATGAACCACCGGTTCAAAACATTTCATGAAATTACGGTCTACAAAGATAAATGTGTGATATATTGCTTATCGAGGGGGAGTTTCAATTGAATTGAGTTTTTTTTTTGGTTTTTCACCCGGTGTCCGATATTCACATTGGAGCCCGACTAAATCCGAATACGCGCTGGGAAGTCCCACATTGGGTTCAATTGAATTGACTTATGAACTCTATTGGTGTAAGTCGTAATTGTGATATCCCAGCTGAGGCTAAGAAGTCCTACATCGACAAAAAGCACGAGAAATATTAGATTTATAAATAAGCACACCTAACAAACTAGTGACTCATTGTAAATCCAAGCGAACCTAAATCCAAAGCAGATAATATCACTAATGAGTGAGGCGTTAAACTAACCTTCATTTATAGTGGCCAAGCCGACGGAAGAGGTAGGGATCGAAGAACGAGTCAAGTCGTTAACCATTAAAATCGTACGTACGATCGAAACGAGATCATGGAGGTGCGGAAGTTACAACCATAAATGATTTGGCGCAGTGGAGTGATATTTATATTTTTACCTAATAGAGAAGAGTAGTTCTGAGTGTTACTTGCTTTAAGTGTTTTATGGACATAAACCATAATGTAATACTATTTCATAACATATTAATAAATTATTATACATTGGGAAATTTATTTATATTTGACACACAGAGTACAAGTTATCAAGAATGAGTCTTTCTTTGTACACTGAATATATATAATATATCATTTCTCTGTATCAAACACTTGCAAGATTTGGCTTGAACTTGAAACTCTTTGTAAAACCTCCTTTTGAGTTGATGGTTCAACTAACAAATGTGTTTCTCATTTCCCTCTTAACCAGTGGTGGAAGAAAAAGAAAAGAAAAAAAAAACACTATAGTTCAATCCAACGACGATTTTTTCTTTGCTTTATTTGTAACTTTGATGTATTTACAGTAACTTGCATCTCCTTATCATGTTTGCTCCTTGTTCTTTCTTCATCAGTTGTAAGAAGCCGAGAACTGAGACTGGCGATCCAACTTGGCATTCGTCGTAGTTGGTGTAATAAGAAGTAAGGTGCTACTTGTGTTATTTTGCTTGAACTGTGATCAAGGTTTATTTTCAAGTTCTGATATCACTATCAGCCTATCGCCATGTTCAAGAGAAAGGGGTTCTGATTTCGGGATTGGGTTGATGACCTGCAATGGGTGAGGCATTAGGTTGAGCTCTGATGTCCGTTCTATTTACAGAAGCAAATCGAGATTCTATACCTTCTTGTTGTTCTTCACATATCCGATAGCAACTTCTCTTCGTAAATGTGCTCTTTCAGAAAGTTCAGCAAATGAAGGTTTCTCACCTTCCTTCATGTAAAGCCCAATGTCCTGTAAGTGGAGGATGAAAAGAAAGTTACAACCAAGTCAAGAGCTCTAACAGTTTCTGTTTCATGTCACCATTTAATCTATGAGACTATGACAAACTCATGCTGTGTGGAACTGAGGATATTAAAAATGTAAGTAACGTCTCTTTCTACGTTCACTTGTAGCGTCCTTTAAAGGTCTTAGAAGGAGAATAATTCTCAAAGACATTCTTGTAACACCATTAGGAAGATGAAAGAAAGGGGAAAGGAAGTCAAAAAGTTATTTCTGGCAGCTAAGGTAGTAGAGAAGGAGAGGATCGACTGTCTCTTTCTTAATTTCATCAGTAAGGCATTTCTTGCTAGATTGGTAAGGTGTTTTATTTGTGTGTTTGCAACATCCAAAAAGAAATTCGACACTCTTCCACCTTGGAGCAAGCATCGTAAATTCGTAATTGTAGTGCTATAGAACAATCCATAGGAAGTGGAGCAACCTCTACGTATGGCCCATTCACCATCATTGGCGAGTCTGGTAAAACAAATAGGCACTATTCTTTCATCACTCTCAAGGAAAAAATAGTACATATGTTCAGTTGATGTTCTAAGGAATACACACATCATTCATTTCCCAAAGGTCAAAAGAGAGAAATGCTCATACATAAGCGAAAACTATATTTTTACATTGGCTATATTTTGTTGTCTTAGGACAAGGAAAAATTGGACCTAATGTAAGCTTTACTGACATGACTAGGTCTTATTCCAAACTACTTGATGTTGCCTCAATAAACTTTTTTCTTCTATTGTATTCGAAGTCTGCATGGAATGTAAGACGTTGTAGGTTTTAAAAGATGACTTCCCTCCATGTGATTTTAAATTTACCTCGTTCGCTTTTAACACTTGCAATGATCATGATTCATGATTCATAGCAATCGAAGGGTAGGACATGGCTAAACTATCTTAATCTTACATGAGTGCACATCCATATTAAGATTCATATTTCTGGGGCAGTCATCTTGTGAATATGTAACCTTACAGACCCAACATTTACTCTCATATAACATTGCTGGTTATACAACAATACACTACTTGTATTTCACTTTGGCAGGTGTCCTTTTGCTCAACACTCCCGTAGCATTTCTCCATTTCTACTATTCTATTCAAATTCTATCTTTTACATTTTCATCTAACATATCATTCTCGGGAAACATTGAGCCTTCATAATTGAATTGTCTACATTAAGCACCACAATCCCATCTAATCTCTCATCAGATTTACTCTTCTTAATGCTAACTCCCAGAGCACAGTCTATTTTACTTCTATTTATCATAAAACTCTCACTCTCTAGAATGATTGTTCATAAGTCGAGCTTTTAGTTGACATCTTGTTAGTTTCATCAATTGACACAATATCCAATGCATATAGCATACACAATAGGACCTACACATGGGTATTATTAAATATCTCATCTATAACTAGGGTAAACAAGTACGCGCTCAATGCAAAAACTCCTTTATATTACCGATTACTGTTCTCACACTTGTCACAACTCGTTCTGTCGTTCATACATTTATATATCAAATATTCACACCTTTTGGCAAATGAAGCATAGATCAATTAAATAACCAACAAGCATGCCTGTTAAGTGCACCATTGACACAAGCACGAGTTGGTTTACATGCACCATTACAGGAAAGTGGAAACACATGCCAATTCCTTCATGAACTAGATCAGACGCAGAGAGGTGAAGCTTATATAAAGGTTTAATTTATTTTTTTTGATGACAAGGGAAACCCGCAGCCGCTACCCTTTAGGTGTGCACAGGGTAAAACCCCCGCTCCTATGCAATAGCTCGCAAACCACATAGGAGAGGTAACCCAAGCTTATATAAAGGTTTAATACATGAGGTTCAAGATAATTAACAATAATCTTATTTTAGAAGCCAACTTTCTTTGTCCATTTTCACACCTGCTATATTTAAAAAGGCAAATTATTACCTTAACGTATATTTCATCTCCATCGACATTCAAAATATCTTTCCAAACCTCATTCAATTCACTATTTTCTGCAACTGTGACGAAAACAAAACAAAAAAACACAATTCAGGAATCACTTCAAACCACACTGAGAAAAATCCATTTGGCCTTTGTAAGGAAATATTTGAAACCTTGAGCAGTCACAAGACTCATTACTTCCTCTGAAGCAATGTAAGTGAGGGAAGGCCTGATTCTTGTAATCTGGAGAGCAGAACATAAACACATGCCATCAAAACTCCACAACTCGAGAAAAACAAAGACATGACTTACACAATCATTTAAATTAACCAAGAACAGTCTTTGTTAGAAACAAATACCTGTTTACCCAATTTGGAATCCACAATCTCTGCAACAAGATTTTGTACCTGCAATTTGATCATTGATTCCGCAAAGCAGAATATCGAACCAATCAGTAGAGTTATTGACAATTTCCCAAGGAAAAAAAGATACAGGAATAGTGATGAAATAAGAATGTTTTCTCCAAACATCAGGATACCCTGATCAGAAGATTTGAGCAGCACCCAAACCATTACATAGTAGCATTCAAGTTTTTTATGTGCTTTCTCAGGTCATAGATGCAAGCACAGGCAACAACAGCAATATTGTAAAGCCTACATAAGAGATTGTTACTTTATCAAAGAAGGTTGGTAGATACATATATGATGTTGAAGGTTACAACTTACAACATGCATCTTGAAATCACTAAGGCGGTACAGATTCTATGATGCAAGTAAATGAAATTGTTTTGTTTGGGTTTCAAGTTACCACCAACGAAGTGAAAAAACAAAAACTCTGAGTAAATCTTCTAGAGTGCACCTTTTCATTTTAGGATAAAAGTGAATATAAAAAAGTATAGATTGGCACAGTAGCTATCTAAATTAGTTGCTGTTCTTATTTCCAAAGAAGGTAGGAAGCCTAGGAGCGACGGTAAAGTTGTCTCCATGTGACCTGGCCACGGGTTCGAACAATGGAATCAACCACTGATGTTTGCATCAAGGTAGGTTGCCTAGATCACACTACCTTGAGGTGCACGGATCCTCCATGAATGCAGGATATGCTTTGCACCAGATTGGTCTTTTCTTCTCCTTATTTTCAAAGAAGGCATAGTTTTACATACCTAATTGTTTGCGACTGCACTATGGGATACAAAAATTTAGTACAGGGTAAGAAAAGGAGTTAAACCGTGGTTTCAACCCCCCCATCCCAGTACCACACGAATAAAGTACTAATTATGAAGTAGAAAGAAAACCAGCACATATATGTGGTCAAAACTGCCAATATATCATGTTCTAGTATTCCTAAACCCCGTTGTTCATGCATGTCCAAAATCTCCCATCAATCTCTCTGCATAATTAGATGCACTTGAAACTTGTTTCTGATTTGTAGAAGGAATAGAGGGAGGGCATCCAACATACCAAAGAACTAAATAAAGAACAATGAAGTAGGAAATTAGATTTGTGAAGGCAGAAATATTTTGAACAAATACCTTCACGCCAAGCTTGTTGCAGATGTTTTCAGCAAGGAGGAGAGAATATACAGATTGCTTGTCTGCCTTCGATGCATCTGGAGAAATGAGATACAAATTTAAACATGCGTCTATATCCCATATAAGATAACACCATTTTTGCTACCTCCAAGTAACCATTCTCTATCAGATATTACGACAATGGAGAATGGAAATTCTTCGCCTTGTTTAAATGATTTTTGAATGTTTGCAATGGTGTCCGTCAGCATGTCATAGTCCATTGGGCTTCCAATCTGTAAAATATTATGAATATGGACAGATTAAGATGGACAGTTCCAAATCTAATCCAGGTAATCAACATAAGATAATGAGTCAGAACTCAGAAATACCCTATGAGAGACTCGAACATTTTTTAGCTTTCCCTGGCCAGCAAGTCGGCTAGCCGTATGTCTATCATTCATTGGGACATCTGATAACACCTCCTACAAGTTTATGGGATGCAAAACAAAAGGATACATAAGAAGACTTAGTCTAGTAGTAAGCAATTCTACAATCACTCAGTCATAAATTGTAAAGAGATGGTGATAAATTCAGATGCTAATCTATAACTGCTCTGTGTTTTAGAAGTAAGACATTTTCTTAAGACTGGTAACATGTTAGTATATTCAAAAAACACTAAGGCAGTGCAAAGCCATATTTACAAAGAATCCAAAAGCCCTGCTAAGCACAAAATAAAATTTACATAGAACCTATCAATGAGATTCTAGTTGTGGACAGTTTCTGGATGGAGTTTGCTCTTTAGTTATAGACTAGATAGTGTAACAGAGTAACTCCTTTTATTCCTAGTAATTTTTGTCAGCATCTTCTTGACACCTTTTAATGGAACTCTACTCACTTCATCAAAAAAAAAAATAATAAGAAGGGTGTGTTGAGAATGTAATTAAGTAAATAAAACGTGTGCTCTCTAGCTATTTAAGCTTTAGGATTAGATGGCCGCACACTTCAACAACTATAACAATTTCATTTTTCTAAGGATCCTAGGGTAGGATATCTACATCATACCTCTTAGGGTGCGGTCCCCTTCCC
The DNA here is from genome assembly GCF_900185275.1 of Solanum verrucosum. Classification (NCBI taxonomy): domain Eukaryota; kingdom Viridiplantae; phylum Streptophyta; class Magnoliopsida; order Solanales; family Solanaceae; genus Solanum; species Solanum verrucosum. The sequence goes on from NW_026020398.1 coordinate 929,550, forward strand.
CTTCCCCTGCTATTGCGAGATGCTTTGTGCACCATGCTACCCTGCCCTAAGGATTCTAATCATTCTGATATTACCATCAAAAATAGCTTATACAACTAAAGTTATCAGAATTTTTCATCCAGCCACCTAAACTATGCTCTTGCCTATTGAACACCTGACAATTGCTCAAACTGCATCATTAGACAGGTTGCTGAAACAGTCAAGAAAATAAAGTGTGAAGTTCACACATTAGAAACATGGCAAAGAACCTAATGAGAAAAGACATGTAGCTCTTCATCCCAAATAATTTAAGAAAAGGAAGAGAGGTTTTTTCTTCTCTACTCTCCCCTTCCAACTCACTCTCTTCAGCTCCATTGATTTCTCCCTACAATGCCATTGATTCCATGGCCCAAACTCCCCAATTTCTTCTCCCTTTCCAACCCTCTCTCCCTTCGCTGATATATTTTTGCATAATCTTCACACTCTTTGGTGTCTATCCAGAAAATTCCTTTCCTCTCTCCTTATTCTAGAAATCATTGTTTTATTTTCAACCATGGTGGAAGAAGAGGTCGCCCCTCATCAGCTCTATACCCAAGTCCAAAGCTTCCCACTTCAATATCTCCGACCAAGATGAAGTAAAGTCTCGTTCGACGAGGCCGAATCAACTTTTCATTCACCAGCCAACATCCTGATCAACTCTGCCAGTGTGCTTGATAGGAAATACCCCTTCATCCTAAACAAAACTAGAGAGACTTTCCACAGACATTCGAAGTAAAGTGGATGGTGGGTTCATATGCTGCAAAGAAGGTGCTAACAGAATTTAATGTGGCGGAAGCTGTCCATTCTCCAGAGAAAACTTGGACAGTAGAACTAATAGTTGGATATAGAATTCAAGGATGGCAGATTGTTGGAGAGCTTAGAGAGAGGGATCCATGGGGTCGATGAGGTGTTGGGTCACTGTTTACATATTTGTTTCCCAAGAGAAGCTAGAGGAGAAGAAAGCTGGTGGCAGCAAGGTCGTCTGTGGTCTGTAATGGTAGTGGTGAGGTGTTGGTTTTTGTTTCATGGGACAACAGGTGGCTGTGGTGGTTTGTTGGTGGAGATTTAAGGAGAAAACTGTTGGAGGATGGGTCTTGCTTTGAGATGAGAGATGAGAAAAGAATTAGATGAGGAGGAAAATAATCCACGGCAGCTCATTTTCAATGCATTCACGTGCTTAATGTATGTGATATCCATACTATGTACCATGTTAGCCACATGCATCTAATAGGCATGTTTGAGCATAGATCAAGTGTTCAACAGGTTGTTGGCTTAGTTCAGGTGGCTACGTGAAAAATTTGGACAGATTTAAGTATGTATTAGGACTTTGATACTCTTAAAAGTACTTAACCGACAAGAATATTCTACATTTTGCCAATTCTCTTGATTTTGAAGAGACATTTCACTATCAGCCAAAGATCCACATGAATAAATTAATAGCATCTTTTCATCAGGAAGAAATCAAATCAACTATTTTCAATGAACTAGAAACTTTTAAGAACAATATTTCACACTTAAAATCAATTGGAAGGTAGCATAATCTGTTAACATTAGATAACCTTAAATGAAAGAAACCTCCTCTGGATTATCTTCCTGAAATGTGATCCATAAATCACCTCTCTTCATACTACGGCAGTGTTGTCAAATAATTCATGTAAAAAGCGATATGGTGTAGAAGGGCTGACAGAATCATGTTGTTTTTTGTGTCAATCCCTTGTGTCTACTTGGAAAGAAAAAAAATCCAAAGCAACCCACAACTTTAGAACCAAGCGTTTCAGTTGCATTTTACATTGTACCCTTTTTGAGTTTGACAACTTGATTTTTCCTTGTCATGAATCTCAGAAATACTAACAGATGTCATGCTGAATCAAGAAAAATGTGTTACCCCATAACAAATTGAGAAGTTAAACATCCAATTATCTCCGCCTATAGTGTAGAGGTTAGAGATGGAGGTCTTCCAGAAGAGTATGACTTACCAGTGTGCTGCCAGGTCCCAGATAATTATCATATTCTTCAATCATTTCCACAATATCAGCCCGCCATCCCAGCATTAATATGCATTCTTTAGGTCCCGGACACCAATCAGATGCCTGAATTTAGATACTTACAGAGTTAGCTAAAATACTCAGCAACGAAGGTGGCAGGTGCAAAGCATTTCTAATATGTTATACCTTAGACCCTGATTTTGTTCGTTTCACTATATTCTCAAGACGTGCTTTGGTTATCTCCAACGTATTACTTCTGAATTGTCCATTCTTTTCTACAGTGTGAGAATCATTTATGGCATTGTCACTTTGATCAGAAATATTTGAGTATGCCAGCTGCGGCCTTTTTTTACCATGAACAGGTCCAATAAACAAAACCTGTATGATTCAAAGTGAAAGAATCAGCATGCAAGTAAACAAAATTAGGGGACTATAGCAAAAAAAGTATTTGAACTTCATACATTTTTCAGAACTTTCTGATGAGAACATACACAACATTGTATGATCGAGTCAATTATAAAACAAAGTGCGGTACATAAAATTCCTGCTCTTGGCGCTAAAATGGTGACACTGCAACTACTATCATATGCTCAACTCTCTGATCTCCACACCGTAACCGAAAGATAGTAATCATTGGAGCCAGAAAGGAGGGGTGGATGTCCCATGGAATGATCTAGTGCTGTAACACTTTTTACCCCTTATAAATGTTTTTGATCCTTTACCTAAAACTGATGATTTCATTAAGACCGAAGTAAAAGGTATAACAAGCCACTGATTATTATTATTCTCTCTCATTCATACATGATCTAGGATAGATGAAGAGGTCCACAGGAAGACCAAACGCAAGGCATTATTGGCAGAAACGAATCCACTTCACATCCAAACTGATAAATCATCAAAAGCTTAAAACTGTAGAAATATACACTTCAATGGCAATAATGAAAGCAACAAATACCTGTCTAAGGATTCATCTCACCTAGTTCCATCACCTAGTTAATATTCCTTTCTTCTACTTGAGAATAATGTACGATGGCTTATAACAGATGTACAGTTTACAAATCAATATAAGCATACAATATCTTTAAAGGACTGATGCAGAATAATTAGATCAGTATAAAAGCAGTGTACTGTGTGTATCACTATACTTTCACAAACTAGGTCCCCCAAAGGAAGTTAGTGTATAAATTTTCGTTTCTCCACAGTGATGGTCCAAGTTAATTTAACATCTACAGCTGGATTATTTTATTCATATGGGTGACACAACTGCAATATTTAATGTTGAACATACTTTATCAGTTTCTTCCAAAACTTCTTCATCCCTTGGATGGAAATTTATCTTCCCTTGTCGGTAGAGACCGCAAACAACAGCCTGAAAGAAAAGCAGAATTGAATGACTTCAAGATCTACAAATTTAATGAAATCAATAGTTAAAACCATTCTAGTCAAATAGACTACCTCTTGGAAGCCACGTCTTAATTGCTTATATTTTAATCCTGCCAGGTGAGAGAAACTGCAAAGATTGAATACGTTCTCTGCCAGATGAAACCATGCTCTTCTTAGAAAAAAGTGTCCAATCATGAAACAAATTTATGTACAGTTGTGATAATTTCACTGTCAGGATATTGCAAGATGTATGACATAATTTTATGCAAAAAAGCAACATAATATATGAAGCAAAAACTTCAACGACCAGACACTTCAGACTTGAAATGTTATCCCACAATTAAGGACAGAACAGAGTTCCGGTTCACTGAGAACTTTGAGAAACTTAAGAAGACATTAGTGCTTTGAATTAAGCGCAGAATGTCCAAAGTTCAAGGTTGTGGACCACAGAATTCAAAATGTCTTAAAGAACTTAGCTCTTTACCAGACAGAACAAAAGACGCTATCAAACTGAAGTTGATTTTAGCACAAATGGCTACAGGTAGATGAAGTAAAAGAAGCTACCTAGCCATCATAACCTAACAAGCTGCATGATATTTTACTCAGGTTTACCACTCCACCAGTGGATGATCCACTTTTCGACAAAAATTAAATGCATTTGAGACCGCTGTCAGAATGCAGCACTTAAAACAATGGAAGACAATGAGATACCTGCCAAATCTTCCTTTTCAGATTATGCATTCAATAAAATAACTCATGAAACAAAAATGATTTAACTGAGAAACAGGATATTACTTCGATAATTGAGCAAGTGTTTGTATATTTTAATGAGTCCCTTTTGGCGAGAACATTGAACAAACAACTTTGATGCGACATTCTGAACAGGCTCCACTCTCAATCCTGAAATTGACTTTAAGAGTTCACATGTGTTGGAGCTCGAAACCTGAAAGAACTCTGGGAAGGAGTCAGTAACTTATAAATGATGATTCAAAACGTTTAAAGTACTCTTCCAAAGAAACATACCTCAACTATGGTGGGGACAGAGATCATTTCTGGAAGGGGTTGAAGGGCTAGTACTGAGAGAAATACATCTGTGTCGACCTCATACCTAATTAATTCAAGAACGTCGTAAATAAGAAACTAAGAAGAAAGCACAAACACAAAATTCAAATTGAACATAAACTGCCATTAATTTAAAATTAGGGAAGTGTAGACATCAAAAGACTCGGGGAACCGTGCATGAAACTACTCCCAATAACCAGAGACCCAATCACATACATGTCCCCTGGCGTCAGGGGATAAGGCCTTTCATAAGGTCTAGACTTAAGCACTGAAGTTGCAGATAACATATTGAGTTTCTGTGGCATAGTTTAGTGTGTTGTATTATTTCCACATATTCTGTCTATGGCTTACAAGTTACAAGGACTCTTTTTCAGAGATCATTTTCAGAATCATATTGCATACTGATTCAATCAATATAGAACATAACTGAGAACAACTAACCACGCTGAAACTTTAAGCTGTAAGTTTAACTTTTTTGAAAACACGAGAATTATTTAAATTACATACAGTAAATGCTTCAGTGACCTTATAATCCAATTATAACATATAATTTAGGATAAAAGAATATGATTAACCTCTTCAAGTGATTATTATACTTTACCCAGCTGCTAATGTTGTAAATCACTCTTCATTATTTTAAATATTGATGAATTTGATACTAAGTTTGTTTGTTATTTTCCAAATATTGAACCAAATCTAGGAAAAACTATCAAAACTCAAGAATATAATTTCCTGAAGTCCATGATGTCAATAGAATTTTTTAAGTTGGGGAGAGTGGTGCTTCCATGTCTATGTGAGGATAAATTAATCATAGAAGTGATAGTATGTGAGGATAAATTAATCATAGAAGTGATAGTAGTATTTAGAAAGCTCAACTAGAAACTGTCTTCTATCCCTTTGACCACTTACCATTTGAAGAGAACTAAAGAACAAGAAAATTGATATTGAAAACAGTTTGTAATGTGCCCAAGGTAAAACAAATCACCTACCTATTTCCCTTCGCTGGAAGTATAACAATGGCACGTGCCTTATTGGCTGCCGCTCTTTCAAATGATTTTGTCATACTTAAACTGCAACTGTTAGAGAAAATGTATGAAATATTAGATTAAAGGTAACTGAAATTATAGCAACTTCAATTTGATCATACAATAGCTCAGGAAATATGGACAGACTAAGGCCTAAGAATCCGAGGCCTAAGTCGACTTATGTGATCTTGCACAGCACAACAAAACCCTCTTGGAAATCCAAACTACAATCACTTGATGTTTTGACCATTAGCAACATATACAAGTTAGAGGAATTTTAACTGCCTCCCCCTCTTCAAAGTGAGGGAGATAGATGCATACACCATGCTCTGGAGTAAGACTGGACCAGCATCCCCTATGGAAATATGTATCTCAGCCACCCATATCAGGCTTGAATTTGATAATTAACAGGACTAGAGTAATAAAACATGATATTGTTCAATGCTAATCATGAAATCAAGTTTTGGGAGTATTGACTGCTTTTTATGAAAAAGTCAATCTTATTCATTGGAAGTGGGAAAAAAACAGTTAAGCTTTTGGATGAGTTGTAGGTTAATATTCAATAAGGTTTCAAAGTATTCAAAGAACCTCAATTAAGTAGCCACCCATAATCAAATACAGTGATTTGCTTAGCTCATGGGAAAAGAACCCATATAAGAGAGAGTAACTTCAAAATCTAATAAGATTAAATAAACAAGTGGTGACCCTCTCTAAACAGTATAAGTTTTAAGAGAATGCAGCGAAATTTATAACATCATTTACAAAAGAGCGCATTTTACAAAGAGGGCACCAAGCAAAAACATGTATTCCATCTAAGCAGTTCAACAAATTGGAGATTTGGAACAGCAAATGTAGCACTTCAATTCCTTGAAAAAGTAAGGATTTACAGCTGTAGCACATACAGCTTTGTTCAAGGAAGTATCTTCAATGATATTCCCCTTATTCTCTTTCCTACCTGGAGCTGGACATTTTTCTTATTATAGAGAACATACGCAAAGGTAATCTATATAATTAATGGAGTAGCTTTACTAGGCACAGGTGATCTATATAACTAATGAAGTAGCTTTACTAGGACTTGTTTGATCTTCTATAGAGATTCCCAGACCTCTGCAACCTTACATATTTTTCTTTGTGAAGTGAGACTAACCTTTTAGTAAAGACATCAATGTGATTGAGATCTTTGGTGATGTTGTCGGATATTTTGTCCATTTGCTTTCGTGGAAGATCAGATAGCAGAAGAATTCTCTGCCGCCTGCAAACAGGTAACTCCACTTGTAATATTGGCAGCACAATGCATATTTTGTAAGGTGAACTGTAAGCAATGATATTACCTAGCAGTGGCAGTACCTAAGCGAACCGCAAATTCATGGTACTTATTTAGCTGCTTTAGTATAAAGTTCAGATGACTGTTAACTCCACAAATTATAATATGATCAGTCTCCAACACTTGCATTTGTGCCCCTTCTCTGAGTCTTTGCATATTATTCTGTCAAAGTGCTTGTCAGGGGACTGCCTGCTGATATTAAGCTTGAATGTAGCATTTTTCAAGAGCTTACCCTAAACTGCTCAGTCATGGTGCTCAATAGGCGAGAATAAAACAGTATGCCCCATATGGCAAGGATGAATCCTATTACACGTTCAACTCTTGTTCTTTGCTGCAGTCAAATGCAAGTCCTTTTAGTAATGATAATTGATATGATCTAAATATTGCTAATCAGTAAGAAGATTACATTTTATCAACAAAATCAAATGTGATAAAGATAAACCACACTTTCAGGTGAGTAGATGATGAACAGAGGCATGCCCAGGCCTCCCATAAGCAGTCCTCCAAAGAGTAAGCATTACCCCTGCGTTTTCTTCATGATGAAAAATATCCATATCAGCAAACAATAATGTGGATAGGAAAACAGCTGGAGAAGAAAATTGAAATATGAATAACTTCTCATATAAGGCTTCAACAAAATTCACTATCAGAAACAATATGAGACGCGATAATATAGTGACACACACAATGAAAGCAAGTGATAAAACTATTCGATGGATAAAAATTAAGATCATAGCCAAAAATGTTTACTTTAAATCTGAAAGCAACTAAACCACCAAATTTTTGCCAAATTTCATAAAAGGGAAAGTGAAAAATTGAAGAAGATTCCTAATACACAGCACTTTCAGCAATAGGAAAAAAAAAGGGAAAGAAAAAAAGGAGAGGGAAAGCAAGGAAAATAAGATCACAAGAGAAGTAACATGACTGACAGGAGCATAGCATAACTGAAACCAAATAAACATGCAGGTTGCTTTATCATGGGTTAAAACCACGTTGGAACTTGAAATAAACTTAAGCTTGGCTTCTATGTTGCTCGGACTTAGGTACATGTATCTGATGAGGGTGCGGATCTAAAGGTCGGATTCTTCATCATATAAATTTAGTATTCAAGGTTATGGATCCGAGTAGGCGAGTACGGATACGGGTTCTGGGATACGGCCAATAAATGTACATTACAACCTATACAGTATATATCTTGATTAGTTATAAATTATTGAACTAAAACTAATAAAACTTCATTGTTTATAAAGACAAATATTTTATTCTTATCTCGCGTAATTAGAAAAGCATTCTCATACTTTATATAACGCTCTCTCTATATATATATGACATAAACCCAAAAATCAAACCATATACCCAATCAATTTATACTTCTCCATCATAGAATGTGGTTAAAGTACCCGAGATAAGTTGACCAAATCTGGTATAGATCTCATATCCACACCCATGTCGTGTGGACAGGGTGCGGCAGGAATTTTGAAGAGTCCACTGAACATAGCTAATCTTTGTACCTATGGTGCAATTAAAATCCAGATAGTATTTATTTATTCAACAACGTAAAGAACTTTCAACTTTCTTAAAGTGGTCATTATTAGTTGATAGTAGCTAACTGAGAGTATACAGGATACGTTTCGCCCTTAGCTGATAGAATATATGGCTTGTTTTGTTAGACATGCATGTTAGCGTGTATTTATACCCAAAAACATCAATATTCTGTGATTCTTCAAGTTAAAAATGGTTGCAGCCAGCTCTGCACCTTGATTATTGCAGACCTAAAACTAACAATAGAAGTGTTTGCTCAGTAGCAGTTCACTTTTTAGCTAATGTGCTTCACCCAATTCAACATGGTATCAAAGCAAGAAGAGGTCATAGTTCAACTTTCAGTTCCATCCATCAACAAAAATATCTGTGTGTGCTTGCCCAAGGAATCATGCCTACTTGTGCGGACCCGAAATAAATAAATAAAATATACCCTATCTACCAGATTAAACTATTAGCTGAGGTGGTTACGCAATTCAATATAGATAACTAGTTCTTCAGCACCTGAAAAACTAATGACCTCTATAATAGGTATTGCGGTAACAAAGGCAGGAGAAATTTACAATATGCTTCTGCTAAAGAATGAGCTTCAAGAAGATCTTTGGATGTTAATACAAGGGGGGATTACTCATCATTTGTAACGAGAAATCAAATCTACTTTTAGTTTTATACATTTGTATACAACATTAGCACAAATAAGTATACTGAATATCATGTCTGGAAGAGTTTACCTGAATTTATAGAACAGAAAACCACCAATCATCACAAATGAGAAGCATGATACCAAAAGCACAACAAAAAACCTGCACAAAATGGAATAGATGATTCACATCTCTCAGGAAAAAGCCAAATAAGGCCTAGTACTGTATTTTTATGAATGCGCTACAAAGAACTGACATCTGCACATATATTTTCCTATCTCTTCATACATTATAATCTTAAACTAGTTACAAAGATGGTAAGCATGTACAAAGAATACAACTGGAAGTGCATTAATGCACCTGAAATGAGAGAAGATAGTAAGTTTAGATGACTGACATAAAACCCTACTAGTACAAGCCCATGAATACTTGAAAAGTTATAAGCATTATGATTCAGGTCCAGAACAAATTAAAGAAGTAACGAGTAGGAGTTTCCTGATTCAAGCCACCTATATTTAATTTCTACAAAGCAAACTTTTATTCTCTCTCTAGCATGTTCCATGATGTCATTTCTGCACCCATCACTGAGCTAAGTCATTGAGAAAGAAAAATAGAAAGGTAACATACTACAAAGGAAGTATAATTGGCTACTTACATGGCAACATTTTTCTCTAGTTGTATGTTGAACAAATATATTAACCGTGATAAACTCCATTTGATGTCTTTCAGTGAAGGAAAGGACACATCCAACTGAAGTGGTATTGGTTTATTCACGGGCTTAGAAAGACAAGCAAAAGGTAAACTTTGAGCCCCTGATGTTTGAGTCACAAAGAAGGATAACTCTCGGATCATCCCCATCTTCTTACCAATTAGATTTAGAAGTTTCAATTTATACATGAAATAAGATGCGAACGAAGCTATTACAATTTTAGCTGGGAAGTCCTGCACATGTAGACATTCTCATTAGTAAATATTTACATGATATAATTGATCTACCTTTGAGAGTTCTCAATAAAAATTTTGACATTGCAGAAATTGGTTTATAGAAGAACTGGCACAAAGTTGGTCAGAAAATTGCATCTCAACAGGATACAGAATGGAAAAATTCCTTGGTATAATGGAAGTGGAATCAGCTGAAACATTGGAAGTACAGAGGTAGTTGTATAATCCCAATGGCTCCAATATGGAGCAGAAGTTTACATTATCAAGAACCAACCTCACAACTTGATATTCAGCTTTTCCTCATCAGACTTTTAAAATATTACATTAAACAACAACTAAGCCTCAGTCCCAAACAAGTCAGGGTTGGCTAAAATATTATATTAAACAACTGAAGAATTTGTAACCTACATAAGTTTTTTCGAGACAAAGATGGCACATCTAGAAGTTAAGATTTTCCAATTACTGGGTGCAGTATCATATTTACAGAACTAACATACAAATAGTTACTTCATTAAAAAAATGGAGTTTTCCCTGTACTATGATGGAAGTTCTTTAAAAATCCATACAGATACTAGTTTCCTCTAGATCTCTGAAGGAGCTCAACTTCAGATTCAAGGTGAAAACTGAATCAGAGGCATATCATGAAATTCTAAGAAGGGTCCAAGAAAAATAAGTATGACTAAGTTTTTTGTGGACAACCATCAAATTCAGTTGCTTATCTCTTGATTATTGTTAAGACCAACTTCCAAAACTTAGGGGGAAATTCTATAATGCTGAGAGATGTTATTTTTCCTTCAGTAAACAATTCAGTAGCAGGAGCAAAAGCAACAAACTTGAGAGAAATATGATATGGCCCTGCGCAAACCACTGAATTCTTTTTCTTGATAAGTAGCAGAACCATTAAATTATATCATACACGGCCGAAAGTACCACGGCATTAAATCTAAAGAATAAAAAATATTATGTATTATAGAATCCTTAAAATATTCTGTTTTAAACTGAAACTAATGTACAGTTAGTGCCAAGAGGCATTGGAACCTGAGAAATATTCTTCAAATAAATCTTCAACGGCTGATGATTCCGATTTTCCCTGATATTCATGTTTCCTAGGGAACGTAACTGTCTGCATGTCTTCTGTTGAATGCTTGGCAGGTTTCCTAGTTGAAAAGAGTAACAACCATTACTAGGATGCAGTTCCGAAAAGGGGAGGAGGATAGGAGCTCAATGGACCACCATCCCAGTACATCAAGGTTCTTAAAGAATAAAGACATAATGATGAATTCTCAGTTTTCATGACCGTCAGCTGCATTGGAGCTTATTTTTGGCATAAATACTCATAAGCATAGAAAATAAACTATCTAGTTACTCACCTTTACTTTTGGCCAACCAGTCATTCATGTAAAAAGTAGAAGCATGGTTTCTCCGACAGGGAAAAGCCAATGCCTTCCTGGAAATTGAAACAGCTTTAGTTAAAACAATGCGCAAAAAGGATAGGTTCTATATCACGTGAATATTTTTTGGCTGTAGCTGCAAGGCTTAGCAGCCTTATGCACAAATATCTGAGTTATGCATTCACTTAAGCATTCCCCGATTTAATACAACCAGCCATAATCACATACTATTTGGGAATAAAGAAACTTCCAACAGTCATGAGACCAAGATCCAGTATTTGTAGACACCCGTAATCTGGATTATAACAGAGATAGATTGGGACATTCTGGACAATGAAAATAAAGAACAGCTTTGTTCAATTTTAAATACACAGAATATTGGGAATAAAGAGACTTCCAACGGTCAACCTTTTGCACAGAACAAATCAAGTATTGCAGCTGTTTCTTCCACCTTAGAACACAGTTCATCTATTTCAAGGAATATAATCGGCGGACTATGTCTTGAGATTTGGAAGTGGTATTCTATTTTGAAGACAGCAAGATATGCAACTAACTGAAATGGAGGATTGTCCAACACTAACTGCTCTGTTTACAGGAGTTGGTATAAATGCACATTGCAATATGCCTTGGCTATATCTGTAAAGATGGACGAAACTGCAGAGCCAAAGTGGTTAAGTGATGCAAGATATTTGCAGGATTTCCAGTTAATCCCATACCACTACTCCTAACATTATGACTTTCTTATTCCAGGACTGGAAAATCCTCTGTCTATTAGCATAACCTACCAGCAGTTAGATTAGCACTCTCTCCCCAATCAATCCGGTTGTAAGATAGCTGACTTAGTTTGATCCTATCCGAATGATGATGAATTACATCTATTTTAATATAATATTCAATTCGAAAATCTCAGATTTGCGCAAAATCCATTATCTTCATTCAATCTTTACAGTTCATTAACTTCTTTTTATTGCATGTCATCACAAGTATATGTACTATCATATATTTGATTAAAGTAGTCAACTTCAGCATATAAACTTGTGTATTTTTTTTTTACAATAAGATTTATGCAATTAGAACTTCCGAAAATACACATAGATGCAATCCAAGCTTACAATACTCAACACACCCAAGAGCACAAAACTTTCAAATGTCTAGCATTTCCATAGATTTTGCTGATTAGCCATGAAACTTGGTTAGATTTTGAAAATTTATCTTCAAAACATCTTCAAATTCCCAAAAACCGGACTGCACTCAGTTTTTGAGTGAAATTTCACTTCCACTCACAAAAGTTCAATTTTTTCCAAAAATGCTTGTCCACCCACCAACAACTTCGAAAACTCAATTTTTCAAGTTTAACTTCAAAACTATTTCAAACAGAAAAGCTTATATTCATACTAACCACACAATACAAAATTTATTCATGAGAAACATAATAGAAACAAACAAACCTCTTAGAAGGAGAAATCTGATAAATTCTTGGATTTAGTATTGGAAGTGATGGGCAATGCAATTGAAGCATATTTCTGTAACCCCTTTTCTTCCCTCAAGATTATGTAAATACCCTTTGAAGAATTGCAGAGAAAGAAGAGATTAAATACATTGTTTTCGACGAAAAAATTTCAAGATTCTAATATAAGAAATGCACGCTACGAATATAATTATGGAATGTGAAAAAAAAGATGTTGGCAAGGGAGTAATATTTTTCTATTAATTTGAGAGATGGTTGAAAACCATGAAGGTTCGAGTACACTTCAACTAATTTCACAGTATATTACAATTTTGTCAAATATTTTTTGTTTTGCTCAGATTTAAACCTAATATCTCATCGCAATGAAACCACACCCTTGATGCAATTTTAATGAGTCACTTTGACATTTGCACGGCTTTTAAATTATTACTTATTTTTTATCATAATATTTGTATTTTTGATGTGGAAAAATAATTTTAAAAGAATAAACATAAGAATAAAATACTTGAAGGAATCGAATCGACAAAAAGTTATTAATTTATCGGTAATGGGTTATTGATTTAGCGGTTTTGTTAATATTTTAATTATTTTTATTATCAAAATAATGGTTTTTAATAGTTTGAGATTTTTTCTTAGTAAGTTAACCGATAATCGGATAGCGGGGTATAAAGTCCTTGACTTAGGTCGTAGTGTCATACTTTTATTTCTGGTTGTGTCAAACTCTTAGTTATTCTACAATAGGATGGTGTTTGTTTTTGCCTAAGATGTAATATGTCAACTCATGTACATGATTCTTTTGATTTGTCGCATTGTTTCTAAGTGGTTTTCAATGATTGTTTTTGGGGTCAAATCTTAATGAGTACCGAATCGAAAATGATAAACAATTGATAAGTCTATATCTTAATTGCTTAACGATTTAATATGTTTACAAACTGATAATCACTAAATTAAACTAATAAACTTCAAAATTAAATTGAACCGACCCAGCCTAGCTTGGAATTTAGCAGTTGCTGCTCATCGATATATTGAACCGACCCAGCCTAGCTTGGAATTTAGCAGTTGCTGCTCATCGATATATTTGGACTTCGAACGTGGGATGTTTTTTATGAGTATCAGAAAGGGGGGGAAATATGAATGTGTGGTTCTTTTAATTTTATTTTTTTCTGAAAATATCAAGAAATGGGTCTTTTTTGACAACATTTAAAAAGGGATCTAAAAAGTATATTTCTTAAATTTCATATTTGTCATGATTATAAAAAATATCTAAATATTGAAAAGTTGAATAATTATAATTCAATTTTTTATTTACCACAAAACAGTATATTAATATAGTTTGAAAAAGACAAAATATATGCATTCAAACCTTACTTCTATTATCATAAGATAGAAAATTGTTTTTAATAGATTTTCGAGTTAAGAAAAAAAAATTGAATATGACAACAAAATAATAAAATATAAAGCAATTGAAACAATAGAGAGTAATATACATTGAGAAATTAAAAAATTATGTTATTATTATCTAAAATGTGACAACCTTCTGTCTAATACTTAAAGTTAAATATCAAATTTAATATTTGATGTACTCATATATCTAATTGAAGCTAAAACAAATAACAATCTTATTCGTGGAATTCTAAAAATAATTTAACTTAAACTTCTTAATTTACTTTCAGTGACAACGTTTACAACATCACAAATATCATTCCATGTTTAAAATCATAATTTTCAAAAATTATACAAATATTTCTTAATCTATGTCCGTAATTAAATAGGATCAACAGAGAAATATATAATTTCACTAATAAAGCAAGTGAACAATGTATGACATGAAGGCGACATTAACATATTTAATATAACATAAATAAATCTGAAAAGAATAATACATGCGCAAATTTTATCACTATTTTAAAAATAGATAAGTTTTTTCTAATAAACACTCGACTCGAGTATAAACGACATATTATCACATGCTCGTCAAATGAATGTCAAAACTTGATGCTAATTATGTTCATTATTAAAATGCCAACATGATTAATGTTCATGTTCATAAATTGTTTGTCAAAATGCCAAAATTAATTATTTTATTTATCCTATTTAAGAAAAGTCACATGGCTTTAGCCTATATCTGCTGGTTCCATGCTACAACTAACCTTTCATATGTTGGATCCTTTTTTAAATAAAATAAATAAACAAATATTTTGGGGACAGTTGAAAGAAGAAAAATATACAATACAATTTTTTAAAATTATTATTATTATTATTATTATTTACAATACAATCAAGGATACAACAACTCAGAAAAAAAGAAGAAGCTATAACTAATCAATGTTTGTCAGCATTTTTATATTTGAAAATGAATTCAAGTGGTGGAGTAATTTTATAGTAATATTTTTCCTAATCAATACCTACTCTACTTACATTATATAGCAATAAACTGAGATGTACTATTTGTTTTTAACAAAAGTAAACAGAAGAAGTTAAACTAAAAACATCAACCACTTCACTTTCTATATAATTATTATATTATTATTTGTGCAACAGGTAACATTTTATCATATAAAACACAAGACTATAATGTAGTTAATCTATATATAATATGTATAAATTTTTCTGGATAGTACAATCCACTAAGGGTGTGTCATGAAAAATAATTTCCTAGAAAAGATTTTGTTAAAAATACTCTATCCATTTCAAAAAGACTTACCTCCTTTCCTTTTTAGTCTGTTTAAAAAAAAATGACCTCATTCTTTTGTTGATAACATTAGTTTTCCACGTGACATGTTTAAAACCACAAGATTAAAGGACAATTTTGTACATTTGACATAACTTTAATTTAGAACCACAAAATTCAAAAGTCTTCTTTATTTTATTGAACTCTGTGTCAAGTCAAACTAGACCATTCTTTGTGAAACGGAGGGAGTGGTTTTACATGTTTAAGTGAGCCTAACTGATGTGAATCCGATTAGTTGAGCCACAAGACTTCAGATATCGAATATTAAAAAAAAAATCAAGAGGAAATTTCATAAATAACAACAGGTTGAGCTATAATTACCGATCATAGTGATAGTTTGGCTAATTACAAGACGTAGCAATAGTTACTTAAAAAATTCACGACACAATGTATCGATTAACATACAAAGCAAAACAAATAAAACTCAAACTCTCATTATGTCTTGTAATTTTTTAGACTCGCGCTATTTCGGATAAATACATGACATATTTGCTATGTTAGGTAATTTTCTCAAAGTGGGCTTTAGTCCATCACAATTCACCTAGACCTTTCTCTTCAATGGTGACTGTTGGACTCAGCTTGCTGTTGAGGCCTCTAATCTAGCAGCCCTTTCCAGTTTGAAAGGGTGGCCCATCATGACCCTAATTTGGGTCATGATCAACACTCGAAAGGCCACCCCAACAACAACATACCCAGTAGTGTAGAGTATACACAGACCTTATCCGTACCTCGTGGTCGTGGAGATAGAGAGAGTTGTTTCCAAAAGGCAACTCAAGCACTCAAACAAATTTAGTCATTCAAACAAACCAACTCCAAGTTTCTTATCTCAAAATACCAATTCAACTACTCAAGTACTTCTAATACAATTTTCTTTGCACTTCCAAATAAAGTTAATTAATACCAAAACAGCAAAAACCAAGAACAAGTCTGTAACACCCCAGAAAATTTTCGAACTAACACTCGAACCGTTCTTCGTAGTGAGTGAGATTTTACCAAGGAATTTAAAATTTCTTAAGTGTTAAGGTCACTAGATGTAGCACCTTGAGTTTCAAAAAGAATTAAATTGAAAATAGCAAAATCTGAAATTTTGCAAGATATGCTTAAGTATGAGTTTTGGGTCGACTTCAAACGACCATAATTCCTAGCTCAGGATGAATTAGGTGTGCTACCAGATACCGTAGGGAAGATATTTGAATTATCTTTCCAACGCCGCTGAGTTTGCTAAGTTTCGAGGTCGGATGAGTGAGATATGACCTTTTGAAGTTAGGCTGTCCAGTTAAGGAAAGTTAGCCGAAAATAAAGAGGGGTATTTTGGTCTTTTCCTTAGCAAAACAGATTTAATTCGTTTTTAGTAATATTTTAGCGGTCTAATCTGATTAGGTTCAGTTTTATAATCCTAAAATTAGCCTAGGGTTTTAGTTGAGAGTTCAAGAAGAGAAAAGAAGAGAGAAGAGGAGAAAAGAGGAGAGGATCAAGCGTTCGTCGAGATTCTTGCGTGTTGTAGCGGATTTTCGCCATGGGTTTGATCCCTAAGAGGTATGTAAGCTTCCATAGTGTTGGGTTCTTTCACCCACACGCCAATCGTGATTTATTCAGCATAATTTCGTTCTTGAAATTTAAAGATTAGAGTTCTTGATGAGTTCTTGATAAGTGTTCTTGAAGTTTCATTAAGTTTTGAAGTAAGATTCTGCTTAGGTCAACTTTAAACGACCATATCTCTTAGAATATTAAGAGTTACGTGAGCCATAACATATCCAATTAAAGGTAATTGAATCTACTTTCCAACCCCACCAGTTTCACGTCAATCCAATATCTGAGTAAAAGGTTATGACTATTTTAGTAACCTATACAGTGCTGTTACGAATTAGCCGACGGAAAAATATTAAAAAGAGTCATTTTTGTCTTTTTACCTCCAAGAAAATCATAAACGAATTTATTGACTAATAAAAGGCTCAAAAGAAGTAGATTTTCATCTTCACTCATGAAAACCATATTTTTTGGCCATAGAGATTTCAAGAAACTAATTCAAAAATCTCAAGAAAGGTTTTCTTGATTGTTTACCTTCAAGCTAGGGTTTCAAGGCTTCTAATCAAGTTCTTCTTCAAGATTCTTCAAGAATCTTGTTCTTCTAGGTATGTAAAGCTATCATAGTGTTGGACTAGTTCATCCTCACACCCTACATCTACTTTCAGATCAGTAAAGAGTAATCTAGGATGTTTTCCCTAGATTTGAGTATTCTTGAGATAAGTTAATTTTGAGTTCTTGAATTCATATTTCTTTTAAAAGTTGTATTCCCAATTATCGAATAGCTATATTGTTATTGAGATCCTTCATATCATGAATCATAACTCTTGAATTCATAATTCAAATTCAAGAGAGAGTTGAGAGTAGAGTTCAAGGAAGCCTTTGAGTTCAATTGTGAATCCTTTGAGATCAACTATCGATTTGAACTAAGTTTTGAGGAAGTAAGTCAGAGAATGAGAAGAGACACATACATGAGTTTCATAATGTTATGTAGACCTACGAGTCAAGTCGTTCATGCCCATAAATTCTGCATGAACTCCAGAAGTTGAGTATCTTTGAGAGGAGTAGTATCTTCAAGTTCTAAGTCTTGAGTATTGAGTTCCTAATCCCCTTTGAGATTATATTTCTAAGCATGAGACTATTACATGTTACCCATAAAGTCTTTGAGTTGAATTGTTCATGCCCATAATTCCGCATGAATCCTATAAGTCGAGCAGTCTTGAGAAGAAAAGTACCTTTGAGTCCTTGAGTTGAGTCGTTCATGCTCATAATTCCGCATGAACCCTCTGAGTTGAGCATTCTTGAAATTAGTAGTATCATTGAAGTTCTTGAGTTCCAAGTATTTGAGTTCTATCTATGGTTATTGAAAACCTTGCATTGAGTAGTTCATGTCCATAATTCGGTATGAACCATATTTTAAGAAGTCTTTTACAAACGTTTTAACTTTGTTTTAAGACTTAAGTTTTGAGTTCAATAAAGAGTAAAGAGTAAAGTTTGAAGTCCTTTTCTTCAAAAGTATATGGGGACTAAGTATTCCCAAGGAGTTTATAAATGTTTTCACATTTAAATAAGAACGGAAACTGAGATTTCCAAAGGGCCTTCGGGCTAGTTTTCAGAAAAGAGTAATTGCTTTCTAAATGAAGCAAGCAGGGAAACTGAGATTTCCAAGATAGTCTTTGAGCTAAGTTTTTGAGCAATTATCTCAAATCAGCAGAAAAAAAGTATGTTTTTAAAACATAAGAGCTAGTATATTTTGGGAGTAGTATTGAGCACCGATATGGGGGAGAGTTCAGACAACTCACAGCCCCCATAAACCATGTAGCCATCATGGGTAGAAAAGGGTCATACTTTTTAGATGAACCTTTTTCACATAGACTAGTGGATCCATTAGTAGTTCAGGTTCTATACCTTTGGCCGGGTATAGGATGCGCTGGCAGCGTGAGATAGATCGCTGTATCATCACTATAGCTCTCATGTGATGGTTGTCGGTTAGAGAAACTCCCACAGAAGTTATTGTATTTTTATATACATCAGTTTATTGTATTTTTATATACATTTCAGAGTTATGTTGTATCCTTTCATACACACAGATTTGACAGCATGTTTTTAAACAGTTTATTTCTTTATATTGCACTTGTTTTAAATTGCTTTATATTGAAATGAGTTCAGTCACATTTAGTTGAGTATTCAAAGTTGAGTATCCAGAGTTGAGTATCCAGAGTCGAATATCATATCTTTGAGTCGAATATTATATCCTTGAGTTGAGTATCTTATCCTTGAGTACTTCTGAGTTGAGTAAGTTTGAGTAATTTTGAGTACCCTTGAGTATTCCTTGAGTTGAGTAAGTTTGAGAAGAGGTAAGTATGTTTCATTCCTATCAAGTTTCAAGCTTATGTTTATGTTTTAGAATTCCCCTTACATGCTCGTACATTCCACGTACTGAGCCATTTAGCCTGCATCTTCTCATGATGCAGACACAGGTATTCAGGATCATCAACAGGAGCTTCGTTGATACATCCAAGAGTTCGAGTTAGCTATGGTGAGCCTCCTTGCTTTCGGAGGATTTCATTTACCTTTCAGTTATATCAGTTGTTAGGATGTCGTGGGTCTTGTCCCGACTTCCATCTTTATCAGTTAGAGGCTTCATAGATAGTCAGTACAGTTGAGAAGTCTGTATCATTTATTTTATTAAATGTTTTAAAGACTAAAGTTGCCTTTTTATGGCGAGTTGTATATATTTTATTATACAGAGTTTTCTTTGGACTTAAAGTTTGTATTTAAGTTTTATGAACTTTTATTTCAGTTTTTAAGCTTTGTATGCTTGAATCAGTTTTCCGCTTGTAGTCAGCCAGGATGAGGGTTCGCTTGGGGACCAGCAATGGTCTTCGAGTGCCGGCCACGTCCAGGGTGTAGGCTCGGATCGTGACAAAGTCACAAGCAAATCGTTCTGCTAGGAGGTTTACACAAACAATGCCCCTTAGCTTGCAAGAATTTCCACATGCACACATTTCGACCTATTTTTATTTGCTTCATACAGTTCCACTATAATACATCTAAGTTGTCGTGGCCTGCGCCTTATCTCCCTTGGTTCCTCAATCTAATGGCTCGCATGGGATGCAAATCAACAAATAGAAACCACTATAAGTCGATGCATGTGTGTCAAACTCTTGACATAACTTTTTCATAAGGACTTGCTTGATTGTATATTTGCATGCTTGGCTTCAGTGAGTTCACCTTCTAATGGATACTTGTTTTCATCAATATTACTGCAAATGCGAAAATTGATTCAGCCTTTGTAAGTAAAAGAATTAAGCAAATATAGTAATTTGAAGTGATAAATACACAGTTAGCTATCAGCAGCAAGGAAAACACCAAAACTAGATACTATCTCTGAGCTTAAACTTCTTTAAATAACTCATTTTGAGCTATTAAGGTTTCACCCATGGAAAATAGTCAGAGAGCCCCCCTGGATCAAAAAAAATATTCTTTTAGGGACAACGTCTCCTTTAAAAAGAGCTCAAGAAGAGCAACAACATCAAGTACCATTGAGTTTAAAGTTCAACACACCTGGTAATACAACAAAAATAATTGCTTGTGCAAAAGAGTATCGTTTCTTGAAACTGGTGCAGAACAGGGAAAAAAACTAACAAGATCCGCAAGCAAAATGAAGCAGAATCTAACAGCACTAATGAAAAATACATAGAGTGCAACTCTTACAGGTTATTAGTCACACAATTGTCTTCATCTGAATAATTTCAGCCTCCGTTGTTGTGGCATTCGTTATCCCTGCTGTGAAAAGGGACAAATTAGGCTCTCAACATAGATTTCTGCCTCAAGACATGGACCAAAGTTGGTAACATCTAGATAGCTGATCATGTTATCCTTTGTATTGTATTTCATCAAGCGACCTCCAAACATGCACAAAAGTTCACCTTCATTTGACGTTAAAATGGTTGGATGCAATGGATGTGTCATAGGATAACCAGGAGACTTGGTGGTAAATATCTTAGTCCAAGATTCTTTTACCCCATACTCCTTCATAACCCAGACATCTGCATGACTCGATGCATAAATATAAGATGCAGAAAGATCACCCCCTAACACTCCTAGCTTCAAAAATACATATTGTTTAAAACAGGATGGTCGCTCTAGCTCTGCCCATTTCTCATCAGCCAAATCAATAGAAATGATGTTCCATTGCTTGTCAAGCCAATGAAGTTTCCCATTGACAAACTTAGCAGAACCAGCCAAGAGCTCTTGACGTCGAAAATCATCAATGCATCTCCAAGAATCCCTCTTAAGACTATATATTTTGACCTCAACACGACTCAAGTGTCCCCTTGTATAAATAGGAAAAATACCCACTACCTTGTAATCATCTTGCAACTCATTGTATGCAAAACCAAATTTGAAATTAACATGTCCATCCAAATAGTAACGGCGACTTACATCAAGTCTAAAATTAGGCAATTTCTTATACTTTCTAATTGATGGATTCCATAGAAACAAGTCGTACAATCCGTCAAATAGACGGATGGAAAAACAAATCAATCCATTGACAACACCCACAAACCAAAGATAATGATTGGGACTTTTACCGGGATAATCCAAGTCAAATGCCTCCGTTACAGGATGGTAAAGCAAAGACCTAAGAGAACAATCCTTAACAACGAAGACAGATTCAGTAGAAACCTTAACCATAACTCCATGGTGGGTGTAGTTCTTGTTACTAGCGGATGAAGAGAGATGAGCCTTCACAAATTCAGGGCTAGAGATTAAGGAAAGCCAAGATTTCGAAACAGATCTAAATTGCAATAGGGATTTCACCGGAAGCTTTAACAAGATTTCTAGGATGAGTTCTGTAGGAAGGTTAGGCATTGGCAAGACTGAATCTTGGCTTAAAATGGACGAAAAATGGGCAGGATTTGTGGGTTTGCTCCGTTTTGGGTGTCGAGGGATGACTTCATCGCCTCTGGATTCCATTTGAGTTGCAGCAACTATAACTCTTGAAGTTGGAGACTAGGTTTAATGTTTTTCCCTTCTTATAGTGAAAGCTCCAAGTTTGGGGAAATAGCAAATTTAGCACTTATGCTATTGCAGAATTGTGTTTATGATCCCTCTATTATATATTTATATCTATATCATATAATCATATATACTATACTATATTATTCTATAAGTGGGAAGCCTCAAAGGTAAAAGTTGAAAGACGAAAACAACCATCAAAAGTTGAACGACAGTTTTTCCCTTTAAGCAAGCATTATTCATCAACTCTTTTGGTGCAAAAAGTTAAATACAAATTGTAAAAAGATAAAACAATTTAGAATTAAGACACCTACTTAAAATGCTGATAAATTATTTCATTTACGAGAAGATGTGATCCGCTTATATAAGTGAATTTTAAATCAATATTATCTACAAACATTATCATTACAAATTTTATTTCATCAAGTGTTACCTTATCTCACAATCTTTATCTATATCATATTAAAAGCACGAAGGTACTTAGAAATGTTTATTGAACTTTTTTGCCCTTCATTAAAGACTCTACGGAGTCGTTTGGTGTGAGGTATTAGCTATAATAATCCCAGAATAAAATGTAGGATTATTTTATCCCACGTCTGGTTGGAGGTATTAGGTAGTCCTTGGATAATTTATCCCCACCATTTTTGACATACTGATGGGATAACTTATCCAATATACATGGTGGAATAACTCATCCCGAGATAATTAATCACAGGATACATGTTCCCAATCAAACGAACCCTACAATCTTTCAGGAACAATCTCTCTATCTCTGCGACATCCGATAACATTGAGTTTAAAGTTCAATACATCAGTAATGCAATCAAAATAACTATTTTTGAAAAGATTATCATTTCTTGAAAATAGTGCAAGAAAGGAAATTGACTAACAAGATCCCCAAGCAATATGAAGCAGAATTTAACAACACTTCAGAAAAATGCAAAGCGTGTAACTCTTACAGGTTATAAGTCACGCGATTGTCTTCATCAGAATCATTTCACCCTCTGTTGTTGTTGGTGAAATCGTGGTCTCATCAGTAAAAAGGGCAAACTAGACTCTTAACATAGATTTGTACCTCATGACATGGAGCTAACTTAGTAACATCTAGATATCTGATAGAGTCATCCTTTGGATTGTATTTCATGAAACGTGATCCAAACTTAAGCAAAATTTCACCTTCATTTGACATTAAAATGATTGGATAGAATATACGTCCCATAGAATCTTCAGGAGACTTGACGGTGAACATCTTTGTCCAAGATTCTTTTACTCCATATTCCTTCATAACCCATACATCAACATGAGTCCACGCGTGATTACAAAACACAGAAAGATCACTCTCAAACACTCCGAGCTTCAAAAATCCACATCCTTTAAAACAGCAGGGCTGATCTACCTCTGCCCATTTCTCATCCGCCAAATCCATAGAAATAATGTTCCAGTGCTTATCAAGCCAATGGAGTTTCCCATTAACAAACTTAGCAAAATCACCCAAGAGCTCCACACCTTTATAATCTTTAACACGTTTCCAAGAATCACTCTTTAGACTATATATTTTGACCTCAACACGACAAAGACTTGCATAACTATAAATAGGGAAAATACCCACTATCTTGTAATCATCTTCGAATTCATCATATGCAAAGCCAAAAGTGAAATAAGGAACAATATGCTCCTCGTAAGACAATTTCTTATACTTTCTAATTGATGGATTCCATATAATAAAGCAATCTATTCCGTAAAATAGATTGATAGCAAGACAAATCAATCCATTAACCGAACCCACAAAAAGAGGAAAAGCATTAGGATTTTTACCTGGATTATCCAACTCAAATGACTCAGGTACAGAATCGTAAAGTAAAGAACTAACAGAACAATACTTAACACCGCGGCAAGTATTAGAAGCCTTAGTTATAACTTCGTGGTGGATGTAATCCTTGTTACTAGCGGATAATAAGAGATGGGTCTTCACAAAATAAGAGGTAGAGATTAAGGAAAGCCAAGATTTTGAAACAGACCGGAATTGTAAAAGCGATTTCACCGGAAGTCTTAACATGATTTCTGTGATGAGTTCTTCAGGAAGATTAGGCATTGAAAAGACTGAATCTTCACTACAAATGGACTGAATTTCTGTAGATTTGCTCCGTTTTGGGAGAATTTCATCTTCTTTGAATTCCATATTTGGGTTTGCATAAATATGAACAGAGTTGGGAATTTTGCTGATGACCCATCCCACCTACACACGAAGATAAAATTTATAGAGTCGATTTTTAATTATTTTAAGTTGTTAATTATTATAATTTATAGAACTTTTATATAATTTTTAAATAATATATGTCACTTTCATTGTTTTAATATATGTAGCATAAATAGAATTTCAAGAGTCAATGCGTTGTTAATTATTGAGATTTGTAATACTTTTTACGTAGTTTTTAAGTAATGCATGTTGCTTCTATAAAAAAATTCGATTGATTCATAAAATTAATCTATTTGTGTCACATAAAATGAGACAAAAGAAGTAACATATATTATTTAATTTGAAAACTACATAAAAAGTGTTGTAAATCTCAAATCTCAACTATTAACAACATAACGACTCTTCAAATTCTATTTGTGATACATATATTGGGACAAGGTAAGTAACATATATTATTTAAAAATTACGTAAAAGTCCTATAAATTACAATAATTAACAACTTAAAATATTTATTATATTAAACTTTCTAAATTTTATTTATATCACATAAAATGAGAACAAAAAAATAACAAATATTGAGTTTGTGCTAGAGCACTAAGGAGAATAAGCTACCACCTCTCTGTCAACACGTCTGTTATTTGGAATTAATATTCAATCTGGGGTTACTTTTGTCAATTCATCCTTTTGTAAGACACGTGTAGCTCTTTGAATAAGACACATGGTCACTTTACAACCCCTTCTTTGCATCTAAAGTTAGTCCTAACTTAATTATTACTATGTCAATTAAACTTGCGGGCCCTGCTTGTATCTCACTTGGATTACTATTATTGTGAAAATTCTACTATCAGTGTCACAAAATTGAAATAGATGGAATAACATATCTTATTTAAAAATAACGTAAAAGTATTATAAATCATAATAATTATCTATTAAAAATATATAAAAGACATCAAAATTTGATAATTCTCGAAATTTTATCAATGCCACATAAATTGGGATAGGAATAACCTATATTATCTAAAAATTATATTAAAAGTGCTATAAATTATAGTAATTAATAACTTAAAATATTTACAAATCATAAAAAATTAATTGACTTTCAAAATTTTATTTAGATCACATAAATTGAGACAAAATAAATACTCTCTTTGTCTAACAATAGTTGTCCACTATTAACTTGACACACTCCTTAAAAAATAATAAATAATAAGGGTAATATTACTATATTATCCTTTGACTTTATTAAATTTAATACTTTGAGAAATATGTTAGATGATAAATAGTATTTACTTATAAGGGAAAATAGATATAAAAAGGTAAATTATCTCTTGATTTTCTAAATTGGACAAATATTATTGGATAACTATTTTTTAGTATAATAGACTACTATTATTGGATAGAGAAAATAACATTTATTGGGCCGATACTGGCACGAGCTCTATTATCTAGTATATATATATATATAACAATATTTATGATTTTCGCTTTATTTTTGTATGACAAGTACTGAAAACTAGAATTTTCTTTTTCGTTTCAGGAATGTAAAATATTTCTACTAAATTTCTGTTGATGAGTTGTTTTTCATTTCTTTGTTTAAAAAACATAGGATGTAATGTAGATGTTGGTTACAAATTGTGATTCATGTTGCATTGAAATATATTTGAGCTTTAGTTTGTGTCCACTTCAATATAGATGAGTCACATTTATTAAAAAGAGATTTAGAATTCTCTAGAGCAAATTCAAATTTAGTTGGGTGTCAATTCAAATGCAGGTACCAGAAACTTAGAATAACAAGAATGTCGCAGCCAGACAAGACAACACGCAAAACAAATTGAGCATCATGCAAGCCCATTCTCGTTGCAATATGGGCAAAACTCAAATTGATGAATTCCATATAAACAAGTCATTCTAATATGTTACATATACCAATGATAAGACAAATAAATCCATTGATAGAACTACAAGCCAAAGATAATTATCACGATTTTTACTTAGATAATCCAAGTCAAATGACTTAGTTAGTAGATGGTAAAGTAAAACACTAAGGAGCCGTTTAGTAGGATATATTAAATCATATAGTCCTTGTATTAAAATTTAGTGCACCCAATACAATATTTGATTGCATAATTCAACTCAAACACACCTAATATATGGATAACCTAATAAACCATATGTGATTTTATCTAATATCTAGAATATCTACCCAATACAATGTTTGGTTGCACAATTCAATTCAAACACAAACACACCTATCTATGGATAACCTAACACACCATAAGTTTTATCTAATACCTAGAATATCTTAGGGGTCGTTTGATGTTAAGGATAAGAATAAAAGTCTTGAGATAAAAAAAATAAAAAAATCCTGGAATAAAAATTTGGTATCTTGTTTGGTTGTCATGTTTGGGATAGCTTATCCCACCATTTAGAGGTCGTTGGTAGACCGCATTAAAACAAATAGTTCATGTATTATGTATGGTATTATTTAGCACTACGTTTGGTAGGAATTTGGGCTTATGTATAACTAATCCAAGGATTAGTTATACCTCCTACATGGTATTATAGGATGTATTACTAATACCTTCCATTTGGAGGGATTAGTAATATAGGATATAATACCATGGGATAAGTTTATGTAAAGACAAAAATATCCCTCAACTCATTTTAATTATTTTGTTTATTGTCTTGATTTATGGTTTATATTTGTACTAGTAAATTTATTTAAATAGATTAGCTTACAAATTATTTAGAGAAAGTTGTTTGTCACTAGATAAATCCAATACAAATTGATACAATATTTAAAATGTGAGTTGTTTAACATAAACTAATTAAAAGAGCAAATATCTAACCACATGACGTTTGTGATCTTAATTGAATGTATATAAATATTTGTATTTTGAACAATTTATAAAATTGCATATATATTAAAACTACAACTTGCAATTTTTATGTGTAAATGTAGATGATTTATTCAATTTTACTATTGTTTGCCGTCTTTTCAATTTTAAAAGTTGATAGTTTATCTTTTTTTTAAAAAAATTAAAAATTGACATTTTGTAAGTAATCAATACTAAGATGACAATTATTTATCCTCAAATAATTTAAGTGGATAAAAAAAAGGCAAACATGACAACAAAATTATTCTTTCTCATAACTAGTTAGAAGGCCATAAAAAATAATATTGTCCGGCAATTTATTTACCTTAACTCAATTACATAATAATTCAAGGGTATAATTGAAAAGAATTTTTTTATAAAGTTTCAATCCAAGCATAAGATGAGTTGGGAAACAATGAACCAAACACTTGGTAAAAACAAACCATGCATTACTAATCCCAGCATTAGTAATCCCTGCATTATTCATCTTTGCACCAAACGACCCCTTTACCATAGTGATGGATAAGTTATCTCAGAATAATTAATTTTGGGATAACTTGTTCCCAACCAAACGATAAGGGATTTACTAATACGGGTTTAATAATACTTGGATGATACAACAAAATGATTGAAGTGCCCCTCAATTCTTTATATAATCTTAAGAATTGAAAAAGAAACATCCTATTTCTCAATTATAAACAAGCCTAAATATTATCCAATTTTATACTTCAGTTGTGCAATTGAGAAATAATGTTTCAGCGATGATCTTTTTTTTTTTTTTTTTGTTAATATGTTGAGGTGGGGGCTCCTTTATTCCAATGTGAAATCTGTACAAACTGGCCCAATTGAGCCCAAATGAAAACAACAAGCAAAATATTTGTCCCTAGTCCAAGGAAGACCGACTGCCTATGCCTAGAATCTAGGATTTCCTAATTTGAGCTCCACTTCTTTCGTTTCAGCGATGATCAAATTTTGCACCGAACTAAAAAAAATAACATCTTTTTTTTTGCTCATTCACTAGGTGCTTACATACATAATTTGTCAAATTAACATATAAACTTTTAAGCAATGGAGTGTAACTGTAGTATTGCACTTTGCTGCAAACTTGAAACACCATGTTTTCTCACTCACCTAGTGTATGGTTAGCAGTGGCTAGAAGTATTGCTTATTCTACGCAGTCCTAGCCAATTATATGAACTACAAAATTTCATAATAATTAAGGGATATAATTGGAAAGAATTTTTTTTTGTAAAGCTTTAAACCAAACACAAGACTAAAAATATTCCCTGAATTACTATAAACCTTAATTGTTTTTCACCAGAAACTCCACATTATACTAGATGCAAGAAAAAGACAAAAAGTACAACAAAGGCACTAATCATATTTTCAGAACTTTTTGGAGGGAGAGCAACTTCAACTACCCATTACAATAATATACTAAAATTACAATATACTTTACAACAACCAGTTGGTTACTTTTACAAAGCCCCACCATCCACTATGCAAAGGATAAAGGGAGTCCCCACAATCCCACAACAAAATGGTGGAAGAAGAGCAGCTAATCATAGATAACTTTGAAAAAGAAGCTCACCTCATCCGAAAATGATGCTAATTGATTGGGTGCTTTCATACGTTTACCTTTGTCCAAGGTATGATGACATCATGCCTTGTTTGACGAAACTCCAGAAAGGTAATAAAAAAAAAGGGCCAATGGTTGGGATAAAAGCAAAAGTTGTGGCATCTGACATTGATTGCATTGCCACCAATTACACAGGAAAATACAAATGGATGGTAGGTAAGGATACAAAGGAGGGGGGACATAAGGCTATTAGGAGTTCTCAGAGGCACGTGCAACGAATTCAAGGTCTATGATGGGGCTGCCGCTTCAGGCTTGACCAGTGACTGGTCATCCGGTTGCTGAGTAGGATAGATGAGCGCAGCAAGTGATATGGGCATGATGCAGAGTGATTTAGACTGAAGGTATTGCATGGCTGCACCGACGTCTTCCTCCATGAGCTTAGCAACCTCTTGTTCTGTGTCGACATTGGACCACTTATCCCATATATGCTGGTTGGATCTACTTTCACCACTGTCCCCCTAAGATAGAGAAAAAACAAGAAAAATTTCAACTCAAGCTATTAGACACTGTTTTTAAGGTCTTAGATGTTCAATTAGTAGCAACAGGATTTCATTCATTACCTCCACAGATTGCAATGGAATGTCAGCAACAAGTTGTGCCACTGCACTGGCTCCTCCCAGCCTACTCATGCTCAGTACCTTAAGGCAGTTTAAATGCAAACCATTTACAAGACAGATACAAGAATGAAAACCAGCTAGGGACTATGATGGCCAAGAAATTCAATATAAACTGAACTCACAAAGGAATGGAAACTCGTACCAGAACATAACGGTAACATGCTACTAAGTTATGAGTTATAGATCAGGATTATCAATGATTGGCATGATAACTGTCGTGGAAGTAAAGCAATCACTAGGGACCACTAGACGAGATGTAAGTTTCTTGTTGAGGCACCAACCATCCTTCAAGAGGTTATTTATATGGTAGAACAGAGGACATCTTTTGAGAAGGCAATGGTATAATAGAAGACTTCTAACTAAAAGTAAGAGAAAGTAAAAGGCATATCTAAAAAATATAATTCGCAGAGTGATGTGAAACCAAAATAGGAAGTGTATGTAAATCAGGACCAGGGGATTAGCTTGTAGAACAGGCCAGCAAGAGAATTAGTTTCAAATTACCCAGAAGGAGAATAGACATTTACTTATTTGAATAATATATAAGCAAATCTGTTAACCTGTTCTTAATATAAAACTAATAAGGCAACCATTTCCCAAGAAATCAAGCTATACATAGCTCAAGATACGTAACATGAATAAGATAGTTAACTCAATCACCGTTAGAGAAACCAACACTCAGAAAACCACATGATTCAAAACCACTAAACCCCCATCAAGGAAGTGTCCAACGTGATGGTTAAAACGAACTAGCGAGATCTACGGGAATGGATTAATGATAATGGCTCCAACAATTTTAAAGTGAAAATTAAATCATATCGAGAGGAATAATTGTGAAAGCAGAATCATTGTACAGAACTCAGAAGCCAAAAACCTCATTTTCTCTGGGACATGGTGGGAAGAGTGAATGACTAAGCTAGCAATTAAGACCAACGTTAAAAAAAAGACATCTTACCTTAACTTGAAGCCTTAAGAACTTCACATAGTCCAGAATCTCATCAAGCATTGCTGCCCTATCTGTCTGGCAAGAGAAATATAATATTTCAATACCCCAAGCTACCACATTCCTTTTAATTTCACCCTTTACACAAAGCACCCATTGATATTAGATGCAGAATAACTAAGACAAAGTCCAATTTCAAAAAGCCCAATTACTATAGTGTAAATTGAACCATCAGACACTCCACTGCAAATAAAAGCTTGCCTACAAGATGATTCATCTTATACCTGTTTTAGTGGTATGTATTACTAGTATTTATGGCGCCATGATGTGGACAAAAAAGTAAAAATTACTATTATTTGTAAACATAAGACTTCATTTTTAGAGAGCCGGAGTATGACATTTGCGATGAGTAAAGGAAAACCCTATTCACGAAAATAAAACCTGTGGCAGGTAACTAGACACTTGGACACACCTTATTGCAGCTGGGTACCAGTTCCTGCAAAGCCTTTATTCTTTCTGATATCCTCTCTCTTCTCAGCTGCAAGAAAAAAAGAAACAGATCATTATTTAGTACTACTTGTTTCTAGAGGACTCCCACAATAAATCACGTCTGCCCTTATGAAACGTAGATCTTACCCTCTCAGCAATGCTATGTGGATCTGTGGCTTGTCCCCTCCGAGCTCGAACCCTAGGACGAATTGAAGGTGGGTGCGGTACAGTTACTGTTGTGCTCGTTGTTGGTGGGCCTTGAAAAGGCTGCAAGAATCCAAGAGAAATTATAAGCTAGAAAAATGCAGTAATTATCTAGTCCCCTCATTGACAAAGAGGCCATGTTCGTCTTAGAGAAACATAATTTAAATCATAGTTATCAAGCATGAATCATACAACTAATTAAACTTCAAAAATAAAGAGAGTAAACAAAATAATGGATGCAATACCAAGCACCTAAGGGCTATGGGTGTGGTCTAGTGATCAAAGAGGTGGGAGAAGAACCATGACTCCACAAGGTCTAAGGTCTATTAAGGCAAAAAAACACCAGGTAATTTCTTCCTATATATCCAACCCTTGGTGGGTAGAGTTACCTGACACCCGTATTGAAGGGTGATAACAAAATACCCGGTGGAATAGTTGAGGTGAACTGGTCTTGACCACCACCATCTTAAAAGAATAAATATATAAGTGTTCTACCTTCTTATTATCAGATAATATGCCTCAATTAAAAAAATTTACCCTTCTAGCCCATACACTTTCCATATAGTCATTCGCAAGGAGCATTAAAATTGTGTACATACAGATTCTGGACTAGTTTCAGACAGCTCACCGACTACAAGTTTGTATATGCATTTAAATTTCAGCTTCTAAACCTTTAATCATTTAACCACAGTCTACAAAGGGCTTGACCACAAAGTTGTCTCTCATAAAACCTTGGGAAGCAAAATCCTGGAGCGGTCTAAACAATTGCAATATTTACAAGTCACAACAAAACTAACAATACATAAGACACTAAACACTGAAACCTATCAAAATCTTTCTTTTTCTAAAAAAAAAATCAACACATGAAAACTGAAATGAACTCAATTTTATATTTCCAGATATTTATATCGAAATATTATCTGTATTGGAGAATAATAATGAGCAATTCTGGAGAACATTTTTTAGCAACAACTTTCTCAATCAAAACACACACAGTGAGTAACCTGGACATGGTGAATAGAAGGCACAGAGTGACGAACTGCATGAGATTGCAAGTGTTCTAGACCTGCATATAAATTTCCGATATTCATTCCATCTCTTTCCTGCAAAATAAACAAAAAAATAAGTTAAACTCGTCAGTTTTCCATCATAGATATTATAAAAACTGGAAAATGCCAAACGCAAAAAAAAAAAAAAAAAAACTTACATGCTTCACTGCATAAGCACCAGCTTCGCTGACGTCATCACGGCCGTTATCCAAGCTCAATCCCAACGGGAACAAAGGTTGCTGTAGGCCAGAAGCAGCGGCAGAGTTAAGATGAGATACGGCAGACGCCGCGGTAAACGACGTCGTCTCTGATGGAGTGCCAACATCAGCAACCGGCAAGCCATAGGAAGGAATAGCGAGAATTTGCTCGAGGAAATCATCGGCGTAGGCTTCCGGTTGGTTTGCTGCCATGCCGGAGATTTACCCGGCGAAATTATTTTTTTTTCCGGCGAGAAGAAGTTAAGGGTTTTGAGGAACTGAAATGGAATGTCTCTGTTTGGCTTTCGTGCTTTGTGGCATGCGTTTAAAAAGTGTGATGATTTTTTGATTACTTTATTTTTTGCTGGTAGCCCCCTGGAATTCATTGTAATGTTGTCTTTTGCCTCTATAGGTTTTGCAAATTGCTCTTTTCTTTTAACAAAAAGATTTGTTAACGGTGCACGTGCATCATTAGAAATTCGGTGGATAATATAACAATAATAATATACTCAGTGAAATTTCAAGTGGATATGGTGCACGTGCATTATTAGAAATTTAGTGGATAATATAACAATAACAATATACTCAGTGAAATTTCAAGTGAGATTGGGAAAGAATAAAGTATACAGAGATCTTATAACTATTTCTTGGAGATAGAAATGTTGTTTTAGAAAGATAATTGGCTCAAGTGCATCAAATTCAAAATTTGGTGGATGATGAGTCTGTTTATTTATTCCTCTTCACGTAAATATCAGATTTTTATTTATAATAGCTTGAACGTCTAACCACAATATCTAGGTTCTTTTCACTAGATCAAAAAATTTTGTGACCAAATTGATCATTATTTTTATTACTGATCGGGTCCTGAAAAAACATAAGTTTACTTTGACAGATAAAGGCAGAGCTAACTCTTTGGTTATGGATTAGGTTAAATCTAGTACCTTCGATCTAAATTTTAATTTTTTATTAAAAACT
The DNA here is from genome assembly GCF_900185275.1 of Solanum verrucosum. Lineage (NCBI taxonomy): Eukaryota > Viridiplantae > Streptophyta > Magnoliopsida > Solanales > Solanaceae > Solanum > Solanum verrucosum. Next base: position 962,791 of record NW_026020398.1, read on the forward strand.
CGATTAAATATATACAAATTATCAATTTAAAACTCGATAAATTTAAAGAAGTAGAATTAGAATTATGAATTTGAAATTCTTACTACGCCTCTATTGTTGACATAGAAGGGATATTCCTTGTGTTACTAATTTAATGTTGTGAAGTAGTAAGTATTATCTATATTTGTTACTAAGTGTGGACTTGTGCAAATAGATTATATTTTCCATCTTATAGTAAGTAGATTAAATTTGATAAAGAAAATATTTGAAAAACCACTCTGATTAATTTCCTTGTTATAGAACATCAAGACACATTGAAAATGTTGTCTAGTTATTGTTGCTTAAAATAAGAAATTGTTTTAATTGATGTGTGTGTTGTGACTTGTGTGTATGTATACATTAAAAGTAAGTGTGTGGTCTTAAGAAACATAAATGTTTTCAACTTCTTGAAACGCAAATTATTTTTTGTTACGGTAGAATTATTCGATATTTATAATGATGAGATATAACAGGTACTTGATATAATAGTTGAGGTATGCATATGCAAGTTCTATGCATTATTATGTACAATTGGTTTACATTCCGTGGATTGAAACAAATGATGCAATTGTGTCCCACGCCTTCCTCGCCTCGTCGTATAATGGCGTGTTCCATGAACATCTCCTTGATCAAATTTAAAAAGGAAGAGTGTGTATTATCATTGTTATGACTTATGTAGTTTGTTTTTGTTTATATTGGCAATCCTAAAATGCAGCAAATATTGAGGCACTTCTTTTATACTCTTTTGACTTATGGTTAATGTATCTTTCATACACAATAAGATTAAGAATAAATGAGAAAAATAATCCAAGTATGTTGACATTTTGGTTGAAATTGAAGATAGGAGAAACTTTTAAAACTTCTCATCTAGAAGTTGACAAACAAATTAAAGTAGAATTGCTACATATACGTATTTGACTATCTAAAACATCATATGCATTTGAAAATTCTTTGTTATATATAGTTCTATCAATAAATGAATTTGACTACTCTCATCAACAAATCTAGGGAAGTTTTCATTAGTTTTTATTGTCAATTTATAGTTATATTACGTAGTTCTTCAACTAATTGTTTAAAAGACTAACTTTCACATAATTCAATTTAAAAAATTAGCTTATGAGGTGAAATTATCCAAAATTACATTAGGAGATCAATTACTTTTTCACAACTGATGTAGGACTTTTTAACACTCCCACTCAATGCTTAGAACCAGAAATCCAAAGTAAGGATAATATAACATGGGAGTTCAACAAGAAGTAGATAAATCAATAAGTTTGACTTTGATACAATATTGATGTACGTACACATCTCATTTAAAAGCTTAAACGATTAAAAAAGAGCACATTTTGTTAATTTAATTATGTCTTCAAACATTAAGTAAAGGTATACAAGAGAGATTCATATTAGTCCACCACACGAAATAGAGCAAGTTGTAAAACAATATTCACTCGTACATTAAACTCCCTCAATTTTGGCTAAACAATCTATGATGATCAGACTCTTCAAATATATATTATCGGCTATGCGTTGAATTCTTCAAAAGTTATACAATTTTAAAGAATCCGAGCAACTTAACATAAAAACACTCATTACAACATAATATATATTCCACTTGACCAACCTTAAACATCCTCTTATTTGAAATTGGATTTTCCACAACTACTAGAAAAGATAATATTGGAGTAATATTACACATATATAGAAGCAAACTTTAAAGTAAAGTAAAAACCTCAAAACACAATAATACTACTCACTTCAAAACTACTTTTACATAATATGCTAAATAGATATGTCCCCTATCTTGCTGTGACTTGCCTTGGAGATAGTCCTTCCTCTGAGTCATCAGTAAATAGATCAATACTTTTAGACAATGCATACACAATTTCAATCATCCCTGGCCTTCTTGATGGATCTTTATTCAAACAAGAAATAGCCACAGACATCACATTCATAACACTCTCCATTGTTAACTCTTCCCTTAAAAGACTATCATCCATCCATTCTTGCAATTTCCTCACCTTCCTCTCTTCACTCCCTTCCGAAAAATCGTTAATTTTAGCCCACAAGACTTTCCCTTCATCATCAATAGCCTCCTTCCCTGACACTAGCTCGAGCAACACAACTCCAAATGAGAAAACATCCATCTTAGTGGATACAATGCCATCGGTTAGGTACTCAGGGGAGATGTACCCCTGAGTACCTACAATGTGCATTGTTATAGCATTGCACCCTGATTTAGCTAGACCAAAATTGGCAACTTTGGCTCTCATGTTGGTGTCTAGGAGAATGTTGCTAGTTTTGATGTCTTTGTGGACAACTCTTGGCCTTGTATGTTCATGAATGTATAAGAGACCATTTGCAACATCAGTTGCAATTCTTAGTCTTGTTTTCCAACTCAATTTTTCAGGTTTTTCACCATGAATCCATGAATGTAGTGAACCATTTTCAACATACTCATAGACTAAGAAGCAATTTGCTTCTTTAGGGTCTATGCAAAAACCTTCTAGCTTCACCAAATTCCCATGGTTCACCTACACAAAACAACAACATACTCATGTAATCCCATAAAGTACAATCTGAAAAAGGTAAAATATACACAAACCTTATCATTACCTTAGAGATAGAAATACAATTTCTAATAGACAATTTAAACGATAATTGTTTGAAATTGAATAGAATAGTACATAATACATGATTAATAAAAAGTTATTGATTTATTCGTAGCGAAGTCCTAATTATAGTAACGGTTGCAAAATAGGACTTGATGACGTTTTATTTATTTAATAGGACAACTAATAAATCTAGTCAAAGTAGTACAGCCAAACCAAGCTAAAAGCATGACGCTTTTTTGGGAGACTAACAAAATTGAGGTCACAGACAAGAAATTTCATTTAGGAAGAAAATTTATTTTGAACTTTGTCTTGATAAAATAAATTATTAATAAAAGATGCTCTTTTCTATGGCAAAAAAAGAAAAAGAATTGTTTCTAGACATCTTGTTAATTTTTAATATCTCAATTCTTATCAGAACAACAATATATTTAGTAAAATCTTTATAAGCAAGTTATGAAAAAAATAATATATAAAAAAATTATTTTTGATATACACTCGACTCAGATGGCACATATGGGAGGGTCTCCTTAGGGACAAAAATAAAAAGGAAAACAAAAAGTGAATAATTGAGAAACAAAAAGAGGAGTATTTAATGAAAAGATAGACATCAGAGGACAAATAAATTGAGTATTAAATGATGTTGATTAGCTTAAATTATAAATTATCAAATCCCAACGGGCATAATGGTCCACTTAAATATTTAAATAAAGTACTACTAATGTCTCAAGAATACGACAGGTCACTAGACCTAATAATTTAAATTATTAAACATATATTTTTAATTAAATACTTAATCTGATCCATTGGAGGAAAAACAATTCTGCAGTGGAATTTTAACAATACTAAAATACCAATTGAGAAAATGACAAAAATAGCCTCTAAGGTGGGAGAACACTGAACAGGTTCAAAATAGTTCCTTAAATATGTAATCAACAGTTTTGAATTTTGATTCTTTAAGTTTATCAAAAGGTAACATTTTTAATCTTCGTCAAATACTTAATAATTTATGTTTATTAAATTTGACAAAAATAATAAATATTTTAATCATAAACACTAAAAAGATCTTATCAAATCTAAAATATACAACAGAAAACATTGCATACAGACATTTCATATCTTAAAAAAAATAAAAAATCTACACCAAATTATAGAAACAAATCAAAACCAATCAATCTACAAAAGTAGTACCTCTAATTGTGAATTCCCTCATTTCCTTTTTTTTTCCCCCATAATCCCATCAAATCTAACAGATAAATTCAATAAATATTTTATGAAAAATTAAAGATACTAATTTTTGACAAACTTAAAAAGATGGAAACTATCAAATAGTACATACTTAAAAACTATTATGAATCAACCCTCAACACATATGGACCATGTTTATTTTTCCTTTTTACTCTGCGTTCGATATACACTATAAAGTTCGACTAAAATTTGAATTCATGTCAGAATACACGCTTCCTAACCAAAATAACTCTATACCTAAGAGACTCAAATTCAAAACCTCTAATTACTAGACCATTTTATCATTTTCTAAAACATCAATTAATACACAAAAACAATTCTCGATAACATATCAAATATATAGAAAAATTCCATATGAAGAGTAAATTGCTCCTTAACAAAGACAATTTCGCATTCCGATGACTTAAATTCGAAAACTCTGATAAAAATGAAGTACTTGCTACTCTACTTCAACCCAGGTCGGTCCATGTTTATCATTTTCTCAATATCAATACACAAAAGCAATTCTTGAAAAGATACCAAAAGTATAGAAAATTGAGTAAAAATGTTACCTTCTGCAGTATTTTGAGTTCTTCACGAGCATTCCACTTCATTTTCTTGATTGCAAACACTTCACCATCAATTGTTCCTTTATACACTGATCCTTGTATCAAACACCCTTCATCAAATCCATCTGTTGCTTCCCAAATTTGTTCCATTTTATACATTTTATACTTATCCAAACACTCAGATACATCAGCCAACAAATTCACTTCAACATCTTTATCAACAAAAGACCCCTTTTTTGATCCAACATACAAACTTTTTTGTCTTTCTACATCACTATACCCTTCTTTCTTCACTGTTTTCTCTCTATAAAACAAACCAAGAACCAAAATCAATAAAACCCCACAAACCCCTAAACCAATTGCTAACCCTATAACAGTTCCTTTTCTGTCATTTTCTTGATTTACTGGTGCAGGGGTTGCAGGGGGTGTGGGTGGGGGTGGGGTGTTTGATGATGCTGGCTGTGTAAGATTAGGTAGATTAGAAAGAGGGATGAAAAGGGTATCAAGAATCTTGGTGTTATTTCCATTAATTTGTGTTATAGATTGTGGGGTTACCCTGAATCTTGAGGCGATAGAAGAAATGTTATCATTAGGTTGAAAAACATAACTTATGAGTAGTCTTGGTTGATTTTGTGAAGATGTCGTGTTTGGACATTTGCAAAAAATTGGGAATTTTATGGATTGACCTATGTCAATGTTTTCTGGTACGACGGTTGGATTAACAGCCTCAACAGATTGATAAGTAGTAAGATTTTGGTATTTAGATGTTGATATACCATACATAGTGTCACCTGATTTGAAACTGTAGTTAAAGCCAGCATAAGATATGCTACCAAAAGTTGTGTTGATGTTGTTACAAGAACATGTGATGGGGATAAAAAGGGGTTGATCATTAACAAGAGTTGTGTTTGGGTTGGAAATATTACTAGGGTTTGCTATCATTAGTCTACTTACTGAAAAAAGATCACCAATTGAGGCTAAATCAAGAAACTCTGGTGCTCTAGCTCTGTATAACACATAAGTTTGACATGGATTGAATTGGTTAGGATTACAAGTATATCCTGTTATGCTTGGTGGATCTTGTGCATAACATATGTTTTGGTTGAATATGAATGATAAGAAGAGAAGAAGTGAAAAACCAAATATTGGTTTTGTTATCATTTTTTTTGCTCTGTTTTTTTGTTGGAGGAGAGATGTGTGTTTGTATAAAATATGATGAAGTTATATAAGTTTATATACCAAACTTCGTCTTGTTTTTTCTCATATTTAGTGTCTTGGTTTTGACCATTTAATGAGTAATGGGGATTTTTTTTTCATTTGATTGGTTGTTGTTGCTTAATTTCTCATATGATGTTGTGTTGAACATTACGGGTCGTTTGGTATAGTGTATTAGCAAAAATAATGCATGCATTAGCTCTGTGTATTAGTAATATCTTGTTTGATACATTTTTTCATGTTATGTATACACTGTATTGTGTATTAAGGTATGTATTACTAATACCATGAATTTCTAGGTATCAGTAATGCATGAGGTTTTATAATGCATGCATTAGCATGGTTAAAAGCTTCATTTCCCCTCAAATATTTTTTTTACATCTTTTCCACCATAAATTGTAAATGATATCTTTGTAAATAAATATTTGTATACCATGCTAGTTTTAATACACCAAACCAAACAATGCATAAGAAATAATTTATGTATAATTAATTCAAGTATTATTAATTTAAGCATTACTAATACACTCTATCAAACGAAGATGGAGGTTTTCCAATTTGGTGGTCCCACCTAGAAGAGTTTTTTGTCAACCATATTGTAGAAAATACTCATATGTTTATATTTGTTGTTTTTCTGCAAGATGTTTTCACATGTTTGGACTACTAGCAATTTCTGAGACACATCTTTTTCCAAGGTATATAAAACTATTGCAATAATTAGGGAAAACATTATCCATTCAGAGTGGTTTGGTAGTTGGTTTGAAGTTAAGTTATGTAGATATCAAAATTTGCGTAAGTAATATTATGCTTGGTGGCTTATTATTTTATAAATTAAGTACGTGATTGATTTGCAATTTAGAAATTTGCATAACTAAGACATATATAAGTTATGAAAAAAATATATATATTATTTTATGCAAAATAAAAGATGAAATAACTAATACACAATATTAATTATGAGAAAATTTATGTATTATTTTATACATGATAGAGTATATAAATAACTAAACTCTGCATATTAATAGCCAATATTAAGCCAAACTTTATTTTCCAAATCAAACGTCAACTTTGGTCTAGAATCCTAATAGCCAAATTCCACTTTGGATTTATTTAGGAAGACCAAGACTTATAAACCTGACTTATGGATGCCAATGGGGCCTTTGAGGAGTATTGGAGAGGTCATTTATAAGGACTTTTTGCCATCGAATAGTGACACATAAAAATTCGGTATTATCTGATACTGCTTCATATTTTTATTTTTATTTTTATTTTTATGTATGCACATAATATTTTAAAATTTCATGCGTCCAATAAACTTGACAAAATAAGAGATAAATTCAAATATAAAGCCTCAATATTCTGAAACTCTTAGTTTTAAATTTTAAAGAGGAATTTAGGATCTGAGAGTTCTAAATATATAAAAAGTTTTAAATTTTAAAGAGGAATTTAGAATCTGAGAGTTCTAAATATATAAAATTTTAAGTAAAAGTTATTGAATTCGAACTCACACGTGATAAATCTACTTCTACTTTCAAGATAAATTGTGATGACAAATAGATGAGCATGCAAACTAATTTCTACAAATGAAGTTGAAAGAAAAAAAATACACATATATAAGATGTAGGATTCTCTGAATGATGTGAGACTTTTTAGAAAAACCTGCAAACTTGGTTCAAAATGGATAATATCATACCATGTAAAAATATTGGTCCAACAACTCGTATTAAAGCTAATGATTCGATGACACTATTAGGTGACATACAATTAATCTTCAAATTGGCCCATAAATGATGAAGACCAAGACTTTTAAACTTGACTATGGAAGCCAATGGGGTCCTTTGGAGAGTATTGGAGGGGTCATTAAAAGGACTTTTGCCATCAAATAGTGACACATAAATGCTTGGTATTGTTTGACACCACTTCGTATTTTTTTTATTTCTTACATATTTTCATAATATCTGAAATTTCAATCTTCTCAATTTGGCTAAACAAGCTAGTATTAGATAAAAAAATAAAGCCTTGAAATCACCCGTCTTATACCTAAATCTTAAAGGTTGATCCAACATTATAAAGTTTATTCTATGTACATATTTAATGAATTTCTCAACAATATACATGTTTTGAGTTAAAATTATTGAATTTTACTGAACCTGTACTGACTCCACGCATGAAAAATCCACTTATAAGCTAAATTGTGATGACAATTCTTGCAAAATAATTTTGCATACACCTATGTTATTCACTGCTGTCTTTGTGAAAGTGATCTTTGACTAAGTCCATTTGAACTAGTCATACCTTATCTTGTCTTAGTCAAGAGTTATAAAAATGAGAAGCACTAATTAAATTTTGAGGTTAGTTGAACCTCAAAATTTTAATTTTTGCTCCAATCAAAGCTTCAATTTGTGCATTTGTCACATTTAATTACTATGATTGATAACTTCACAAGTCATGAAAAATGTCATCATTTCTATTGCACCTCACCAAACTATCTGTTTTCACCTCTTTTGCCAAGTCCCAATTTTATTAGTAATTGTAATTTTTCCCATATCAAATCCTTTGTAAGCCCAACTTAAACTCGTATGTTTGAAGTTTGAAATTTGAAATTTCAATCTTGTAAATTTTAACATATTATTTTTTTACTATGTCATAGATAGCGGTTATCCAAGCGTCCTGTGTGTACTCTCTCTTTAAGTATCCTTAACAAAGACGGCGAATTCAGAATTTCTAAGTGGGAAGTAACGCAACATCCACTGCTCTTTTGTGACCATGTGTTAAAATTTAATATAAATAGTACTTACATCTTTTGAGAAATGATTAACTATTACTCTCTGTCCTAGTTTATATATGACTCACTTTTCTTTTTAGTTCGTTCGAAAAGAACGCCTAATTTTATATTAAGTAACAACTTAATTTTAAAATACTCATTTTACCCTTACTGAAATGATTTATAGTCACATAAACATCTATCACTTATTTTAGACCATAAGTTTCAAATTTTATTTTTTTTAAAAAAATCGTGTCAAGTCAAACTCATATAAAATAAAACGGGGAGAGTAGCACATAGAGCTAATGCAGTAGGTGTATTTACACCTACTTACAACAAGCAATATCAGAACATTCATAAAAAAATAATAATATAGAAAACAAAAAACTAAGTAACCAAATCATGTTAGTTATTATCACTTATCATGCAATCAAACATCCTATGCACTTCTTGATTTATAGAACTCTCATAGCACTAGCGGAATCAAGATTTTCATTAAAGAAATTCAAAATATAAAGAACTGATAAAGGGATTCGACATATACAAATAAGAAATAATATAACCTTGACCTTATATATATATACAGTGTAATTCTTCAGCAAGGGAGTTCATTAGAGTTTTTTTCATCTCTATGTAGTTAAGAAACATATACTACAGCCATGGATCAACACCAGAACATATGCATCCTCGAGTAATCGATGAAATCCAATGATCATTACGCGATTCAAATATATACCTTACGTATATATGAATTTGTTTCATTTTTATTTCTATCGTTTCATGATATCGTCTTTCTTAACAGTAAAATCCCATAAATCGCCATATTTCTCGTTGAATTCCCAAATGTCCATTGTGTTGTAATCCGATATTAACTTGTCTCGCGCACCTCTCTCCATATTATATATTTGAGGCTCGAAATTGTGTGCTTCACTTGGTTTGTCCATCTCAATAATGCAGAACACAATTGTAAAAACAGCTGCTCCAATGTACAAATACTCCCCCTGCATTGTCAAGAAGTGAAAATACAAGACTTTAGTTTGCTGGAAAAGGGCATTTTCGAGACTCGAAAAAATGAATGGAGATTTTTTTATCATGAACTTACAGGAACATTGAAGTACATTCCTGCAACAATTGCTGGAGGAAATAGCCATGAAATAATACCTATTGTCGAACACCAGAAAATAAGTTATCGTAAGTAAATAACTAAATAAGCACTCAAGGGTGTGATCTAGTGGCCAATAAAGTGGTTAAGAGTCATGAGGTCTCAGGTTCTATTCTCAGCGGAGAGAGTGACCTAGTGGCCAATGAATTGGTTAAGAGTCATGAGGTCTCATGTTCTATTCTCAGCGGAGAGAAAAAAAACTCCAGGTGATTATTTCCATCTGTCCTATCCTTTGTGGATGGCTATAGTTTTTTTTTTTGGTTTCTCACCCGGTGTCTAGAGCCCCGACTAAATTTGGATCGCACACTGCAGGGCACATTCGGGGGATGGCGCTCCCAACATGATTTTCTTCATATTCAGGGCTCGAACCCAAAACCTCTAGTTAAGAGTGAAACACTCTCATCAGTGCACCACAACCCATTGGTGGATGGATAGAATTAGATGATACTTGTTGATGAAAGATATCTCGTGGAATTAGTCGAAGTGCGAAAAGTAAATAACTAAATAAACAGATCATGTTAATGATCATGGTAATTTGTTACATACCTTGAAATCCTGTTGGGGGTGCGATAGCAGCATAATCTTCTGCTATGGATCCCCAAAATGATACTGAAAAGGCAAGTGAAATATAATTAAGGATAATTTTAAGTATAAATCCATTTACCTATTTATTTGTAAAAATAGCTACTCAAATATTGTGTTTTTTTGAAGAATTTGAACACGTGGAGTTCACCAATTTCACGTTGGACAAATATGAAACAATTTACTAAACGAAAAGTCGAACAAAGACTAACTTGATCGAATGCAAATAATACATTGGACAAATTTAGACATTTTTCCAAATCAAAATTACAAATTAAAAAGAGAAAAAAAAAACACATACATTGTTATGTACCTTTTTTATCTTCACTCTCAAAGTACGTATGATGATCATCGTATTTTCCAAAAACATAATCTTCCTGCAACAAATAAAAATAAAATAAAAATTAGTTAACATGCCTATGTCTTAAACTAGTGGTCGATAATATTAGTAGATGATTTCTTCTCATCTGTCAAAATTTTGGTGGAAAAAATTATTGACATAATACATAAATATGTCCTTCAACTTGGTTTTAACTAACATCGATGCCGTCTTACTTTGAGTGTGCACAACAACACAAGTAGACACTTATATAGAATTGAATAAATATATACATTTGTCTTACGTGACGTCCTACATGACAATTTTGTGTCTTACGTGACATACATAGGACGTGTCTACTTGTGTTCACCCAAAATTGGAGGACATAAATGTCAGCTATTTACCAAGTTAAAAGGACATTATGTATTATATCAAAATTATTCAATATCTATGTTGATAGAAGGTAGAAAACTGACTCGAACACCACAATTATTTAAAATCAACGAAGAAAAGAAACATTACAATGTCGATGCCATTAGTTCTCCATCGATCAACAGGATCTTCGTTAATATCTGGTTCTATCTCTGTTAGCCCTGCATACAATCTTGTTGATGATCTAAATCCACCACATTTTGTACCAATTTTCGAGGAAATCGAACCTCGAAAAAGAACACTACATTTTGTTGAGAGTACTGGATTAGGAACTGGAATTGTGGAGAGCAGTGAAAGTGTTAAAGAATTCTCCATTGTTGTTGAGTTGTGTTGCTCTGTTCTTGCTTGTTTACTCTCTGTTTTCTAACTTTATCATCCATATATTTTGAATGGTTTAGGCTATACGTGGATAAGGCTATATATTATGGTTTAATATTTTTTTAATATCTTTTTAGGCTCTTATTGTGTTACCACAATTACCGACCCCTTTAACTTAGTTTCATTTGAGATCTATGTCTTTCAACTTTGAATGTAGACAAGTAGATATTTTAACTTGTATAAAGTTGAATAAACAGTTATAGACGTACTACGTGACATAATGTACGTAAGACGCTATGTAGAATGCAAATTGTCATGTAGGATGTTACATAAGACGTGTCTACTTGTTCAATTATTCAATGAATTTATTTTAGTCAACATAACAAATAAATATTCAATGAATTTATTTTAGGGGGCCGCTAATAATAAAGGCAAATATGAGTCAGAGGGTCAATATTGAAGATATTTTTTAGCTAAAAGATTAACGTTAGGTGTATCTAGCCCGAAAGATAGATAAATCGTAGTTTTGTACCAATTCAATAACAAACAATAATAATAGTACTATTAGTCAATAATAATGTATTCAATTATTTCGATTTTAGAAATCTCATTAATTACGATTTTAGAAATCTCATTAATTACAAAAAGAAAAAATTGATTTGAAATTATCCAAATTTTAAAAAGGCAAATTGAAGTTATAACCAACTTTTTTTTGTTATAAATTCATTAATAGCTAAGATTTTGCCAACTTTCCCCCCCCCCCCCCCCCCCCCCCTATAAATACATGGCTAAGATAACAATTAAGTAACAAAGAGATATCAATAAAAAAATCCATATAATTATTTTAGTGCAACCAAAATTAGTACTTGGAAGAGAGAATGGACAAGGCAACATTCCTAAAGGTTTTCTTGGTGTCTATTTTGCTAGGTATAAGTACTAATCAATTATAATCTCTTTTTATTTAATTTTATTATGATAACTCTATTTTTTTCTATTGTCCACAGGGTCGTCTCGACAACATTGAAGGCCTAAATTCAAATTTTATAAAGAAACCTTAGTGAAATCTGAAGAGGTTAAGATATATATAGGCCTTATTATATAAGAATGTAATCAATGCAAAATTTAATGAAAATTTATAATATAATGTTTTAAGATTTGAAAAGTTGATATAATGTGCTACACTGGATTTTTGATTAGTTGTGTCACGATCCAGATCGTCGTGATTGACACTCACACTAACCCTCCAGTGGGAGAACCACTACTACAACCCAAATTAAGCAACTTAACAAAAAACTAAGACATTTAAAGATACGGAAGCAGGTTTAAATGTCTAAGAAAAGGAAAATAGGGAGTTCCCATAAACTCCAACAAAAGTCTAACAAAACAAATGCGGAATAATACCTAGAACCTGAAAGTCAATGTACCAAAACATCTAAAGTTCAACAAGTCTAAGAAAATGGGTACCACCCAATTTAATATAAGAAATCCTAATGTACTAGTTTAAGTCCGGAATGGAGACATAAACGAAAAGAGAACTCATGGCAGCCCGGAAGAACTGGCTCACCCTTGAATTCAATGACGATCACTGATCTTCTAAATGAGGTCTGTCAATAGCCGTTTGAAGATGCCCTGTACTCAACAAAGAAAGAACAAGTGCAGTATCAGTACACAACCACAATATACTAGTAGGATCACGCGGCTATCCACTAAGTGCAACATACATACGTCATTACAACATAATAATAACATGCATACACCGAACATATACAATATCAACATCATTTACGAACACCGTATAATTTCACTTATGTCAAGTCAATGATCCTCTCATGGAACCCACACCCAAACAGTTAGTGTACCGGTACGTGGTACCCGTTCTAAGTTAGTGTGTCGGATAGTGACACTTGTTCCAATATTTATGCTGGTACGTGACAGTCGATCCCAGTTAGTGTGTCGGAACATAACACTCGATCCATTCAACAAGCCACAATCACAATCACAATCACAAGTACATTCTCATAATCATACAATCAAGTCATTATTCATGGTATTCAATTATCCGTCTATCCTTATTTACGATTAGTGAGATTAACCATGCAACATTCGCATACATACATGCATTATAATGAAACAAGAACAAATTAAACATATATCACACAACATGAAATCACAACCATCACCTACCTCGAACAAAGCTTGAAATCCCATAAGAAACTTGATTCTTCCCTTTTTAGATTATTTCCGCTTGTTCTTGGTCTACAAACAATCAATATAATGCTAGGATCAATAAACAAGACTTAATTACTTGGACTATAATCAGATTGTATCAACCCTAGGTCAAATCCTTGATCCCAATATCCAAATTAGAGCTTTCCCTACCATCCAAACAGTTCCAAAACCCTTCCCTGACAATAATTACCCACGAAACTAAGTTCTATAGATCGAAAAACAGATTCGGGGAGTGAAAACCTTACCTTTAGCCTCAAGAATGGTGGAAAACTGTCAAGAAAGCACCTGGGGTCATCTCCTAGCTCTTAAAGTCGAAACTTGTAGAATAAAATGATTTTGGGGTTTATTTTCGACTTAATTTGTGACTGGCCCGCCACAACGGTCCTCACCCCTCTACAACGGCCCCACCCTGGTGGAAATAATCCTACCACAACGGCTTGCACGAAACCAATGAGTCGATTTAAGAGTTTCAAACCCCCATTTCACAACACACCTCCAACCCATGACACTCAGAAACTACCCGTTCACGGTAAGATCAGTTTCTGGAGTTCTACTCTCCCGAATTCAATTCCGTAAAGTCGCACGGGTTCTTTAACGTCTTAGCTATCTACTCATGTGATCAAAATCATAGTTAGATCACCCAATTGTTACCAATTTTCTCTAGACCTTACTGACTTCGATTTCGTCCAAATCTGGACTAGGTTGGGAAATTCCAAATTACTACAAAAAAAGTTTTCCGGCCCAAAATTTTTCCCCATTGGCTTTTCTGTAACGATGGGAACAAGTCGTTACAAGTTGATACAGTGGTATTGAAATAATGGACAATCAGATAAGACGAGTATGAATTTTAGTTGGATCCCCTGTTATGATTTGGGTTATAATAAATTGAGGATCGATTTAAAATAGATCAATAGGAAATATCATGAAATAATATTTTTTAAAATACTACTCCCTCTGTCTTTATTTTCTTATCCATTTTTTGACTTGACATACCTATTAAGAAAATAATAATTGACATAGTGAGTTTACCATTTTACCCCTATTAATTGATAGAATTTCAAAATCAATTTACTCATTAAAGAGGTTCTACCTTTTTCAAAAACATTAACTCTCTAAATAAATTGAGGTTATAATAGGTAAAATAAATAATTCTTTTTTCTTGATTTGTCAAAAATAACAAGTAAAAATTTAAAATTGGACACGTAAAAAGGGACAAGGAGAGTATCTTTCAAGTGTATTGGGTAAGAGCATGAATTATATGTGGTTTTTATTACTTAAATTTGGACCAAACAAATCCATCAACATAACAAACAAATATTTAATGAATTTATTTTTGGGGAGTTGTTAATAACAAGGGTAAATATGAGCCAAAGAATTAATATTGAGGATATTCTTGAGCCAAAAGGTTGACATCAGAACATTTTAGACTTTTCTCCATTAATTATAACAAACAATTATAATAGTATATTTAGTCAATAATGACATGTCCGTGACCCGTGTAACCAATCTTAGAAATCTAATTAATTACTCCCTTCATCTCAATTTATGTGGCATTTTTTGAATTTTGAGATTCAAACAATTCTTTGATTGTAAATTTTTCATTTATCTTTTAATTATTTTGAATTGTCAATCACTGTGATTTATAATACTTTTTACGTAGTTTACAAATATATAAATTTTGTTTCAAAAAAATTAAAGATTCCACGCGTAAATTTCCGGTCAAACTTAAATTGGTTCACTCTCGAAAAACGAAAAGCGTCCTATAAATTGAGACAGAGGGTGTACAAAAATAAAAAAATGGATCTCAAATTATCCAAAATATAAAATGGCAAATTAAAGTTATAACTAACTTATCCAAATAGCTAGATTTTATTTAACTTGGTCAACTTTTTTTCCCTATAAATAGATTGCTAAGATAACAATTAAGTTACAAAGAGATATCAATCAAAAAATTCATATAATTATTTTAGTGCAACCAAAATTAGTACTTGGAAGAAAGAATGGATAAGGCAAAATTCCTAAAGGTTTTCTTAGTGTCTTTTTTGCTTATTTTGCTAGGTATAATTAAGTACTAATCCAACTCTCTTCAATTTTAATCTCTTTTTATTTAATATAATTATGATAACTCTAGTTTTTTTCTTTTTAATAACTTATTCAATAATGTTAATGGTGTTATTAGGACAAGGAAGCAATGGGGGGCTTGTGTGCGATGTGGATGAAGACTGTGATCACCAATTGATATGCGAAGTTGGGAAACCATTATGTAACCAAAAGACTCGTACTTGCTATTGTCCACCGGGTCGTCACGATAAGATTGGAGGCCTAAATTCAAATTTTATAAAGAAATCTTAATGAGATACAAAGATGTTAAGGTATATGTAGGCCTTATTATATAAGAATGTAAGCAATGTAAAATTTAATGAAAATATATAATATAATGTTTTAAAGATTTGAGAAGTTGATATAATGTGCTACACTGGATTTTTTATACGTCGTTATAATGGTATTGAAATATTGTTTACTTGTTGGAGTGTTGGGAATTTGAAGAAGTCATCAAAAAGAAAAGGGAAAATGACAAATATACCCCAAACTATCGTAAATGATATGCTTATATATCCTCCGTCATACTTTTGGGACATTGGTGCTCCTACCGTCCAAAAACTAGAGCATATATACCCTTTGTACTAACGGACATACACGTGTCATAATCTTATCCACCAACCCAACATTTGTTAAATATCAAATCAATGAATAAGATTGTGCCACGTGTTCCTATTCAGTCTCCTGTTAGAGTTAAGGGCATATATGCTCTAGTTTTTGGACGACAGGGGCACCAATGTCCCAAAAATATGACGGAGGGTAGTTGCATACCATTTACGATAATTCGGGGGTATATTTGTCCTTTTTCTCCTTTATCATTATAGAGGAAAATATCCATTAATTTATTTTTTTAATATACTATATTCTTTTAAGATAAATTTTGTTTTGGTGAAAGCATAGATTAAGGAAGTTCATAATGTGAGGTGTACTATATGAAAATGCGGTTTTAATTTGTGGTTATTATTTCTCCATCAACAAGTTATGGTCAATGCCTTTTCTTCCCTATAAACATACTAGTAAAAAAAGTTCGGGCGCTGCCCGGGCCCAACATTAATAAAGTTATATTGTTACTCTTTTCGTCCCATATTAGATGAGACTCTTACTAAAAATATTTTTTTCATATTATTTGAGCACTTATTAAATTAGGATAGAATTAATTAATTCTTTTCCATTTTACCCCTACAATTAATATGACCATTCCTATATTGTATGTGTATTTTTTGTAACTCATTTCAATGTGCATTGATATAAACAAAGGGCAAAATGGTGAAGTCTCCCAATGTATTAATAATTCTTAATCACCGTGTAAAGTTGGAAGTGTCCATCTAATATGAGACGGAGGGATTATAGTTTATGTATTGTTATAAAATTAGTAAAGATTGTTATAATATATTTTGCTCATAAGTGAGCTAATATAGAAACTTATTTGTCATTTGTCTTTTTAATTTCAATTTTAAATAGCAAATAAATGTAGCGATAAGATTGAGAGTAGAAATGAAGCATATCTTTGTAAATTTAAGTAAAAATAAACAGAGTAGAAGTAACATTAGGGTTATCGATAGGACGATTCATTCGGTTATTTTAAAAAAAATTATATCATTCTTTTTTTGGGCTATTTTATAATGTATAACCAAAATTAAAATTTTAAAAGCATCCCAATCCTAATTTATGTGACAGAAGCTGTACAAAAATTAGTCTTTTTTTTGTTGTCTTGTAGATATTTTAAGTTATTATTTATTGTAAATTATAGTACTTTTTATTAAAGTTTTGAATAACATATGTTACTTTTTATGTTTGAGAGTTAAACCAACTTTTTTTTATATGTCTTTTAATTTTATACTCCGTATGTGTTTTGTCCTTTTCCATTTTCAAAAACTAATACTCTCTCCGTCCTATATTAGATGAGAATCTTACTAAAAATATTTTTTTCATATTATTTGAGCACTTATTAAATTAGGATAGAATTAATTAATTCTTTTCCATTTTACCCCTACAATTAACATGACCATTCCTATATTGTATGTGTATTTTTTGTAACTCATTTCAATGTGCATTGATATAAACAAAGGGCAAAATGGCGAAGTCTTCCAATGTATTAATGATTTTTTAATCACCGTGTAAAGTTGGAAGTGCCCATCTAATATGGGACGGAGGGAGTATAATTTATGTATTGTTATAAAATTAGTAAAGATTGTTATAATATATTTTGCTCATAAGTGAGCTAATATAGAAACTTATTTGTCATTTGTCTTTTTAATTTCAATTTTAAAGAGCAAATAAATGTAGCGATAAGATTGAAGGTAGAAATGAAGCATATCTTTGTAAATTTAAGTAAAAATAAACAGAGTAGAAGTAACATTAGGGTTATCGATAGGATGATTCATTCGGTTATTTTTAAAAAAATTATATCATTCAATTTTTGGGCTATTTTATAATGTATAACCAAAATTAAAATTTTAAAATCATCCCAATCCTTATTTATGTTATAGAAGCAGTACAAAAATTAGTCTTTTTTTTTGTCTTGTAGATATTTTAAGTTATTATTTATTGTAAATTATAGTACTTTTTATTAAAGTTTTTAATAACATATGTTACTTTTTATGTTTGAGAGTTAAACCAACTTTTTTTTATATGTCATTTAATTTTATATGTGTTTTGTCCTTTTTCATTTTCCAAAAATAATACTCTCTCTATTTTATTTTATATGTCATTTCTTTTTATAAATTTCTATAAATATATTGGTCCCTCTTCTTATTGGAACACATGTTGAGTTGTTGTGGTTGGTTATTCCCTCTTCTTATATAGTAAAATTTCAATTTTAAAGAGCAAATAAATATAGCGATAAGATTGAAGGTAAAAATGAAGCATATCTTTGTAAATTTAAGTAAAAATAAACAGAGTAGAAGTAACATTAAGGTTATCGATAGGATGATTCATTCGGTTATTTTAAAAAAAATTATATCATTCAATTTTTGGGCTATTTTATAATGTATAACCAAAATTAAAATTTTAAAATCATCTCAATCCTAATTTATGTTACAGAAGCAGTACAAAAATTAGTCTTTTTTTTTGTCTTGTAGATATTTTAAGTTATTATTTATTGTAAATTATAGTACTTTTTATTAAAGTTTTTAATAACATATGTTACTTTTTATGTTTGAGAGTTAAACCCACTTTTTTTTATATGTCATTTAATTTTATATGTGTTTTGTCCTTTTTCATTTTCCAAAAATAATACTCTCTCTATTTTATTTTATATGTCATTTCTTTTTATAAATTTTTATAAATATATTGGTCCCTCTTCTTATTGGAACACATGTTGAGTTGTTGTGGTTGGTTATTCCCTCTTCTTATATAGTAATAAATTGCTAATTAAATTAACAAAATTTTAAATTTATTGTAATAGTAGTCATACTGCTACCAAAATATAATTGGAAGAGAATGGAGAAGGCAACATTAATCCAAAAGAAATTTTTGGTTTCCTTTTTAATTATTTTGTTAGGTAAGTAAATCTCGCTAGCTATCCTCTCTATATTCTATTTATAAGGAGGTGTTGTCTATCGAAAAAACTACAACAACTCCTCCAATTTTTATTGATCATTTACACACGCGGTGTGTTCAGACGGTAAAAAAAAAAACAAATTACACAAAAAAATTTACTTTATAGAAAATAGGACAAATTACTTAAGTACACAACATTACTTTACCTATTCTCAATATTTCCCTACTCTTTTACTAAAATACAAAAATCCCTTATTTTCCCCCAATTCAACTTAACCGGATACTTTATTAGTTTAAGTATCCGCCCGTTATTAATTAAAGTATCCGCGCTGCTATATTATGCATCCGCCCGTTAATTTAAGTATCCGCCCGTTATTAATTAAAGTATCTGTGCCAACAACTTAATAATTTAAGTATCCGCCCTTTATTAATTAATGTATCTGCGTTGCTATATTATGTATCCGAAAGACACTAAAAAAGGAATTTTTGGTAATTAATGAAAGAGTAGGGATAGGAAGTAATTTCCTTCTTATACTATGTGATTTGCCTAATTTTTACAAAATATCACTATATCTCATAGGTGTTTACGTCGTATATTTTAGGGATATATCATATACAATTAGTAAGTTCTTACTAATGGATATCATGAAGATATAAAAAATATTTTAGGAGACACTACAAGAAAATGCACTTAACGCTACAAAACACATTGTAGCTAAATATGAAATTTTCCATAGCTAAACACTTTAGCCATAAAATATTTTTTCGTAGCATCCGTAGCAAGATGTAGGGTGGCTAAAAGTTTGCTACAGACTTTACATGGTCTGTGGCTAAGGACTAATACTTATAGCTACAAAAAATATTATGTTATAGCTATGATAGTAAAAAATTCCTGCTACGAAATATATACTTATAGCAAATAATTTTACTCTTTTGCCACAACATATTAGATCTATAGCAATTTTTATATTGTAGACACAATGCATTCTATTGTGGCAAATGACTTAATTTATTTTCTTTGAAACTTTAAAATTTATGGCTATTTTATATTTTATTCTTGTGGCAAGAGTACTTGTATTTAGCTACAAATTAGAAAATCTATAGCTATAAAATTAAAGTATTTGCTACAAATATTTTTCACAAAGCTAAGAATTTAATTTTTTTGTCATGACATACATAAATTATAGCTAATATTTTTAATTTGCTATGAAAAATGAAAATGTATTGCCCTATTTTTTTTTATAATTACATATCGATTTAGCCATAACTATAAATATTCATTGTTACAAATTGAAGAATACTATCATAAGCATTATTAATCACAAGAATTTTTATAATTTAGCTAAAAAATAAATTTCAACAATTTAAATACTATGAATGAAAGGATGTTGGTAAAAAATGTTACATAATGTAACCACAAATACATTTTTGAGATTCCAAAATAATTCTCAAGTACATATAATTTCATTCTATAATTTTGAGAATAGTCACAATATACAATTCTTGTAAGACACCATCGTGTTTGAATCCAAGGAAGCATATAGTCTTCCCCTGTCTCTCCTTCCACAATCTTCAAATTGTATGCATCTTAGTTTGTTCAACATCGATCCCAATTTATCATTTATATGCTCTTGTTCCATAAATATGCCTATCAATAATGGCAAAGTAATTTAGCACCAAGAAAATAATGATTTGAAATTACAAAGAGGTAAAAAAAATGTCTTGGATAATCTTTTTACAAAAATGTTTAGCAAATAAAAACCAAAAACTAATACAAAGAAAACCAAGAAGTAAACAAACTTGTAACTTTTAAACTTCTTAAAACTTGTAGATATAGATCTCAAATTTTAGTATCAATTGTAAAATTCATACCTAGTCAAAAAATTACCTTATCTTAAGTAAAATATACAAATCTAATACGATACCTATCAATTCAAATCATGACAACAATCTCCTGCAAAAATACAAAATATAATTGTGTATGATAAATTATTTGTGGTTCAATCTTTTCTTAAGCCTATACATAATAGAAAATTTAGAGCATACAATTGAGTAAAATAAAACAACTCGTATTGTAAAAACTTATCTCATCTGCTTGGAGAATGCTATGTAAACCTACAAAAGAGAAATTAGCAAAACTTTTAAAAAAAAAATTGAACAAAAAAACTGAGATAAGAAAGGGTGAGGGGAGGGAGAGGGGAGGGGGCCAACAAGAAATATATGGGAAGAGGGAAAGGATGTCTAGGTATTTGTTAATTGAATTTTGAAATTTGGGGGGGGGGGGGAGGGGGGGGGGGAGAGTATATATTATATATATATATATATATATATATATATATATATATATATATATATTTCCATTTTAAAGTATAAAGATCTTTTGCAATTTTAAATTTTTTGGGGTGAGATTTTTGGATCTAAATGGGGAAGGGGAAGGGACGGCTGGGAGAGATTTTGGGGGTAGATTTTTTCTTTACTTAGTTATTATTTATTATTGTATATGTATAATTTTTGCTTTTTTTATTTTACAAATTCTATTACAATTACAAAATTAACAAATACAAAAATTTTATATATATATATATATATATATATATATATATATATATATATATATATATATATATATAACAAAGAAAATTATTTCATGAAAATAACAATAAATAATAATAATAATAATAATAATAATAATAATAATAATAATAATAATAATAATAATAATAATAATAATAATAACAACAACATTAGTAATAACAAATTTATACTTTGCTTTTAGTCAATGGAAAAAATCAATTATTTATATGAAATAAATATTATTCTAAAATATATATTCCTTGGTCCTTTATTAATTATTTAATTTTGTTATCTACTCTCATTTTCAAAATAAACTATTAACTTATATTTCATATGTCTCATATTAGTTGTCCAATAACAACAATAATAATATCTCTAGTGAAATCTCATAAGTAAATTCTAAGAAGAATAGCGTGTACCAAGACTTTACCACTATCTCGTGAAGGTAGAGAGACTGTTTTAGAGAGACCATCAATTCATATTAGTTGTACACATTAATAAAAATAGTTGTCCGAAATTAATTGTCAATTTATGAAATCAAAATATAATTAATTACATTTTCTCAATTTCCCTTACATTTTATTCTTTTTAAAAGTGTAAGCAAGTTTGTAAAGTTTCAGATAAAAAAAATTATTGGGTAAAGTAGTAAAATTATCATTGTTATTTATTTATTTATTATTATTTTTATCCTTCTTATTTATGATTTTTTAAGATCATTTCTAGGGAAAAATAAACAACTAATATGGAACAGAGAAAATAGTGTTTAATCAAATTTAGGATCATTCTTAATTTTCAATTACTGTTTTTAGTTTGCTTTAAAAATATAAAAAAATTATATGGATTCAAAATAATTTTCTCTATATCTGAGAGAAGGGTAAATTTGTGTACACTCTAGTATCTCCAGATCTCATATATTGTAGAAACTTTTGCTTATACTCTACTTTCTTAAAATCTAATATTATAGTACTATAGTGAGTATTTTATTATTGTTATACATTGTATAAAATTTTTAAATGATATACTCATTAGAATGTCAAGTTATAATATTTTAAAATAAAATAAAATTGTTAATATCAGAAAATATGTTTAATCTATTTAATAGAATTGGGAAAGCAAAACAATGTTGTGATGGCAATTGTTAATTGCCATACAATTCAAATTTGAAAATTATTTTAAAATAGAATATCAAAAGAAAAAAAGAAACTCAATTATATTTTTTTATACATGTGAAGTCAAATTCAAGTTAAATTGTTCAACTAATAGTGGAACTATACTTCCACAACATTTGATTATTTCAATTTGAATTTAAATAGAGATGTGAATTTTGAATTGTAATTTTATAGTTTTGATTAAAACACACAATATTATATGGATTAAGATGTTAAGATTAAAATAATAAATTCAAAAATAATTTATTTTTTCCTAATAATAGAAAATTAAAAAAGAATTGAATGTCAATATCACTTTTTGTGTATTAATTATATTCAATTAACAATTTACAATTGATTTATCTATCTAGATTCCAGAATAATTCATGTTGCATATTTGAATAAAATATGACACTATTTAATAAAGTGTAAATTGATTCTACATATTTTTTATATAAAAAAAGTACAATTACATCAAATTAATTAGACATAATTTCTAATTTTTTCATAACTTCAATTTATTTAAATTATATTTATAAATTAAAAATTAAGATCTTGTAAAATTAAATTGATTGAAAGATTAAAGCTCTAATTAAGCTAGCTCGATAAATGTATTGTTCGATAGAAGTGATCCGAGTCGTATAACATGAATTCTCAACACAACATAAGTATAACTATGTATCACTTCAATTTTCTGATAAAATGTATCACTTCAATTGTGCTCACATTGTTGTATGAGTTTGTCTTGAGAAATAATTATAACTATTAAGTTAATTATGGCAACACTATTTTGATACTCAAAACATAATATTCATTTAGTTATAAAATTTTATTTTAATTTACTTCTTATGGTTAAACTATTACTAGTGCTTCAACAAGTTTCAACATGATCCTGAAGGTTTTTAATAATTAACTATAAAATTTTACTACAACAAAAAATATATGATAGTATTTTTCATATGCAACAACTTTTATAAACAGAAAAAAAAGTATTTAGCTATAAAATTTTTTAAAATAATTTATTGTGGCTAAAAGGTTATTATTATTATGATAACTTCAAACTCGTGATAAAAGTTAATAATTAGATATAAAATTTTATTATAGAAGAAAATTATGATTATTTCATTTAATTATTGCCACAATATTTTATAACTTGAAGCTAAATTAGTTATTTAGCTACAAATACTTCTTCAAATAAGTTATTGTGGCTAAAAGGTTATTATTACTATGGTAGATTTAAGTTTGAGGCAAAAACAATAATTAGTTACGAAATTTTACTATAGCAAAAAGTGTAAGACTATTTCATTTAACTATTGTCACGTCTTTTTATAACTTGAAGCAAAATTATTTATTTAGCTACAATATTTTGTTTCAAATAACTTATTATGGCTAACAGGTTACTATTGCTACAATTACTTTTATTGCGTAGCAAAAAGGTTATAATAGCTATTAAATTTGATTGTAGCAGTAAAATTGTAGCTATTTTGATAATTATTGCCACGATTGTAGTAATTATAGCAAATATAAGGATTTAGCTTTGTCAACTTAATATTTGTGGCTAAGAAATTTGATGGTTTTTTTAGATAGCCACGAAATTTGAATTGTTATGGCTATTACTAAGTAATAGCTACGATTTTCAAATTCATAGCTTAAATTTCGTAGCAATAAGTACGTTTTCTTGTAGTGAGAACTTATATAAATCCCATAGTTTAGGAGCTAATTATTTAGATACACTCTAGTTTGCAATATTACATATCTTATCAGATTTTGGTGCCTCCATATACGTTCAGGTGCATGTATCTCGGATACATAAGGTCAAATTTAGGTGTAGTTTATTCTAGATACATAGAAAATCTCTCTCGCCTTCCTCACCTCTTCCCCATCTCGCTCGCCACTCTCTCATGTATCTGCCTATCTGGTATCTCAAATACATGCGAATCACTTAGATACATGTATGTATCTAAGTGTAAGATACGTAAGAAACTCTTAATTAGTGGTAAAATACGTAATAGTTTAAAAATATAGATAATAATAATATATATAATAGTGACGTATGTCTAATTCTGTAGTTTTTATGATATCTCTCCTTTTAAACTCTTTTTATTTAATTTATTAATCATGATTACTCTTAAAAAAAAACATAATCAGGACAAGGAAGCAATGGGGGGCTTCTATGCAATAATGATGCTAACTGTGATCATCAATTGATATGCAACTTTGGGAGTCCAGTATGCAACGTGAAGACTAGTAGTTGCTTTTGTCCATCAACTAATCATGAATCAAAGCAGGATCGTCTCAATAAGATTGGAGGCCTAAAATCAAACTTCATTGAGAAATCTTAAGTCATGAGGTCTAAAGAGGGTACCATGTATGCATATATTATTATTAAATAAGAATGTAAACAATGCAATTTTTAATGAAAAATGTAATATAAAGTTGATATAATCAATAATGATATTGAAATAGTCAAATAGTGTTGACTTGTTGAAGTGCTCGAATGGAAAAGACACCAACAACGTAAATTTATTCTTTTCGTTAATAAAAAACAATGAATTTTGTATAATATAGAAAGTTTGATCATTTGAGAGACTTTCGAATATTTAATAATAAGAAAATAAAGATAGTGAAAAAGGAAAATGTAATAAGAATAATATATAATTTGGGTTCATGTTAATCGTCAGGATAAATTAGGTAACTATGTAAGATAGTATACTACAATTACTTAAAAACTTTTCATTTCTCAATTATTACAATAGTTCCCAAATTTAACTATAAATAATTTTTTTAACAATAAATAATAATCTTTAGAAAAAAATACAGCCTAAAAAAAGTTAGAACCCAAATCATTAGTTTAGTGGCTTTACAATCGAATCGAACCGAGATCCCGAGTCAGAAATCCTTAAGAGCAACAACAAAGACTGATTTATGTATTTTTAGTCATCATTATTTATAATGATTAATAAAAGTACCATATCTTCATTTTGATATGCCTCATTTTGATATGCAAATTGATGATTCGTTTAGTGAGTAATGAGTCACGATTGATACCTAGAGAGCTACTTCTCTAGTGACGGAATTAAAAATTTTATTAAAAAAAATTTTAAATATGAAAAAATAACTATATGAAGAAGTCGAAGGAATACAATGTCTATCTGTATATACTATAGAATATAAATTTTAATCATATAGAAATAATATAATTTTCCATCAAAGAAAATTTGAATAAACCTGACTGCCTGAATAAAGCATTCTCAAATCCAAATTAGATGGAATCACAACTCAAATAAAAGTCAAACATCTCATATCAATAAAAATCTTAATATATATATATGATACAAAATCGATATGAAACTCAACTATATATCTCTAAAATATCCTGCTAGGGGCCTAGGGCTCTTATGTAACTTTTTCTATCAATAGACTCGATAGCGGGTAAAGTTTAACTTTATTTTTATAGAGGAAAATTTCCGTTAATTTATTTTTTAATATATTATATTTTTTTTAAGATTAAAAAAAGTGGTGGAAACTCAGCAGAGATTAAAAAATACTAGGTGATTCTTCAATTTGTCTTAATCTTGATCGACAGAATTATCTGATATCTATTACTGGTGGGAGATAACAGAAAAAGCTGGCTAGAATACCACAATCATTTCTAAAAGAAAATAGTGGTAAAAGCAAAGTTTAAGGAAGCTCAATGGTTGAATAGTATATGATGAAAATAAGGTTTAAATTTGTGGTCATATGAATGTGGTTATTATTTCTCTATCAACAAGTTGTGGTCAATGCCTTTTCTTCCCTATATTATAAACATATAGATTGCTAAATTAACAATACTTTAAATTTTCAATAATACCAAAATACTAATTAGAAGAGAATGAAGAAGGCAACATTAATCCAAAAGGTTTTCTTCGTTTCCTTTTTGGTTATTTTGTTAGGTAAGTAAATCTCGCTTGCTATCCTCCCTGGATTATCTTAGAATACACTTTTTTTGCTTGGTTATCTTAGAAGTTAGAAAGGTTAGTTACGTCCCATTGGAAATCATGAAACAACTCACACCCCTATCTTCTATTTCGTACTTAAGATGAGATATATAGCCAAAAAATAACTACATAATTTTTTGTTTTATAAAAAATATCACTATATCACACAGGTGTTATGGTTGAATACCATGAAGATAAAGAAAATGTAAAATTGTAAATTGTATACCCTAAAGTTATATAACGTACATAATTATTGCAGTGTAATTTCTAAAGGGGTAAATTTTAGAGATGATTCAGGAGAATAAAATATTTGGCATAATACATAAATATATTCTTTAACTTTACTTCAACTTATATTTATGTTCTCCAATTTTGGGTGTGGACAAGTAGACACACGCGCCTTACGTGACATAATACAAGTAGGATGCCATGTAGAACACAAAATTGTCATGTTGGACGTCATGTAAGACAAATGTGTCTATTTGTTCAATTTTATACAAATTTAAGTGCCTACTTGTGAACACTCAAAGCTGTATAACATAGATATCAGTGTAAGCCAAGTTAAATATATATAACACGTTCATATATTATGCCAAAATATTTTATCCCACCTGGGTAATGATTAAAAGAAATCTCACTAATTAGAAGACCACCATTGACCCAATTAGATATCTTACGATCCCAACAATTTTGGTGATGATTTTTTTTTAATATTGTCATATTGATGCTAATTAATTACATATCAGATATACTAACACACAAACATCAAAAAAAAATTAAGAAAAATATACTAACATAAACATGCTAAACGAACACAAACAATTTCGTTTTTTTGAGTTTCATACCTGAACTATAAGATAAGTGAATTTCCTAGCTACCTTAACTATCTCTAAATGTTTATCGAAACACACCTAAACTATTTAGTTCACTTTTTCTATTTAAAATGTCACCATTATTTAGGTAGGAAATTTCATGTAGGAAAAGTGAACACATGATAGTTCAGATAGGAAACTCACACACCTGATCGTAATTTGCATTACCATTAGGGGTATTTTCTATGACTAGAGCTATTCTACCACTCGATCACATATGTTATTTAATGAAATATTTTCATCATTTTTATTATACTCTTCAACTGCAATTTTATACTTTAAAAACCAACATAGTCTCGATTTTCTTTAAAAAGGAATTAAAAACTTTTTTGATTATTTTCGCGTGAAAATAAAATCCGACGGACTGGGTTGGATTCTCCTTGATCTTTTTGGATCGATCCTGTCCGTCGTTTTTTCCCCATCGATGTTAACATTATCTTTGATAACATATGTATTTTTGACCCTTTTAACTCTTAATAGAAGACAAATATTACTCTCTCCGTCCCATTTTATGTGTCACTTTTTGGATTTCGAGATTCAAACAAGTCTATTTTTTACTATAAATTTTTCATAGATTTTTAAACATTTTGAATTATCAATTGTTGTGATT
This sequence comes from Solanum verrucosum, assembly GCF_900185275.1. Lineage (NCBI taxonomy): Eukaryota > Viridiplantae > Streptophyta > Magnoliopsida > Solanales > Solanaceae > Solanum > Solanum verrucosum. The sequence continues at coordinate 991,020 of NW_026020398.1, forward strand.
TATAGTACTTTTTACGTAGTTTACAAATATATATAAATTTCATTTCAAGAAAATTGAAGATTTCATGCGCAAATTTCTAGTTAGTTTGATCTTCGAAAAACGAAAAGTGCCATATAAATTGGGATAGTAAGAGTAGAATACTTTAGCTATGTTTTCGCTAACTTATTCGATATAATATTATTGTCTATGGTTATGTTATTAGGACAAACAATCAAGGGAGTTACTTGGTGCAACGATAGTGACATTTGCATAAAAAATTTAAAAATGTAATGAAGGACATCCAGTATGTTACTACATATCAAACATGTGTTATTGCAGACTTCCACATGATACTAAACCTTTTAGGTGCAGAACATCTGCAGATTGTGCTAGACAATTGAACTGCTTCAATGGGAGACCTTCATGTTTTGCAAGTACAAAAAACTGTTATTGTAAACTTCCAAATAGTAGACCAAATTATAATGAAACTATGTGTAATAGTGATCTTGATTGCGTTGTTTTATTGAAATGTTTGGATCCTGGTGACGCTCCTACATGTTACATGAAAACACATAAGTGTTATTGCAAAAATTCTTCACATCCACCAACTGGATCTCCGCCTGTTAACGCCAGAGAACAACCTGATTTGTGAAGGGTGATTTATTGGATTATCGATTCGATTTTGATTTATCGTACTCAAAAGTTGTTACATTTTTTAATTTTTTTTTGTGAATGATGTAATTACTTGATGATTCAGTTGCTAAACTATTTTTTTTGGTAGAAATTAGAAAGTTTTAAAATAATTTTTGTTACTATTTCTTTGTTGTCTAAGTGTATCGTATAAAATGTCTCTTTTGTTTCCTCCTCGTTATGACTTTTTACTTACTATTTAGGCAAAGATATACTAGTAACTTTTATGATTAAAAACATAATTTAGTGCAATAAAGTAAACGTTCAGATTAACTGTTTGTGATGTGAATTGAACTCCAATATTTCAACCATCATTAAGAATGATCAATATTTTTTTAATTATATCACGTAGGATGCGTGTGTTTATTATATGGTAATTTGTCAATTTTATGTCATGTAGGATATGTGTGTCTACTTATTCAATTTTATATAACTTTAAATGTCTCCCGTGGTGGTGGGGGTTTAGCGCGGACCCTTACCTTGTGCATTATTTAAGCACCAATCAAACCTTACCTCTAGTTACAAGGGGATGCAAAGAGGTGGGAGACAGGTGAATTCAGGATTTGAAGATTTCAAGTGAAATAGGGCTCTGACCCTGGTTTCGCAGGTAGTTCCTCTAGCTTGTACTAACAACACAAGGGAATTTATATATTACTCATGGGTGCACTAGGGGTGTACAAACCCAAAACCGAAAATCGAACCAAACCGCAAACCGAAAAAAAACCCGACTAGTGGTTGATTTGACTTGGTTTGGTGTTGGAAAAAAAAACCCGACTATATTTGGGTTGGTTTTGTTTTAACTAAAAAAACCAACCCGACATTACGACTTTTTACTAACTATTTAGGCGAAGATATACTGGTAACTTTTATGATTAAAAATATAATTTAGTGCAATAAAGTAAACGTTGAGTGATTTTGGATGAAACAGATTAACAGTTTGTGATGTGAATTGAACTCCAATATTTCAACCATCATTAAGAATGATCAATATTTTTTAAATTATATCACGTAGGATGCGTGTGTTTAGTATATGGTAATTTGTCAATTTTATGTCATGTAGGATATGTGTGTCTACTTATTCGATTTTATATAACTTTAAATGTCTCCCGTGGTGGTGGGGGTTTAGCGCGGACCCTTACCTTGTGCATTATTTAAGCACCTATCAAACCTTACCTCTAGTTACAAGGGGATGCAAAGAGGTGGGAGACAGGCGAATTCAGGATTTGAAGATTTCGAGTGAAATAGGGCTCTAACCCTGGTTTCGCAGGTAGTTCCTCTAGCTTGTATTAACAACACAAGGGAATTCATATTTTACTCATGGGTGCACTAGGGGTGTACAAAACCGAAACGAAAACCGAACCAAACTGCAAACCGAATCAAACCGAAAAAAAACCCGACTAGTGGTTGGTTTGACTTGGTTTGGTGTTGGAAAAAAAACCCGACTATATTTGGGTTGGTTTGTTTTAACTTAAAAAACCAACCCGACATTATATATATAATTTTAAAATTTTATTTTATACATAAAAATATTTACTTTGATATAATTTTTAAATATTTCTTATACTTTTTCATAGTTTTTATCTTTTAATATATTATTTCAAGTATGAAACTTAGAATTTTGAATGGTTCCATAAAGATTATAGTCCATAGATGTTGGTAATTATAATAAAACTTAAATCAAAATCAAATTAGTACTAATGCAAAAAGAAAAATCAATTTAACACTAAGAATGACAATAATATTGACAATTCTTTGGTTTTACATTGGTTTAGACATTAAAGTACATAATCTAATTTTAATTTCCTTTAATATTTAGTCATGTAACTAATACTTATTAAACTTATTTTAGCATGATTTAGTACTTTTAAATTATGATCATTTTCACTATGACTTGTTAATTTGCAATATTTGTTTTACATGATTTTATTATTATTATTATTATTATTATTATTATTATTTTTTGGATATTTTAGTGTCATTAATCATATCATTGTTTGTGTTGTATTCTTAAGAAACACCTTAGATAGTTGTATTTTGGTAGGACTGAAGAAATATTTGAAGTACAAGTAAATTATATGTTTGTATGAATACTTTAGTGGAAAAACTTGAAAACCTGAAAAACCCGAAAAAATTCGAAAAAATCCAAGGTTGAAAAACTCAAATTTTATTGGTTTGGTTTGGTTTGGTTTATAGATTTAAAAATCCGACACAAATGGTTTGGTTTGATATTTGAAAAACCCGAACCAACCCAACCATGTACATCTCTAGGTGCACGTGCACTCTTAATTATATCCTAATTTTTGTCAGTTTCTCAAAGTATATATATATATACACATAATTTTTTTCGAAAGTTAAAGGGTATACGTGCACCCCACATATGAATGTGGGTCCGCCTCCAGTGGGAGGGAAGCAAAAGTTCCAACTTACAGGTAGCTTAGATGGACAAAAGAGGCAACCATTTACATGAGATGGCCAAGACCTTTAGAGTTTGAGCATTCAAAGTTGGTAAGCATAAATGTCGGTTGATGTCAAGCTAAGAGACACATTTATATATTATAGGCATATGCATATTTAGATGGGTTTCAGAAACTCAGTTGAAAATTTCCAAATCATATCTCTATTTCTTTCATTTTACATGATATCAGAGCAAGACCCATCTCAATTCTCATTTTTTATGTTGGACGCTCATATTAAATTATTCACGTAACAAATGCCCACTCCTATATAGAGGAAAATATCCATTAGTTTTTTCTTTTTAATATATTATATTCATTTTTAAGATTAAAAAATTGATGAAAGCAAAGTTTATGGGAGTTCATAATGTGAGGAGTATATGAAAATGCGGTTTTAATTTGTGGTTGTTATTTCTCTATCAATAAGTTGTGGTCAATGCCTTTTCTTCCCTATATTATAAACATTTAAATTGCGAAATTAACAATACTTTAAATTTTCAATAATACGAAAAATACTAATTTGAAGAGAATGGAGAAGGCAACATTAATCCAAAAGGTTTTCTTCGTTTCCTTTTTGGTTATTTTGTTAGGTAAGTAAATCTAGCTAGCTATTCTCTATTTATTCGATTTAAGAGGGAGTTGTCGATGAAAATACAACGACAATCCCTCTAATTTTTAACAGATATTTATGTATGCGGTGTGTTTAGCTGGCCAAAAAATAATTACATAGGTGTTTGCATAGTATACCTTGGGGATATACAATTCACAAGTTCTTATTATTGAATATCATGAAGATATAGAAGATCACCATAGACACAATTAGATCTCTTAATTAGTATATATCCCCAAAAATGTTAAGAACTTATGGATATAGATAATTTTGTTTTGTGTTTCTTGTGATGAATTTTTTGAATATTAATGTTGATGCTAATTAAATATCACACTAACACAAACATGCTAAACGAACACAATAATTAATTAAATATATATACTAGAAATTTGTACTCTCAAAACATTTAACAAATTGTGTCTCTCTTTATTTAATCAACTATTTTATAATCGTAAAAAAATTGATACCTTTTCAATACCTGATTTGAAATGTTCACTAATATAAATCGTCAAACACACCTAAATATTTCATTTTATTTTTTTTTGAGTTTTGGACATGAACTATCAGATGAGTGAGTTTTCTACCTGAACTATCACCAAATGTCTATCAAATCACACCTGAACTTCAGGTAGAAAAAGTGAACAACTGATAGTTTAGGTATGACAAAACTCAGAAAACCACTCTACATGTTTTTTGAGTCTTATAACTCTTGTTATAATCATATTTAGACAAAATATCAGGATACTTCAAATATGTTTTAACTAACTTACCCAACAATATTATCGATGGTGTTGTTAGGACAAACAATCAACGGAGTTACTTGGTGCAACGACAGTGACATTTGCATAAAAAATTTAAAATGCAATGAAGGACATCCAGTATGTTACTACATATCAAACATGTGTTATTGCAGACTTCCTCATGATACTAAACCTTTTAGGTGCAGAACCACTGCAGATTGTGCTAGACAATTGAATTGTTTGAAGGGAGTACCTGCATGTTTTGCAAGTACAAAAAACTGTTACTGTAAACTTCCAAATAGTAAACCAAATTATAATGAATCTATGTGTAAAAACGATCCCGATTGCGCTGTTCTATTGAAATGTTTGAATCCTGCTCAAAATCCTACATGTTACTTGAAAACAAGTAAGTGTTATTGCAAATCTCCTTCACGTCCACCAGTTGGAGCTCCACTTGCAGTTAAGGCAAACGAACAACCTAATGATTTGTAAAGGGCGATTTCTTGGATTGTCAATTCATTTTTGATTTATCGTACCGAAGAGTCGTGGAATTATTATTTTTTTGTAAATGATGTACGTAATTTTGTTCAAGTTAAACTGTTTTTTGTTATTGTATAAGTTTCATGATAGAAGGTCATTCAATTTTGTTTAAGTGTATCATATAAAATGTCTCTTTTATTTCCTCCTTATGACTTTTCGTGATACATATCAACTTACTAGTTAGGCAAATATAAGTAACTTTTTTATTATAAAAATATTTTAGTGAATTAAGTGCAACAAAGTTAACGTTGAGTGACCATCTATGAACTGACTCAGAGTTTGTGATGTGAATTGAATCCGATTTCTCCCCATTATTAAGAATGATTAATTAAAAAGATGGTTATGCCACGTAAGAGGCGTGTATGTGGCAATTCGCGTCTCACTCTGACGTTCTACGAGTATCATGTCACGTAGGACACATGTGTCTACTAGTTCAACTTTATACAAGTTTAAGTGTCTACCCGTGCACATCCGATGTTGGAGGGCATAATTATCAGTTGAGGTCAAGTTAGCACGTTTATGTATCCTGGGTAGGATCGGGAGTTGGATCCTGTGTAGGGTTCGGAGTTGCTTTTGGTTCGTAAATTGGATTAGGGACAATAAAGTCGGATCCTAAATCATGATCAAGGTCGGGAGTTAGTTACCAGAAAGAGTCGAGTCAAGGTCAGGGTCAAGAGATATATCTCAGATCATGTTCAATATTAGTGTCGAGGTTCTGGATTATGGTTGGGAGTTTCTCGAGTTGGGGTCAGAAGTTGGGTCCTGGGTCAAGGTTGGGAATAGGGTCTAGGGTTGGGGTCGGGAGTTGGTTCAAGGGTTAAGAGTCAGGTATGCATCGGGAACTAGGTCTTGGGTCGGGTGTAAGTTAGATTTGGGTCGTGGGCCGACAATAGGGTCAGGGCCCGAGTCAAGGTAAGGAATCTAGTTTGAGTCGGGTCAAGTGTTGGCTCCTAAGTCGGGGTCGGCATTTGAGTGCTAAGGTTGAAAGAGAATTTTGAAAAATGCTTTCTATATCTTTACTTTTGTAGGAAAGTCATTTTCCTTAATTTGAAAAATAATTAAGTTCATTTGAGAAAATATTTTTTGAAACATTTAAGTTAAACATGAGAAAATTGGAAAATACTTTCTAAAAGTATTTCCCTTCATACCAAACACACCCTGTATAAAACTTAAACTTTTTTTCTCTAATTAGCTATTGAATGTCCCGCAAGAAAAGATTGTGTTACCTTAGTCTTAGATTAATGTAATTTCTTTAGTTAGCTACATTATTTATGGGAAGGACATAAAATTGTTTGATCCTGATGGATTAGAATATATCTTTTTTGCAATTTGAGCATGAAATGAAAATTTGGTGCGTGTATTTGAGCAAACTCGGTGACGTTTGAAGTTGACCCAAAATTCATTCTTAACATAATTTTGCCAAATTTCAGGTTTTTCATTCTTTCCAAAAATGGTTCTTTCTAATTCTAGCTCTTTCGATTGGTGTTACAAATATAAACTCATGCTCAAATGTATAAAACATAACTCTTTCTCAATTTGAGGTAATTACTCAATAGATCCTCTTAAAATAGATAAATACTCTAAAATATCTCTGAACCCATAAACTCATTTAGAAATCAACGTTTCACTCTTTAAATGTAAAAGTGTTATATTTGGGAATACTTAGTTCTCTTACACTCTTTTTCAATCATGAATACAACTCTCCTCATTACTCATATTTACTTTCTCAAGACCTAGTTCAAAACCATTGTTAATTACAAAAGAATCCTCCAAATGACTCAAAAGATCTCTTAAACTTTCTTCTTAAACTCACTTTAGTTTGGAATGTAAATTAAGACATATGATTAGGATACGTAGGTTCTCTAAAGGATGAATGGAGCCGTTAGGAGATAATACAAAGAAGAGAATGTAGTCACGATTCAATGAAACACGCCCTAAATGAAGCAAGAAAAGAAAAAGACCAAGAGACCCTGGCGCACTACTGGCGTGGGGCGCCAGGCCCCAACCTAGTGACCAAAGTTTGGGACGCACTGCTGGCATGGGGCGCCAAGCCTCAAACTACAGACCAAAATTTTGGGCGCCTTGGTGGCGCGCCAACCCACCCCATACCCAGAAATTCGACGATTTTTTATACTTAATCTACGGTCCTAACTCGTTTAGAATAAGGGAAATTCTCCTAAATTCTTATTGATTCTCAAACCCAACCTGAATACATAATGAATTCAACAAAATCCCTTTGGGAAACACAACTTTTACTAAAGATTTACAACACACAAGAATTAACAATCTCCATTATAAAGGAATTCAACAATTATCAAGAACTACTCAAGAAGTCTTTAGACACAACAATTCATGGATAACTAGATGTATGGTGTGAAGATGAACAAGTTCGACACTGAGAAGCCTTACATACCTAGAAACAATAATGTTCTTGGTGAAAATCGACAAATATTGAAGAATGCTTGAGAACCTAGTTTTTTTCCTCTTAGAATCTCGATCTAATTTCTTTAAGTGTTTAGGAACGTGAAAAGGTGGTTTAGCATTTGATTAGACCCTTATTTGGGTGAAGAAAAACTTGGCTAGGCTTAGAAGGACAAAAGAAAAGACCAAACTACCCTTCTAAGAACGATTGAGGTGCCTTTAGAAGAGAGGCTTCACTCGAACGGGCATAACTTTTTAATCCAAGCCGAAATGAAGCAAACTTGGTGGCGTTGGAAAGAGAACTGAAAGACCTTTAATTTGATAGGTCATAAGCCACCTAACTCTTTAAGTGCTAAAAGATATGGTTGTTTGAAGTTCACCCAAACTTAAAACTGATGGGTGAATTGTACAAACCTCTCTTTAGCTCTTTCGAAATTCGAGGTGTTACATTTTGAGTTTGGACTCTTGTTATTTTTAGTACTCTATTTTATTTTTATTTTTTAATTAATTTTTATTTGGCCTATGGCCTGACCCTACTTATATTTATCAAGCCCCACAAATCATCAAGTTTATTTAAGCCGGGCTAAAAAGCCCTTTTCTGAAATAGGCTCCAAAAATCTTAGCCCAACCCTATTAAATCACGGGTTAGACCAGGCTAGACCAGCCTAATGGTCCTAGCCCACACTAACGACTCTACTTCTCAAACAGCAAAGGCAAATTTGCTCACTTTTCAAAATAATTCAATTTATCCATTTAAAAAAAAGAAATCATTATTTGACCATATTAATGATTTTAGATTACTTGTATTGTGTAACGTTAGTATTTGATTTGACTTCTTTAATTTAGGGAAAGTACATTAAATTTCTTTTTCCAAGTTATTATTTCTCTATCAACCAAATGTCTTTGTTTCCCTATAAATACATTGCTAAGAATGGCAATTAAAATCAATAATAACAATCACATATATAATTAATTACTCTTGTGTTACCACAAAACTTGGAAAAGAAAATGGAGATGGCAACATTTCTTAAGGTTTTCTTGATCTCCGTTTTGCTTATGTTGTTTGGTAAGCAATTTTCTTATCAATTTATGTGTCTAAGATTTAAGCTATATATATCGACCAGTAAAACTAATAATTTGTTTACCTTTTCAAATATTGATTATCTGTTATAAAAAAATTTGTATATGTCACTGATTTGTTCAACAATGTAAATGTTGGTAGGACAAGGAAGTCATGCGAAACGAGGATGCACTAAGGATGCTGATTGTGATAAGATTATTAAATGCATAGATGCAGACCCCAAATGTGACTTGAAAAAACATAAGTGCTACTGTCCAGTTCCACCAAATTATGGAACAAAAAGGGTTCACAAGACTCGCCAAAACTGATTTACAATGTTTGTTATTCATATGCAAAATTGAACCATGATTTATGTATTTCCTTTTCATATATATATGGTTCAATAAATTATAAAGAACCCTTTTTCATATTGATTATGCTTGAAAATGGTTTGGTTTGATCTTTTTGACTTCTTGTTATTTGCGCCATGTATTTTATCTTCAATGAATTATGTTTAAGGATTTTAAAGAATATTAGATTTTGACGAACCCCCAAATGGTCTTAAGAGACATTATTTATAAGTGTTAAAATCAAAAGAGAGAGATAAGTAGGAATTATTTAGAAGTGTTGGAATCTTGGTGCTTGCTCTTGATAAAAGAAACTTTTTTACTAAGTTCTTAGAGTGGAAGAACTTGGGAAAACCTAGGGTGGGAGGCTTCTCTTTGTATCTTGATTTTTTGGCATGAAAGTTTTAGGGTTCTTCATGGAGAAAAGGAACCCTAGACGTGAGTCTTAAGAGAATTTTCTAAATACTTGAATGTTTTGATTCATGAAAACTAGGTAGTTGAATGATATACTCAGTTAAAACACTCAAAAACGACTTAGAATAGGGTCTAAAACGACATAGGGGAAAGACCAAAATGACTCCAACTTTTAAAACTGAAAAGGTGCCTAAAACGGGCGGTTTCACAGACCGTTTAAGGCTTTAAGGACCGTGAAACTCTTTACGAACCGTCTAGCCGGTCGAGAAGCTTCACCTTCCCGACAGTGCTTCACCTTCCCGACAGTGCTTCACTAAAACGGGCATAACGTTTTACTCCGGGCTCGAAATGAGGCAAACTTGGTGATGCTGCAAAGAGGACTCAAAGACCTTTAATTTGATAGGTCATGACCACCTAATTCATTATGTGCGGAGAGATATGATCATTTGAAGTTGAGACAAAACTTAAAAACAGATAGGTGACTTGTATGGACCCCTAAACAGACCGTACAGGTCACCACAGGCCGTCTAGGGTCCCGTCTAGGTGACTTCTGTCTACGAAACCTTGGATGGTCATTCACAATGCCCAAGACGGGTCGTGAACCCCTAAATGGACCGTCTAGGGTGCCGTGAAGGGTCCATTTTGGTTTCGTGGACTTGCTCGTTTCCCCTCTATATCCCTTTTTAAAGTCCGAGATGTTATACGAATGATTCAAATTTTAAGAGTACAGTTGTGAGGTGTTATAGAATGATTCAGGTCATAACTTAGAAATTTTGGGAGTGTCACAATACGTCACTGACTAGTTCAACGATGGGAATGTTGATAGGACAAGGAAGTCATGCAGTAGGATGCACTGAGAATGTTGATTGTGTTAAGGGGCAAAGATGCATAGACGCGCACCCAAAATGTGACTTGAAAACACATAAATGCATCTATCTATTCAGTTCCACCAACTAATTATGGATCAAAAAGGGTTAACAAAACTCACCAAAACTGATTTATTATGTTTGTTTTATATGCAAAATTGAACCATGATTTATATATTTCCTTTTCATAAATATACATAAGGTTCAATAAATAAAGACCCCCTTATTTTTTAAATATTGATCAGGTTGGAAAATGGTTTGGTTTGCTCCTTTTGACTTGATATTATATGTGCGATGTATGTATCTTCAATTAATTTCTTCGAGTCAATTATGTTTGAGGATTTTAAAGAACCCCTAATTAATTGGTCTTAATAGTCAATTATAAGATCTGAATGGACTTATATAGGCTTTTTAATAGTCAATCTCAATTAGTTTGCTGACAAGTTTAATTTAGTATAGATAGTGTAAAAATAGGTGTTAGATTTTAATATAAAAATATAAAATACTATATTGTTATATTAAAAATATAAAACAATATAAATAAATTAAAAGTCACTTATATTACTATCACTCAGTTGGATGGATTTTCATTTTTTGAAATTCAAAATAACCTTATTAAAATAATATTATACACTTCATATATATATATATATATATATATATATATATATATATATATATATATATATATATATAAGGCACCAAGTGATTATTAAAAAACTCATCATTTATGTAATTGTGCAAATGAGATCTTAATTAATTTAATTGACAATAAAGAAGAGAAAAAAATGAGAAGAAAATAGTACAACAACTAACTAGGAGCTCTTATTACTGCTACAAGTTGATTGAGGTTTTGGAAGTGAACTAAGTTGCATTGCTTAATTAGGAAAAATCATCAAGTTCCAATAATTAATGCGGTGGATTTTATGAGTGAAAAAGTTGGAAAAATTTCAAACTATCACCATTTTACTAGTTTTATGTTTAAATTATTGGATATTTACCGAACATTTCTAAGCTATTATGAACTCATTAAAATACTCCGTATCAACAAATATGGCATGTTATGTGAACATCACGTTGCGAAAGCTCTTTAAAAAGTTTCAAGTGATGGTACACGTTTTTTTTTTTTTGAGTGGTGAATAGGTTTCCCGGTAGAAACTACTCTCTTTGTCCCAATTTATGTGACACTTTTCGCTTTCCGAGAGTCAAACAATTTAATTTTGATCGTGAATTTGGTTATGAAATTTTTTAATTTTTTGAAACAAATTGTCAATATAAAATATTTAAAAGATATATGAAAAAATATCGGCAAAAATAGACTTATCTGAATCTCAAAATTCGAATAGTGTCATATAAATTGAGACGGAAAAAGTACAATAATTGTGAGTATCATACCTAAACTATTGAACTGATGTGCCCAGTGAATTCATTTTTAAGACTTGTTTTTTCATCTTTCATGCACCTATAAGAAAGTTATCCCAAATATTTTCTCACATGTTCAGTTGGGCAATTTTTAATGTAAAATGAAATCATATATACACGGATAATCGAAATATTCAATAGTTTTAATATGTAACTTCCAATATGAGATAGTTTATGGGAGCTTTAACTTTTAAATTATGAGTTATTCCTCTTAAGATTGAGATAATGCTTCATATAATATTTCTCTAGCTATAAAAAAATATTCATCAAGGACAAAATATCAAGCTTAAGTTAAACTATTCCACTTCAGAAATGTGTTAATTTTTTTTATATATTCAAAGTCGACATTTTTCTAAATATTATGTCATGTTTAGTATCATATATTCAAAGTCGACATTTTTTCTAAACAATATGTCCAATAAAAATAGGTTAACATTAAATAAAACCGTGGAAGTCAATATTAAAATCAATAAGAGGACATCGATTTAAATCACGGATTTCTAAATTAAGAGAGGCATGGAGATAATATATGAAAATGATCGCGATAACTAATTAGCTGCAATAGTTTAATTGCTACTAAATATATATATTTTTAGAGGCAAATAATAGTTATCTTTGTAAATATCTCTAAAGCCTATATCAATATTTAGAGCTGTCAATATGGAATAATCCATACATGCTTTGAAATTTAACGGTTCAGGTTGGGCTGGTCCATTTTACTATGGGAAAGAAAACGATCAGTCCAACCCACAAGTATGTGGACTACGGATTGTGTCGGGCCAACCCATTTTTTTAAAAGTATATTTTTGTAATTTTTAAATCAAATTATAATTTTAAAATATTTTCAAAAATATCGACAAGAGAATATTATATGGTGTTAGTGCTACTACTTGTTAATCAAATCCACAAATAAAATTATTTTTATAATATTTATTAAGTTTGATTTCAAGTAAAAGTATAAAAAGCTGAAAATAGAAATATATTGACTTAATTATTTTCGAATGATCATAAATTCATCATAAATCACAAAAAATATGACAATATTTCATAGGCTACATCCTACGTAGTGATTTTCTAGAAAATATTAGGGAATTTTTATTTTATGTAATACATATTTTATAAACATAATTTGTATTTAAATTTTAATATTTATAACTTATAATAAACTTTGAGTTTGGACTCTTGTTATTTTTAATATTCTATCGTTTTTTTTTTTTGGCTCATGGGCTGGCCCTACCCATATTCTCAAGCCCTACAAATCAACAGACTAATTCAAGTCGGCTAAAAGCCCTTTTCTTAAATGGGCTCCAAAAATCTTAGTCCAACTCTATCAAATCACGGGTGATAATGATTTCAGCACTCTTTACTAATGTACATATTTATTCCGTTAAAAAATATTTTTGTTATAGAGATATAAAGAATTCTCACCATTTTAAAAATGCATGCACCTACTTTAATTCAATGAGATCGTTTTTTATTGCATATTTAATCAACGATATTGAATTTAGATTACTTCTCAAACAACAAAGACAAATTAACTCAATACCAATATAATCACCGCAGAAAAAGATTGTCTTACCTTATTCATTTCACCGTTTTTAAAAAAGGAATTAGCTATTGATTCTGAGAATGTGAATGGCAAAAATTTATTTGACCATAATAATGATTTTAGATTACTTGTATTATTTGATTTCTTTAATTTATGGAAAGTACATTAAATTTCTTTAACTAAGTTACTATTTTCCCATCAACTAAATGTCTTTGTTTGCCTATAAATACATTGCTAAGACACAATTAAAATCAATAATTACAATTACTCTAGTGCTACCACAAAACTTGGAAGAGAAAATGGAGAAGGCAACATTCCTTAAGGTTTTCTTGATCTCCTTTTTGCTTATGTTGTTTGGTAAGTAATTCTCTTATAAATTTATGTGTCTAAGATTTAAGTTATATGTATCGATCAGTAAAATTAATAATTTGTTTACTTTTTTCAAATGTTGATTATCTTTTATGAATTTTTTTTTTTACGTCACTGACTTGTTCAACGATGTGAATATTGGTAGGACAAGAAAGCCATGCGATAGGATGCGCTAAGGATGGTGATTGTGCTAGAGTTAGATGCATAGACACACATCCCAAATGTGACTCAGCAACACATCAATGCATCTGTCCAATTCCACCAAATTATGGATCAAAAAGGGTTCACAAGACTGACCACAACTGATTTGCAATGTTTGTTATTCATATGCAAAATTGAACCATGATTTATGTATTTCCTTTTCATAAATATATGGCTCAATAAATAAAGATTCCCTTTTTCATATTAATCATGTTGGAGAAAGGTTTGGTTTGCTCCTTTGGATTTCTTGTTATTTGTGTGTTGTGTTTTATCTTTAATGAATTATGTTTAAGGGTTTTAAAGAATCTTAAATTTTGACGAACCCCTAAATAGTCTTAAGAGACAAACTACTTATAAGTGTTAAAATCAAAACACAGTGAATAAGTCGAAATGCATATAGGTTTTTCAATAGTCAATCTCAACTAGTTTGCTTAAACGTTTAATTATATATGGATAGTGTACGAATATTTATTCGAAATATGTAATTCTTTGTTACATTGTACCTAGCGGTGTATATAAACTTTTCATAAGCGGTGTTACATTTTAATATAAAATATTATAACATCATACTAAAAATAGAACACAATATACATAAAATATAAGTCACATACGTATATATTACTATCACTCAATTGGATGAATTTTCATTTTTTAAAATTATATATGGATAGTGTAAGAATATTTATTCGAAATATGTAATTCTTTGTTACATTGTACCTAGCGGTGTACATAAACTTTTCATAAGCGGTGTTACATTTTAATATAAAATATTATAACATCATACTAAAAATAGAACACAATATACATAAAATACAAGTCACATACGTATATATTACTATCACTCAATTGGATGAATTTTCTGTTTTATTTAAGAAAATATATTTAGACTGGTTTAAGAGTCGCCACTTAATTTTTAAGAGAAAATTAAGAAAATTATTGTTTTCAAAAGACTAAAATAGAAAATCTAATGAAAATATTTAAAGGGGGTTCAGGGCTCATATTAGCATTTCGGGAAGGATTTAAAAGCATCCGAAATACCCGCTAACATGCGGTTATCCGGTAATTAATTATTTGGCTAAGATAATTTAACTTGATTTGAGCGATTTTTAGTTAGGACCGTTTTAAAGGGGAGAAAAGGGGGAAATACGGGAATACTATCTAAGTGAGATAATTTGCAAAATTTATTTTTTAAGTTTTGTTTAAACGATGCTTGATTTAGTTAAATTGTTAAATCAAAATGGGCGTCTTTCGGGGATTTGAATTTTTCGACCTCAAGATTAGCGGGTAATATTAACAAGCAAACAAACACGATAAAATAAAAAGGGAAAGAGACTCGGGCCCAAATCTGATTTTCCTGTTCACCTGGGTCAGTATTTGGGCTCATTTTCATTTTGGGCATTTGGCTCATTTGAATCACTTGTACCTGTCCTAATCTAACGTAAAAAGAAATATATTTTTATCTTTGGGCCTTAGGCCCAATTCTTTCACATGTCCTAAGAACTAACAAGTATAACAAATAAGTGGGCTTAGACCCAAAAATAACAAAATACAATTTGTTTTTGGAGTGGGCCTTCGGCCCAATTTTTCAACTCTCCAATCCGTTGCATATTCTCGAAGTCGGGACCTGTTCATCGATTTCCTCGCTCGAAATCGGTGAGGTTGACTCAATAAATAGTGCTACAGGCCCTTTGTGGCTTAACCGGAAAGCGATTGAGGGAAGACATTTGAGTCCAGATGAGACTTCGTCACATGGGAATAAAGGGAAAGACATTAGTATTTATTCATTTGTGATAAATGAGATTTACAATAAAATGGCATAATCAAAATGAAAGAAAGGTTGGGTATGAACGAGTCACCGGATAGTTTTGACAAATTCCAACCTATTTATACAAGTTAACACCAACAAGCAAAATAATTAAGACCTTAAAGTATACTTATTAAAGACAAAGTAAAATAAAAAATAAAAAATAAAGAATAAAAAATAAAAAATATATAAAAAAAGTAAAAAAGAGTTGAAGGCATTTGTTCAAACCAACTAAATAAATATGAAGCTCAGGTGTAAGACTAAGAACTTTAGAAAATACTCTATTCAAACAGGTTATATAAAAAAAATCTAACAATCAATTAATTCCAACAAAACATATTGTAATTTTCTCAAAAAGAATTCTCAAGGAACAGAGCCCAAGTATGATGCCACATTGATGATCCTTTAGTCTAATCAAATGCACGAACACACAAAAAAAAAAGACATGAATAGCTAACTGTTACTCATCAAGTAATTAGCTGAACTATGACAATATGAACTGAAATATTTAGCATTACAAAGGAGAACATATGCAAACTAGTTAGGAGTGTTAAATAATCCGAATAAGGAGCATGTTGGAAACAAAACAAAGCACGGCTAAACCTGACCCAACAAAATTCGATTACACATACTTGGATATGAAGAACAACAACATACAATTCAGTCGAAGTGTAAATCATGAAATGTTTCTGTCTAAAGATTCAATTTATTTATTAGGAAAAAATAAAATCAGAAAGAATGATAGGTCATCACCAATTTATCAACTTAATTTTAAATCACCAAAGCAATAATAAGGACATTTATGAAATGTTACTGGAGAACATCTTAAATAACATATCTATACCTACAACCTAACATGCTCAAATTGACCAAAACTAATAGACCAATTAAATTCACATGATAGGCAACAGTAAATAGTCATATTGGAAACACAAACTAAGAACTTAAGATTAAAGTGGTGACATGAAATAAGAACTATTACAGAATTCCCACGACTTTAACGAGCATGGTTTAATCCTACACTTTCAACATATTGCTACCCATTTATATGTAATCTAGGGGATAAATATAAAGGGCTGAGCAGGAGAAAAAAAATACACATTCTCGCAAGACATTTAAGACTTAATGCAGAATAGCTAGAAACCGCATAAATCTGGTCGTTTTGATTTGTCTAGTGTCCAAATAAACTGATCATTCAAAGCAAAATTCCATTCATTAATCAAAAGATAATCTCGGCTCAAGAACAAGGAGGACAAGAGGACAGAGTAAGCAGACATGGATGAAGAGGTTCAACCGTTTTAAAACACTACCATGGATGTTTAGGCTCGAGCTAGCATAATATCCATCTATAGACTAGATGCAAACAGGGTTGTGCTACTCCAAAATAAGCAAAGCTTCATATTAGCAATGATATGAGCAGAACGCTATAACATAGATTTTGAAACTATAAGTTTAGCCGAGGGTTCAAACAAACCACATAGCTAATAAATACACTCAGTAGTCATATCATAATATTAATAAACTATAACCATAGATGAGCAGTGAAAGGAAAAAAGGTAAAAAAAATAAAAAAATACTAAGTCCAAGTCTACAACTAAATAACATATTAATTGAAACTAAGGCGAAATTTAGAAGGATCTTTACCTCTATGTGGGCAGCGACCTGGAGAACGAACTGAACGAGAGCGAGCTTTCACCACTAAGACCGGACTCCGAGGATTCCGATGAACTCGTTCGGAGAAGAAAACAGAACCTAAACAACTTCATAACGATTTGTGGACTCTTTTTTGATCTATTTTCGTCTCAAAGAAGTCTATGTATTTCACTGATGCTTTCTTTTGTAATGACTCAAAAATTCCGCCCCTTTCACAGTGAAGAAAATGAATTATTTATATAGGAGAAATTAGGGTTCCAAATGGGGAGGGGGGGCAAAAGTGAGAATTCGAATGGGATGGAGGCCCATTCCAAATTCAAACGGCCAAATTCTTTCACCATTAAAGAAAGACATACTTTTCCTCAAGCTTCAAACCATTCCGAAAGTGGAAAGAAAGACGGACGGATGGATCGGTCCCATTGTCCTTGGCGAGAATTCAAATGAGATGGAGGCCCATTCCAAATTCAAACGGCCAAATTCTTTCACCATTAAAGGAAGACATATTTTTCCTCAAGCTTCAAACCATTCTGAAAGTGGAAAGAAAGACGAACGGATGGATCGATCCCATTGTCCTTGGCGAGCTACGTGGCATGATCCCTCAGCTGCAAGGATGATCCTTTGCTGAAAATGGCACTGGAATCGCTGAGTTTCAAATTTTGTCGCGTCTGGAATGGGGGAAGACGCCGAGTACTGTTTTGGGTATTGTTGTACGTATTGTGTGTTTGGTAGGTAATGTAATGTTGGGTTATTTTTGTGTATTGGTGGGCTGGGTCGGATGGGAATTGGGCTGGATCGTTGGAAATGCTGAAATAAAAAGAGTGGGTTGTTGTACGGTTGGGCATTGGTGTTGCAACGTATGGGATTTGCTGGAGTTGTGGATGAAACAGAAGATGAGCTTGGGTTGTGGGGAATTTCCAATTGGTTTGGAAAGGTGAAAGGGAATTGGAAAAGGAGATGGGCTGCTGAACTTGCAAAAGAGGCCCACGATTTGGTCCTTTAAAAAGAAAAAATTACTTAAATACACAACACTTCTTTACCTATTCTCAATATTTCCCTACTCTTTTACTAAAATACAAAAATCCCTTATTTTCCCCCAATTCAACTTAACCGGATACTTTATTAGTTTAAGTATCCGCCCGTTATTAATTAAAGTATCCGCGCTGCTATATTATGCATCCGCCCGTTAATTAAGTATCCGCACTGCTATATTATGCATCCGCCCGTTAATTAAGTATCCGTGCTGCTAACAACTTAATAATTTAAGTATCCGCCCGTTATTAATTAAAGTATCCGCGCTGCTATATTATGCATCCGCCCGTTAATTAAGTATCTGTGTTGCTTACAACTTAATAATTTAAGTATCCGCCCGTTATTAATTAAAGTATCCGCGTTGCTATATTAAGTATTCACACTGCTATATTATGTATCCAAAAAACACTAAAAAAGGGGATTTTTGGTAATTAATGAAAGAGTAGGGAAAGGAAGTAATTTCTTTCTTATACTATGCCATTTGCCTAATTTTTACTTAAATTAACCACATGAATTATTGATTTGACCAAATTGTATTTCACTAGTGAATTTGGCTAAAACTTAGATAGGATAAATTAATATAATTAATTTATGAACTTCTCAAACTTAACGAAATACAATAATTAATTCGAATATAAACTAACCAATTTCAGATACTCAAAATCATAACTATAAATTATACTAGACTAGATTAATAATATATTTACTTAAACAATGTAGAAATCTTTTGATATGGTCTTCAAATATTTATAAAAATATATTAATTATATATAATTATATGAAATACATTTATTATTCAAAATTCCATAAAAAGTCGACTGAAATTACCTAAAATAACCTTGAAACTATTTGAGTTTTATAAAGCTAATTACTCTAAGTCGCTTGAAATCTAAGAAGCTCAAAAATTAATTTTTATCGGGGAGGGTCAAAATTGGGTGTCAACATTTTCATTTTTTCAAATTTAAAATAGTCTCATTAAAAATAATATTTAAACACTTTTTGATATGTATAAGGCATCAAATGATTACGAAATAACTCATACTTTATGTAATTTTGCAAATCAATCTTTAATTAATTTCATTGATAAGAAAGAAGAGAAAAAGAAACAATTGGTTAAAGTTATGATAACTTACGAGAGGTCCACGATTCGAACCTGGACAAAGTATCTTAAAGGTGTGTTGTCTCGTACTTGACCAAATGAGCTGCAATTAGGCCTAGACATCGAATTGAGTCTAGCCTAGCTCAATCACCTAAGAATGAATATGTTAAATTAAATTTTCCATTTAAATATGATTTAAGAATGTGATTAAACAAGCTACTTCTTTAAATTTACGTAAAAAAAATAACTATTAGATATGTACCTAGACTTTTTTTTATAAAATTTATTCATCTAATAAAAACTTATAGCTCACGAGGCATTTTCTCAGTAATCTAAAAATTATAGTCACGATAATAAAAAGATATCAAAAATAAGTTGACAAAAAAAAAATCTTTTTTAATTGTAGGACGAAAAAAGAAGAAGAAGACGAACAATATAAGATTTCTTAAAAATTGGAAACTGAACCACATCGACAACAATCAAACCAATTAATAAATATGTATTATATTTGGCTTCACTTTAATTTTTATAATTGAAAAATAGATTAACTTGAATTGATGATGAATAATTGAATATGTATTTATATATTTGGTTTGACTTAGATTTCAATAATTGAAAAATTGATTAAATTAATTTGATATTGATTATGATTTATGACTAAAAATCGATCCAAATCAAACCATGATGGATTATGTACTTAGTAATTAAACCTATTAAATGAATATTATTTCTTAATTGAGATAATTGATTCGAGATTAGATCGAGTTGAGTTGAGGCAAAATTTAATTGAAATTGAAAATCAAGTCAAATCGAATTTTTTTTTCGAAACAGAGTCGAGCCGTCTCTGGTTGTTGTGATCGTTAATCATTATGTCAACTGTCAAACAATGTCACTTTACCATATTTATTCTTAGTTTTGTTTTTGCCTTTGAATTATATGTACATGTTTAATAACTTTTTCCACAAAAAGTGGTGTCCCGTGACACCATTTGACCAAAAATAGATTAGTCTATGACTGTATATCTAGAAAGAGCAGTTTCAAGTATCTTGAATTCATAATATACAGTAATGGGGAGATTAACGAGGATGTTCACCATATTGGAGCAAGATGAGTAGATATGGTGATGGGGTGGGGCGGGATGAATTTAAGGCTATGTGGGAAGGGGCGGTTTAAGGTTGTGCAGGCGGGTGGGATGCGGGGCAGGTTAAAGTGGATTTTTATAAAACTAATGTGGGGAGGGTGGGTTGCGGGCATATGTGATTTTATGTGGGTTCAAACTTAATTTTAACTTTTTACATGTTATAAGAGTAACAGAGCATTAACTATTAAGATCATTTCTTTAAAGCTAATAAAATATTCAAGATAGTAATGAAAATTGTTCAATAAAAAATAATACAATTTCTTAAATGTTTTTCAATTGACCTCTAGAAAATAAATTTTTAAGTCACTATCCTATTAAACTAATACAACTTTATGAAAGAATGAATTTATTTTTAAGAATTTTATTTTTTGTATCAAACTTAACTAGAAAAAGAAAATATTAAAAAAACCCTACCCTGCACCGCTCCATTGTTATCCCTAGAGATGAGTGAAATATAGGCTCTTTAATAATTTGGTAAATATGAAAATATAGTTATATACTCCATCTGTCCAACAATAGTTGTCCACTATTGACTTGACACACCCCTTAAGAAACTATAAATAGAAGGGTAATAATTTACTATATCACCCTTTGAGTATAATAAAGGGAAAAGGGTTTGATATACCCCCTCAACTTTGTCATTTGGAGCTGATATGCCCCTCGTTATGAAAGTGACTCATATATACCCTTACCGTTATACAAACGGCTCACATATACTCCTACTGTTACAAAATGAGCTCACATATACCCTTCATTTAATGGAAGTAAAAAAAATTAGTTTTAAATTTATATTTTTTACTTTTGATTTTTTTAAAAAAATTATTTAGGGGTATATATGATTTTTCTAGCAAATTTCAATGTATATTTTAATTTTTTTTGGACATAATTTTTTTTTGACTTTTTTATTATCATTATTTGAGTTTCTTATTCTTATTTTATTTTTTCTTTCATTCCTTAGTGTAAGTAAAGGAGAAAATTTAAAACTATTTTTTTCGTGGCTATATTATAATTTAAAACTATTTTTTTTTGGATATATTATAATTCAGTTTTTGTATTTGAAGAAAAAAATTGGGTCATTTATAATAAATTTTACAAGAATATTAACAAAACTTAAATAAATTTGACCATCAAAATAATAAATCTAAATTAGTCATTGAAACAAAAAAAAGTTTTTAAAAAAAATATATCTTTGAGGAGGATTAAATATACCCATATGAGATTATATTTTTTAAAAATAATTAAAATGATTAAACTAAAATTAATCTTTTCACTTCTGTTAGAGGAAAAGGATATATGTGAGTCATTTGTATAACAGTAGAGGTATATATGAGCCATTTTTATAACGAGGGGTATATCAACTCTAAATGACAAAGTTGAGAGGTACATCATACTCTTTTCCCTATAATAAATACAAATATACAATGTCTTGAAAAATATAATAAGAAATGACTATACTTTGTCCCAGGATTTCATAAAGAGAACAATAATATTGTTGGACATATATTTTTAGTATAGTTGACAAGTATTATTAGACGGAGGGAGTATTTGATAATATTATGTCTTATATGGTTATATGGTGTGAAACTCTCCTTTTTTTTAATGAGTTTATTTGCAACGGACTTGGTTTTAGATTACTTGTCAAAACATCAAAAGGAAATTAAGTGACTCACTTTCCTAAGCAACCCTGTAAGAAAAGATTGTGTTACCTTTTTTTTAAAAACAAAGATTGTGTTACCTTAATATTTATATTTTAATACAATTTCTTTAATTAGCTACACTAATTATGAAAGATACATAAAATTATTTGAACCTGTCAGATTCGAATTTAATATTTTACTATTTCTCCATCAACCAAATGTCTTTGTTTGCCTATAAATACATTGCTAAGAGTGACAATTAAAATCAATAATAACAATTACATATAGTTAATTACTCTTTGTGCTACCACAAAACTTGAAAGAGAAAATGGAGAAGGCAACATTCCTTAAGATTTTCTTGGTCTCTTTTTTGCTTATTTTGTTGGGTAAGCAATTTTTTTATAATCTAGCAACTTTTACTCTAGACAAGTTTATAACAATTTTTTTGTCCTTTTTATATTATGAAAATGAAATTTAAGTTATATGACTTTCTTTATATGTTATCGCATATCAAATGTTGATTATTTCTTATGAAATTTTTTGTGTACGTTACTGACTTGTTGAACGATATCAATGTTGGTAGGACAAGGAAGCGATGCGTTAGGATGCCTTAAGGATGCTGATTGTTCACAGATGAAATGCATAGATAAACATCCGATATGTGACTTGAAATATCATATATGCACCTGTCAAGCTCCACCAGCTAGTTATGGAAGAAAAAGCATTCATAAGATTCACCAAAACTGATTTATTATGTTTGTTGTAATTCATATGCAAAAATGAACCATGATTTATGTATTTCCTTTTCATATTTATATATGGTTCAAGAAACCAAACATATTTTCATATGCTTTAATTGGTTCAAATCTATTTTGAAGTGAAAAAATAGCATAAAGTAATCAACTCTAATTTCAAGGGACTTTGTGATTTCGTTATCAATATTTTCTTCAAATTATTTTTTACGAAATTCAGGTTCTATATACATCTCATAAGCAATTTCCATAATAGAAATCATAGCACTCATAGTATATAATTTTTTTTTAGAAAAAAAATGGGGGGCCCTAAAAATATGGGCTCCAGGTGATGGCTTTAGTGGCCTAGGGATTGAGACGGCCCTGGTTGTAATTCATATGAAAAATGAACCATGATTTATGTATTCCCTTTTCATATTTATATATGGTTCAATAATCAATAAAGATCCATTATTTGCATATTGATCATGTTGGAAAATGGTTTGGTTTGCTCCTTTTGATATGATGTCATATACTTGTATATACGTGATGTATTTTATTTTTGATAAATTTCTTCGAACCACTAATGTTGAAGGATTTTAAAGAATCTCATATAATTTGAAGAACTTTTAAATGGACTCAAGAGAGATTATTTATATTTAGTTTACTCCTTTTGACTTGATGTCATATATATGCAATGTATATATTATAATGGAAAAATTACCTAACTACATATCCTTTTTTATTCTATTTTCTGTTATTTCTTAACATTTCAAAAAATTATAAAAAAATCACTTTTCCACAATTCTCTCACTTTTCTGGGCACATCATTGTAAATTAGCACCCTATGATTTCCCCCCCCCCCCCCTTTTTCACGCCTAAAATCACTCCATGGTATCACCAATTATCTCCATCACTCTATTTTTGAATTTTAAATTTTTTTCTTTCCGATTTATCGATTGCAAGTTATTGAAGAGGTAGTTCTTCTTCATCCATTTTTTTCTTTCCACTTCATAAGGCCAGTATCGATTCCTTTTTAAAAAAAATTTAGGTTTTTATCTATAAATTTAGCCGAAGAAGGATGCATCTTCAACTTCAAAATCGATTGTGGAAAAAACGCCCAAAAAAGGGAGAAAAAGGTTGAGTTGTCGTTGTCTCCGGTAAGGGCTTTGAGTCGAGATCCATGGGTGACATCATTGTTGAAAGTGAAATAAAACCTACGGGAGTTGATACAGAGCAAAAGAGAAAGTGTAGAAGAATTTCTTTATCATTTTTTTATTTTTAGCAGATCACATTGTTGATTTTATTTTTCCGATTTTTTGTTGTTTATCTTTTTTTGATACATGTAGTTTCAGTTTTTTAATGTATCTAGTTGTATTTGTTTCTTAAATTAATGTATAATAGCTTTGTTTCAACATTATGATACATTAAAATTTTATCAAGAGTTGTTGGTGGCTCCGGTAAGAATTTTGGGTCGAGATCCATGGATGACACCATTGTTGAGAGTGAAAAAATCTACAATAGTTGATATAGAGCAAAGGACAAAGTGTGGATGGATTTCTTCGCCATTATTTATTTTCTTTTAGCAGATCAAATTGTTGATTTTTTTTTGTTGCTTTCAGCAGATCTTTTAATGTATCTAGTTGATTTTGATTCTTAAATTAATGTATAATTCGTTCGTTTCATCTTTATGATACATTACAATTTTATCATGTACAATATATCGTTTTCAAATATTAGTTTTGATACATAACCCTATATTATGTTCATAGTTATGTATTGGATACACAACTTTTACAAATTTTGTTATCTTTTACTACCAAATACACCTTGCCTTATTCAACTAGAAGGCTATGTATTTGTAGACACTATCAAATATTATTGTTTATACATAAACACTAATGTTTTATAACAAAATCAGTTTGTATCATATTCATAACTAGTATCTGACACATAACTTTGTTGTGTATATAACATAATGTATCACATGTTGTTCAATATCTGCAACACTATTTTATAACCAAATTAGTGTATATCATATTCATAGTTTTTTTTTTTGTATATGATACATAACTATATATAATTGATGACTTTTTTTTTAAATCTGTTACGATTTGGGAGAGATTTGAGAGAAGAAAATTTAAATTGTTTGAAGCTGTTATAATTTGGGAGAGATTCACATCAATTTGATTTGCATGATTTGGGGAACTGACATTTTATATCTAATTTTCTTTTTAATCTCAAAAAACTAGTTGTATAATGTATCAAATGTGATGTATCCGAAAGAATGAGATGTATCCGGATATCAGTAATTTTAAGAAATTTTGTATATTGAAAAAAAATAGATATTGAATGTAATTTGTTCCTTACACTATGTGATTCCTAAAAATTTTACTTTATTTTTTATGAATTTATTCAAGCCCATTATGTTTATGGGTTTTAGGGAATCTCAAATAATTTGAAGAACTCCTAAATGGACCTGAGGGAAGTTTTGATTTGATTTTAGTAAAATTGAAAACTAGATTAACTTGAATTGATATATGAGGAATACATATTTATATTTGGTTTGACTTTTTTTTCCGAAGGTTCCTCAAGGAGATTCAATGGATAAGTCAAAGGACAATGAAGAGGTGAAATTTGACCTCCGCATTACAAAATTATAAGTGACTAAGTGAGGGCATATTCTTATTCTCTAACTTATCAAAATTTGGTTTGACTTGATTTTAATAAACGAAAAATTGATTAAACTGATTTGATATTGATTATTATAAAAAAATCAATCCAAATCGAATCATGAAAATCATAATACTTTAAATTGAATTTCTATATACTTAATAATTAATCATTATGTCAAGCAATGTCACTTTCCTATATTTATTCTTAGTTTTGTTTTTGTCTTTTAATTTTATATACATATTAAAAGACACCATTTGACCTAACTATTTAATTTTGTCTTTTAATTTTATATATATACATATTATAAAGTTTCTCACGAAGTGGTGTTCTATGACATCATTTGACCTAAGATAGATTTGTTTCTATCTGTACGTAAGAAGAGCAGTTTCAAGTATCTTAAATTCGTAATATAAGGTAACGAGGATTGACAAGGATGCACAACATATTGAAACGAGATGAGTGAAATAGAGACTCACTTTAGGGATTCCATGTGATAAGGATGTGTCACCAAGATTTAAGAGTAAATTCGACAAATTATTAGACCTATTTTTTTGTATAAGGATATATGAGGATAAATGTTGGTCATTTTGGTGATGGTGTATTGTGAAATATTTCTATGTTTGATAAATATAAAAATATTCCTATATATTTGGTAATATTATATCTAATATATAGTTATATGGTGTGAAAATCTCCTTCTCTTTTTTAATTAGTTTATTTGCATCGAACTTGATTTTAATTAGTCTTTAATCAATTGTCAAACCTCAAAAGGAAAGTAAGTGATTAACTTTCCCAAGTAGTTCCTGCAAGAAAAGATTTTGTTACCTTACTTAATCTTTAACATAATTTCTTTAATTAGCTATACGTTATTTATGGAAAAAACATAAATAATATTTGATCCTGTCAAATTAGAATTTATCTTATTTAATATTTTACTATTTCTCCATCAATCAAATATCTTTGTTTCCCTATAAATACATTGCTAAGAGTGACAATTAAAATCAATAATATTAAACACATATATAGTTAATTACTCTTGTATTATCACAAAACTTGGAAGAGAAAATGGAGAAGGCAACATTCCTTAAGATTTTCTTGTTCTCCTTTTTGCTTATTTATATGTCCTTTTTAAATTATACATAGGTCTATAATGATTTTCTTTTATATGTTATAGCATGTGACTTATTATTATTATTATTATTATTATTATTATTATTATATAGAGTTGTATATAAGTTATCTTTTAATTGATCTGACTATACAAATATATTTATTCCGTTGTGCAAAGAACTTTTTATCTAAATGACACCTATTGTTATTGTAGTAATTTGTTTATTCGTTTACTTTTTCAAATGTTGATTATTTCTTATGAAAAATTTGTTCGATAGGACAAGGAAGCTATGCGGGAGGATGCTCTAAGGATGCTGATTGTATAAAGCTGAAATGCATAGATAAACATCCCATATGTGATTTAACAAAACATCAATGCATCTGTCAAGCTCCACCAGCTAGTTATGGAAGAAAAAACATTTACAAGACTCACCAAAACTAATTTATTATGTTTGTTATAATTCATATGCAAAAATGAACCATGATTTATGTTTTTCCTTTTCATATATTTATATATATGGTTCTATAATCAATAAATATGTCTTATTTCATAACATGTTGTAAAACGGTTTGGTTTGCTCCTTTTAACTTGATGTCATATATACGCGATGTATGTTGTTTTCAATAAATTTCTTCGAGCCAATTATGTTTATGGATTTTAAAGAATGTTAAATATTTTTGAAGAACCCCTAAATGGAGTACTTAAAGAGAGATTATTTATATTTACTTTGCTCCTTTGACTTGATGTCATATATATGCGATTTATTTTTAATGAATTTCTTCGAGTCAATTATGTTTAAGGGTTTTAAAGCCTCAAATAATTTGAAGAACCCCGAAAGCATGTCAAGATTGTTCCAAAAATTTTATTGCTTTAGGATAGTAGAGGAAAAAATGTTCAATGGTTTAATTTCTGGGCTTGAATGACATTGAAAGCAAAATAATTTTGCTTTCAATGTCTTTCAGGCCATATGAAAAGGAATTGAAAAGGTAGGGAGAGAGTGGATCTCCTTGCCCTTATGTCATACGATAGTTGGAAGAAATCATTTTGAGTGCTATGTTAGGTAAATATGAAAGGGATGCACAAGTAGCCCTCAACTATACGCGAAATTCAACGACACATTTTAATTATACATGAGACATATTACCACCTGAATTATTTTAAAGTATAATAAACGCACCCTTTCGTGCTGAGGTGGCACAGAGAATGTGTTCACTATCTTAGAGGCATGTGAGATACGGAAAAAGGTATCAAAATCTGATTAATATGGACACATGTTCATTTTTAATTGGACATTCTATAATTAATTAGTAGAGATAGTTAATTAACTTTAAAACTTAAATTGATATTTTTTAAAAGTTTTTTCTTAATGAAATAGAGTCAAATTTTATCATTTTTCACAACATATTTAAATTGTCAGAGAATTCTTTTAAGTGTTTTTCATTAATTTGTATAGTATCGGGAGAATTTTTTTTTCTTTTTCATTTTTTACTCAAATAAATTACTTGAAATTTGCTAATGAGAAAAAAATTGCATATTAGGAATTTAATTTAGGCAACATATAAAGAGCATAATTTAAATTAGAGTTTTTTAAAAAAAATTATAAATAAATAATTTAATTACCATCCCCTCCTCAATTATCCATGTCATGCCCCTACCCCTACCCCTACCCCCAGCCTTCACCCGCCCCCGCCCCCGCCCCCGCTCCCACTCCTGCCCTCCCCCCCACTCCCACTCCCACTCCTGCCCTCCCCCCCCCCCCCACTTCAGTTCTCCACAACTTCCATGCCGCTTCAGTTTTCCATTAATAACACCCTCCCTCCTTCTCTTCCCTTCTCACTTCAATCAGCCTTTATCTTAACCCAAATTCAATCAGAAAAAAATGACCTCCTATTTTGAATTCTTCTCGAATTTGGGTAGTTTCTTCAATGAAGATTTTGGACCATGTTTTATGAAATTTATTTGGACTATTTGGATTGAAAGAAAATTAAAATTTGATAGTAGATATTGAATCCGGTGATAGTGAAGGGATAAATTTGGTGGTGGGTTATAATTTTCATGGTGATTGCTATGAGTTTTAATGTTTAAAATAAGTGGGTTTAGTGGTTATGGAGTGGGTGTTGATAATGAAGAAGAAGAAATCAAATGACATGAAATTTTACATTTTTTTTTATAGATCTGATCATTTATTGACGTGTCGCTGACATAATGATGACTTGGAGGCGAGTGTAAAACACCTCCCATCATGTGAGTGGCTATATAGGTTTTAGGTTGTGTTAAGGATGTATTTATTACACTTAAAAATAATTCAGGGGGTAATAGGACTCATGAATAGTTAAGGTATGTCGCTGAGATTTCGCGTATAGCTGAAAGGGGTACTTGTGCATTTTCCCAAATATGAAAATATATCCATATTTTGGTAAAATTATGTCTTATACAGTTATATGGTGCGAAAATCTCTTTTATTTTTAATGTATCTTTGGGGTAAGACTTAAAGTCACCTTTAAGTTTTCACATGGAGTAGTAATAGTCTCTCATGTTTGTAATATTAGTTCACTTTTGGACCTCCCGCAAACTTTTGCCTATTTTTCAACATTGATTTTATCCACAATTTATATATGGAATGATCAACCGTCTTTTCATATATTTAGTAAAAATAATAACTCCATGTGAGAGAAGGTGAAAAGATGAACACCTTATTTTGTTTAGTAGAAATATTATTGCAGCTTAAATTGAGAGGTTCATCACGTGGTTTTTGTAATAGTACAATTTTTTATTTTCTTGCAACATCATATGTCAAAGTGTTCTTAGTTTAGCCGCAATAGTATTTCTACCGAACAGAACAAGGTGCTCTTTTTATCACATGCTATCACATGGATTTATTATTTTTATAAATATATAAAAAGACAATTGAACATTTCATACATAAAACTAGAGTTGTCAAAAAGGGTCATCCTAGCCCCACCCGGCCCAAGCCTTGTGGGCTAGGGAATTTGATGGGCTAGGGCGGGTCGGCCCTTCCAAAAAATCCCAGTCCAACCCAACCCTAGAAGGACCGCGGGCTGAGGCGGGCTAGCCTTTTTTTTTCCTTTCAAACATAAAATTCTATAACATCAAGAAGATTTCAAATTAAATATGGCAAATAATAGTATTGTTTCAATAACACTAACAAAATAGTGTGATTAGCAAGTATCTAGGATACTAGATATATGTAATAGTGTGATGCATCCTAGATACGCGAATGTGATAAGAGAGTGGCAAGTGAGATGGAAGGGAAGCGAGGGCACGGGATTTGTCTATGTATCCCTAGATACATATGAATTCACAGAGATAAAGTGTATCTAGAGCAAATTAACCTAATTTCGAGTCCATGTATCCTGAGATACATGTATCTGGACATACCAAAATCTTATAAGATTCGTAATATTACAACATAGCGTGCCTTTAAATAATTAGCTCATACACTAGAGAAATTTATGTAAGTTACCCTTAAATAAATAGTTTTGGCCCATGGGCCGACCCTGATCAAGCCTCAAGGGCCAAAGGCTTATATAGGCTGGGCTTATAAGCCCTAGTTTAGTTTTAAATGGGCTTGAAAAATCCTATCATAACCCTAACGGGTTGGGTTGGGTTGGACTGGCCCCATGGGCTAAGCCCATTTTGATGGCTCTACATAAAATTGTGGACAAAGTTTATAGGAGGATCAAAATTGCACCAATATTACAAACATGTGAGACTATTACTGCTCCATTAAAAACTCAATGATGACTTGAGTATTAACCCAAAGATAAGAGACTATTTTAAGTTTTTTTCGAGTTTATTTGCATTGATTTTAAAATACTTGTCAAACATCAAAAGGAAATTAAGTTACTCACTTTCCTAAGTAGTCCTGCAAGAAAAGATTGTGTAACCTTAATTAATCTTTAATATAATTTCCTTAATTAGCTACACTATTTATGGAGAATACATAAATAATATTTGATTCTGTCAGATTCAAATTTTATCTTATTTAATATTTTACTATTTCTCCCTCAACCAGATGTATTTGTTTACCTATAAATACATTGTTAAGACTGACAATTAAAATCAATAATACCAATCACATATATAGTTAATTACTCTTGTGTTACCACCAAACTTGGAAGAGAAAATGGAGAAGGAAACATTCCTTAAGGTTTTCTTGATCTCCTTTTTGCTTATGTTGTTTGGTAAGCAATTTTATTATCTATTGCATCTTATACTCTAGACTAGATATATATGATAATTCATTCGTTTGTTCACTTTTTAAATGTAAATGTTGTTTATGAAAAATCTTTTATACGTAACTTAACTTACTTGTTCAACAATGTTGTCGATGTTGGTAGGACAAGGAAATTATGATAATTCTTTCGTTTGTTTACTTTTTCAAATGTTGATGTTGTTTATGAAAATTTTTATGTACGTCACTGACTTGTTCAACAATATCGTCGATGTTGGTAGGACAAGGAAATTATGATAATTCATTTGTTTGTTCACTTTTTCAAATTTTGATATTTATGAAAAATCTTGTATACGTCACTGACTTGTTCAACAATGTCGTCCATGTTGGTAGGACAAGGAAGTCATGCGCAAGGAGGATGTACTAGCGATGCCGAGTGTGCTAAGATTATGAGATGCATAGATGCACATCCTATATGTGACACAAACCATCAATGTGTCTGTCCACAAGCTCCACCAGCTAATTATGGAACAAGAAACATTTACAAGACTCACCAAAACTGATTTTATTATGTTTTTCAATTTCATATGATTCAATAAAGATCTCTTGTTTTCATATGAATCATGTTGGAAAAGGGTGTGATTTGCGCGATATATTTTATCTTAAAAGTAATTTCTTCGAGCCAATTATATTTTAAGAGTTTTAAAGAATCAATAATGTTGAAGAACCCCTAAAAATGGTCTTAGGAGACAGATTATTTAGTGTTAAATAATAGATCGAAATGCATATAGGTTTTTCAATAGTTAATAAGTCGTAAAATGTCAAACATGTTTTAATTGAAGTCGATGTGTATAATCAAAGTAGATGACATAATTTTGCTAAATTCATATACATTGATGTACATTGTACAACATTGAAGCATACAAATAATTCACAAGAACCAAGTAGCTCTTAAGTAAATGACTATTTTACAGTGTTAAGTTCCAATATTGTGAACTTATATTTTTTCCCTATGACTGAGATAAACCTGCAATTTCCTTGAGTGGCTTCCACACGAACTTTCTCCTGTACATGCCATGAATAGAATAGTCATGTAAAAAGAAAGGATATGGCAGCCTGGTGCACGAAGGATCTTGCATCCATGCAAGGTGCAGGGAAGGGCCGCAACTCAAGGGGATGTAAATAGAATAGTCATAACATATATCCAAACCTCTTAAATACAAAAATAAGGGGGTTCAATTCTCAAAAAGATGAACAACAACACAACATACTTAGTCTAGTCCCACAAAGTGGGGTCTGAGGAGGGTAGAGTGTATGTATACCTTACCCCAACCTTAGAGGCAGAGAGGTTGTTTTCGATAGACCCTCGGCAATTCTCAAAAGATGAAGAAAAAGAAAACCAAAAGATGCTATCTATATTAAAATACTTGTCCTGACTCTTGCATCTACAAGCTAAGAATCATAATAAGGTATGTAGCATTGACCACAGAAGGCTAAACTGAAGTAAATCCAGGTAGCTTTTGCATACAATGTTGTTTTAACCATAATGGCAAGATCTCAAAGTTTCCTTATTTACAAGAGAGTTGATTGATAAACAAGAGAAACGAAGATGAAAAGGGAAATCTTACCAGTTACCACACTCTGCAATGACCCTAACATTAGGACGAAGTGTCGGAAGTAAAGCAAGAAACTGCAGCTCTGCCTTTGATAAGACCTGAACAGTTTATGTCAAACAGTTAATAATAGATCCAGTAAAATACTGCTGACATACTAATTATACTGTATGCATTTGAAAGGGTTGAATTAACCTTGGCTTCTATTATCCAAACCACTAATCCTTTGGCATCAGGAGGAAGTAAAGAAAGCCTATAATCAACTTCTGGAGGAAAATACCATCTAGCAATTGGTTGCTTTCCAACATGAGCCTGCAACAACGCAATTGCAAGTGAGAGTCTATTGGACACTGCAAGTTTGTGGTTGAGAATAAGCATATTGTGTGTGAATTGCTATAACTTACAGGGCAGACAGGGTGGAATTTGGTAAGAGTGGTTTCAGGGTCACCGAGGCCACGAGCAGAAAGGTCCAAGAAATGATATCCCTGGTACTTAAGACGTGTAAGGTAGCGTCCTTCATAACCCCCTTCATGAGGAGAGTAAATTGCTATGGCTTTGTGTTCTTCCACATCTGATAACCATTGACCCAAATCAGGTTTAATGAGATCTCCACCTATGAAGTCCTGAAGTTCAATGTTACATCTAATTGCTCCTTTCTTTTGTCTTCCAACTGATCCAAGTCTACTCGTTCTCATAGCCTTTGATATGCTATTTAATTGTACTCGTTGCTTCTGCAGACCATAAGACTGCACTGCCCCTTGATAACAGGCTGCATTTTGCCATTTTAATTCAGATTTCATGGTACACGACCGAAAGAACAAAGGCATCATAATGATAACATTGAATGTTAAGACATCAACTCTTAAAATTTAATTAACGGGAACAGGATAACCCTATCATTTTGGTGCTGCAAGTGTGCGCTTCCACATGTAAAAGATAGAAACATTTACAAATAAGTCATTTTCCAAAGAGAACTGATAAGATTATGTTACAGGGAGACCTGAAAGGGTGCCTATTGTAAGCAACCCATGAAACTCGAGAACCAGAAGTCAGTTTTTACCATTGTCAACAATGGCTAGAAACATTGTCAATGCACTGTTTAACATGACAGAGCATAACAGTTAGCACAAACATTTTCAGCTTTATAGACCAATATCAGGGCAAGTCTGGTTCTCATACCATGTGAAGCAATAAAAATTGGGAACAAATGCGAGTTGGAGCTGAATCTCTACACACCCAAAAATCAACTTCAAAACATAATTAAGTAAAGTATACACTTTCACTCCCTTGAGTCCGTACTCAAATTAATATTTACATATAACAAGCTTGAATCGCTCATTACGATATCAAGTCTTGAACTTTTCAGTTCTTTAACCATCACCCTGATTTTGTAACAACACATAATAGCAACTAAGCATACATCATCACACACACGAACACCATGATATTGAACTATAAAGTTGAAAATTGGGAAGAATTTGTGAGTTGAAGCTGAATCCTCTCCACACACTAAAAACATAAACTTAAAAACATAATAAAGTGAAGTCTATACTTTCACTCCCTACCCAACTTGATATTCACATTTAACAAGATTGAATAGCCCATTAAGTTATTAAGTCTTGATCTTTTCAGTTCTTTAACCATCCCCCTAATATCAAGATTTTATAACAACACGTAATAGCAACTAAGCGTTATACATCTTCACACACACACGCACACCATGATATTGAACCATAAAGCTGAAAATTGGGAACAAATGTGAGTTGAAGCTGAATCTGTACACACACAAAAACACAACTTTAAAACATAATTTAGTAAAATGTATACTTCCACTCCCTACATAACTTAATATTTACATTTAACAAGCTTGAATCGACCATTAAGTTATCAAGTCCGTAAAGATATGTCATCCGGACCTAACTCAATCGTAAAACCACCCGTCCATTTCCCAACCAATGTGACACTTTAACTCACTCCAACACCCTCCTTCGCACTTAGGTTTACATGGTATCAGAACCAAGTTCATCCCCGTTTGAGCGAGAACCGAAAGCTCAAACGGGGATGAATCTGGTTCTCATACCATGTAAAATTAAGTTTTGGGCCTAACTAAACTACCTCAAAGGTAGGAGGTGTTCAAGCCTTAACCACCAATATGAGACTTTTTTTTTCATTTTTAACACCCCACCTCACAGCCAAGTGCAATATCTTTACAAAGTCTTGATCTTTTCACTTCTTTAGTCATCACCCTAATTTCAAGATTTTGTAACAACCCATAATAGCAACTAAGCATTATCAATCTTCACACACACAGAGAAAGGGGTTATTGGGGGATGACCTGAAGAGGAGCAGGGTTGGTCTTCAGTGGAAATATTGGGGCGCCGCCGGCAAGAAGACCCATTGCTTGTAATCAAGAACCTCCTACTGCTGCTGGTGGTAATGGTGGTTCTAGGGAAGGTGTAGGAGAGAGTTGTCATTTGGGTATTTTGGTGGCAGTGTGTGAGGAGTGGTGGCAGTAGGCAAGCTATAGCACCAGACACTGTGGAAGGACCATTGCAAACTTGGACAAAGATGACTACTTTGCTCCTTGCCACTCAATAAATGTGCTGATAAACTTTACAATGAAGAAATTACAAATATTTAAATATGCATAATTTATTAAATTCTAAAGTCAATATAATATTAGATATATAAATTTATGGGATAAGTTCTATATGTTAAAAATTGAAATGATGTTTGGAGAGAATTTAAAATTATGATCTCAAATTAGTTATTTAAACTTTAATTTAAAATTATTATTTCATATCGTATATTGAAACGTATATAAAATTATAATCAGAAGATGAGGGTTCAAACTCTATTTTGGCTCCTTTTAAATGAAATAATTTTGTGATAAATAAACAAAAGCCAAACTAAAACCTAATTTATATATTTTGGATTGAAAATCCAAAATCCAAGTAAAAATAATGAAATTTTCCGAACATTGTATTTAATTGCATAAATTGTCCTTCAAATAAATTAATCTTTATTTTTTATATTTTGAATTTTTTAAATAAAATTAAGTTGAGTATTCATTATAGAATTCATAAGGACGTTCTCCATGGATAAAAGATGGATTATGGTACGACCATTAATATCATTATTACAACATAGTATGCTTCTAACAAAACAAGTTTTCGCAATGTCTGCTTATAAAACTTACGAGAGAACTTCAAAAATAATAAGGGCACCCATATCTCCTCGCCTAGTTCCTTCCTTTAATTAGAACATCAGCTATCATGTTCTGCTCCCCTGAACACGTACTGTGGTGCTTTAATTTCTGCATTATATTTTGAAGTTAAATTTATACCTTATAAGACATAAGTTGTTAAAGTTAACGAAACATAACTAATAAGATAATACGATCTAAAAATATAAAATAACCCGCGAAAATATCATTTATATAGTATTAAAATATAAAAAATAAAACCAGCTCTATTGTAAGGGGGAAAAAATAGGCAAACTTTAGGGCTTTTCATATAGTAATCTCCCTATCAAAACCTCAAAGATTTCCCATTTCTGCAAAAACCCAAATGGAATCCAAAGAAGACGAAGCCCTCCCAAAACGGAGCAAACCCATGGAAATTCAGTCCATTTCAAGCAAAGATTCAGTCTTGTCAATGCCTAAGCTTCCTGCAGAACTCATCACTGAAATCTTGTTAAGGCTTCCAGTGAAATCCCTCTAACAATTCAGGTCTGTGTCAAAATCTTGGCTTTCCTTTATCTCTAGCCCTAAATTTGTGATTTGTGAAGACCCATTCTTATTATGTGCTAGTAACAAGGACTACACCCATCTTGGAGTTATGTTTAAGGTTGTTAGTTATGCTGGCATAGGTGTTACAGACTGTTCTCTTAGTGCTTTACTTCACCATTCTGTAAAGGAGGTAATTGACTTGGATTATCCAGGTAAAAATCCCAAAGACTATCCTTGGCTTGTGGGTTCGGTTAAGGATTGATTTGTTTTACTATTAGTCTATGTAACAAATTACATGACTTGTTTATATGGAATCCGTCAATTAGAAAGCATAGCAAGTTGCCTAGTTATAGACTTAATCGATGTGGTGGATATCAAGCGGAGGAACCTGGGCATAGCAGATTTGGTTTTGCATTGAAGAGCTTCAAGATGATTACAAGGTAGTGGGAGTTTTCCCTGTTCACAAAAATATGCGTCTGTGTCGTGTTGAGGTCCAGATATATAGTCTAAGGAGTTTCTTGGAGGCGAATTAGCGACTTTAAAGATAGATTTTTTTTCCATTTTCCGGGTAAGCTTGTGTAAGGGAAACTTCATTGGATTGAAACGGGCATGAACATTTGTTCTATTGATTTCTGTGATGAGAAATGGGCAGAGATAGAAAAGCCCTGCAATTTTAATTTTAATGATTATGGTCATTTCGTACTAGGAGTGCTTGGAAGTGATCTTTCTGTGTTCTGTAATTACACGCGGGGTGCAGATATCTGGGTTATGACGGAGTATGGAGTTAAAGAATCTAGGACAAAGTTGTTTACTATCAAGTCTCATAATGAATTTATACCATGTTTGTATGGTTTGCCCATTTTTTTGTCAAATGGTGACATTTTGCTTGAAATTGGATCACGTTTGGGGAAATATAATCCAAAGGATGACTCAATCAAATATCTAGATGTTACTAACTTTGCTCCATATGTTGAGGCAGAAATCTACGTTAAGAGCCTAGTTTATCCCTTTTTTTAGAAAGGACTACACCTGCAATAGCAACGGAGGTTCAAATAACTCAGATGAAGACACCCATGTGGCTAATACCCTGTAAGAGTTACATTCTATGTATTTTCTGAAGTGTTGTTAAATTTTGTTTCCATAATTCTTGTGATCTTATGAGTCATTTTCCTTTTATGATCTATTTTCAGAAAACGATAATCTTTTGCTAAAGCAGTTATTTTTGCTGTATTACTTGGTCTCATGAACTTATTTTGAGCAGTGTTGTAAGACGGATGTTGTGCCTATAGATAGAGTAAGAATAGAACAACAGAGGTTCTAAGTTTTGTTTTTTGGATCCATTCTCTCACTATTCTTCTTTAGGTAAAACCTTAATAGGGCAAAGGTTTGACCGGATGAGTTAACTAGTACTTGTATTAGTGGGAGATAGCAAATACCAAGTGGAATAGCCGAGGTGCAAAGCTGACTAGGGCACTGCCATTATCCCAAAAAAGGGTTTCAATAGGAGGAAACAAAGGAATATTTAACAAATTTTAAGCTCTGAGATAGTATCTAGTTTTGGTGTTTTCTCCTTGCTCAATATAACTGATAACTTATTTTCTTCTAGACTATTTGGTGTTCTCTTGCTGCTAACAGCTACTCCCTCCATCCTAATTTATGTGGCATGCTTTCTTTTTTGTCGTGTCCCAAAAAGAATATAATACTTATTTATTTTGAAATAATCTAACTTTAGACTTCTTACCTTAATAAGATGATTTATAGCCACACAGATATCCATGGATTGCTTTAGACCACAAGTTTCAAAAGGGGAAATCTTTAGGATTCCATTTGGGTTGCATAAAGGGAAATCTTTGGGAGTGCCATGAATCTTTGCTTGAAACGGATGGAAATTGAGCAGGGTTTTCGGGATTGCTCCATTTTTGGGTGTCGATAGACGGCTTCATCTCCTAGGACAAGATTTCAGTGGCAAGTAGTAGAACTACTGGAAGATTAGGCATTGGCAAGACTAGATCATTGCTTGAAACACATCGAAATTGAACAGGGTTTCTGGGATTGCTCTGTTTTGGGTGTCGAGAGACCGCTTTACCCTCTTGGGACTTCATTTGGGTTGCAGAAAGGGAAAATCTTTGGGAGTTCTCAGTATGGAGATTACTATGTGAAGGCCTAAATTTTCTATCTTTTTTTTTCTTACAACAACTTTTTAGGTCCTTTACACTTTTTGAGCTGGTTGTAATTTTTATCTTTCAATCTATTTTTGCGATGTATAATTTTATATTTTTGCATTATAATATCTTATTAGTTATGTCCCGTGTTTTTAATAACTTATGTCTTACTAGGTATAAATTTGATTTCAAAGTATGAAAAGTAAAAATCAATTCTTTTGAAGAACAAATCGTGCAATTAAATGTAATGTTTTCTATAAGTGGGAAACATTCATTGTTTTTACTAGGGTAAATACATCAAATCCCCTTGACTTGGTAGTATAACTTACTTTAGCCCTTTAACTATACGGGCATTTAAATACCGCCTATTCTTATTCAAAGTGAAATTAATATCACCCTATAACATTTAAACCACCTTCATCATAGTTACTGTTGTTCACACACCTTTAAGATTAGAGGGGTAAATAAACGCCCGTGTAGTTAAAGTGCTAAAGTAAGGTTTTGTTGCCAAGTTCAAGGAGGATTTGATGTATTTACCCTAGTAAAAACAATGAATGTTGCCCCCTTCCAGAAAACACTGCATTTAATTGCACGATTTGTTCTTCAAAAGAATTTATTTTTACTTTTCATACTTTGAAATCAAATTTATACCTAGTAAGACATAAGTTATTAAAAAACACGGGACATAACTAATAAGATATTATAATATAAAATTATACACCGCAAAAATATGATTTAGATTTCATTCTCAAAAAAAAAATATGATTTAGATTGAAAGATAAAAATTAAAACTAGCTCAAAAAGTGTAAATGGCCAAAAAAGTTGTTGTAAGAGAAAAAAAAATAGATAGAAAATTTAGGGCTTCACATAGTAATCTCTATATTGAGAACTCCCAAAGATTTCCCCTTTCTACAACCCAAATGGAATCCCTAGGGGATGAAGCCGCCTCTCGACACCCAAAACGGAGCAATCCCAGAAACCCTGCTCAATTTCCATCCGTTTCAAGCAAAGATCCAGTCTTGCCAATGGCTAATCCTCTTGTAGAGCTTGTCACTGAAATCTTGTCCCAAGGAGATGAAGTCGTCTCTCGACACCCAAAACGGAGCAATCCCGAAAACCCTGCTCACTTTCCATCCGTTTCAAGCAAAGATTCAGTCTTGCCAATGCCTAATCTTCTTGTAGAGTTTGTCACTGAGATCTTGTCCCATGGAGATGAAGTTGTCTCTCGATACCCAAAACGGAGCAATCC
The DNA here is from genome assembly GCF_900185275.1 of Solanum verrucosum. Classification (NCBI taxonomy): domain Eukaryota; kingdom Viridiplantae; phylum Streptophyta; class Magnoliopsida; order Solanales; family Solanaceae; genus Solanum; species Solanum verrucosum. The sequence continues at coordinate 1,030,511 of NW_026020398.1, forward strand.
CGGAAACCCTGCTCAATGTTCATTTGTTTCAAGCAAAGATTCAGTCTTGCCAATGCCTAACCTTCCTGTAGAGCTTGTAACTGAAATCTTGTTTAGGCTTCCGGTGAAATCCCTCTTACAATTCAGGTCTGTGTCAAAATCTTGGCTTTCCTTAATCTCTAGCCCTGAATTTGTGAAGAACCATCTCTTATTATCCGCTAGTAACAAGGACTACACCCACTATGGAGTTATGTTTAAGGTTGCTAGTAGTGCTATCCATGTTGTCACAGTCTGTTCTCTTAGCTCTTTACTTCACCATCCTGTAAAGGAGGCAATTGACTTGGATTATCCAGGTAAATATCCCAAAGACCATCGCTATCCTCGGATTGTGGGTTCTGTCAATGGATTGATTTGCCTTGCCAATAGTCTATTTAACGGAGTACAAGAATTGTTTCTATGGAATCCATCAACTAGAAAGTATAATAGACTGCCTAATTATAGACTTCATCGACCCCGTGGTCACTGCTGTTTGCAGGAACATCGTGGTAAGTGCAACTTTGGTTTTGGTTATAATGAGCTCCAAGATGATTACAAGGTAGTGGGCATTTTCCCTGCTTACAAAAGTACACAGCTGTGTCGTTTTGAGGTCCATATATATAGTCTAAGGAGTAATTCTTGGAGACGTATTAACGACTCTGCTTGGGAATTTTTACATGTTCCGGGCAAGCTTGTGAATAGAAAACTTTATTGGCTTCAAAACAGAGGGAATATCAGTTCTATTGACTTGGGTAATGAGAAATGGACAGAGATAGAAAAGCCTTTCAGTTTTAAGGAATATGGTTATTTCGTACTAGGAGTGCTTGGAAGTGATCTTTCTGTGTTGTGTAATTACAAGAATTTTCATGCAGATGTTTGGATTATGAAGGACTATGAAGCAAAAGCATCTTGGACAAAGATGCTTACTATCCGTGCTGATAATGATGGTATGCTACATATACGTGAACCACCCTTGTTAGTGACAAATGAAGGTGATATTTTACTTGAAATTGGATCACGTATGGCGAAATATAATCCAAAGGATAATTCATTCAGATGTCTAGATGTTACTAACTTTGCTCCATATATTGAGGCAGAAATCTACGTTAAGAGTCTAGTTTGTCCCTTTTCACATAAGGATCAACGCATGCAAAAACAACGGAAGTTCCTATTACTCAGATGAAGACAACCGTGTGACTAATAACATGTAAGAGTTACATTCTATGCATTTTCTTAAGCGTTGTTAAATTTTGTTTCTGTAGTGCTTGTGGATCTTGCCTCTCTACCTCCACGAGGTAGTGGCAAGGTCTGCGTACACTCTACCCTCCCTAGACCCCACCTAGTGGGATTTCATTGGGTATGTTGTTGTTGTTGTTGTAGTGCTTGTGGATCTTGTGAGTCACTTTGTCATTTTCTTTTCTGATCTATTTTCAAGAAACGATAATCTTTTGCTAGAGCAGTTATTTTTGTTGTATTACTTGGTCTCATGACTTCAAACTCAATGGTACTGGACATAGTTTCTCTTCTTGAGCAGTGTTTTAAATGGGATGCTGTGCGTATAGAAAGAGTAAGAATAGAGCACCAGTGACGGAATCTGTTGATCACTTGTTTTTTGCACTGTCCAGTAGCTACTGGTGTTTGGAACATATTTTGCATCCTCTTTGGCCTGAGTTGGGTTATGCCAAAGAACATGAGACAGGCACATTTGAGTTGGAGTTTATGGAAAGCTGATAAGGCCATCAAGAAAATCTGGTTGATGATTTTACCTCTCATGTGTGGTTTGCGAGCTATTGCATAGGAGCGGGGATTTTACCCTGTGCACACCCAAAGGGTAGCGGCTGCGGATTTCCCTTGTCATATAAAAAAATCTGGTTGATGATTCCTGCTACTATCTTTTGGTGTTTGTGGATAGAAAGGAACAAGAGATGTTTTGATGCCATCTCAACTCCAAATCACTCTCTTAAAGCTAAATGCTTGCTTAACCTTTTTTTCTCGTCAAAGTTGACCCCAGTCCTTAGTGCTGGACATTTTCTAGACTTTGTTCGCACCCTAGTTCTAGATTAACACTTTGTATAGGAGCTGAACTGAGCTAAATATTCCTTTTTGTCCTTCTGTTACTTGTAACTATGCTCCTTGTATCTTTGCATCTCCTTGATACTTTTTAATGAAACATCTTACTTCATCCAAAAAAAAAAAAGAATAGAGCGCACCAGTGATTAGGAAATTGTGGTAGTCAAATGCACCAATGATCCCTGGTCCTAGGTTTTGTTTTTTGAATCCATTCTCTAGATATTCTTCTTTAGGTAAAATTTTTATAGGGCAAAGGTTTGGCAAGATGATTGTGTTAGTGAGAGGTAGCATCAAGCATGTACCCAATGAAATAGTTGAGGTGACAGTAGTAGGAAACAAAGGAATCATATATCGAAGCTGAAGTTCTGAGATAGTATCTGGTTTGGGTGTTTTCTCCTTGCTGCTAATAGCTGGCAACATATTTTGTTCTGGACTGTTTGGTATTTTCTTGCTACTAATAGCTACTCCCTTTGTTCCAATTTATGTGACATACTTTTTCTTTTGTCCTTCCCAAAAAGAATGTAATACTTTATTTTGAAACAGTTTAACTTTAAACTTGGTATTTTACGCTTAATGAAATATTTTATAGATACACAAACAGCTATGCCTTGTTTTACACCACAAGTTTCGAAAGTCTTTCTTTCTTAAAATCTGTTCCCAGTCAAACACCACCATATAAATTGGGACGTAGGGAGTAACTTTGTATTTTTCACTGCAGAATGATCTTATTCTTTCACTTTAGCTGTAATATTGATGAAAGGAAGTATACATTGCAAGGTGTAATCAGTTCAGGGTGCTAATTTTGCTGCTATGATCATGAGAGTTAGGTTGGGCGTACAGAAGAATTTTGGAATATAGGAGAAACTGACTTTGGGCATGAGCTTTGTTTAAGAGGGCCTTGTCTATTCTAAAGTAGAATAAAGTGTTGTCATCTTTGTTATTTTGAACAAGAATTATTTCCAGTATAGTTCATTCTTTTATGTTCTGAACAACCCTAAAATTGTGTCTATAATATGTATTTTGAGTCTCAGGATACTTGAGCTGGTTCGTCTGAAGGAACCTTACTCTTTGTGGAGAGGCTCAACAGCTTGTTCAGGAGTGCAACTCCAGCCGTTGTCACTATGAGTATGACTACAAAGTTATTCAACAAAGAGTCAGAAAAGAGTTCTTAGAAGACGGTTCGAATATGATTTACAGATTAATGAAGTGTTTATCTCTTTCCACAGCACAATACAGAGATTATTTGCGTATGCATAGACTGCAGAAAAAGAGAAAACAATGAAACTTTGCTGTTTTTATGTGCAGACAGACACTTGGATTTCTTCTCCTATGTTTTTTTGTCTCAAATTTATTAAGTACTGGATTGTTTCTTGTTTGCTTTCATAAAATTGCATACTTTTTTTTTCTTTTTCCGTAAAGTGAATGTTCAAAATAGTAAGTGAAGTTTGATTGAAGGGTATATAAGTCATTCACCCTTGCAGACGAAAGCAAGGAGTTTGCCTTCTAGGTCGAGTTTGTTGCACCGGGTTTGCCTAGTGCGGGACATCTCTCATGTGTGGTTTGCTGGCTATTGCATAGAAGCAGGGTTTTACCCCATGTGCACCTAAAGGGTAGTGGCTGCGGGTTTCAATTTTATTTGTGTTTTTTTTTTATATGGGAGAGGACCATTATTGGAACCAAAAGATGCATCTTTTAAGCACTGACGAAAAAAAGTTTACTTTGAGTACCATTTTTGTTATAACATAATACAAAAATGTGTCAGCTGATATTTATGCACTCTAATTTTTTGTGTGCATAAACAGATACTTGAACCATTGCAAATCCCTTATCTTTAGACAAGAGTTAAATGCAGAAATTCAATCATATGCAAAAAATAATTTACTGCTAATTCGATTTAGCTACAAATCTTTCTGAGTAGGTTAAATTTTTTATAGTCGAAGCAAAAATCATGATGAATCCATTAGACTTTATGATAAATAATTTTTCCCCTTAATTCAAAATTTAAACAATGTTACTGAAAGATTGGAATTGGGCTTATCTTCATCACTTAACAGAAGGCCATGAGGAATATTATCTTATCCTCCTCTTTATCTTTTAACAAACAAAACAAATAATTTGACAAATGTCTTATTCAGATTGAAATAGAAGGAATCTTTGGGCCATCAGCATTATATTAGACCACTTTACAGCAGGAGGGGAAGATTTTAAACATGGTGCGCGTGAATTCATGATCTTTCTGCAAAACTCGGTATTTTTCATATATTTTCTAGAATTAATTTGTATTACTTGTTGATACTCATGCATTTGGTATCAATTCTCACTCACTACTTCCCTTTCGTAGTGGTACAACATGTTCTAAAAATCCTAAATACGCGTTTGCTTTACAGCACCAAGTTGTAACACTGTTGCTCTGTTGGCCTTCTCAAGCAGCTCAAACTTCTCTCCTCTCTTGTAAAATTCTCTCTTTTACTCTCTGTGATTCAAATATGTTACCTTATGCTATGCATATTACCTTTTATTTGGTGCATACCGGAATTTATTACATGTTTTATGGTCAATTCTACTGTGTACACTGACAAATTATGTTTATTTGCTAGTATTGTGGATTAATCAAGAATAGACAATTTTCATTTGTTTCATTTTTGTTATTGTTCTTTTTAGTGTTTGTTGTGTAACGTTCTTCATTTCGATTAATTAGTTGTTGTGACTGCTCCCATATCTATATATGTCCCAAACTGTTTGGCTGGTTCCATTTAAGTTGAGGGTCGATCGGAAACAACTTCTCATAGAGGTAGAGGTATGATCTACGTACACTCTACCCTCTCCAGACCTCACTTGTGGATCACAATGGATTGTTGTTGTTGTTTTAGGGTGTCCCAATGTATCCTAAGTTGTTTTTCATGATTGTAAGCTAAGAAACGTCTTGGCACTATCAATAGTTCTATATTAATTGATCCTTTATTGTGTTCCAATTTCTAGACAAAATTTGTTAGTTTGTTCAGAAATGGAAAATGCTGAAGCCAGCCCTCTCAAAAGATCCCCTCGGGGTTTGGATGAAAACTCGGAGGAAGAATACTCTTCTCTGTCTACTCTACTCCAACATTTTGCTAGCATCCCTACCGTTGACAAAGCATGGACTTTCAAATCTACCAGTGGTATGATTGCTATTATCCAATCTCCCTTTTGTATATTCAAAACATTTCACTTTAATGTTTGATTTTAGTGAAGTATTATTTTTCCACCTTCGATTAAGAAGAATCGTGGTTCTTTAAAACCTGCTGAATGGCTTTCTTTTGTTTTTTTGTTTCAGAAAAAGGTTCCCAGTGTATGTTCTCAATCAGCCAGCCAAATCTACTGGCCAACCAAAACAGGAGATACATATTATCTAGTCATATTTCGAAGGGAAGTCCAAATGGTGTAATCTTTGAGTGGGCTGCCTTCCCTATTGAGATGCCTAGTGGGTCTATAATGGTTCCATCACCTTCAGGGTCAAAACTTCTTGTTGTTAGAAATCTTGAAAAAGGTTCTACAACCACATTCGAGATTTGGGGTCCATCTCGAGTCGAAAAGGAGTTCCATGTCTCGTCCTCTGTCCATGGCTCTGTATATTCAGATGGATGGTAAAATATCTTAATCCTTTTGTTCCAATTTATGTGATGTTGTTTGAAAGAGCATGAAGTTTAAGAAAGAAAGAAAGACTTTTGAAATATATGGTCTAAAATAAGTCGCAAGTATGTGTATGGCTGTAAATCATCTCATTAATAAATCTGAAGTTTATCAAATCATTAATAGATATAAAAATGTGTCAGATAAATTGAAACGGAGGGGAAACTACTTTTTAAGTGTCTGATTTTTCACTTCACCATCATATGGTGTTCGTTAGCATTTGACAATGCAGGTTTGAGGGAATTTCATGGAATGATGATGAAACCTTTGTTGCATACGTCGCTGAGGAGCAAGCTCCCTCTAAACCCGTGTTCACGAATTCAGGCTACAAGAAAGGGAGTTCTTCAGACATGGAATGTGGTAGCTGGAAAGGTCAAGGGGATTGGGAAGAGGACTGGGGTGAAACCTACCCTAGAAAAAGAGAACCTGCAATTTTCGTTATCAATGTTAACAGGTATGGTAACTTATACTGTTTGCTTATATCAGTCTCAAGGGTAAATATTTGACTTCTTGTGCAGTGGAGAAGTACATCCTGTTGAAGGAACAAATAAGCTTAGTGTTGGACAAGTTGTATGGGCTCCAGCTTCTAGAGGCTTGCAGCAATATCTGGTTTTCGTTGGGTGGCCATCGGATACTAGAAAGTTGGGCATTAAGTATTGCTATAACAGGCCGTGTGCCTTGTATTCTGTTAGAGCTCCATTTTCAAAATCAAAAGATCGTGAACCCGGGTATGTAATTTGATAGCTTCTCAAGATGAAAATGTTGTGGATCGGCCACAACTGTATGATCTGTGTGAATATAGTGCAGAGGGGACTGACCTAGGGGAGAATTTCGTTTTTTTTTTTTTATTTATATTCATCTTCATTGTTTTGATGGAGTTTTTTCAATTTCAGAAAAAATGCAATCGAAGAAGCATCTCCAGTTAAGCTGACACAAAGAATAAGTAGTGCGTTCTTTCCTCGTTTCAGGTATATCTGCTTATGTTGATGCTAGAAAGATGAGATATGAATAAGAAATTCTTAAGTTTGTGGAAGCATGTTCTACTTATTTTCAAATTGTTCTTAGTTGATAATAATTGAGAATCAACAATAGCATCATTAATAAAGTTAGTTTGTTGGGAAAAGTTTAAACTAATTGTTACTTTTACTAAATTTTCCAGCCCCGATGGAAAGGCCCTTATGTTTTTGTCTGCAAAAAGTTCTGTAGACTCTTGGGCGCATTCTGCAACTCAATCACTTCATAGAATTGATTGGTCCATAGATGGAAAGCCCACTGCAGATGCTGACATTGTTGACGTGGTTCGCTCTATTTCCATGTCCTTAAAACTTTAATCAGCACTTTGAGGCTAGTGAATTATCATTTGTTGTTATTATTATTTTTCCGTGTATTAACTAACTGCTGGTGCAACACTTATGTGACAGGTTCCTGTTGTAATGTGTCCTGACGATGGATGTTTCCCTGGCCTCTATAGTGTTAAGTTTCTGAGTAAATCTTGGCTTTCTGATGGATCTACCATGATTTTATCTTCTGTATGGGGCAGCACTGAAGTAATACTTTTAGTGAACATGTTGAGGTAAACTTTGTATAAGGTGACTCAATTTTGACTGACATTATGGTGTCATGGCATGCAATAGCCCCTTATGGTCCAATCCTTACCCAGACCCGTGCATATCAGGAGCTTAGTGCACCAGGCTGCCCTTTTATCATGGTGTCATGGGATTCTTTAAATTTCCTCTGGCCTAATGATTGCTTGTTAATTAATAGTGGAAAGGTGTCACGCATTAGCCCTGGAAACTCTAGCTTCTCTTGGACCTTGCTTGCACTAGACAGTGATAACATCATTGCTGGTAAGACTTAATTTTTCTATAGGCGGGTGCCTATGTTGCACAAAGTGTCTCTATTTGTGTTCTTCATTTACTTGTTTATTTGAGTAAATCTGGTACTTATCTCTTGTAAAGTCAGTAGCAGTCCCTCCGATGTTCCTGAAATCAAGTACGGTAGCATTTCACAAAGTGTCTCTATTTGTGTTCTTCATTTACTTGTTTATTTGAGTAAATCTGGTACTTATCTCTTGTAAAGTCAGTAGCAGTCCCTCCGATGTTCCTGAAATCAAGTACGGTAGCATTGTTGGAAATTCATCTGCAGAGGCCTTAGCAAGTTGGCAAGATATTTCAAGCCCCATATATAGATGCTCTGAAAAGGTTCATCTGGTTGTTTCACTCATTTACAAAATGCTACATCCATAATGTTCTGCTCAATGCTTACGTACGAGAATGCCATTTCTATTATTCATAGACATCTGTGATGCTCACAGGTCATTTCTCTACTGTCATCCCGCCAATCTAGTATTATCAAAATTCCAGTCAGGGATATCTCTGAGAACCTTACTGCAGGTATTAATTCATCAGTCTGACTAAAATACTTGCATTAATCTGTGAACAGTGGTGTTTTAACTGTTGAGAAGGTAGGAAAGGAAAGGAAACGAAAAAAATGTTGAGTAATGGTAATTGGATACTTGCTCATGCGACCAACTTATTCGTTCTATTGAAATTTTAGATTCTTCAAGAAGCACCATATGTAAATTCTAAGCCTCTACTCCCTCCGTTTAACTTTTTTCAGGTGCCAACAAGCCGTATGAGTCTATCTTTGTATCCTCCAAGTGTAAGAGCCATGATCTGTGTGATCCGCTAATTGTAGTCCTTCATGGGGGTCCTCACTTCATTTCATTGTCAAGCTTTTCGAAATCCTTAGCTTTCCTTTCCTCAATTGGTTATAGCTTGTTGATTGTTAATTACAGGTGAGAAACTTTCCATGCCTCTATACTTGTAAAGCATGTTCAAATTTATATATTGATAATGAAATACTAGTAATACTGCATACTAGATAGCTATATGAATACTATAAGTTGCAAAAGCAAAGCTCATCAACAACACCCCCTGCAAATTTGTCTTTAGCTTAAGATGTTACACTCAATTGTCTTTCTTGGTTTTAGTACCAAGGAAATTTACAAGTGATGGTCGGTAATATCATAATTTACATGTTCAATCCAATGTCAAAGTTTGTCTGCACAATTTCTGCGATTGTTTCAGTAGAAAACTATAGCTAAGGAATCGAATTTTAGATGTTATAAAGTTGTTGATGTTAAGCAAACTTTGAAGTTAGCAAAATCTTATTTCAGTCACACATCTGAAAAGAAGTAAAAGGAAACATATTATACTAATTAAAAATCAAATGCTTAGGAACAGCCCTCAAAAATTTTTACCAAACAATAAGATGCATATTATTTCAGAAGCTCTTGGATAACTAGAAACTTGTAAACCTACATTGACCTTCTGTGAACTGTAAATTCTCTGAAATTAAGAGCAGACACAGGCTAAAACTTAAGAACTGTTTAAAACATGTCTTCTTATTTGCCTCGACCTGCAAGAATGAGACTTCTTCATCGTTGGCAAGCCAAGTCAGGCAATTGCATATATGGATTTGCTACTGTTCTTGAGATATTTCATTTGCTATCTTTTGTTTTGGCTAAGCAGCAGTTAATGACTTGATTAAGTACATTCTTTTTCTTACCTTATCTTAGAGGCTCCTTGGGTTTTGGTGAGGAAGCACTGCAATCTCTTCCGGGAAAAATTGGATCGCAGGTACTCATCTGTAGTCCTCCTCTTTTGTTCACTTAAAAGATTGCTTATCAAGGATTTGAAACCTAAAATGTTCTTGCTTGTTTGAACCTTTATGATATGTCTGTATGTGTAGGATGTTAATGATGTACTAGCTGCTATAGATCATGTCATAGATATGGGACTTGCAGATCCATCTAAAATAACTGTCCTCGGTGGTTCCCATGGTGGATTCCTGACAACACACTTGATTGGCCAGGTCCTCTAGTTATATGAATATTTATGGTTTCTACCGCGCACGTATAGGGAAGCTCGACAAGCTTGCATATCTGAAAGACTATAGATTTGACAGTTCTGCTACTATTACTGCAGGCACCCGATAAGTTTGCTGCAGCAGCTACTAGGAACCCTGTCTGCAGCCTTCCTTTGATGGTTGGAACAGCTGATATCCCTGATTGGTGCTATGCAGAGACGTTTGGACATCTCGGAAAATCAATGTATACTGAAGCCCCATCGTCTGAACACCTTGTTGTCTTTCACAGCAAATCACCAATAGCACACATCTCCAAGGTCTGCTCTAATCAACAAAATCTGGATTTGAAAAAGCTTTCCATTTTACGCAACTGTGTTCCCAATCTTAGTGAAAAAGTCGAAGTATTAAGTTTTTCTAGATTTCAAGGATCATGTCCCTATGTATGTATTTTCTGGATCCTATATTTCTGAATACATTTGATACTCTGTGTTATCTAATATTGCAGGTCAAAACTCCTATACTCTTCTTGCTAGGTGCCAAGGACCTCCGTGTACCAATATGTACCGGCTTGCAAGTAAGATTTAATATAATCCTCTTCTTGTTTCTTTTATCAATCACCTGTTTATGTTTCATTATCAACATGATATTGGAAAGTTTATATTCTTAAGACTTAAGCGTATACGTTATATGGATCATTCATTTGCCTTAACATATTCGCGTTGAATGGGAAGATTTGTATTCTTTTTGTATTTATCAATAATTCTTTGTAGAAGGACCTTTCTTGAATGAGGCAATCTCAATCAACTACACGACAGCTTTGGTACCGAATAACATTTCAGAAACATGAATAGCAGAATTGTGTAAAATATATGAGTTAGAAGCTTGCCATTTAAGTTTGTTTTGTAAAGTTCATTCTATCCAAAACATTAACAGTACCATTAGCTCTGAACATGACTGACTACTTCCCAAATTATGGTTAGTCGGTTTTCATAAGACTTAAGATTTCAGTGAGTAAATGGTTTTCCTTTTTGTTGCACGAAGTATGCACGTGCATTGAAGGAGAAAGGAACTGAGGTCAAGGTGCTGGTGTTTCCAGAGGACAATCACGCAATTGATAGGTTGGTCCTGAACCAATTTATGTGCATCTTGGTAGTGCTTGAGTTTCATGTTTGTAACCTTTTTCATCTTTGCAGGCCACAGTCTGATTTCGAAAGCTTTCTTAATATTGGAATGTGGTTCAAGAAGCACTGCAAATAGACATATATGATTCATTTCTTGTTCTCCTCAAGAAGAACGACGATTATCCTCCTTCTGTGTTCATGTTCAAGCTCTCATCTGAATTGAAGATATGAACTTTCTAAATATGTCACCTAAGGAATTGCCAATAAACAGTTCCTATGTTGTACAATTCAATAAATCATCAAAAAGGAGTTTATCTTTGAATTTTTGTGTAGCAGCTTGTTTCAAAAGTATTGGTCATATGCAAGAACAAATTGCATAAATTCCCAACTGTGTAATCAACTGCAGAATACTATCCCCTCTGTATCAATTTGGTTGTCTAGTTTTGACTTAATTTTAAGATTTGACAGATACTCCTCCATGTGAATATTTATTTTTCAATAAATAGTAGTTTAATTGAAAGCATATTATGATGCAAATGAGTGAAGTCATACTTTATGCTAATAATGTCTGTCATGATAATATTTTTATTAATTTCATTGAATTGAGATCTACTCTTTTTTTTTTCTTCTTAAAACATCAATACAGCTTAGATTACAAAGAACTTATCGAGATGTAAAGAATATTTCCAAAATTTAGCTAAAAAGTAATCCTAATTTGTGGTTAGTACTCATTCATCCTTAATAAGAGGTCTTGAATTTGAGCCCCGATATGAAATTAATTTTGTTAGGAAAATTTCATGCGGCTACGAAACATCAAGTTCTTGCAAGGATTATCCCTTATTTGTAATGATTCTTAATTTTTGTCGTTCAAATTTATGATCCTTAATATTTGTTCTTGTTGCTCGTTCAATGAAAAATTGTGGGTCAAAGTATCTTTATGGATAACCAAATTTCACTTGGAATAAGTTAAAGAGAAATTTTATATAGGAATTAAATTATGTCTCTCATGACTAACTTGTGAGTTCTGAAATTGAACTTATGCCTCTATCGGCATTACCTTTTTAGGAACTAAGTTATATCTTTTACGACATAACTTGTGGGTTCTGAACTAAACTTATGCATCTATCTACATAAGTTATGTAAAAACAGCATAACTTGCGTTATATTATAATAAGAAAATATAAACTTATACGATCATGCCCCTCCCCCCAAACAAAACCAACTAAACATTGGGTGGAATGAATAAAGAAAATTTAGTTATAGATGCTCTTGGCAAGTGGGACATAAACTGACAAAAGTGATCACTTCTGCTTCCTCTTCTTCTTTTTCTTTCATCCATTTTCATTACAATTCTCCATTTCCCTCTCTCTATGTAAGCTTTCTTGATCTGAATGTGTAAGTGTGATATTAAATATACTGAATTGTACTGTATGTAATTATCATTGAGTTTTTTCTACACCATGTTTGAATACTCTTTCTATAGTTTCTGTTAGCCAAGATTTGATTTTTATGTTCATAATGAACTGAGTAATTCTAAAATATAGTACAATTTACAATTAGAATGTATTAAAGAAGGAAGGTTGAAGGAACTTGATTCCTTTACTTTGTTTAATTACAGTGGGAATCAAGATTGAAGAGAAGTGATCAGATTGTGTTTTTTTCAATTTGTTTGTCTGGTTTTGACTTGGTACAGAATTTAAGAAAGTAAAGAAGACCATTGAATCTTGTGGTTTTAAACTAAAGATGCACCTAAATGTCATGTAATCTTGTGATCTTAAACATGTCATGTGGAAAGTTAGAAATTGAAGAGTTGTCAAAGAAGGGAAGAGGTTTTCTGTTTTAAACGGGATGAAAAGGAAAGTAAGGGAAACAAATTGAAACGAAGTGAAATGGAAACTAACAGTTCTTGTTAGTTTAATTCTGCCTAATTGAAACTGAAAACCTTTTCAGTTTGTTTGCGAATGGAAAATCCTGGAGCAAGCCCTTTCAAAGATACTCCTGTTGGTTTAGATGCAAATTCAGAGGAAGAGTACTTTTCTCAGTCTACATTACTCAAAGAGTTTACTGAAATCCCCACAATTGAGAAGGCATGGACTTTGAAATCTAACAGCGGTACTGCTACTTCAACTTTGTCTAGATATTTTGTCATACCGGTTCATTCCTGTCAAGCTTTTATTTCTTATGTATATCATGATCTGTGAGAGCCAAAAGATGATTTGTGGTGTACTTTTGGTTGTTTTGCGGCGTCCAGGAGCCTCACAGGTTATGTTCTCAATTAGTCAACCTAATCTCCTGGAGAACAAGAAGAGGAGATATGCATCATTTAGTCACATTTCCAAAGAAAGGGATGATTCTGTACAGTTTCATTGGGATGCTTTCCCTATTGAGATGGGGACAACATCTTTGATGGTTCCCTCTCCATCAGGTTCAAAGCTTCTTGTTGTTCGAAATGCTGAAAATGATTCTCCTACTCGCTTCGAGATTTGGAGTTCATCTCAGGTGGAAAGGGAGTTTCATGTTCCTTCATCTATCCACGGATCTGTATATTCTGATGGATGGTAACTTAATTTACTACCGAAAAACACTACTTGCATTTTCTTATCAAGTTCTCTTTTCATCGTGGATACTTGTTACTTCCTGCTATATCCTGAAACCAGTTTAATGCTACAATTTAGTAACATTATTAGGAGTTGTTAGTCGTTATTTCTACCGGTTGCCTGGTCTCAGGTTTGAGGGGATTTCCTGGAATTCCGATGAAACTTTGATTGCTTATATTGCTGAAGAGCCTGTTTCTGCAAAACCAACATTTACATATTATGGCAACGAGAAAGGGAATTGTCCAGATAAAGACTGTAATAGCTGGAAAGGACAAGGAGATTGGGAAGAGGGTTGGGGCGAAGCATACGATGGGAAAAGGCTACCTAAGCTTTTTGTCATCAGCATTAACAGGTTAATTTTGTCACTGATGTCTTGCTTAAGTAGTTCTGAAAAAACATTATCATGTAAATTTGACGTGGTAACTGTTAAATGGACGTTGTGCAGTGGAGAGGTACGCGCTGTAGATGGCATAGAAAAGTCACCAAGTGTTGGGCAAGTTATTTGGGCTCCATCAGCAAAAGACTCATTACAATATCTAGTTTTTGTTGGATGGCCATCGGGGACGAGGAAGTTTGGTATCAAGTAATGCACTAATAGGCCTTGTTCTTTGTATGTTGTTAGAGCTCCTTGTTTCAGATATGAACCATGTCAATATGGGTAGGTTGCTTGCTCTTAAGAAGCCTTTCTTTTTTCAACGACTTTGACAGCATGCTTACATTATACCATTCATTTCTATTTCCGTTGAACCGACTAAGTATTTATTGATATGTTTCTTTGATAGTCTTGTTATTTGATACTTTTCTTATCAGAACGGATACAAAACTATCAGCAGTTGTGCTGACAGAAAGCATAAGTAGTGCATTCTTCCCTCGTTTTAGGTACGTCTGCTTGTTATAATTATTGGCGCTCAACAACTATTTTAGCATTTACATTGTTCTATAAATTTAGTGGAAAATATCTTGTAAAGTCTGATCAGATTTCTCTCACACTTCAGCACTTGGTGGTGTAAAGTGTAAACAACTTTTTCCAGACTATAACAGAAAATCTATTAACCCATTCTTATTTTTCTTAATTCTCAGCCCAGATGGAAAATTCCTGGTGTTTCTATCTTCAAAAAGTGCTGTAGATTCTGGAGCACATAATGCAACAGATTCACTTCATAGGATTGATTGGTCCATTGATGCAGAGCCACATCCGCGTAACAAAATTGTTGATGTGGTATTATTTTCCTGCTTTGCTCACAAACTTATATGAGTGGTTGAACCTTGTTAAAGACTTGGTTACTTACAACTCTTATTTTTGTCATATCAGTACTTTTGAGTTAAGTAATGAAGTTTCGCAAGGATGAACAAATTTGTTGTTTTTCCTTTTTTCGAATTATCCTTAAATTTGTTGTTTCACTTGATCCTGCTGATTATATTAGTAGGTTCAATGACCACTGTAGGTTCCCGTTGTGATGTGTGCTGAAGATGGAAGCTTCCCTGGGTTATACTGTTCAAATATTCTTAGTAACCCGTGGCTTTCTGATGGGCACACTATGATTTTATCAGCTGCCTGGGGCAGCACCCTAGTTGTACTTACCGTGGATATCTTGAGGTAAAGCAAGGAAGCCATTCTATCTCCGTTGTACTCAAACGTTATGTATCTTCATCTGTGTTCAATCACATGCTCATTTACTTTCAGTGGAGATGTATCGCGAATCAGTCCGAGCACATCAGAGTTTTCATGGGATGTCCTTACGCTGGATGGTGATAATATAATTGCAGGTAAGAGTCAATGTTGTCTTTTTAACTTACAACAACAACTATGCATCAATCCCAAGCCAGTTCTGTCGGCTATGTCTCTTTACTGACCATGTTTCTCCATTTAAGCCGACATTTTAACTAGTCAAAAAAAGAGTCAAGGTTAACACCTGAAATCTTCTGTTTGATATGCTTGAAAATGTATTGCGGAATGAAAAACAGATAAGAGTCTTATGGTGCTGTTTCTTACTTTGAAGTATGTAGCAGTCCAATAGATGTTCCTGATATCAAGTATGGTTATCTTGTCGGGAATGCCTCTGATAACACCAAATGGAATTGGCTAGATATCTCAAGCCCCATAATCAAATGCTCTGGAAAGGTGAATATAATGTCCATATTGTTTAAATCCTTTTGGCTTGGGCTATAACGAATAAAGACTAGCCAGTCCTAACATTTTTCTATGATTCTTCTAAGGTGAGGTCTTTGCTGTCATCCAAGGAGTTTTCTATAATGTCGATTCCTGTTAGAGACGCCTCTGAGAATCTCACAAAAGGTACACTTGCATAATATTTATCAGAATAAACATTGTTTCCTGGTCTCTGAGAAACTAAAGATGAATCAACAGATGTAATATTTATTTTCAGCTCACCTTTTTGTTTCTCTCTGCTCCTAATTTAGTGCATAAATCTGATTCATGGTAGGTGCAAGCAAACCTTATGAAGCTATTTTTGCATCCTCCAAATCTAAGAAGCACAATGCATGTGACCCGATGATTGTAGTCCTTCATGGGGGTCCTCACTGTGTGTCATTATCAAGCTTCTCAAAGTCTTCAGCATTTCTTTGCTCACTTGGTTTTAGCTTGCTTATTGTAAATTATAGGTAAGTTAAGAGTACCATAAGCACCTTTTGGCATCTATCTGTACTACAACTTGTGCTGAACTAGTTGACGGTGTTGCCAATCTGAATTTCTGATTAAGATAAACTCACAAATAAAGCCTTATCTTGATTGTATTACAACACGAATATCTTATTGACGTCCTTCCAGAGGTTCCTTGGGATTTGGTGAGGAAGCAGTGCAATCTCTTCCAGGGAGGGTGGGTTCACAGGTGCTTTTTTGTCCAACCTTCTTTATGACAATAGATTTCTATTCATATTTATCCGAAATGAGGACATTTCTTTTAAATTCCTTTCCATTGTTTCACTTCCACAGGACGTTAACGATGTATTTGCTGCCATAGACCATGTCATTGGTATGGGTCTAGCAGATCAGTCCAAAATTGCTGCTGTTGGCATTTCTCATGGTGGATTTTTGACAACACACTTGATAGGCCAGGTCGAGTAGTTCACAAACAACCTGTTTCCTACACCTAAATCCATATCTAGTAAATGTTTGTGCATGGCCATTAGACCATCCGTTCTGATACTTCGTCTATAAGGTGATTGAAAAAGTTAAAATTATTCTGTTCTTACAAATGTACCCGTGCAGGCACCAGACAAGTTTGCTGCTGCAGCTGCTAGGAACCCAGTCTGCAACTTTGCTCTAATGGTTGGTACAACTGATATACCTGATTGGTGCTATTTTGAGGCATTTGGAAGTGAAGCAAAATCAAGTTTTACAGCAGCACCTTCAGCTGAACACCTTGCTCTATTCTACGACAAGTCCCCAATTTCACATGTATCCAAGGTTAGCTTCATCACCTGTGTTGGTGTTATCGTTGAATAGGTCTACTAGGTTTTATTGCACAGGAGTCGGGACTCAGGAGCGTAGAACTAGGCAACTTAAAAATGCAAAGATTATAGTAATCAATTTTCATCTGGTTACTTCTACTTCTCATTGACATTCAAACAAAATCGAACTGGAAATGGGAGCAAAAAAGAAATTACAGTTAATTCCTTTTAGACATGAGATTTTCTGGTGCCAGTGGCGGAGACACCTTATGTTAGTTAAGGGGTGTCTCCTCGGAAAATTACACTGTTTTGTTAGGTCAGAATTTTAGTTTAATGTATATATACTATATGTTGACTCCCCTTATTTTCTCTGTGTATCTACTTTTTTTATATTGTGATACCCCTTAGTAAAATTCCTGGCTCCGTCACTGGCTGGTGCCTATTGGAATTTAGATGAATCTGCATTGTTTTATTGATGCTCCTATACTCACTTGGAGGTAACCCTGCAGGTCAAAACTCCCACACTCATGCTTTTAGGTGTTAAGGACCTTCGCGTGCCCATTACTGATGGATTACAGGTACGTATTTTCCTTTTCCTTTTGGGGGGCGGTGCGTAAAACTAGACCAACAATGGAAAACTGAGTATACACCCCAAATTTTAATTGCTTCCATAGCTGCACTTAAACATGTCACTGCTTATGAATCCAAGAAGCTATTATCGATCTATCGCTTGAGTTTTCCAAATTTTTCGGAGTCTAACATGAATGATGCATTCTCCTATTAATTGAGACTCTCAAAGAACTATCATTCAGCTCATTTGATCATCTTGTGACGTGAAGTTAAGTATTCTTTCAAGTATGAACACTTCCTACAGTGCTCTCTCTTTCGTTCTGCTGGAGGAACCTTACTATGTCTTGCCTGATTCGATGTTTGATATAAACATTTCATCTCGTAAACATTTCTTCATTCTTCTGTATCTGTGCAGTATGCAAGAGCATTGAAGGAGAAAGGCGTAGAGGTTAAGGTGATGATGTTTCCTGATGACATACACGAACTCGACAGGTAATTGTGTTCCTTCCCCTAATTCGAGAACTAAATATCCCCCCTACCTGAGGAGATCATTAACGCATATACTCTTTTGGCAGACCGCGAACAGACTTTGAAAGCTTTCTTAACATTGGACTGTGGTTTAAGAAGTACTGTTCATAGATTGCCAGATAACTCAGTGTTTCTGCAACAAGAATGTTAAGAGATTCATAGTTAATATGAGAACTGGTCTTCCAAGGAAATGAAGGTCATAGTTGACTCAAATTGATCAATGATCAGACTACTGAACTGATAAAAGGCTTGTAATAATCTAACAAGCACTCGAAAACTATATTGCTCGGACTCTTCACAAATGCGTCAAGTGCGTGTCATATCATATTTTTAGGATCCAACATGGCTGGCTGCGTGTCATTTTTGGAGAGTCCGAGCAGCAAATGCATATTGCACTTCTTCATAAGTGTACCATGAAGTACTTGAATGTATTGAAAGTCTTTACATAAAGGCAGAGGACTCTTTCCAACTTCCAAGTGTAACATCAAAAATAGCAGAAATTCAGTATGTCAAAGACATAAAACAAATGAATAATTATCTTTTTATTAAATATGTAGATAAAACGAAAACTGTTTTTAACTAATTTATAAGCTTAGTCAAACACACTCGTACCAAAACAAATAAAAAACAGCCGTCTATCAGGATCGAACCCATGACCTCCTTGTTAAAAAACACAGCTAAAACGGCTTACTACTGCTTGTGATAAATCTTTACCCAAAAATAGGCACAATTCTGACTTGATTTTTCCCTCCTTACCCATTCGTCTTCTTTACATTTTCCTTCTTTTCCACCATTTTCTTCTGCAGCTCCTAATGCTTTTCTTCCTTCATATCTTAACCTGAAAGATTGAGAAAAATGTATGTGAAGTTTCAGTATGTTGACACCAGTAATTGTTTCCATATACTAAACTCAACTAAACCCACTCCCAGTGTAGGAATCTCAATCCCACCCACCAAGAAATACAAGGACCAGAACAAATTGAATGACCCAAATGGAAGAATTGAGAAAAGCAAGAATCTTGGGGTCAAATGCAGGCCGGGTGTTGGGTATGGTAATGATGTAAAAGAGAAGTTGGATTATCAAATTGGGAAAAACTCGCATACCCGTGTTTGGAAAAATGGTGTTTTGAAGACCCAAAATGGATTCTTGAGAAAACCAGTTGATGAAATTGAGAGTGAGGAGAAAATTGATGGTCAGTCGAGCTGGAGTAATGGGGTGCAGACCAAGTGTTCGACAAAATGGCGCAATGACGTGAAGGAGACCCAAAATGGTTTCTTGAGAAAACCAGTTGATAGAACTGAGAGTGAGGAAAAAATTGATGGAAAATTGAGCTCGGTAAATGTGGTGCAGACCAACTGTTCGACAAAATGGTGCAATGACGTGAAGGAGACCCAAAATGGTGTTTTTAGGAAACCAGTTGATAGAACTGAGAATAAGAAAAAAGTTGGTGGTCAATTGAGCTCGGGGAATGCGATGGAGAAAGTACAGACTAAGGGTTCGAAAAAATGGGGCAGATATGGAGGATGTATTCCTGTAATGCTGGAAGCTTTGGAGACAGTTAGTAATTTGGATGAGGCATTAAAGCCATGGGAAAAGAGTTTGACTAAAAAAGAAAGGACTATTATATTGAAGGAGCAGGTGGAGTGGCAACGAGCAATGGAGATTTTTGAGTGGTTTAAGAGAAGAGGATGCCATGAATTGAATGTTATACATTATAATATTGTACTTAGGATTCTTGGGAAATCACAGAGGTGGGATGAGATTGAGAGACTGTGGGGCGAAATGAGGGAAAGGAGAATCGAGCCTATAAATTCAACTTATGGGACTCTGATTGATGTCTACAGCAAGGGTGGGCGTAGGGAGCAGGCAATGGAATGGTTGAAGTTGATGAATGAACGAGGTATGGTACCAGATGAGGTGACAATGGGAATTGTTGTTCAGATGTATAAAATGGCGGGGGAGTTTAAGAAAGCGGAAGAGTTTTTGAAAAAGTGGTCTTTATGCAAATGTCAAGTGGAGGAACGTGTAAATGGTGGACCAAGAAGTGGTATTAGGGTCAATGGTTCTTCGGGCTCAAGTGTTTGTTTGAGCTCACACACCTATAACAATTTAATTGACACTTATGGGAAGGCAGGACAAGTGAAAGAAGCATACGAGACTTTTCACCAAATGCTGAGGGAAGGGATCCTGCCGACAACAGTTACTTTCAATACAATGATTCACATGTGTGGTAATAATGGCCGAATGGAAGAAGTTGCTTCCTTGATGAGAAAGATGGAGGGGCTTCAGTGTCATCCTGATACAAGAACATACAATATTCTTATTTCCCTTCACGCCAAGCATGACAACATAGAAATGGCTGCCACCTACTTTAAAATTATGAAAGATGCTTCTCTAGAGCCAGATGCAGTGACCTATCGCACTCTTTTGTATGCATTTTCTATAAGGAATATGGTTAGTGAAGCAGAGAAGCTCATTTTGGAGATGGATAAGAAAGATCTACAGATTGACGAATTCACTCAGTCAGCTTTGACTAGGATGTATCTAGAAGCTGGGATGGTAGAAATGTCATGGTCCTGGTTCCAGAGGTTTCATCTTGCAGGAAAAATGTCTTCTGAATGTTATTCTGCCAACATTGATGCCTACGGTGAACGTGGCCATATTTCGGAAGCTGAGAGAGCTTTTAATTGTTGTAGTGAGGGAAAAAGGCTTACTGTTCTTGAGTTCAATGTAATGATCAAGGCGTATGGAATTAGCAAGAAATACAACAAGGCGTGCTACTTGTTCGATAGCATGGAGAAGCATGGCATATCTCCTGATAAATGCAGTTATAGTTCACTCATCCAAATGCTAGCTGGTGCAGATCTGCCTCTGAAAGCAGCATCTTATGTGAGGGAAATGAAGGAGGCGGGATTAGTTGATGATTGTATCCCTTATTGTGCTGTGATATCTAGTTTTGTTAAAGTAGGTCAGCTGGAAATGGCAGTAAGCTTATTCGATGAAATGATTGTGTTTGGCATCAAGCCTGATGTCGTTGTTTATGGTGTACTGATAAATGCCTTTGCTGACATGGGAAGTGTTAAAGACGCTACAAAATACTTGGTTGAAATGAGAAACTCTGGTTTAGAGGCAAATGCAGTTATATACACTTCCTTAATTAAGCTATACACCAAGGTTGGGTATTTGAGAGAAGCACAAGAAACGTATAAAATGCTTCAGTCATTTGAGGAAGGGCTTGATGTATATTCTTCAAATTGCATGATTGACTTGTACAGTGAGCGCTCTATGGTTAAACAAGCAGAAGAGATTTTTGAGCACCTGAAGAAAAAGGGAAATGCAAATGAATTTTCTTATGCAATGATGCTGTGCATGTACAGGAGAAATGGAATGTTTAAGGAAGCCATTCAAAATGCCCGGAAAATGAAAGAACTAGGACTTCTGACTGACTTGTTGAGTTACAACAATGTGCTTGGATTGTGTGCAACTGATGGGAGGTATAAAGAAGCTTTGGCGACTTACAAGGAAATGCTTTCTTCTGCCATCCAACCTGATGATTCAACATTCAAATCACTTGGAATTGTTCTTCTTAAATGTGGTGTTCCAAAAGAGGCTATTAGTAAGCTGGAATCTATGAGGAAAAAGGATCCTCAGAGTGGCGTGCAAGAGTGGACTTCAGCCCTATCTTCCGTTATCGGTGTGCTTAATACTGACTCTCCTGATAGTAAAGATGCCTAGCTCTTTTAAAAATATTTATGGTTTTACAATAGGAGATGATTATATTTACCGTTCTAAAAAAAGCTAGGAGATTGCACCATGGGGCAGGGTCTACAGAGATTAAACTTTATACGAGAACTCTCTCAAAGAGAAGCTGCTTCATACTCTACTGACGCAGGTAGATTCTAGTGAAGTGGCTCAAGCCTCTCATGTAATTTTCACAATTTTGTTGTTGTAAATACAAATGTATTGAACTTTTTCCAGATCTAGGCATCATTTATTAAGTACTATCTCTAGTAGTATCCTTCAGTCTCAAACTCTGTTGTTGATTATAAAACTATTCCATTATAAAGGCTCTCTGAAATAGCACCTTCATGTACGCCAGAAGCTTCTTAGTAACAGCAACCTCGTATTATAAAAACGTTGAGTTAATGGTTTGTCATCTCGTCAGTTGGGGATGCCTAGGGGAGTTCTCCTGTCTTCAACAAGAAGCTCATACACATGTTGTACACCTTGTAGTATTTGTTATATGCTGGCCTACTAATTTTCTGTGCTGTATAACTGACTCCAATTGGTCCAAGAATCTTTTTCTGCAGTTCATTTATCTTTGTTTGCAGCAGCTGATTACCTGGTTGAATCTTTAGTTGAAAGAAATATATTTTATTCACCCTTCACTGTATTCAGTTGTTGGTCTTATTAAATACCCTGTATACTAATTAGTATTCGTTAGTCATTGTTACTTTTGTTCATTTCATGTCTAACTGTTGGTGCAACACTTATGTGACAAAGCAACAACAGGTTCCTGTTGTGAAGTGCCCTGAAGGATCTTCCCTGGCCTTTACTGTTTTAATCTTCTAAGTAAACCTTGGCTCTGTGATGGATATACCATGATTTTATCGTCTGTCTGGGGAAGCACTGAAGTAATACTTTTGGTGAATGTGTTGAGGTAATTCTATGGATAATATGACTAAAATTTTGACTGATATTATGGTGTCATGAATTTCTTTGAATTTTCTCTGGACTAATGATTGCTTGTTAATTTAATAGTGGAAAGGTGTCACACATTAATGCTGGAAACTCTAGCTTTTCTTATAGCTTGCTTACACTAGATGGCAATAATGTTGTTGCTGGGAAGACTTAATTTTGCTGTAGACTCGTATCTGTTTTGCATGAAGTGTGTATTTTGTATTATTCATTTGCTTGCTTATTCTGATCAATCCAATTTGAATATTTCTGGTTTTTATCTGTTTCAAAGCCTGTAGCAGTCCCGCTGATGTTCCTGTTATCAAGTAGAGTCATCTGCAGAGGCCTCATGGAGTTTGGCTAGATATTTCACGTCCCATATGTAAGTGCTCATTTTTTATTTTTTTTGAGAATCCCTTATACTGATGCTCTGAAAAGGTTCTTTGTTTGTTTACCCATTAATTTTATCATCCAGACTGTTCTGCTCGGTGTTTACTTGTGAGAATAATGTTTCTAATATTCATATCCATCTACGACACTCATAGCATATATGTTGGGGAGATCAACTTCTTGCCACAACCTTATGCACTCGTGTCCAGATGAAGACACATTGCATTATCCTTCACTTGTAACTAAAATATAGTGTATACATCCTGATTAACTGATTTATAGACTATACTTATCCTTCAGTTGTAACTGACAAAACAGAAAACGTGTCCCAATTTCCTCCAGCCCTCTTATGTGTAGGAATCAGTTCCAGTTAAAAGAGCTTCATAAATAGTTCCAATTCCTGAAACTTTTTATACAGACCTATATTTGGTGTTTGTTTAGTACTTTCTCAACCTCTTACTCATAATTTCTGAGGAGCTATCAGTGTCAGACCTCTTCTTATTTAGGATATTCTTGCAATCGCTATATTTATCCTCTGGCACCCTACCTATGGATATTTTCTTTGTTGACAATGTTCTAGAAAAGGGTGCTGTTTTGGCACCAACTGAATGTTCTTCCAAATTTCTTAGTTTACTGCCCAATTTGCTATAGATTTACAAGTGGATATTTTGTTCGATGATTCATTTTCCTAATTACTTGAGCTGAGGGTCTATTAGAAACAACCTCTCTAGTCTCTACCTTTACAAGGTAAGGGGTAAGGCTGCGTACACACACCCTCCCCAGACCCCACTTGTGGGATTACACTGGGTATGTTGTTGTTATTGTTGATTCGTTTTCCTAATGAATGATGCTAGACTTGATCACTAGCTGAATCTAGTTTATTTTACATTGCGGGAGACATCTGAAACCCACTAAAGCTATATCCATTCAAAGCTATTCTAGTAACTTAGAATGTCTTGCCTAGTTCAATGTTTGATATGAACATTTCATCACAAAAACATGTTTTATTCTTCTGTATGTGCGCAGTTATGCACGAACATTAAAGGAGAAAGGAGCAGAAGTTAAGGTGATCAAAGATGTTTCCTGATGACACACGCGAACTCAACAGGTAATCTGTGTTCGTTCCCTTTAAATTTAAGCACTATTTTTCTTACCCTGCAGTGTTACTCATGAGAAATAACACCATTCGTGTACTTATTTGGAGGAAAACAAACAGACTTTTCGAAGGCTCTCTTAACATTGGAGTGTTGTTTAAGTATTTGCTCATAGAGTGTTCTGCAACAGAATGTTAAAGATAATTCGCGGTGATGTTGAAACCTGTTTTTCCAAGAAAATAGTCATTATTGGCTCAAATTGATCATACTACTACTACAACAACAACATACCCAATGTATTCCCACAAAGTGAGGTTTTGAGGAGGGTATAGTGTACGCAGACCTTACCTTTACCTCAAAAGTGAGGTAAAAAGATTATTTAAAATAGACCCTCGGCTCATTACTAGCATACTAGGATATACCAAAATGCTTGTAATTCTCTATATAGCACTTGAAAATATGTCTGTCATTCAAGGATAAGTGCTTTGTTTGTTTTTTTGGGTCCTTCCAACATTTGCTTTAATCAATGTTAAGTTTGACTACGCCTGCAACGACTGCTTATTGAAAGACTTGAAAGTGCTAATATCTTCATTCACAAGTTCTAATTGTTTTGTGTATTCAAATTCACTTTATTTATACGTTGTGATATTCTTTTATGAGCAACTTTTACATATAGCAAACAAAAAAATCATATTTGTATGTTATAGCAAAGTTTGCATAATTGCGCTCCATAGCAAACATATATATGTATAATTCGATATACATATACATTGAAAGCTATGTCTATTTCGCTATACATATATACAAAAAGAAGCAATTGTATAATTCGTTGGCTCCTCTTCAGATTTGTATAATTTCGATGGCAAGCCATTTGTATAAATTGTTGTTAGCCTCTCGTTTGTATAAATCGTTGACAAAAATATTTGTATATCAAAAATCGCTCTCTCTTTTGCTTTATACAAATATAAATTATACATTATACAAACATAAATTATATATTATATTTGTATAATCTGTGTTTGTATAAAACGAGAAAGAGAGAAAGGCAAAAGAAAATTGGGCAGGGGAATATTTGTATTGTATAATTATAAGTGTATAAGACGAATATATATGTATTTGCATGTGTATGTACAATTTTCTTTTGCTTTATACAAACATAAATTATACATTATACAAACATAAATTTTACATTATATTGTATAATTGTGTTTGTATAAAACGAGAAAGAGAGAAAGGCAAAAGAGAACTGGGCAGGGAAATATTTTTATTGTATAATTATAAGTGTATTGGACGAATATATATGTATTTGCATGTGTATATACAATTTTCTCTCGTTTTATACAAACAGAAACACAATTTATACAATTTTGTTGTACAAAGCGAGAGAGGCGAGCACAGAGGGAGCGAGCGAGAAAGGGAGAGTAGCGAGCGAGAAAGGGAGAGTGACGAGCGAGAATTTGGAGGGAGAGAGGCGACTGGCAAACATTTGCTACGGGGCGCAATTAAATCAAACAGTAGCTACTTCATTTATTTTAGATTATAAGTTTGTCATTCTGTACAATTATCCCTTCTTTTATTCCCATGGTACTTATATAAATAGACACCATATAAGGAGTAAAAAAAAAAAAATTTAACCCTCCATGGTATAAATGTATTATATTTCAATCAAATTAATTTTTTTAAACATTTAATCTGATATTATTCTTCACTAATACTCGTATATTCTTTCTTATTTAACACTATTACCATTCAGAGAGTTAAGAGTTAAAATAAGTCTTGGAATAAAAGTAAAATTGTTGTGTGGCCTATAGTTCAAGAATTCAAGCCGTGAGATCAACCATTAATGCAAGATTATTTGTCCACCGGATTGCGCCTACGATACTAAAAATAACTTTTAATTTTAATTATAAAATGGTTTACTTGTACTTGTTTTATATGACCAGGTAAATTTACAAGTTTAGAGTTTATTTAGTGCAATAAAATAAAGGAAAAATATTAACTCCCGCCGTCTGTGGGGATCGAACCCACGACCACGTGGTTAAAAGCCACGCGCTCTACCACTGAGCTAAGACGGCTTATTGTTTATTAGTTCTTACTTTCGTTTTTTAACTTATTCTACTATATAATAAAAGGGAGTTTATGCCCAAGTATAATATATAATATTCAAGATTGGGACTTTTCCCAATCTTGAATATTATATATTATACTTGGGCATAAACTCCCTTTTAAAAGTCCCAATCTTGAATATTAAATATTATACTTGGGCATAAACTCCCTTTTAAAATTATATATATATGTCACAAATGGAAAAGTCTCAATCAAGGAAGCAACATATATCATTTACAAATGACTTAAAAAGCATTAAAAAATATAACAATTACCAATTTAAAATATTTAAAAGTTATATAATAAAATAGGTTGACTCTTAGAATTCTATGAGGCTCTCATATATTGGAACAGAAAAAATAACACATATCATTTTAAAATTACCAAAAAAGTATTATAAATAATAATAATTAACAACTTAAAATATCTTAAAGACATTTTAAAAGGGTTAATTTTGTAATTTTATCCATATCGCATAAATTAGGACAAAGTGACCAGTAATGTACATTATTTGAAAGTTACATAAAAATATTACAAATCACAATAATTAATAACTAAAAACTTTTTTTTTTTAAATGAAAATTTGGATGACTCTCCAAATTTCATTTGTGTCATATAAATTGAGACAATAAAAATAACATATATTGGGTCCATTTTAATTTATTTGTCTTATTTTTTTTAGTTTTTTTATATTTAAAAATTGCGTAAAAATACTATAAATCATGATAATTGACAACATAAAATATGTTTTGAAAAAAATACAAAAAATTCCTCTGCTTCTTGAAGTGAATCTATCGTAAAAATACTATAAATCATGATAATTGACAACATAAAATATTTCAAAAATGTTGTATGTGGGTAGTCTTATTATGCCTTAAATAGCGTCAAAGAAAGTACAAATTTGTGATAAAAAAACTTATTCTTTTATCCACGCAAACAATCGCTTCAAAAACTCGGTTATTTGCCCCAAAATATAGCATTTATATTAATGGGCCCGTGCATAACACGGGCAACATTATCTAGTATTATAGACACAATTGACTTCCTCCACAACCATTTACTTCATTTTTCTTTAGAGATAAGTGTCAAAAACACATTTAAATTATTTTTATATATATAATTTCATATCTAAATTATTGAGAGAGTAAGTTTCATGTATAAACTACTGACTTATCGGTTTGAGAAATACACCATCAGTGTTTTGTGTTGTGCAACTTCTGTAGTGTTCTCTGTATTCTGTCAGAATTTGTGCAGCAGCATTATGTCATTGAAATAATACCATCAACTAGCTACTACTAATTGTTGTGTAGTGAGCTGGTCACCTATGTTTTTCTGTGCTGTTAACAGTATTCATCCCCAACTGGTAGAAAATGTCATTTTTAGTTTGAATTTTTTTTATTGTTTTACTATAATCTATATTTTGCAGCCAATCATATATTTTGATTCTTGATTTTTCATTGATTACATTTGCATATCTAGCTTGTTAATGGAATTACTATTTGGACAAAAGATATTTTTTACTGTTGTGATGTCAACCATCAGCTCTACCGCTTTTTCCTTAATTAGAGGTCTCGAGTTTAAATTCTGAGTAGGAAAAAAAGTTCTTAATAGAGAGCGTTTTCTCCCAAATGAGGCCCTATGTATAGTCGAACTCCAATGCGGATACTGAACACAATTCTTTAAAATTCTGAATATCTACAGCATCTGATGATCCAACAAGTAGGAGTGATGAGCTGGACGGCAATTTATTGATTATCTTTATTTACAGCATATTAAAAAGGCACAAATCCCACTAGAAGAATAAAAATTACTCAATTGAGCTATTATTATTATTTTATTGGAATACATGAAAATATCTATAAAGGTTCACGGAATAATACTAATAGGATAACACCATCAAAACCTTAGAAAAAATCATAAGAATATTTATGACTTGGAATTTGAGTCTTTACATTGTTAGCTGGACCACCATCTTCTCAAACATTATATTAGTAGAGAGAAAATAACAAGGTCTCAACACATAAATTAAAGTTTTAGGATTAAAAAAAATAGAATTGAGTTGTTAAACCAATAAATCAAATTGATTAAAATAAACTTTGATCTCGAGTTTACCATATTTAAATCTTGAATCGTTATCAAAACTCTATGATAAAACTTCTATCTTCATATGTATTTGTTTGAGTTCGAGCTTTATGTCTGAATCAAATTGTGGAGAATCAAAATTGAATTTTAACCCGTGTGTATGATGATCTGGAAGGCAATACGTGTTTATCTTTGTTTACAAGCATATACTTACTTTTCTTGGTTGATTCTTTTTGAGTTGAGAAAAAACAAAAATAGTTACACTGTTTTTTGTTTTTGCATTTTACCTTATTGGAAGTTGGAACTATACTGTTGGTTGGGGACCAAAGATTTGTTTTACTGCTTTGATAGCAGCCATCAGTTTTTTTTCTGTATATTAATGTCATTTTGTGATGTCTAGCTGTTGTGTTTTAGACTGGAAAACACTAGAGAAACTCAATAAGTTGCAAGTTTTTTTTTGTTCTAATTTTTTTCTTTAGTTTCTCCCCTAGTTTGATACCTATATTGGAGTTCGGAAACTCACATTGAGAATATCTATATTGAAGCTCGAAAATTCACGTCGAAAAGTCTCACACTAAGTGTATCTATATTAGAGCTCTAAAATTCACGCCGAAAAATCTCACATTGAGGATATCTATATTGGAACACGAAAAGTCCCACGTCAAGGTAAAGGCTTCCTAACAAAGGGGTACGCAGGAACCCGACTAAAAACAAATTCCACATTGGGGGTGAGGGTAAAGGCTCCCTTACAAAAGGGCACACAGGAGCCTAACTAAATCCAGATTCAAGCTGGGAAGTTCCACATTTGAGGTAAAGCGCTCCCTAATAAATGGGTGCGAAGGAGCCCAATTAAATCTGAAATCTCGCCGAAAAGTCCCACTAGGGATAAAGCGACTTAGGAGCCCGGCTAAATCTAGATTCACTTCGAGAAGTTTCACATTGGAGATAAATCAAGCGACTTAGGAACCCGACTAAATCTGAATTTGCTTTGAGAAGTTCCACATTGGAGATAAAGTGCTCCCTAAAAAAGGTATGGAGTCTCCCTAAAAAGAGGTACGGAGGAGCCGGACTCTGTACCACGAACTCAAATCGGAAACTTTTTGGTTTAAGGACGCGTATTAAATTCTACTATCTTCTTGTTAATCAAACTCAAATATACATACAAAAAAAAAAATGATTAAAAAATTGTTCAGCTAAAACAAGAAACTGATTTTCATATCCATTTACATAATTCAAAAAAAACTAAAATAGCATCATAATGGTAAGCCTAGTTTACTAACTAAACATCCTGAAACATGAATCCATGATGTCTACTTCCTCTATACAACGCCTCCGGCCACCGTCATTACCCGCCAAAATCGCCGTCCACCACCACCACCAATATCGATCACTCATCGGTATACCATTGAAATGACTACTACTTTCAATTCTTCTCGATCACTAATTGTTGTACCATGAAACAACTATTTCTTTCAATCCAGCTTTCAGTTCTTCCCATTGACGATCCTCGAATTCTGATCCTCCATTAACGACTTTGAACTCCACCAACAACAATTCCTTTGCCACCTCCAAGATTTCAACTAACAAAACAGTTCTCCCTTTCACCAACCCAATTCCACCATTCTTCCTTTTCTCTACTCTGTATCCTGCATTTTTACCAACATTCATCACCTTCTCTTCTATCACGTTTACTTCTACACTCGTCGTAAATCTCATCTCCTTCTTGTTCAATTCTTCTTCAAATATCCCCGATAAATCCAACCCTGAAGACATTGAAATTAAATCAAATGCATTTATACTCTCCATGTGTTTGCTTTCTTTCTCCAAAATCCCCTCGCCAAATTGCTTCGTGCTTTGTTCTGGTTTCATCGAAAATGATTTCTTAAACCATAGAGTGTTCATGAGCTCTTCAATTCCGTATCTCGTTTCCGGATTAGGATCAAGCAGCCGGTTAATTATCCTCCGAGCTGACTTTGAAACCCAATCGGGAAACTGATACTCACGCCGGTGTATAGCTTTATACATGTTAGGCAAATTGCTATCATTGAACGGTAACCTACCGGCGAGGAACACAAAGAGAATAACCCCACATGACCAAGCATCCGCCTTAGCTCCGTCGTACCCTCTTCTGTAAACCACCTCCGGAGCAGTATACGCCGGCGTACCACACGCGGTATGAAGGAGACCGTTCTGTAACTGCTCCGGCAAGGCGGAGAGTCCGAAATCGGAGATTTTGAGGTGACCCTCTTTGTCTAGGAGGAGATTTTGTGGCTTGATATCACGATGAGCAACGCCGTTTTGGTGGCAGAAATGTAAAGCGGAGACAAGCTGATGGAAGTAAAACCGAGCGGTGGATTCAGAAAACCGGCCACGGCGGTTAAGCTTTGTGAAAAGCTCACCGCCGTGAGCTAGTTCCATAACGAAATAGATCTTAGTTTTCGTAGCCATAACTTCAAAAAGTTCGAGGATATTCGGGTGGTGATTAAGGCGGCGCATGGCGGAGACTTCACGGATAATCCGTGGCTCCATAGAAGCATCAATGGTAGTACTGGATTTATCAATAATTTTAACAGCAACTTCAGTATTATCATCTAAACAACGACCAAGGTACACTTTAGCAAAGCTACCTCGACCCAATAGACGACCCAATTGGTATTTCCCAAGAATGATAGATCCAGATCCACTACCGTCGGAACTGGTGGTTCTTCTGATTTTGACGGTGGAAGGAGGTGGTTGGGGTTGTTTTACATCCATCCCGGCAACGACAACCACGGCGGCGGCGGCGACGGCGGATGGAGGAGAGGGGAAGTTGCAGAAGATTAGTGACAGAGGCAAGAAGAAATAGGGTGTGAAGGTTGAGTTTTATAGTGAAAATTAGTTGGCTGTATCTAATCTGTCAGTTTTTCTAATTTTTGGACTTTAGTTAAATTTGGTATTTTAGAGAAAAAAAAATTAATTTTTTCACAACTAATTTAAGAGTGTACAAGTATGACTAGAGAAAAAAATGATCATGTATTATAAAGAAAACACGTTTTTAATAATTTATGATATTATGCAAATAGGTCGACCGCCTCCTCTTTAGTAGTAGTAAATTTAATCGCGCTTTATATTATCGTGATGATTCATGAATGTTCTTTTAAATACATGCAAGACATATATATGAATTACAGTATGATGTGATATAGCATATAAACTTATTATTTTTTTAATTAGAGGATTTTAGTTTGAATCCTAGATATAAAATAAAAAAATTAATATGAAGCACTTTGCTCGAATAAACCCTACGTGAAGCGAATTCTAATTAATTAGGTTTTAATATGGATAAATACAAATTTAAAACCCTAAAAAAAGAGAGGCATATATGTGAATTCTTTTTTAAATAAAAAGTTAATATGTAAGAGAAAAGATGTATATGAATAATACGTGTGTTTTACTTGTCGTATTATACTTATGTTTATTATTTACCATAAAGTGATTTGATAAGTTCTTACGCCTTAATAAAAGGTTTTAGATTTGAACTTTTAGAATGAAAGTATAACCAATTAATGAACGTTTTTCATGGTTAAATTAAAAAAATAAAATTGATATACATATTATTGTTTTGACAAATCAAGTATTTAAATTTGTCATTGAAATATTGCTTAAAACTATACAACTAAATTAAACAACTAATATTTTCATATTATTTCAAACTCAAGTATTCAAATTTACCACTTAAAAACTTTTACATATGAAAAAACATATTCTCCTTGTCCTATTTTATATGATATTTTTCCTCTTTTAATATGTTGCAAAAACATATTAATAATAGATTTATTCGAAAAAGACCTAAAATGTCTCTTAATTATTTAAATTGATATAAATTTTCCTTCGTCCACCTTCCGATCCTCAAATACCTCTAACACCAACACTAGCTAACACTATATATATGAATAACTACCACGATTTGTTATCGCAACTATCATTATATCTTATTATATATCATCATAATTATTAGTCAATATCACCAATTATCATCATTATCATCAATCACCATGATTAATCAATTATCAGCCACCATCTCTACCAGTTATTAGATAACTCTAACTATCATTTACTATCAACCAACCATTATTGTTAGCTATCGCCATTTAAATATTTTTATCGACATAAGTGTTTTACATAAATTTATATATATATATATATATAAAGACAAGTTTCATCATGCAGATATTGAAGGGTGGCTCACGTATAATGTGATTAAGATAATTTGTCTTCATTATAAACACGGTAAACTTGTTTTTAAGCTAATTATGCGAATATTTAAGCGATGAATCACGCTTCTAGGAAGACGGCAAAACACATGCAATAAGAAAAAAGGGTTAAGAATTTGGACTCTTTACTTTTTTTTTTTTTTTTGGAAGATGTGGAGTCGTTTAATACGTGAAATAAGAATGATAATCGTGACATAAATTTTAAAATTAATTTATTTTATTATTTTATTTAAGGTATTAATTGATTTCAGAATTATTTTCATCATTTATATTAAAATAATAGAATTACTATCCCAAAAAATGAGATAATTAAAATATAAACAGCGTGTTTAGTTAATGTTGAGAGCCGAGAAACACTTATTTTGAGAAAAAAACATTTTTTTCAAAAAAAATAGATGTTTAGCAAATCTGTAAAATTGCTTTTAAATGAAAGTAGAAGCAGTTTTTCTGCTGAAGAAACTAAAATTTTATGTTTCTTACAAAAAGCAGAAGCAAAAATTAATATTTTTCAACTCCAATTTATATAAATTATTAATTAATTAAGATATCTCATATTTTTTGGTTAATTTCATTTAATTTCATTTATTTTTTATTTTTATACAATAAATTTTATATTTTATTTTACATTTATGTATTAGTATTTTATTTATTATTTTACATATTAATTTGTGGAATTAGAGAAAAAGGTAACAACAATATTTTTGGAAGATTAGAAAAAAGAA
Source organism: Solanum verrucosum (assembly GCF_900185275.1). Classification (NCBI taxonomy): domain Eukaryota; kingdom Viridiplantae; phylum Streptophyta; class Magnoliopsida; order Solanales; family Solanaceae; genus Solanum; species Solanum verrucosum. The sequence goes on from NW_026020398.1 coordinate 1,063,683, forward strand.
AAAAATAACAATTAAAGATTCAACCCTCCAAAAAATGTATAATATTGATTGAAAATTTGAATTTGAATATTTTAATTTTATAAAAATAAAAATTTAATTTAATTTTTTGTAATAGATGGTTAAACTAGCTTCTCTCTATAAAATAATTTTAGTATTAAAAGTACATTAATATTTGTCCTTTATCGTAATTTGACTCTCAAAAGCATTTTTTAAAAAAGATCAGCCAAACACAATATGCTTATAAAAAATCATTTTTCTAATGAATTAGCCAAATACAAATTATTTTTTTAAAAGCATTTTTCTGAAAATCTATTTTTTTTTATAAAAAAAAAATTTATGAAAATAAGTGGTGTTTAGCATCAATGTCAAATAGGCCCTAATACATTATTTTTCGACATTAATCTAGCTTTAAATTATTTCCTAATTAAGAGCGTGAAAATTTCGTCTTTCTTTCTTTCTTTACATATCATAGATCAGATTTTTCATCTTAACATTTTTCCTTAATTAGTACGTATAATTGATGATATCATGATAAAAGCTCAAGGGAATAGGATTAATTTTAGTTAAACACTTCAACTTGAATTTGAAGATTCAAAATAGGACGACGTTTTTATAATAAAAAAATGCAATTTACAGCTAAAATACTGTCTTACATGATATCTAGACTGCAACGTTCACTTATATTATGATTTTTCCCATAAAAAATCTTTTTTTTTATGTGAATAGTAACTTAATGAATTATTTATGAACAATAAGGTTCGAGATTAATTATTTATGTAGCATAATTTCAAAGATTCGAGAAATAATTCCATTTACTGGAGCTACCAACATGTTAGTACTTTCTTATTTCAAAATTATTTTATCAATGAAAAAGGTGAACATTGTTAAATGAAAAGGGATTGACCAATTATTTACATGCTAGTTATTAATAATATCTTTTCCCCAACCTTTTCTCTTCAAATCTGATTATGATTTTATCAAGAATGTATCGGTTAATTATATTGATGGTCGTGGTAGAGTGATAAATATCTTTCAATTCTTAATTAGAGGTTTCAAATTTGAGTCCTTTTGGGTACAGAATTGCTTTAGACATCGAGATTTTGTAGGACTTTATCGGACAAGTTCTATTTCAGTAAGTATTCTTGGAGATTACTTTACCCAAACCCTATCTCGGAGGGTACTTTATCATAAACCCTAGCTCATGCCTATATAAACATAATATATTTTTTTGAAAAAGCATCTCAAATATTCCATAAATTATTGGGATACTCATTAAGAGGTTAAAATATGTCAGACTCCTTTTGATAATGAAATACTTTAACAAGATTCACAAATTTATTTCATGTAGGAAGTTCAAATCTACTAACCGCGTTCGAGTCATGATGTAATTAAGAAGAATCAAGACAAAATTGTTTTCATACTATTTATTAATAAAATATTGTTGTTTCTTCAAAAAAAATTGTGATTGAAATTTATTTTCATCACTTCAAAGTTTGTTACAAACAATCATAGCATTTTACCCCTTTTAGTGTAGGACTTTCAATGTGAATTCAAATTTAATCTGACTCTGCTAATAATTAGTAAACAAAAGAAAGAGAGAATGTACCGATTAATTTCCCCCAAAACTTGACAAAGAAAAAAAATTGAACTAAATCATTCTCATCTCCACTATAAATTACGTAATTATTATACTTGGACGGTATGCATTTATTTCCGATTATTTAAAGCTGTCAATTCTCCTTTTCCTTGATTTAAAAGTTAAAATCACTAAATTAATTAAGTACACCATATCTTTTGATTTTCTTTAAATAATTATTTTCCTTTCTTTTCTTTTTGTCCCACCCAACGGAAGTAATTTGATTGACAGACAGACAAGAAAAATTATGCAAATTGCAAAGAAACACATTTGCAAAGTGATGAGCCGACTTACATGGCACAGATATTACATAATACTACAAAATATTTTCCCCTAATACAATTATTAGTTAGGGTTTTGATAAATGAGGAACAATAAAAGATTCGATTTCGTAAAGTTCACTCAAGTACATTGTAACGTAACTATCGCATATTTCATCACTATCTCAATTTCATTCATTTAATAAATTTTTTGATGTCATTCACATAACAAATATTGTTTCTAGCTCCTTTTTCTATTCCATTTTTACGTATGGAAAGTTCAAAAAACATCATATACTAATTCAGAAATTGAAATAGAAAAGAAATGAGCAGAATATTTGTGATGATTTTTCAATCTTTTCATAATAATATTTATACTAATATTCTTCAATATACTTACTTTTTGTACTCATATCATTGCTTTCACTTTTACGTGATATATCTCCTGATCTTGTGTGTATCATTTAATTTGGTGATATATAGCTTTAGTTTTTACAAGAGTTTATATGCATAGCATTTATATATTTTGCCCATGCATTTTCTAATAATTATTCCCATCATTTCATTTTACTTGACTCTAATTATTAACTTGTAAATCTTCTTGAGAGACTATTTATTAGGGACTTATTTTATTTAATTAAATCCTATTAATCATGTTTAAGAATCTAAGTTTGATTATTATTTTCCATGTCCCAATTTATGTGACATTATTTGGATTTCGAAAGTCATGAAACTGTATTTTAACTATGAATTTGAGCATAAAATTTGCATATATGAAAACTACGTAAAAAAATTATTCTTAATTTACTAAAATCAGTTTATTTCTAATATATACTACACAAAAATGATCTTTAGCAGCAATTGACGTTTTTTGTAAATGTCTTTAAAATCTATAGCGTCATTGAATCTAATGACAATTAACTTATGTCGGTAAAAGCTTAAGCACTCTGTGTATACTTATTGTCACTAAAAACTATTTTTTTTATAATGATAAGAGCCAAATAAAATTAAACAGATATAAATAGAGTAGAACTATTTGTGATATTGTAAAGAAGCCAAAAATATAGTTTTCTTACGAAAATCAACGTAAGCTATCAAGTGTACTTAGTTATCACCAGTTTAGTGGGGGTCTATTTCTTGGATTTTTCTTTAATAATGGAATATATCTTGTTTAGTCATTGATTAATTATCATCATAATTGGGAAAATTATTAACTCTTAAACGTGTATTAATTTTTTTTTATTATTGTATGTACAGTACAGCTAAGTAGTAGATTTATTACCATGTAAATTATATTCTCACTATATTTTTCTTCTTAGATCAACAACATATTCAATGCGATTATTGTATACGTAAATTCGTTCAAAAAAAAATATATCATGAAAAAGAGAAGCCACATGCGTGCCCTAATGAATATAGGGGAGATAAAGATGCTCATGTGGATATACTAAGAGAGACAGTAGCGGAGTCAGGATTTTTAATAAGGGAATTCAAAATTCGAAGAAGTAAACATACGAACTAGTCGAAGGGGGTTCGACATCTATTATATACATCTAAAAAATAATATTAACCATATATATTTAGTAATATTTTTCGCCGAAGGAGTGAAACCCCTAAAGACATGCTGGCTACGCCCCTGAAGAGAGGTGTAATTCGGAATGAAGTTTATAGAGAATCAGATGGAAGTGGCCTCCGTGACAAATAAGATGAGAAAAACAAAACTGAAATAGTTCAAACATATAAGGAAAAAGCGTATAGAGGCGCTAGTACGGAGATGTGAGAAATTGACTATAACAAAAGTTAGAAGAGATAAAAATAGACTGAAAAATAACTCGAAAAGTGATTAATTACTTGGATAGAATTTAAAGATCGAAAATTAAAATAGAAAAATAATATATATATAATCAATTGCTTGTCGCCCTTTAGAGGGTATCAAGAGACAGCGGCATGACCTCATCTCCTCACAACCTTATTATTACTAGTAATATTATAGTTTCTTATTCTTCAAATAAAGTTCATTTATTTTATATCTTGTTATTTTTCTATAGTTTTATTATAACCCTACGTCAAATATATCTTCTCTTTTGAGTTGATCATGCATCTTATCAAAAAACAACCTCTCCTCTATAAAAATAAAAATAAAATTTATATATATTTTATTCTCTTCAAACTCCATTCGTAAAATTACGAGCCCACAAATTGATCATCTTATAAGGAATGAAATAAAAATAAGTGAGGCAAGTGATGATGAAGGGTCTCTTCAGGTGGCCATATAACTATTCTTCTAGAGTACGTTAGTTGTGTCCACTTTTCCAAATTTTTTGGTTTTTTATTGGAGACAGTCGACACATGGTTCTACTACAGCCAGCAACTGGTAGCACACCCATGTGTCTTAATTGCTCAAAATACGTCTCTATTTTAATTTATTTGTCTAGTTTTAATTTGACATAAAAAAAAAATTAAAAATTTTTTTAATTAAAAATAAATTAAATATATCAAAATATATGTTAATTTTGTGATCTTAAATATTAATACGTATGTGAAAACACACTATACCCATTGGCTACTATTCATAGGTTCAAGTCTCAAATTGGTTCCAGCCTTGTTTCGAAGTAAATTTATGAATTTGAATACTTTCAATAGTGAATTTTATTTTTTTTCATAAATTCAACTTACTTGAAAGCTACAATTTCATGTTCTATTTCATTTTTGGGGGTTCTTTACCCTCACATTACTACTTCGCTATGAGTCGCCCAGATGTATTTAGACTTGGAAGATGGTCCTTCGTGATTCACACGAAATTCTACGTGCCCTATACTACTCGAGTGGGAGCCAATTAGTCAAATCATATAGAAGTGGAGTAATTACTTTTCCTTTCTTCTTAATTGTACTGTATTTTGTTTGTTTGTGCGTTATTTAAGTCATAACCTGATGGAATTTAGTTGCAATTATTAATTAAGACTTTGAAGTTTGTATTATTATATATAACTTAATGGAATTTCTTGTGAAATCAAATGATATGATCCTTCTTTTTGAGTTATTTATATTTCTTTCTCTCTCTTTTTATCGGCAATACTTTTCTTGGAAAGAAGTGTGCAAGTGAATGATTGGAAAGAAACAAGAAGGAAATATCATTAATTGTTCTAATTGGAAAACGTACTCCCTCCATTTATTTTTATATGTTATTTTTATTATAAATAGTTGGTTCACAATATTTGTCATTTCATAAAATCAATACATAAATTATAATATTCTTTCTGAGTAATGCTAAATGGCTAGAAAATTTGGTCAGAATTTGACCAGGAATTTAAAAAGTTTATAATATCCTTTTTATTTTAAAATAAACTGATATTTTTTTTCATTTTTTAATTAAAAGATATTAAAGTTAAAAGGGTAAAAATGTTCAAAAAGGTAAAATAACATAGTGTGAAATATGTTATTTTATCATTCTGGCTAAATTTTCTGGCCAAAATGATTTTTCCATTCTTTCTATTATACCCTTGATAGTTAATTAATCTTGAAAATAGATATTTGACCAACCTAGGAAAATTAACAAGTAATTAGTGTTCATTGTAATTACTTCATATATTGATTAATTACTCTCACCATTGCATTACATTATAAAATATGATTTTGAAAAAGAAATCTCAACAAACAAATTAAAAATAAAAGATAGATTTATTTATCATTTATTGAAAAGTTGACTTCAAAAAAACATTAAGTAAGAATAGAATTATAAATTTACTTAATTTCTTAATACAAGTAAAATCTAAAAAGATGACATATAAAAAGGAACGGAGGAAGTATTTTTTTAAGAAGTAGGAATAAAGTTGAGTAGTACTTTTTTTAGCCGGTGTATGGAGTCCACAATTGGAGTCCTAACTAAATTTAAATCGTGCATTGTAGAATCCATTTAAGAGTGACATATCCAATAAAATTGTTTTTATATACCTAGATTCGAACACGAGATTTCTGGTCAAACATCAAGCAATGCCACCTTTTTTTTTGTGTTGTTGAATAGTATATTAATTAAAAGGGTTTGCTACTTGGTTTACTCTTCCTACTTTTTCTAGCTGGATATTAATTGTTTTCTTTGTGGAACTCAATTGGTGTTTTGGTTGGACATTTGAGGTTTCTATGAAATTACCTACGAGTTAACGACTATAATAATATGCTAAAGTTGTTTACAATTGGGCAAAATATGAGAAACTAATAGATACTTCTAGTTTTAATTTATATGTCTTATTTGTTTTTTTAAAATAAAATTTGACATTTTTTTTTATTTCAAAGTTTCTATACATATACTAAAACAAAGAGATATTTAGTTGTAATATATTATTTTTGTATTTTGCTGAAAAAATATTTAGTGATAATTGAGTTAATGTCATCGCTTCCACAATCACTAAAATCTTTAGTCATATGTATATAAAGTGTTGGTTATAAATATTCATATTTATTTTGCTGCAAAATATAATATAATGACAATTATATTATTATCAATAAATAATTACTGCAAAATCACTTTCATGATATGTTACAGTGATATGACATGTTTAAAATCACAAAATTAATTAATACTGATATTTTGATAAATTCTATATATCTTTAGTTTAAGACCGTACAAGAATTAATTTAAATTTTTTCTTTATTAGCATAAACTTTATATCAAATCAAAATCAGATAAGTAATTTAAAACAAAAAAAAGTATGTGGTTAAGGGACACAAAAATAGCTAGGGTTTACGAAAAAAAATGCTCTAAAAAATGCTATACTCCATTATATTTGTAGTCTTATCGAACATCTTTTTATTCTTACTCTCCTCCCAACAAATAAATGTAATTAAAGCACATACAAATAATATATGTATCGTCGCTATCAAATTAAATTATTAATATTGTGTGGTTGGAATTTCACTACATTATATTCCTAGGAAGTGTGTTTTTTTTTTTATAATATTCTTTTATTTTGGCGATCAGACATTTAATTTAATTATCAGAGTTGTTTTGGTCCTCAAGTTTATAAGCGGTTGTAGTTGTACATCGAACATATAATTGATGAGAGATAAACTAGTTCAATTATAGACAACTAAAATAGTACTATCAATTTTACTAAAAACAATTGTAAAATAAAATGTGTCTAAAAGAAGACTAATATAATAATATTTATTTTGACTAAAGTCGTTCATAGAGGACAAGTTTTCTGCATAATTAATAAATAAATAAAAGGTTGGTTTCATGGACGTAGCAAGGATTAAAAAAATAATGTATTTTTGGTTCCATTATGGTATACTCCTCTTGTTTCAATTAATAATCACTAATTGTTTCAAAATGATATTCATTTCATAATTTAAAATTTAAATTGATTAAAAATATTTAACTATATATATTTTCAATATAAAAAAAGTATGCAAAATTATTTTTTAAATATCAATTTACTTTTTAATTATGATAATGACCAATGGTCTTTCAAACTAAGTAGTGGCCTCTAGGGGATAAGAACTAAAACATTGAAAAAATTAGTAATTCACTATCACTAATAGCATTAACGAAGGATACCTTGAAAAGTCAAAGATTAATAAAAAAAAAATTAAAAATCAAATGGATTCAATTTTATATATAAGCGAGAAGGAAAATGAGATTCGTCTTTCTTTTATTATTTAGGAGTTGTGTGAGATGAAAATTTCATCTATAATTTTAAATGAGAAAAAAAAGTTGAGGAATAGTAAGACAAGACTTTGAAGGTTTCTTTCTTGAAACATAAAAAAGGAAGGAAAAAACAATTCATGAAATTGGAGGACAAGTAAAACTTGTTCAAATAATTAAACACCTATGAGTTGAAGATTCGAGTTAGGTCGAAAGATAAATATTAATAAATATATAGGTAAACTATAAATCTAAAGAGGAAAAAAAAAAATCATGAAAATGGAGGTGCCATTAATTAGGCCAATAAAGAGACAGTATTAGATTTTTCATGTCAATGCCAAGGCTCTTCATTACTAAAAAAAGATATAGTCATGGTAGGTGCTATTGGTGAATATATAACAACCAAGTGGTGACAAAGACATTGTGATAATTACTCATTAACACTATAGTTTATTAATAATATAAATGGTTCTTAAGATATTAATCATTTAAAAATGCTCTACCAATAACACTATGGACTTTATACTTGCATAAGTTAATTAATACTAACAAATTAATAAATCTACATATTAAAGTTTGAAGTTAATTAAAGGCAAATCAACTCAAATCATTTGCAGTTTGTTGCTTATCAGGAGTATCAAATACACGAATTAAATCAAAATAGCATTAACTAGCTAAATTAATGGATGTAAATTTTATTATTCAATCAACCTGTTAATCTTTGGACGTTAAACGACAATGAATTACTATTAACTAGGGCTAATTTGATATTCATGTATGTGAATAATAAAAACTAGGGTTTTGTTAGGAAGTCTATGAGTTTAGAATGAAATTTCTTCTCAAGTATTAACCATAGTAGAAATATAATAATAATTATTTATTGGTTAAGCTAAGCGTGGTTAGAATTAAACGTTCATCATCATGTCAAAATCAATAACTGATAGCTTATGATTCTGACCTGGACCAACCCATGCCCCTCATGGACAAGATGTTGACATTACCTAACAATTCCCCTCCCAACACTTGTTTCATGCAAGATGCATGTTGTTTTGGAAATCAAACTCATGACTTTGTCTCTGATACCAAAAGATATGATCAAGCACCTATCATCATGTCAAAAGTTATAGCCGATAGTAAGGATGCAACTTTATTTCTAAATTAAACCCACTAAGCAAACACCATGTTCGATCATGACTTTGATCCGGTCAACCCAACACCCTTGTGCGCTTTGTCATAGGTAGGATGTTGGTGTTACCCAATGATCTCCCTCCCAACACCTGCCTCATGCAACATGTTGTTCTAAGAAATCGAACTCATGACCTTGACTCTGATATCACTTGTTAGGATCAAGTGTTCACCATCATATCATAATTTATAGCTGATAATAAAGACACATCTTCATGTTCACTAAACAAGCATCATGTTCAATCATAATCTGAATCACCCCAGCACCCTCGTTGATCTTGCCATAGACAAAATATTGACGTTACCCAGCAAATATTAAATTAAAAGTCAAGAAAATTGAAAAGGAAAGGCACTAGGAACCAAGGGATTAAAGGACAAATACCATTTCAATGTCCAAATGACCTCTAATATATCGAATGTTTTAATGTTATTAGCAGTAAAAGACAATAGGGATTTACGTCGGTTCAACCTAATAGTTGTTGGAATTGTTAGTTTACTTAGTAGAAATAATATATGAAGGAGTAGCTAAAGATACATACATTTTTTTATTGTACAATAATGAAATAATTTATTTGTTATAGTTTACCTATAGTCCATGTCATAACTGGTCCAAGAGAAAGAAAATTGGAATATTCTGCTCATAACATTAAATTATTGATTTCATTAAGATATTGAGAGAGTACTTAGATGAAGAGTTAAAAGATCTACACTATTTAATAGTGATATTGATCATCATCATGACTTCTAAAATTTATGATAAAGAATGATTCATTCTTTAAAGGATCTTAGATATGTGAATCTAAACTATTAAAACTTTAAATTAAATACCAAACACTGGGTTTTAAAAAAAAAGATATTAGCTATAATAAAGGTTATATATTTATTTAAGCATTATGCAGCATTACACATTTACATTAGAGTTGGTTTCATTAATGCTAGCACTACATTGTTATGATAACGCCTAGAGGCTTTTTAAACATAATAAAAAGAGTTTCTTCGTTGTCTGCGTCTAATGCCTTTAAAACAGATACGAAACCCTTCCTTCTATGATACTCCAATGTTGTAACTAATTTCTTAAAAATATTTTTCTTATTTTTGCGAGAAAAAAAAAATATATACATGCACACATGCAAGAGAAAGAGTATCAAAATAAAACGAGAATAACATGCAATTGCACCACCATGTGTCTCACAATTTCATTTTTTTCTTGTACATAGTCCACATAAATACATTTTTTTTCTTATTCCAAATATTTCATTGTTTCACGCATCGAAATAACTTTAGTCTAACATTTTATATTCTAAAAGTCATAACTAGAGAAATTTAAGAATTAAATGTAGAGTTTACTAACAAAAAACAAGGTGCACACTTGCTCTATCAATCTGGCTGTGGAACACGTCAATACTAAAATTATGATCATATAACCTATATAATTATTACTTAGCAGGATTATTTTGAAAAAAATGTTTATTTTGTGAGTATATGGTGGGGTTGATTTCTCAGCGATAATCACTCAACTAATATAGTTATTATTTATAAAAAGTTGTCATTTTTCTTGATTCTAAATTTCAATAAAGAAAATAACTATTAGTTGAGTGACCGAAAAATTAATTCCTATATGAAGTATACAAGAGCCAATAAATATGAGTTCATCGGAATTCAATAGCTTTTACTCAAATAGTGTATATATTGTATTCATTAGATATGAATAAATATTAAATTTAGAACCCAATTATTAACACTTAAAATAGTCATTTTAAAATATAGAACCCAGGAAATTATAATCATGACTCCATCCCTGAAAGTATATATGAAAGGATTGTGTTGAAGTGGTAAATACTCGTTTATCATTAATCAGAGTCTTTTGAGTCTCTGAATACAAAGTCGACTTTGTTAAGAAGCATTTTACCTCACTATAGAACTTCTTGATCCGAAATCGAATTTAATCAAACTTCAATACGACTATCAAACTTCTATGTATATGCCAAAACCCATTCGAAGCTTATCGCATTACGTAACTATATCTTCAATGTTTCAAAGTCTTTTCTTATGTCAAATTCATTTTATCTTTTGAAAATAAAAAAACACTCACCTATTTTTTTTAGTAATTAATAAAAAGAGACATGACTAAATTTACAATCATATTTCTTCTTAACTTTTTGTTTTCTTATCGTATATGATTCTTAGCAAGAACATACTGCTTCTTATTTTATTTTTTTAATTTTTTCCCTCAAAAATTGACAAACAAGAACTATATATAGTTTGTATAAATCTTCTTCTACTTCCACTAACTATAGTCTATAAATTAATTATGGAAAGTTCAACGGTACGTATTGTTTCAAGAATATTTTTTTTAAAAACATATCACTTTCACATGTTACTACTATTATAAGAATATATGCAATTTCAAAGCAACACCTTTGCATAATATTATAAGATATTCACTTATAATAATTCTAGTAGCATAACTTTATATTAATAATTCTTGAAAAAACTTCTGCACAATTTAATTCGAGATTGAACCGAAATTAAAATCGTCATTTAATTAACAAAAATCTTTAATTTGTTTCAAAATCGTACATAAAATTTATTTCATACGATTCCTATTTATGAAAATAATAATGAGAGTAATATATCGAATCAAAAGAAATTCAACCATGAAATAGAAACTCAATTATAAGATTAGTGTTTTTACAATCTTTAGCCAATCTTTCTACGAGAGATTTTTTCTTAACATAAAGCAGTATAATATCCTTATTTTTAATACTAAATACTAATCCTCATGGAATTTTTATGGCATATATTGTTATTAAAATACCTAACCAAACGACAAGAAAATGTTCTAATTAACAATTAATTTTTTAGAATAACATATTTTTTCAGGCTGCATTAAAAGAGGAAAGTAAAAATATCATAGCCGACTCATGCACTAAACTTTGAAGCTGGTGGGAATTAATAAATTAAAAATTTGATGAAAGAATATAACTTATAAAATTGCATTTACTAAATACAATAACAAATAAATGCATCGAATTAAGGAAATAAAAAAAATGCCGTATAAAGTTGAACATCTTAATAATACTTTATAAATAACATATTTCTATAACAGTCATGTTTTCAGAAATCAAAATTAATCTTGCATTTTATGTTATAATATATTATATATTTTTGTTTAGCGATTAAAAAATATCCGAACAAATGATACTACACGTGTGATCGTATATTCATACAGTGGCTCCTAGCACAATCACTAGTCGAATTAATTAAATTATTGAAAGCATATACACTACAACCATTGGCTCATCCAAAGGTCTAATATTTAGGAGCCAATTTAAAGTAAATCGAATTTAAATAAGTTAGGATATGAGAGTATATATCTTGTTGCAACGAGAGAGGATAGATGTAGCCAGAGGCGGACCTACCCTTAAAATACACCCTTAGTAGCAAAACTATAAAGTGATTTCACCATTGTTTTGGGTGCACAAATGAATATTGAGTGGGCTTACCTTCGTTCGTGTTGAATATTCTGTAATATATAGAGGTTTTAAATTGAACAAACACATCTGTTCATAAAGAACATTACTGTTATGAAAAGTCATTTGATCAATATGACTATATTATGAAAAGTCATATGTTCATGAAAGAACATCACTTTTATAAAACGTCATCTCTTAAGTTCTATAAATATAAAGACAATGTAGAAGTAGCCCAAGAAAAATCTGTAGGTATAAACTAAGAGCTTTGATGTAACCTGAGAGGATTTGTTTGTATTTTTCTCAATATTTATACGAACAACATCTCTTTAAAGAAAGTGATTTTATACGTCTCAAAGGCATTTTCTTCTTCAATTATATTTCCTATTATGTTTTCTAACCGTTTGATCCCACTTAAGCATTTTTCCCAATTTTTATTTTATTTTTTGATATTTTAGTAGTTATAGCTCAATTTTTTTTTCTTTAGTTCTTAGAGAGAAGTAATTACTGATTTTTCCCACTTAAGCATCATTTTTATCTTTGATGAATTGATCATGAATCCACATTAATCTACGCTTCAAAACAGATATCAACTACCATATTAGAAGAGTTACCTACAAAAGCAATATATCATCCGCTGATCACTCATTATATTATGTTTGAATATATAATTGAAATTAAGGTGTTGGATACATATTTTGTGTTGTACATTTAATTTATAGCTGAAATTTAATTGTTTGCTTTTGTTGAGGAAACTTGATTGGTACTCCCTCTGTCCCTAATTACTTGTCCACATTTTCTTTTTTAATTGTCCCTAATTACTTGTCCACTTTGACAAATCAAGAAAGGACAAATTTTTTTACCTATTATACCCTCAATTAATTACTTTGAAAAAGGTAGAACGTCTTGAAAATATTAAATTTTTAATTCATCCACTTCATAATTAATAAGGATAAAATGGTAAAGTCACTTTGTCAATTATTGATTTCTTAGTAGGTGTGTTAATTCAAAAGTGGATAAGTAATTAGGAACAAAAGAGTATATATGAACTTTCTTTACGTTTCCTTTGAAACTACCTCTGATGTTAACTCATGAAATCCATCACATTATTGACAACTAAGCAAATAGAATCAGAATAAAAAACAAGAAAAAGAGAGTAGAATAAGTTGATTAAGCTTTTGATATTGACAATTGAATTGTGCGACTCCAAACAATCGATCATTTAAATGTGTCGTTTGTACTGATTGGTTTGGGTTGATTTTTGAAATGGTTGATACAATTATACAATAAATTAATAATGACTAGTGGCCGCTATTAATACGTGGGACATTTTATAGAGATCGTTTGATAGGGTGTATAAAAAAAAATAATGCATTCATTTATTTTGTGTATTATTAATATTGTTTATTACATTTTTTCAACTTATGTATAAATAATATAAACATTAGTATACACTCCATTTGGTACTGTATTAAGGTATATATAATTGATACATCAAAATTGATGGTATTAGTAATCAAAGGGGGTTTAATGCACGTATTAGAATAGCTCAAGATATAATTTCCCCTCAAAAACCTTCTCTACACCCTTTTCAGTTTCCATAGAATTTGTGTTTGTAAATAAATATTCTTTTTAGAAATTATGCATTTCATGTTATTTCTAATACACTATACCAAACAAGACATAAAAAATAATTTTTGCATAACTAATGTTAGCACAACTTATACCAACATTACTAGCACAACATATTCAACATTATTTCTATACACCTTACCAAAAAATCCCTTACACATTGTTTGGATGGTTGTTACGTATTGTTTCATAATGGATTGTATTATATTGTATTGTATTGTATTGTGTTGTACTGTATCGTACTATATTGTTTTAATGAATATAATGTTTGGATAGATTGTATCGTGTCATTACATAATGTCACACATCAATAATTTGAATGATAACCTACAAGAAAGTAGGATACGCAGTAGAGCTACTATGAAAGGGTAGGGTAAAAGATGAAATATAATTATGAAATAATAAATAAAGAAAAAATAAGAAGAAAATGTTAATGTAACGACGTGATCACACCAAATCGGTCATTACATAAAATGGGTCTTTCCGTCGTTACCTAATGATGTAATTAAACGATACAATAAAATTTAAATAACAATGAAAACAAATATTGTATCTAAACTAACAATAAAATACAAAACAATATAACATGTAACAACCATCTAAATAAGGTGTTAATGAGAAGTCTCGGGCTTAAGCCTCTGAAAATGAAAAAAACTATATCGAAAGCGTCATTCCTGAAAAAATAATATTTCATATCGAATTTAAATTTAATCGAGCTACATAAAGTATCACATGTGGAAGAAAAAAGAAGCAAGTGGCCTGTGGTGGTTGAGTAATAAACCGGAGACACTTGGAAAGATTCATCTTAAATCGAGAAAATTATGAAAATGGAGGGTCCAGTTGGGCCAATAAACTGACATAATTTGATTTTCATGTCAATTTCAAGATGTCTTATATGTTCTTTATTATAAGTTATAAATATGTATTATTAGGTGTGATTGGTGAATATTGGGCCATTTAGAAATAGTTAAAGATGCTCCGCCGGAAATTGATTTTTTTTAATGATCGGGAAACTTACAGAAATCTCACTAGTTTAGGAGCTAATTATTTAGGTATATTTTAATTTTATTAGATCTTGGTGCTTCCAGATACATGTATCTCGAGATATATGGAGTCAAAATTAGGTATAATTTATTTTAGATACACTATATATCCAAGTGGATTTGCATGTATCTGTGATACATAACAAATCTCGCTTGCTTTCCTTCTATCTCGCTTGCCACCCTCCGATATATCTGGTATCCCAGATAATGCAATTCATACCAAATACATGTATCTAGTATGTATATAGTGTGATTTGCATTTATCTGGGATCCATAACTATCTCGCTGGCCTCCCTCCCCATCTCGTTCTTCTCTTTCCCTAATTTAGTATATCTGGTAGCAAAAGTACATGTATGTAGGTACATCTTCCTTAATATATGGTAGGAATAAACTTTTAATTAGTAGTAAGATACGTAATTATTTGATAGTATAGGTAGAATTAATATATATGGTATGGATATGTGTCTAATAAGATAGTCTCTCCTTGATCGTTTTAATCTACTCACGAAATTTAAACATTGATCGTATGTAGTAAGAACTCATTCATTCTTAATAAGAGATCTCAAATTTTAACCTATGAATTTGAATTAGTCAAAATCCAAAGCAACAGATATCAGACACCATCTCAAAATTAAACAAGTAAACTTAGTTAATTCGTTGTTCAAGTATTCAAGTTATAAGATCCAAAATTTTAGAAATGAAAGGCTGAAGAACCAAGTGATTATTAAAGATAGTATCTAGTTATCATCTACTACTATTTTTGTTACCACTAATAAAGCCAACTGAAATGTGGATATCAGACAGATCAACCAATAGTTATTGGACAAATATATATATATATATATATATATATATATATATATATATATATATAATATAGAGAGAGCGTTTAGCTATAGTTCGATAAAGCTAGACATATTGTTGTTATAGGTAAGAAAAATAGAAAATTGTTAGAGTCACATTTGTCTAGTGACACTCGCAATTT
The DNA here is from genome assembly GCF_900185275.1 of Solanum verrucosum. NCBI lineage: Eukaryota > Viridiplantae > Streptophyta > Magnoliopsida > Solanales > Solanaceae > Solanum > Solanum verrucosum. The sequence goes on from NW_026020398.1 coordinate 1,079,538, forward strand.
TGCTTGAAATGTGACTGTATGTAGTGTCATATCTTAGTAAAACAATCATAAATTTTCCCTCACAAATTGGATTGACCTTATCTTTATATCGTCATATGATTGGTAAGTTATTTCAAAGGGACAAAGTGTTATAATGAGGTATTGTTACGTGAGAATGTTGTTCCGTAGAGATTTGACTCTATAGACAACTAAATGAATTGTTATTTTGCATCAAAGAACCATAAACTTGATGCTTTAACTCAACTCATGAAGATCCATATTTAGTTAATAAGGATAAGAAAACAAAGATAATATGAACCTATCTTACATGAAAAGAAAATAAGAATTCTTACAATCAAATCAATTATCCATTATTATAAACATAATAAAGTAATTGAGATGAAGGGGAGAAATAGAGTAGTGCTAAATCAACTCTTTTAAATAAACTAAAATATTTGCTATATATAATTATGACTTGTTGCCTAACCCTTCTAAACCACTTATTTTTTTAATCAAAGAAAAAACCACTAAACAATAATCAATAGGTTTAGCACCAAGCCTTATTAAGTAAGTCATTATTTTGATTAATGGACTATAGATTATCACAACAAGAAAATTATCAAAGATCCTAATCATTCTTTCATGTCATTTTCATTATTTTTTTCCTCACAAGTAACAAACATAATTAGGTGCTATTTCAGATATTTTGAGATATATCTTAATTAATCTCAAAGTAACCTATCTTAGTACTAAAAAACAAAGTGAAAGCAAACAATCAATTAATTCTTTGGATAGTCAGAGGTGATAAGATGAATCCAAAATTTTCATATAAGTAGTATAAGGTACCAATATACTTAATATTAATATTGCTTTATATACAAGTGTGAACTTAGTACACAAATATATACGATATAGTTTATTTAATTATATGTTCAATTCAAGTTGGAAATAGTAAGTATGATCGTACCTACCACCTTAAACATATAGGGAAAGTTACATTTTAGGGGTGTTGGGTAAGATTACGGAAAAACTACCTAATTACACAAATATTTGTATCATATTTACTAACTCTTCCAACAATTTTAAAAAATAACATATTATTTCACTAATTAATAATTTTAAACCAGATTTTAAGTTAGGTACACCTAGATACATGTATTTCTTACTCTAAAATATATATATTCATAGGAAAGGAGGCGAGTGAGATAGGAGGGGAGCGAGCGAGAGAGTATGTGTATCTTAGATCCATGCGATTCACACTATATACATATATTTGGGATACCAAATACATTCTGAAAAAACAAATACAAAGGAAGAGAGGTGGACGGGAAGGACAATCAGATACATGTGAGTCCACTTGGATATAATATATTTATAACAAATTCTACCTAAATTTGACCCTATGTATCCCAGATACATGTAATTTCCTTTAATTCTTTCCATATTGAACCCAAATTTTCAAGGATAAATTACCTATATACACACCTTTTTTTTCCATAATTCCCATTAATCCCTATCAGTTCTAAATTTTTCCAAAATCCCTTATTTTACTCCCAAACCCCAAAATCCCGGATACATAAATCCTAACTCCCAAAATCGATATTTATCCCTTCCTTATTTCACTCCACAAATCTCTATTTTTATTTAGCCCGATAAATAACAGTCTTCGAAAATATTTTGGCTTTAAATATGTTTTCAAAATTCACAAAACAAAAAAAACCCGAAGAAGATAAAATAATATTTTTTAAAAACATATATATTTCATTTTTTTCCTTCTTCAAACACAATAACCACATTTTCTCCTAAACTTTAGAATTTTGATATTTCACATTTGTAATCTTAATAACATCTCGTCTTTTTTTTTTGTTATTATTATTTTTATTTCCCTTTCTTTTATTTTATAATTTTTGTCAATATTGATAATTTTTTTACCTTCTTTTTGGTTTCTCAACATAATATTTCAAGTATAAAATTTATTGCCACAATTTTTTGTGGTCAATTCTCATCTTAAAGATAGCATAGTTTAATATGTTTTTTAAAAAATATAAGATGAAAATAATGATATTATAACTATGGTTACAATACTTCTTAATATAATATAATCTTGATATTTAAAAATTGAATAAGACACATGTCTCTCATCTAGAAGTGTACTTGACGAAATGGATGGAAAGTGTAATGGAGGGGAGCCAAATCCGTGTTTGTTCATGTATCTAATTGATAACTTAATTCTTATTTATTGTGATACATTTATAGATACACTTTATTTCAGCCTACATACATCTTTCTTTCACAACCTTATTGTATCAAATACATTATTATCAACCACAAAATGATACATTATGTAAGTTATACGTATCTTTCAAGGCAAACAATACAATACTTATCAATTTAAACGAGATACATAATAGTATTGTATCATGCACTAATTTTTTTAGATATGATATATACGTAAATTCTAATTTATACTAAATGTATCAATTACATAGCAACCAACACACGGTAATGTATCGATCTCAAATCTAACATCTTATGGGCAACAATTACTTATTTAATGTATCTAGTATAAATACAATAATTATCAAATTAAATGAGATGCATAAATAGTAATGTATCATGCACTAATTTTTTAGATATGATACGTAAATTCGAATTTATACTAAATGTATCAATTACATAGCAACTATCACATAGTAATGTTTCGATCTCAAATCTAACATCTTATGGCAACAATTATTTATTTAATGTATTTAGTATAAATACAATACTTATCAATTTAAACAAGATACATAAATAGTATATAAAATACTAAGTAGCAAAGATATTCATGATGTATCTTCTCAATTTTTTCGACAATTTTGAATCAAAATTGAAAGGATCTTCAATAAACTAGGAGAAGAATTTTGTATCTCAAAATTTTCAACAATTTTAAATCAAAATTGAAAGGATCTTCGTTGAATTGAGAGAAGAAAGAATCTTGAATCTCAAAATTTTTTATAATCTTGAATCAAAATTGAAAGGATCTATGAACTTGAAGATTCAAAAGGATATCGTTTGTCCAACAACAATTCCATCACTTTTGTATCCTTCATAATTCACCTCGCTTACCCAAAGTTTCAACAAAAGTTTTTGAATCAAATCTGAAAGGTTTTTTTGTTGAACAAGGAGAGCAATTTGAAAATTTGAATTTCTTCATTCTATTAGGATTTTCCTATGTATGATTGAGAGTAAGAATAAACATAAGCGTAATTTATGGGATTTAATTAATTTTCAGATTTTATTCCCTTTTTAGTGCAACAAAAGATTTTTTCTTGTATTAGAATTAATGTATCCGGATGGTGAATTAATGTATCCGGATGGGAACTTATGTATCCAGAAGGTATAAATTTTAAGGAATTATTGTAATTAGGAAAAAAGTAGGGATAAGATGTAATTTACTCTTTACACTATGTGATTTATGTAAGTTATACAATTTTCAATTATAAATGGATTAATTACATATGAAGGTAAACACGTGATATGTATTTACTCTAAAATATATATATTCATAGGAAAGGAGGCGAGTGAGATAGGAGGGGAGCGAGCGAGAGAGTATGTGTATCTTAGATCCATGCGATTCACACTATATACATGTATTTGGGATACCAAATACATTCTGAAAAAACAAATACAAAGGAAGAGAGGTAGGCAGGAAAGACAATCAGATACATGTGAGTCCACTTGAATATAATGTATTTATAACAAATTCTACCTAAATTTGACCCTATGTATCCCAGATACATGTAATTTCCTTTAATTCCTTCCATATTGAACCCAAATTTTCAATTCTAAATGGATTAATTACATATGAAGGTAGACACGTGATATGTATTTATATACACAACTATAGTTTGAAAGAATTATGATTCATAACAATTGTATTCCATATTGGACACAACTTCTCAATTCTAGATGGAAGAATTACATACGAAGACAAGCATGTGATTTGTATTTGCTTTAACAACTATAGTTTGAAAGAATTATGATTCGTAACAATTGTAATTGTTAATACAATTATATTTGTCGATACAATTTGTATTTATTAATATAATTGATACACTTGATTTTGCATCAACAAATGAATAAAATAGACTTTGAAAAACTGTAAATTATTTTGTTTTCCCACCCAATATTCGGCACGTACATTGGAGCTTGACTAAATTTGGATTCGCGTCGAAAAGTCTCACATTGGGGGGTGGGGTGGGTGGGTAAGGGGTAAAATGCTCACTAACAAAGGTGACTCTGTACCTAGGGGATATCGAACCCAAGATCTATGGTTAAGGATGAAGGAGTACTTACCACTCCATCACAATCCTTGTTGGTCTTTGATACAATTGCATTAATTGTAACCATGATACAATTAGCGGTCATATATACAATTATCGATCATATATACAAATCAATTGTAACTCTCTCGTCTCTCTCCTATATCTCCCACATCTCGCTCTCCTCTCTCCTTCCTCTCCCAGTCTCGCTCGTCTCTCTCCTCCATCTAGTAGCTTATTTTTTCATACAAAACAATTGTATTTGTGATACAATTATCGATCAGATATACAACTCAATTGTGTTTCTCTCCTCTCTTTCCCAATATTGCTTGCCTCTATCCTTCCTCTCCCAAACTCACTCACCTCTCTCCTCCTTCTAACATGTAGCTACAAATCATAATCAAACAAACTACAACTATCGTGATTATGTTCCGGTCTTAGTTGTTTTTGAAATTTCCTTATTCTGAATCAGCCCAATATCAGCCCAACCCAAAATTCACCAATATAAGCCCAATCCAAAATTATTTTGACCCGCCCACATTCCTTATACCCTAACCCTTTTTCTCTTTCTTCCTCACTTAAATAACACACTCCTGTAAACCCTAAACCCTAATTCCAAAGCCTCCGCCTTCAATCTTCTCGTCTCTCGGAGTTTCACTTTGTGGAGGTGAAAGTTCGGCGTCCTTCTAGAATCGCCGCACCGGAAAAAGGTAACATTATTTTTTATGCTTAAGTCTTAATAATAGATTTATGGTTTGAGTATTCCTCCTTCTGTGTAGTGTTTTTTCTTAAAGATAATCCTTAAACACTTTGGTTACAGCTTCTTCCGGAGATGTTGGTATTGTTTGAAACACCGGCAGGTTTTGCCCTTTTCAAAGTTTTGGATGAGGGAAAGCTCTCCAAAGTTGAGGTATCATAGCATTCATCTCTTACCCTTTTTTTTCTTCTGTGTTTTTATGTTTTATAGAATCGTTTTTTTGTGTGTTTGTTGCAGGATTTGTGGAAGGACTTCTCCTCAACTGATTCCGCCAGAAAGGTAATTTTTTTTGGACAAACCATTTGATGAGTTAATCGTGAAGTAGAAATCTTGGTGTAGCATGTTTTGAAATTTGGACATAAATTGTGCTTGTAAAGTTTTTAACTTTGTGTTTCATACATTCTTCATTTACTTGACTGGTTGGTATGAAAACAGGTTGTGAAGCTAAAAGCTTTCTCCAAGTTTGAGAACACCTCAGAAGCTCTGTCAGCAGCTACGTTATTGATAGATAGCAAGCCCAGCAAAGGACTGCGCAAGTTCTTGAAAGCACACTGTGATGGTGAAACTTTGGCGGTTGCTGATTCAAAGCTTGGAAATGCAATTAAAGAGAAATTGGTCAGCTTCCTTCTTATGTCAGTTCATCGTTTTTTTTTGTTTTGGTTCTCAATAATTTTTTGGCTGAAGTTGGTGTGGGATGTGTGTGCAGCAAATTGATTGTGTTCATAATAATGCTGTCATGGAATTAATGAGAGGAGTTAGAAGTCAGTTGACTGAGCTCATTTCTGGTCTTGCATCTCAAGACTTGGCTCCAATGAGCTTGGGTTTATCTCACAGTCTTTCAAGATACAAGCTAAAGTTTAGCCCTGACAAGGTAAATTGCTATAAGTTGACTGATTTTTCATGTTCTATATGGTTTCATTATGGATATTCTTACATAACAAATATTGGCAAATATTGGGATAACTGATTGCATGGAGAAAAAGGAAGGTTAGTCTAGTCTATAAAGTAGAAATATAGCGAATGAAAGGATCCTCCTCCACCTTCAATGATGAGGTTAGGGGTTCAATCCACCAGGGGAACATAGTGGAAAAGGACTAACCATAATTCCTGGGTAAGGGATTTGGGGCGTTGACCTTATAAAAAATTCAACTGCTACGGAACACCACTCTGGTTTTGTATGTTCTATCTTGTATCCTTTCTGCTTAAGTTTCTTTAGTATTACTTTTATCTTAATTAATTTGAGATTGTAATCTGTTATTGGATATCATTATTCTATACAATTTCTGATGATGCTAGATGGCCATTATAGGAATTTTAGATAGTCTAAATTATTTGATTTCACCCTGAAAATTGTCAATTGTGATGCTTGCTTGAAGTTTAATTTGCAACTGTAACAGAAGGTCTAAAGAGTATAATTTACAAAAAACATGGAATACTGTTCTCCATAAAGTATGCTCTGATGGTGGAACATTTAGGCTGGCAAATCTCAATTGTTTATGCAGCCAATTTTATGCTCATTCCATATGTAACCCTTATGATGCTTCACATGTAATTTGAGTAGTTACACTCTGTTTATGTGGTTTCCTGAAATCTGACAGTTTCTTGCCATTTGCGGTTATGTAGTTTCCTGTAATTCACGGAATCCTGGTAAAGTCTGTTTAGCTTGTAGTGGATAAGACTACAGTTCTTGGGCTATGCTATTGTGCAATGTATATCTGTTATGACTAACATATAAAAGAATGTTTTACAGTCTTACCATTTTCTGCCTCTTGAAGTTCTCTCTATAGCTCAGATATTTGATGAAAACTCATAGATATGTTTCGGGGTAGCAGTTATTTGTCTAATTTTATATTCTTTACTGATTTGTCTCTTTGTTAATCATATAGCAGTACAACTGACTGTTTATTTCTTTTACAGGTGGACACAATGATTGTACAGGCCATTAGCTTGTTGGATGATCTTGATAAAGAGCTAAATACATATGCTATGAGGGTCCGTGAATGGTATGGTTGGCATTTCCCAGAACTTGCAAAGATTGTACAAGATAACATTCTTTATGCCAAGGCTGTGAAGTTGATGGGTGACCGTACAAATGCTGCAAAGTTGGATTTCTCTGAGGTAAGGAGTGGCTTCTTTTTAAATGCTTCAAATGAGTTGAACTAAAAAAGTAGATTACTGTTCATTCAGTAATATTCATTAGTATGTTGGCTAGCTTGCTTGTTGGAATGAAGCTTGTGATATCTTGTAGTCCAATAAGCAATCTTACATTTTTTACAAGATTTATGCTTTATTCTTAATTACATGAGACAAAATTCACACTTTTTGTATGACAATGTTTACAGATACTCCCAGAAGAGGTTGAGGCTGCATTGAAAGAGGCATCCATGATCTCCATGGGTACTGAAGTTAGTGATCTTGATCTGGAGAATATTAAAGATTTATGCACCCAAGTTCTGTCATTCTCTGAGTACAGAGCTCAGTTGTATGATTATTTGAAGAGCAGGATGAACACCATTGCCCCAAATCTTACAGCTCTTGTTGGAGAACTTGTTGGTGCTCGGCTTATTGCTCATGGTGGTAGCTTGATGAATCTTGCGAAGCAACCTGGAAGTACAGTTCAGATACTTGGTGCTGAAAAGGCTCTTTTCAGAGCTTTGAAGACAAAACACGCAACTCCAAAGTATGGGCTTATATATCATGCATCTTTGATTGGACAGGCAGCACCAAAACACAAGGGTAAAATTTCGAGATCTCTTGCTGCAAAAACTGCATTGGCTATTCGATACGATGCTCTTGCAGATAGCCAAGATAATACCATGGGTTTGGAGAATCGTGCCAAGGTAATGTTTGTACTAATTATTATCTTTTTTTCAATCTTGCTCCTTGTGTAGTCTGATTATTATCATATGCAACTTTTTTAGCTTGAAGCACGCTTAAGAGCCTTAGAAGGCAAAGAGTTGAGCAAATCAGCTGGGTCTGCTAAGGGCAAACCTAAGATTGAAGTTTATGACAAGGATCGTAAAAAGGGAGGGCTGATAACACCAGCTAAGGTTTGGGACTGTCCTTTCTTCTACGCTATACTTTCTTGATTTGCTTCCAGTATTGACTTCTCCTTCTGTAGGTTTACAATCCTTCTGCTGATTCTGTTATGGGACACACTGAGAATGAGGAAAAGAAAATGAGTATAGATGATCAAACCGAGGAAGCAGCAGGTGAGGAATCCCCTGTTACTGAAGGAGAGAAGAAAAAGAAGAAGAAGAAGAAGTCTGCTGAAACAGAGGATGGAGCAGAACCTGAAGACACTGGGAAGAAGGAGAAGAAGAAAAAGAAGAAACACGCAGATAATGAAGTGGAAAATGTAGAACTCGAACAAAGTAAGAAAAAGAAGAGGAAACACGCTGATGTTGATGAGGATGAATCAGAAACCACGGAAAAAAAGAAAGAGAAAAAGAAGAAGAAGAAGAAAGCTGAAGAATAAGTGTCACAGCGGAGACATTTTTAGTATCAACAATTTTGTTTTTGGGCATGGGCGGCGTGTTTTTAAGTTGTACAATGATGTCGTTATTAAGTTATTAGTGCTCTGTAATGCAACTTAGGATTCTGTTAGTTAAACACCATGCTTTTTAATCCTACTATGGATGTTTTATCGCTACTTTGGAATATTTGCTATATGCTATTTTACATGTTTTAAGCCACACATGATTTTCAAGTTTAATAGTGTGCCACAATTGCGTTGTTGGTAAAGTGCCAAATTGCTGAATTATGCCTTGTTTCTATTATCTTCATGTTTGCTCTTCACTTCAATTGCATGAGGTGTTGTTATACCTTTTTCTTTTTCATTTGGTGTTTTGGTCTTGCATTGGAGCCACGACTAAATTCAAATTGTGCATCCTATGACCATTCTAAGGTGTTTGCTTGTGTGGAAGGTCCATCCTATGACCATTCTAAGGTGTTTGCTTGTGTGGAAGGTCCATGAAAATGAAGAGGAAGGAGGGAGAGGCCATGACTAACATTTCATTTTTGAAAATGTAGTTTGCTTAAACCAAACTAGAAAGTACATCTTTAACCATAATGACATGCTACAACAGCATATAATTCTTTATCCCAATGATTTTATTTGTAGAAATTGAAATACTAATAATTTTTCCAATATAGTGTTTGATAGAAAAGAAAAGTCATCTAAAAAAATTTCGAAAACTTTTGAGAAAAGTCATTTCATGTACCGATTTACAATTATTCTTTGTAGGGGATATTACACGAATAAACAAACATATACTAGTTAATTAGCTAACATTGCTATAGTTTGAATTAATTACCACTCACAACCTCTTTTTAGCTATAATTACGTGTAGCTCTCTCCTCTCTTCTTCTCTCTCGCCTCTTTCTTCTCTTATACATATACAACTACAAATTATACATATACATATACAATTATATGACAAAACATACATATGCAATTCACCTCTCTCCATTCTCTGCCCTCTCTCCTCCCTTTCCTAATTTCGCTCTTTAGATATACATTACATATGTATACTAGTTACACATATACAATTATCTGACAAATATACATATACAATTTGAGAGATATACAAATACAATTCACCTCTCTCCACTCTCTGTCCTCTCGCGCTTGCCTCTCTCCTCCCCTCTCCCAATCTCGCTCGCCTCTCTCCTCCCTCTAACATGTAGCTACGAATCGTAAGATGCAACCTATAACTGTGAGACCTAATTAAGTTATTTTTAGTTGCGAAATTTTCCTTTTGACTTTTATTTTTTCAACTGAATATTTTTAGCCCTTTTCCAAATACAAAATTGAAAACAACCTTATCTTTCGATTTTTTTTTTCTTATTTTAACTCAACTTAATGAGTTATTAGATGCTAATTTAGTTTTTTTGCCAATTTGGTCACCTTACGGTGCCATTTTTTCTATTAAAGCTCAAAGCTCCACGCATCTGAATTCTCATCCTCTCGTTCGTCTCTGCAAATCGAAAATCAAATTAAAGTTCAGCAGATTTTCATTGAGCAGGAAGAAGAAGACGATGTCGTCTATTGGGACTTCAAAGGGTGTATTAGAGATAGTAAAGTTCGCAGTATACGTCTCAGTTCCAATTGGTCTCATGTACATATTCGCCAACAACAACAAAAATCTTCAGAAAATCATGGGACATGTAAATTTCTCCTCTCTTTTTTCTCCATTTATTGTAAATTTTCCTTCTTTATGCTTTATTTTTTCTGGGTTTCTAGTTTTCTTGGGGTTTATGTTTCAGCTCGAGTCAAACCCTTTTTACATGTCTACTTTGATTGTGTTGCTGATTTGTAAAAACTGAGAAATTGTTGGAGGTGGAGTTTATTGAAGCTTAAAAATTCAATCCCTGTTACTTTTTGAATGAAATGGTCCCAAATAGAGGGAATAGAAACATATGATTTGTATAATGGATCGATAAATAGTTTGACATTGAGTCTTAGCTGATTGATTGAATATAATCGGGGGTGGGGGGTGGAAATGGCGTGAATGAGGTGTTTCTGCTGTCTAGTTTTTTTTTTTTTAATTGAAGGAATTGGGAGGTGGGGGTGGGGAGTTTGAAAGGGGAAGTCTTGATGCATTAGTTAAGTTAAGTGAGGTGAACAGTATGATCTTTCTTAACAATTGAAGATTGCGTAAATTAATCTGCATTTAGTAATTTTATATATGTGAGACAAGAAGCTTGCACAAAATGTTGAGAAAGGTGGATGTATAACCTGGATTGACGAGTGTAGAGTGTATAATGCAGAACCTTTTTTTAGTTGGTAAAGTATGTATTTTTGCATTTAGAATAACCAAGCATACGGGACTTGCACTAGAGTATATAATGCAGAACTTAGCAATGAAGAAACTGTGAAAGAGACTAGGAAGAATATACTTCTGATGTCGCAATTTATGTAATGCACTTTCCATTTTAGTTTATTGCAAAAAGTGTGATATCTTAGTCTATCCCAAAAAGAATGATACCGTTCTATATGTAGAAATAGTTTAACTTAAACCTTTTTATTTTACCTATATATAGGCACACAAATATCTATGACTTGTTTTAAACCACAAGTTTCAAAAGTCTTTCGTTCTTTCTTGAACTACATGCCAACTAAACAACATCATATAAAATGGTATGGAGGGAGCATAAAAGAGGGTAAAAGAGCGACAAAGAGGAGAGAGTGTGGCATGCCGCCGAAACTAAAATAGCAATAAGATAGCAAAGAAGATGAGTAGAAGTGTGGGAAAGATAGAGTTGTTGCTCCACAGAGGATTGGCCATTTTGACATAGATTCTATGTATATAGCTACTTCTTAGATCTTGCTTTCATTTTTGGATTTGGATAGACTATCATGTTCTTGGAAGATTCATAGGCTCATTAAAAGACTTCCACATGTATTACGGTCTCTGTACAGTTTGACACGTGAAATGTATGTCTGAGATTCTGGGAGGTAAACTTTTTACTTGAATGTGTTTCTTTAGGTGTTTGTTGGTTAAATCGAAAGGAAGGAATACACAGGAAATAGTAAGCCCAATCATTTCATTTAATTGAAATGAATTATTTTACCTTCCCAATCCTTCCTTTAACCATTTACACCTCTAAAGAGGCCAGCCACTATAAGTGTAGCTTGGCTATGAATACTAAGCGCGCAACTTGCGTGATCATCAAATGCGATAAGTGCAGGCCAAGTATGTACTTTGAGTGGTGAAGCGACTATGATTACAAGATGTTAAAAGATGTCTGGATATTGTGAGGCTTAAAGATGATCATTTTTTCATAGTTAGTAAGATATGTCTTCTACTTTTGGCGGGTAGTGTAGTTGGATCATCTATGCGCTTAGACCAACTATTTCTTTGTTTTACAGTTGACCTCACTGAAAATATATACTAATTTGTCTGAGCCGTAGTAGCATTATGAAGATGCATTCAGTTGTTTCTGGTGTCATACTGATGATGCAGCCCATCTTCAGTGCTTCCAAATCTCCAAATATTTTATTTCAAACTGATGATGCATTCATAAACATTTTGCATTTTCTGTTTTAGGTTGGCTAAGTTATCTGAAACTTTATGTAGGTATGTTTTTTTTTTTTTTGATAACCGAGAAATCCGTCTGTGACCCGTCCTTTGGACCAATCACAGCCTTCTAAACTCGGTGGATAATGGGCCCGCCCCTCTACCCTTCTCCACTTAAATACCGGGCTTCGCTTTGCATGGTGTGGGGCTTGAACCTGCGACCTAAGCCACAAATCCTCCACCTTTTGCCACTTGAGCTAGGCCTTGGGGGCAACTTTATGTAGGTATGTTTTTCAGGGTGTAATCACAAATATTTTCAAGCTGCCATCAATAGCTTATTTTTCAGGTTTCATTTGTGTTCTCTTTGAAGTTAATAGTTATTATAAGCCCGTGTAATTCCCAAGTCACGTGAGCCAAATAGGTTCCATTGCTTTGGTGGTTTTGGTCCCGCATTGGACAATGTTTTGACATTGCAATGGCTTCTATAGCTTCTATAGAAGTACAACAGAACAACCACCCTTTTGTTGATAGACGAAGTGCTTCATTTCAGATCAATTCTTCTCTGCAATCGTCATTGCTGCCAAATTGACTTTCAAAGTTTGTCATTCTCCGTTTCTCTCTCACTCTCTGGTCTCTCATTCTAAGTTAATCATAAGTTGTATACACACTTGGAAAACCTTGGGGTAATCCCCTGAAGTAAATAGGGAAGTTTCTTGACTAATAATGAATTCCTGAACTGACAAAGACCTAACTTTTTTTGAAAGGTAATGTGGAAAAACCTATTATAATTGGACACAAATATCCGGAACATCAATGTTCTAAATGCCAAGGAGAAGATAACGTAATCCCAGACGTACAGCTGGAGTAAAAACAAGAAGCAACAAAAGCCGACAAGATAGAAAGAAAAGGTTATGCAAACAAGCTAAGTGGAATTTAAAAGAAGAGATAGTGGAGACTTTATGTAAAGTAAAGAGCTAGTGGAAGACATAGTAGTAACGTGTTAGATTAGTAGTAATATGTACAAAAGTATGAATAGTATTAAAGATGTAAAACAACTATAGTTAGATGTAAAATAACCATAGTATAGAATAAAGTAACTATAGTAGGGTTACTTATATTTGTATAAATAGATAGCCATTATGGCATAAAGAGGCAAGACTTTCTACACGGAAAGCAAGCCTCTCTTTGTAATCAAAATAACCTCAATAAAAATATATCAGTTTCAAAGCTAAAGCTATGGATCAAAATATTACAGATATCACACAGGTACATATATTTATGATTATGTATAGCTAAAATCTATTAATTCCTGAATATCATAGCATAATTAAATAAGTTTATATTAGTTATTATATACTAGAATTATTTAAGCATGCTTTTTAGTTTGTTAACATGAGGAAAAAAGGAAAAACTTCCAGACTATGCCATCCTAAGGTTGAAACCATAGGCGAAGAAGCCGTGAGGGGAGTAAACAAAGTTGAAGGCGCTGTTAGGAAGTAATTACCTTTGAAAGTACGATGTTAACAGTGACAGGAAAACATGTTAAAATAATCTAGTTTATAGTAATCTAATATAGATCATTTGTTATGCATATGGTATAAGGGAATTATGGTTAAATAATTATGAATATCCTCTTACATGATGAAATGATATTAAATTACAAAATACTAATTATCAGAGCTAAGTAATAAAAAAGAAGTATAAAATGGATAATAGAGAAAACCATAGATACGAGTTAATAAGAACAATAATAATGATCCATAGCTTTAGCTTTGAAACTGATATATTTTTATTGAGGTTATTTTGATTACAAAGAGAGGCTTGCTTTCCGTGTAGAAAGTCTTGCCTCTTTATGCCATAATGGCTATCTATTTATACAAATATAAGTAACCCTACTATAGTTACTTTATTCTATACTATGGTTACTTTACATCTAACTATAGTTGCTTTACATCTTTAATACTATTCATACTTTTGTACATATTACTACTAATCTAACACGTTGCTACTATGTCTTCCACTAGGTCTTTACTTTACATAAAGTCTCCACTATCTCTTCTTTTAAATTCCACTTAGCTTGTTTGCATAACCTTTTCTTTCTTAAATAGATAGTTTTAAGAAATTCACTGTCCCTTTCCACATTCTATCAGCTTCCTGCATATTTTGATCACAGTTACCACAACTGGAAATTTAGGAACTGATAAGAGAAATTTCTCTGAGCATTATATTTAAAGGGAAAAAAGGAGGTAAATAGAAAACATATGGTCATAAGAGACCTAGTTATGTTTTACAAGCAAGGCTATTCTTGTGAGCTAGACTAGGTATGTTGGACGATGGAGATAGTTCAGATGCCATCAGGGTTATGATGTCACTTAAATATCAAAACCATTTTAACTTTAATTGATATGACTCCCCCCACCCCCATATCCCTCATCCCCAACAAACAAAGAAGAAGATAATTTGGTGGATGTGTTTTATCACAAGAGAGGGCTTATGCTTTTCATTCTGGGCTTTAGTTATTCCAATTTCTCCTTGCAACCAATAGTATTCATCAAGATAATATTCATTTTTCTGCATTTTTTCTGATTTCCTATGGGTTCAACTTCAAGTCCAGTTCAATTTCAGTGCTATATTCTATCAGTTGATGTAGATTTAGCATGAAGCTACCTCATTGGAATTAGCTCTTCACTGAGCAGATGCTGTAATAATGATCATCTCCAAATCATATTAAATATCTGAATGAATTTATACCATGATTGGTGTTGTAACTCTTTGCAACACAGTTTCAATATATATCTTTGGCTTACAACTTCCATGTTTTTTTGCTTGTGAAGCGTGAATATGTAGTTTATCCTACAGAAACTGTAAGGCCCCAATCGCCCGAGGAACTGAGGGAGATTGCAAAAGAAATAGGCCGGAAGAGAGAGAGGGACCAAGCAATGCGGAGCTGAGGAAAATGTGCAACCCCACAAAACGAAGAGGCGTAGAAGAATTTGTAGGTCTGTTAGTAATGTTTGCACAAAGGAACATCCAGAGTCCTTTCTGTTCAGCGAAGAGATGGATGTGCTAACTAGTGTTCACCAATAAGTGAGTTTGTTGCCAATAAAACTGTGTAGCAAAGCCAGTGATTGTATTAGAAAACCTATCTACAAAGTGTTTCTCCACCTTTAATCACTCTAGTTGTTGAAATGTGTGACAATCTCTTCTTAATGAATATTCTGACTCCGCTACTGAGTTCGGCGTATGTCTTAGGGGCAAAAGGCCCTTCTTTAATATTTGACTGGACATAATTAAAAGGATGTCTACGTCTGTTATCTGTATTAGATGCATGGGTTCCACACATGGAAATTTCAGCTAACCTTTTCCCATTTAAAGTCTTTTTTTCTTTTTTCTTTTTTATCTTTTCATATTGGTCACTTCTGCCTTCACTTTCAGAAATTATAATTTGTAAATACAAAGCAATTCAAGGGCAGCTTACGTTACACATTTTAACTCTTAAAAAAAAATGTAAAAAGCTATGTCCTTACACTTTAGCATATGGAAGAATTAAAGTAGAAAAAAAATTCCAATTTCAATAAGTTGCTAAGTTTTGGAAGTGCATTTTAAAAAAAATATATATATTTATAGAATTGTATAATCATAATCTATCAAAAACAACTTCTTTATACTTTGTTTATCGAATTATTTCTTTAAAATGACGATGGTGTTCGTGTTGGCCGGTGCAACATTCTACCAAGACTTAAGCAAACAAAAAGAAAACGTTCAGATTTTTTTTATTTTGCCGGAATTTGAACTTTAGTCAACAATGAATTTTAAAACTTCCAATATATTATTATGGCATGCTTCTTCCAAGAAAATGAGATGAAGAATTTTAATTTGTTGTGTTGTTTTCTTGGTGTCCATTGACTTGGATGAGTCAATGGGTCTTTCTAATATAATTAAAAATAATGAGTCTTTTCTTAACTGATGAAAATTCTAGTCATCATAAGAATTTCCTTTCAGCTTGGAGTAGCAGAAAAAAAAAAGAGAAGGTAACTTCTTGTTTTTTTCTTCTTCTGCACTGAAATTTTGAGATTTTTTGGGATAAATTGATTTGTAAAATCTTTCAATACTCAAAGTAATAAGTTTCTTGTGAAGTTTATGCCTTAATCAGCAATGGGGTTCTTCATTCTTGCTTTCAAATATTAAAAAAGGTGCATTTTCTCTGGATTTTGTATTTACTTGCTTGAGTTCATAATTCTTGAAGTTACAATTGTTAGGAAAGAGTAAGCCTTAGTAGTGATGTAGTTGTTAGTTATGTTGCTCGGACCCTCCAAAAATGTTGAACATTCATGTTGAATCCTCCAATTTTTTTTTTAGCTTTTTGAGGATCTGACAACATCTGGTGGTATTTTTGAAGAGTCAGAGCAACATAGGCTGTCGTAAAGTTACATAATTGTTATAATTTTGTTTCATTTCCTTTTGATTATCTTCAAAGTGTATAATTTGCACTCACTCATCTCTTAGTTCTTCTTGAAAGAATAAAAATCCATTTTTTTCCAGGTAGAATTGAACTTTGTACACATTAGTTGATAAGATTAGCATTTTTAGCTTCTTTTCTCTTGTTTATTTATATGCAAGTACCAAACTTTCATGAGGAATATTTACACTACTTTGTTGGTTTATGTAGAATCTCAGATTTTCACCTTCGGGAAAGCTGCTTAATTTGTCGAAAATCTGAAACAGTGATTAGTGAGTAGATTATTGGAGTAGAGACAGTATGTTGAATGCAAAAGAACTTGCTTAGCTTTCATAGATTTAGTGATCAAGTCAGGAGAACAAGTGTCATTTGAATTTGATAGTTGTATCGTAATGGCGGAGTTAGTTCCAATTGGGACTATTTTGGCTGTGATTAGTAGTCAAGTAATGAAAACTGCTCAAGCTGCGAATGATGTAGTATTTGAGAAGGAGAGTTTTAAGGTTCTTGGGAACTATCTTTTGGACATTGAGCCTGTCTTGAAAGAATTGCAGCTGCAGAAGTTAAACGATTCCCCGGCTGCAAGGCAAGCTTTGGAATCCATTGAAGCTGACTTAAAGAAGGCTAATGACTTGGTTGAGAAGTATAAGAACCGAGCCCGTTTCTACTTGCTGGTCAAGTGTAGGAGCATTGTTAAGGAGGTACAGGAAGTCACTAGGGACATTGGAAAATCTTTGGCCGCGTTATCCCTTGTCAACATGGAAGTTTTGTCAGGGATTTCAGAAGAGGTAAATAGGCTGCAGAATGAAATGCAAAGAGCTAACTTTGAGGCATCTCAGTCGCGTCTCCAAATTGTTAACAAGTTAAACCAAGGTCTATCGGATCAGATACATGACCAAGAATTTGCTAACAATATTCTTAAAGAAATAGCAAGGGCTGCTGGGGTGCCAGTGGAGCCAGCAGAGATAACGAAAGAGCTAGACAATTTCAAAAAAGAGAAAGAAGAAGCTGCTTACCGGAAAGAGAGAGCTGAAGTCTTGTTTTTGAATCAAGTCATTGAGCTGCTCTCACGAGCCGATGCTGCAAGAAATTATGAGGAAGTCAAAAGCCAATATTTCCAGAGAGTTAGCATTATAGAGGGATATGATCCTAGAGAAGAATACATTCAGCCATTTAAAGCTTTTATTTGTTGTATAACAGGAATTATAATGGTAGATCCTGTAAGCCTATGTACCGGTACTGCCTGTGAGAGAGCTTCTATCCAAGCTTGGTTTGACTCGGGGGAGAAAATTGATCCGGAAACAGGTGAAGAGCTGCAGGATTTGTCGATCAGGCCAAACCTCCAATTGAGACAACTAATCCAGGAGTGGAAAGAGCTCAACTATTGCATCATAATCAGGGCTTGCAAGGGGAAATTTCTTTCTGGAGTGGATGCATCAATTGAGGAGGCTCTTGCACAAATGCAAGAACTAATGAAAGCAAATTCGATAAATAAAGAATGGGTGACAATCGGGGGACTCACTGAAGTTGTCATCTCCAAGCTTGGCATGTTGCGTAACGGATATCTGCAAGATAAAGTGATGATTACGTTAAAGGACGTCGTAGATGGTCATGCTAGAAACAAGGTGAGTGAATTTCTTTAAATATCAAAAAAGAAAATGTGAAAGTAAGCATACACTCTCAGAAATGGCTAATTCCATAACTTATTCATTCATGTAATTCTGCTTTCACCTAGAATACTATGGCCTTTTACTTTTGTTCCGTATAGCCGTATCACATATATATTTCATGCAGGACTTAAGTATTTCGTCTGAAAAAATGAACAGTAAGATTTTTGTTTAATTTCTCATTTAACTGTTTGCACTCTAGAATTATTGATTGGTTTATGCATTGTGCTGTGCTTTGCTTGTTGCTTGTGGTTACTAACATATGCTTGGCCTACTTTTCCATGCTTAGTTGTTTCTAAGTATAGGACACCAGGATAGTGAAGAACGGACGTCAGGGGGTGGGGTTAATATATGGCTTATCAGGTGGATCATTTCATATCATCTAATAGGGGCTACCGGAGTTAGCAATGTTATTGACTTAATAATTTAGGTCCTATTTAGCGTTAGATTTTTGCTTTTGTCAATGTAGTTTTAGTCTTTGAGGTTACTTGTCCAAAGCAGAGTGTTGCATCCCACATCGGCTGTGGAAAGGAAAATTGGACTCCTTATATGGTCTCACACAATCCTCACTCCTCACCTCTTGAGCTATCTTTCGGGATTGAGTTAGGCCCGAGGTCCATTTCTCATGATGGTTTTCGAACCAGGTCTGTCCGTGTTTGGTCCCCATGCTATATAGTCTACGGAATCACGGTCCATTTGTTATAATCCTGTCCTCGAGAAAGATGTCTTTTCTAGTTTTCCTGAATTTCCCTTGTTTCTCCTTAAGCCCGGGGCTAGGATCAGGATGTATGAGCAAATATGCATGCAAGTCTTAAGCTTTGTTCCTAATCAAACTGTTATTCCATATAATTTATAGGACGTATTCGTTGAGAACCAGGGGTTTGAGAATGTTGTAGCATGCTTCGGAAAAAACTATGCCACTTCAACCGCTGCAATTGAGCTGATATATGAGGTTCTCCAAGATCAGTCTAGTTGGAACTTGCCTTATTGCCAGAAGCTTTCTCAGCAGTCCAATTCAATCTTGCTTCTCGTCTCCTTTGTCAAAAATCAGGCCAGTCCATCAGCTGAAAAAGCAGAACAAATCCTGGCTAAGCTTTGTGATGAGGAAGAGGAGAACATTGTTAAGGCTGCTCGAGAGGGATGGTATGGACCACTTATCGATACGTTACACCATGGTAAGCATAGCTGCAACACTCTTATGTGTTATATGTTACAGTTGCACATGGATATAGATAATAATCTTAATATATCAGCCTAGTTCCAGCATATACATTTTTTTTTTTGAGTTTTATGTTTAGTTATATCGTTCAATTATCTTCAGGATCAGCATCTTCAAGAATGTCAATTGTTAGAGCAATTCTCGGTTTGGAACTCAGGGATGAAGATATGAAGCTTCTCGGGGAGAAAGGGTTTATTCTTCCTCTGCTTGAGATGACATCTGGAAATATTGAATCAAAAGAACTTTCATTATCTGCACTTGTGAAGCTATCAAGCTTTTATGACAATAAGATGCTTATAGCTGCAGCTGGAGGGGTTGCTATCGTTTTAAAGCTAATGATTTCATCCCATGTACGTTCAATTATCATCGCTAAGTGCTGTGAAGTTCTAGCTAATCTATCTGCCAATGGTGATGGAGTTAAGTTCTTGATCGATGAAACTGGAAACCAACTTGTACTAGAGCCTGTAATCGCGTACTTGCTGGCTTTTCAACAGAATCTTACATCCTCCTCGGACCCTGTTCGTAGGCATGCTTTACGTGCACTATTAGGAATCTGTCAATCTCAAGCTGGACTTGTCAAATCAGCAGTTCTCTCTGCCGGTGGTGTTTCAGCTGTCCTTCCCCTTCTTGATGATCCGAACCAGGAAATACGAGAAGCAGCAATCAATCTTCTTTTCCTCTTCTCACAGCACGAGCCAGAGGGTGTCGTTGAGTATCTTCTTAAGCCAAGAAGATTGGAAGCTTTAGTTGGTTTTCTTGAAAATGATAGCAAAGGTGATGTACAGATGGCTGCAGCCGGTTTACTAGCCAACCTTCCTAAATCGGAAACTTCACTCAGAGAGAAACTCATAGAATTAGGTGGCCTAAAGGCAATCATTAACATCTTGAAATCCGGTACCATGGAGGCTAAGGAAAATGCTCTTAGTGCCTTCTTCAGGTTCACAGATCCAACAAATCTCGAGTCTCAACGCAACGTGGTTGAACTTGGAGCATATCCTATACTGGTAAGCTTTCTCAAAGCTGATTCAATAACTGCACAAGCAAGAGCAGCTGCACTATTAACGGATCTATCAATGCGCAGTCATGAACTCAGTGCATTATCCAGGAAAGCTTCTTGTTTCTGTATTGGACGAGCACGTGCTCCTATCTGTCCTGCCCACGGGGGTGCCTGCAGCGTGAGCAAAACATTCTGTCTATTGGAGGTAAATGCATTGCCTGATTTGGTTAAACTCTTAAAAGAAAAGATACATGCCACGTCTTATGAGGCGATTCAAACACTCTCAACTCTGGTCTGTGAAGAATCGCCTCATAGAGGAGCCAATGTGCTGCACAAGGAGGATGCAATATCACCAATCATAGAAGTTCTAAACTGGGGATCAGAATCTTTAAAGGGAGAAGCTTTAGGGGTCCTGGAAAAAGTGTTTATGTCAAGGGAAATGGTGGATCTCTATGGACTAACAGCTAAGTTACATCTCGCGCGTTTAACAGGAGGTAGAATTTATGAAGATGGACATCTCCAAAGGAAAGCTGCTAGAGTCTTGTTACTTATCGAACGTCAAACTAGATCATCCAGATCTCTCATTGCAGGAATATCCGGTTAAGAAAAGCGTTGTCTAAAGTCGAAAAGCATGGCCTTTGATCTAAAGGCCACACTTTTATGGTGTTGTTTTTAAAGGCCAAATGTGTTTTAGTGAAATTTCATGATATGTTACTATGTTCTTGTGTTGTATGTATCTTGATCTTCATTATAACATAATTGTTCTGTTTTGCTTTGAAACCTTCAGTAGAGAAGTCTATGCACACCAATATATATACCTCGATATCGCTTACGAAAATTCATGTGTATGCCAATGAAGTTATGTAACGAAAAATCCTACATACACCACTGATGAAGTGTGTTGATAAGTTGAGAAAAAGTACAAGAAGCAATTAACTCATGGTTATTAGGAAGCACGTACCTGTCTACACAATCTCAATCATTATAATTTTGTGGGGGCAAATAACTAATCAATTTCAACAAGTTTTTTCTACAATTAGTTGTAAATCAGTTATGTTATTAATGTATTCACAATAATGGTCTATGTTGAACTGTTGCATGTCACTTACAGAGATACAAATTGCAATAAACACCTTTTTTTCTTTCTTTTTTATTACTCTTTAAATAATATATTTTGGTGAAACATCCACCTAAAGAAACCGTTTAATTATTTATTTATTTTTAAAAAAAAATCGACCTTTCGAAAGTCTCTTGATTTTCTCGGGTTTTAGCGCAATTTTAAAAAAAAAACCGACCTCTGAAGTCCAATCTCTATTGAGGTCGGCTTTTCTAGGTCGATTTTAGGCGGTTCTTTTAATAGTATTGACTATTCACAACAACTTATTCAGTGTAATTCCATTAGTAAGGTCTGAAAAGAGTAAGATGTATACGTACCTTACTCTCTTTGTAAGGTAAAAAAAGTAGTTCCGATAGATCATCATCGACTTAAAAAAAATAAAATTTATTCAGAGCGGATGATTGATTGTTTCTAGATACAATAATCAAAGCTTAGGCAAAGCAAGTTAATATCACAATCAAAGATGACTTATTTTAAGGTATTCTTTTTCCCCTCTCTTTTATTTATTTATTTTCCTTCCTAGAATAGATAGAACATGTCAATATTAGAGTGGAAGAAAATAGAAGATAGGAGGACCTTTTGTGAGATATAGAAAACTTACACCTAAGTAGTTTTTAGGATAAGAAAATGTAACCATATTTTGGCTGAAACTATAAATTCTCATTTATTTCTTCTAGAGTTGAATATGAACACAATATAATGGGTTTGCCACATTATGGGACAGATGGGGAGATATGACTTCATCAAATCTAAGTCTAATTATTATTCATAGAAAAATGGTTTGTGTAACAAATTGGACCATGCATACATGTAAGACTTTATAAACTTGTTTACACTTTTACAAATACTTAATATGAATAACTTTTATGAGACGGAGAAAATAACATTGAGTGCAAGCATATAACTTATCACCTACTTTGTGCACATGGAGAGGGATGGATCAATGTCAATACTTGTAAGTAAAATTTGTATGTCCCACAATACTCTTTTCTTTTTGGGTGGGATGGGGTGGGGTGGAGATATTTGTTAGGGTTTTTTTCCTGATTTTTTTTACCTTATTTGAATTTTATTTTTTCCTAAAGAAAAAGACAAAACATTATCAGAAATGTTTTTACTTTTCATGAAAAGAAAATATATTTTTCTTCCATATTTGGTTTATTCTTTCCTTAGAAGAAAAGTTTGGAACTCTATAAATTGAATACCCTCTTCTCATATCAAGAACAAAATAGAATCAACAATGTAATCGTTTAAGAGTCTTGTTTATGGGGAGATTTTCTCCTAAACATATTTATATTTTTTTTAATACTAGTTTTCAATACGTAGGTCGTTTGACCGAATCATATCAATAATATATATTTAGTATACTTTTATTTGTCGTCTGATTTATCAACCATATATGATTTACAATTGTAAGCTTCCGCATGACGCATAATCACCTTCATAACTCAACAAGTGGTATCAAAGCACATGGTTCAATGATCCAATGGTTGAACAAAAGTGAAGACAGATTCAGGTGGTTTCAAATCAATTTGCTACAAATTCGATGATAATGAAGATTTTTGTCCAACTACATGTGGAGAAGAGATTTAAACCATATTTTCAACATTTCCGCTGCTGTATCTTTAAAAGTAAAAATGAAATATTTTAAAACCATTTTTAACCCATATATTTTAAACTTTATTTTTAACCATGACAAGCAGCAGTGATGAAGACTATGTGAAGAACAAAAATTATCATACATGTGAAGAAGGTGGATCAAATTTTGTCAAGAAAATCCAGCCAAAAGGGGAGATTTGTTAGGGTTTTGCCCTGATTTTCTAACCTTATTTGAATTTTATTTTTTCCTAAAAGAAAAGACGAAACATTACCAGAAATGTTTTTACTTTTCATGAAAGGAAAATATATTTTTCTTCCATATTTGTTTATTCTTTCCTTAGAAGAAAAGTTTGGAACTCTATAAATTGAATATCCTCTTCTCATATCAAGAACAAAATAAAATCCACAATGTAGTCGTTTAAAAGTCTTGTTTAGGGGAGATTTTCTCCTAAACATATATATATTTTTTTAATATTAGTTTTCAAGATGTAGGTCGTTTGACCGAATCATATCAATAATATATCTTTAGTATACTTTTATTTGTCGTCTAATTTATCAATCATATATAATTTGCAATTGTAAAAGAAAAAGAAAAAGAAAAAGAAATTAGGGCCAAACAATTCTATCGCTAAATAACAAAGTTTTGTCCCTAATCCTATTTAGTGAAAACTTACTAAAAGATTCTACACTATTAGATACAAATTATTTAGTGTCCGATTAGTGACAACTTTCGTAACTAATTTACTTAAAAGAAATTGTAGTTTTAGTTGTTTTGAAAACACTCCATGTGATCTAATGCTATAAAATCTCCACAATCTCTTATTTAGAGTTTGTACCCAAAAACAACAATGAAAGATAGAGACTTATCCATATAAAAAAAGGTTATCAAAGATACCTTGCATTATTTTCTACACTTTCTTATTTAAGTTTTTTTTTTTTTTTCTGAAAATGGAGAAGGCAGACTCTTTAATTCATCTAAACAATTGAAAATGTCCAAAAAAAAATTGGTGGAAGTGAAGTGTTTGGATTAGTATCTTTAATTTTAGAACATGTTTATATATTATTTCTATCTAATAAGTCATCTTTTCTATATCCAAATTATGGGCTATTGACTTGGCATTGCCATAATCTTCTCCTTTGGAGTATCAATTTTGACTTCATGCTGTAAGCAATTGACTTCTTAATTATAATAACATTTAAAGTAGCTCATTAGTTTCAAAGAACGCCAATTATCCCTAAAATTGGGGAGTGCTTAAATATTGACACCATCAATTTTATTTTATTTTATTTTTTATTTTATTTAGTATCTTTAATTTTAGAACATGTTTATATATTAAATGTAGAATTGATTCACATCTATTTTTGTTTATTTACGTATTTGGGTCATCACAAATATTGTACTATGTTTTAAAATCTTTTGGACAAATTAAATGTATACCAAAACCTCAAAAACCTTGTTGAAACGGTGAAGAAATAGGATTTACTACTTTGTATATATTAAAAAAAACTCACTGTAATAAAAAGAAGATAAAAGTTACAAAAAGGGTGAATTTGTACTTTTCATAAAAAGAAAACCTCTAGAACTTTCTTGAAATTGCCAAGAAACTCACTCACATAAAACTCTCCATTCTTATTTAACAAACAAATGTCCATATTCAATACTCTTCCTTAAAAAATATTTAATAATAATGATGTAATATTATTTATCGGTTCATTTTTAATTATCACATTTTATATAAGAGTCAAATTACATGATTTTTTTACCAATATATCAAAATGTATTTTATCATATAATAATTTAAGAAGTTTCAACATCTAAATTTTATTTTTTTATATTAAATTAAAACGATTCAATTTAACTCTAAGCATCAATTAAATTCACTCTAAATAAGTACCTCGTATCAAGTAAAAATGAAGAGAGAGTGACACCATAACAAATGAATAATAAATTATCACCCCCTTGTATTGAGAGTAATTACTTCCTCAAATATCGACACAAAAAATCGTAAGAAAGAACTAAAAGTCACTTGAATATAAAAAAATACTTTAAAGCTTGATTTATAGCTATATCGTAAAAAAGAACCGAAAATCATTCGACTAAATAAAAAAAATTTCGTGTGAATTTGAATATCTTGTCTGCCTCTCCAAACAAAAGTGTAGCACAATTTATCACATGAATTCCATCTTCCTACTAGCTCCCAACTACAAAATGAGTTATCAATAATATTACCAATTATTTATTAATGTTATTGTTATCCCTATACGCTGTATACGTAGCACATATAAGTCAAATTTTAATTATGAATTTCATTTTCTAATAAGCATTTAAAGCAACATGTTATTGTGAACCCAACGTTATTATATCTGTCATCAAGATATATTACGTGAGACTTTGATAGAATAGATAAAAAATTTCGTCATGAATAGAAGCTTAGAATTGCGCCGAATTGCGAATGAAATATTTTCTTTTATAATTAATGAGTGCTTTTCAATTGCTTTTAATTGTCTTGTGCGGAGCTAATCTGAATTAATATTTATTCAGGCGAATGCAACTTTATACTTTATAGTATTGAATTTATCTAAAGTTGATATTTACGATACAACGTATGAATTTGTATGAAAATTCACAATAAAAATGCGTTCTAGATCTAGATTGGGATAATTTTAAATAAGATATGGTTATTTCTTTGAAGTTTTCGAGTCAAAGGCTGCCCAGCTGCAGGACTACAATGTGCTCATGAATTTCATATTCTATCAGTATTTTTTTTTATTTTTTCATTCGATGTTCAGTATTTATATTACAGTCTGATTATGTTATGATTGTGCATTATAGGACTCATTCTGGAATAACGCTCTCAATAAAATTCTTTTCAAATCCAAAACTTTAACTGAATTTAATATGAGATCTCTGATTAAGGATAGAGGGAAACCAGGGGTGTAGCTATAGCCACACTAGGTATCCAACTAACGTTTTTTTTCTTTTATTTTAACGACCACACACCATTATTCTTCGACACTCTTAATAAAAAAAGTGACTACACCGATGACCCAACCATCCCATCACATCCTATTTATATATATACTCTACCCTTATTAAACTTGGACTTCTTCATTCGTAATCGCATGTAAATACTGTTTTTATTAGTTTTTATTTTTTCATGTTTTGGCTTAACATTTTTTAAATAGTAATAAATAATTAACAATTTGCTATATCATTTTTAAATATAATTCTAGCTTGGGTGTCACCTTCTCTTTCTTTAAAACAATTAATGGAATTTTCCTTCTCATGATGCTAAAATATAGTCTAAGGTGTCACCTTCTCTTTCTTTAAAACAATTAATGGAAGTTTGATTAATATTAATTTAATAAATAAAATAATACTCCATTTGTTCCTAATTACTTGTCCACTTTTAAATTGATACACTTATTAAGAATACAATTAATGACATAGTGAATTTACCATTTTATCCCTATTAATTATGAAGTGGATAAATCAAAAACTTAAAATTTTAAAAAAGTTTTACCTTTTTCAAAGTAATTAATTGAGGGTATAATAAGTAAATTTTTTTTATCCTTTCTTGATTTATCAAAATGAACAAGTAATTATGGACAACTAAAAAAAAGAAAAATGAACAAGTAATTAAGAACAAAAAGAGTAAATGATAAAACAAAGACTATTTACGAACCGTCGTTGTTTAGAAGAACAAACTAACCTATAGCTGTTTGGGAGTGTGTGTTGAACATGACACTAAAAACATGGGTGGAAACTCATTGGTAACGGTGTTTACACTAAATTATTTATGGTTACGTAAGATCTTATTTATTCTCATTAATGTTATTTCTATATCTAAATATTAAATAATTAAGATCTAACATTATTTATTTTTTAATATCTGAATGTCCATACTTTATATACTTTTAAATATAATAAATGTACAATTCAAATAAAAAAGTAAGTAAATATTAGAAAAATATTAAATTAATAAAATGGTATTATTATTATTTTCCTTCCTAGAATAGATAGAACATGTCAAATATTAGAGTGGAAGAAAATAGAAGATATGAGGACCTTTTGTGAGATCTTAGAAGACCTACACCTAAGTAGTTTTTAGGATAAGAAAATATAACCATATTTTGGGTGAAACTATAACTTCTCATTTATTTCCAGAGATTTAAAGAGCGTGTAAAAAGAAAAATGAACAACTAATATGAAATTGATTAGTATTTCTTATATGTCCAAAAAATTTGGTGGATGTGAAGTGTTTGGATTAGTATCTTTAATTTTAGAACATGTTTATATATTATTTCTGTCTAATAAGTCATCTTATCTATATCCAAATTATGGGCTATTGACTAGGCATTGCCATAATCTTCTCCTATGGAGTATCAATTTTGCCTTCATGCTGTAAGCAATTGACTTCTTAATTATAATAACATTTAAAGTAGCTCATTAGCTTCAAAGAACACCAATTATCCCTAAAATTGGGGAGTGCTTAAATATTGACAATATCAATTTTTATTTTTTTTTATTTTTATTATAAGATTATCCAAATGATATATACATGTAACTCTTTTAAAATATAAAATTTATAATTTTAAAAATGAAACATGATACCTACTATAACAAATAATGCTTGACACAATAATGTAATATATATATATATATAAATTAAAAGTCAATGATATATATTTCCTAATTCATACATCTCATTAGTATGCAAAATAAATTTAAGGGAAATAAAATTCTATAACATAATAATTGTAGTCCTCAACTAGCTAAGTCATATACTATGACATAAATGGAAGTTGATAAAAATAAGTTCACTTACTAATATTCTTTTTGCTTTGGTTAGAAACTTACTAATATTCATGATATATATTAATTGGTATTTTAGAAGTAACTTTTTTATTCTATAAAGTGTTTGTTATTGATTTTGTGTCTTGATTAATAAATAATAATCGATAAAAAAAATTACTATCATTGTCCGCTATAGTCCCAAGGTAGCTACGCTCGTTCGATTAATTAATCAATTAGTTTTTGAAAAAAAAATGTCTGAATTGTATCCGAATTGATTGAAATTATTGTAACAGTCTCGAACTTTGGAAAGACCCTTTTACTCCGCCCTGCACTATTTAATAGGTGTATTTTAAAGGTATATATGTGCCATGTGGACATCATAAATATTGCATCATTATAAATATTTATGATGTCCACGTGGGCACATATATACCTTTAAAATATACTATTAAATAGTGCAGGTTGGGTAATAGGTCCTGCTCAAAGTTTAGGATTGTTATAGTAATTTAGGTCAAAGTTCAGATTTATTTCGAACCCTTTTCCCTTAGTTTTTAAAAAGATTTATCAGAATATAAATGAATAATTTCGTATGATTTTTTTTATCGCAGAATTGATTCGCATCAATTTTTGTTTTATTTACGTATGGATCATCACAAATATTGTACTATATTTTAAAATCTTTTGGACAAATTAAATGCATAATCGTGACAAATTAAGGATAAACCCAAAACCTCAAAAACCTTGTTGAAACAAAGAAGAAATAGGATTAACTTTGTATTAAAAAAAAAAAAAAAAACTCACTGTAATAAAAAGAAGATAAAAGTTACAAAAAGGGTGAATTTGTACTTTTCTTAAAAAGAAAAAGAAAAGCCTCTAGAACTTTCTTGAAATTGCCAAGAAACTCACTCACATAACTCTTCATTCTTATTTTTAATTACTCTTCCTTAAAACATATTTAATAATAATGCTATATATAATATTATTTCTCTGATCATTTTTACTTATCACGTTTTGTATAAGAGTCAAATTACATGAGTTTTTTTATCAATATATTAAGATGTATTTCATCATATAATAATATAAGAAGTTTCGATATCTAAATTTTAATTTTTTATATTAAGTTAATATATTTCAATTTAACTTTAAGTATCAATCAAATTACCTCTAAATAAGCACATCATATCAAGTAAAAATGAACAGAAAGAGTGATATCATAACAAGTGAATAATAAATTATCACCCCCTCGTGTTGAGAGTTATTTTTTCAAATATCTACACAGAAAGTCATATGACTGTAAAACAAAAACTCTTAATTTACCACTATATCGCAAAAATGAACCGAAAAACACTATACAAGAGATTTCGTGTGAATTTGAATATCTTGTCTGCCTCTCCAAACAAAAGTTTATCACAATTCAATCTTCCTACTAGCTCCCAACTACAAAATGAGTTATCAATAATTATTTATTAATGTTATCCCTATAGGCTATACGCTGTCTGTATACCTAGCACATATAAGTCAAACGTTAATTAAGAATTTCATTTTCTATAAGCATTTAAAGCAACGTGTGAATCCAACATTATTATATCTGTCTTCAATATATATAACGTGGGACTTTGATAGATTAGATAAGATTTCTTCGTTTTGAGTAGAAGCTTCGAATTGCTCCCAATTATGAATGAGTATTTTTTTTTATAATGAGTGTTTAATTTTCAAGCTTCTGATGATTGCCTTGTGCGGAGGTAATCTGAATTAGTATTTACCCCAAAGAACGTGTGAATCCAACATTATTATATCTGTCATCAATATATATAACGTGGGACTCTGATAGATTAGATAAGATTTCTTCGTTTTGAGTAGAAGCTTCAAATTGCTCCCAATTATGAATGAGTATTTTTTTTTGTAATAAGTGTTTAATTTTCAAGCTTATGATGATTGCCTTGTGCGGAGGTAATCTGAATTAGTATTTACCCCAAAGATAGAAGTGAATCAAACCTTATAATATTGAATTCATCCGAAGTCGATATTTACGATATAAAGTATAAATTTGTATAAAAATTCACTATAAAATTGCCAAAAAAATAAATACATGCCTGTTAACTTTGCTTTTTAGATCTAGATTGGGATAATTTTAATTAAGATATGGTTAATTACTTCTTTGAAGTTTTCCAGTCAAAGGCTGCCCAGCTGCAGGACTACAATGTTTTCATAAATTTCATATTTTATCAGTATTTTTTTTTTTTCGTTTGATGTTCAATATTTATATTACAGTTTGATTATATTAAGATTGTGCATTGTAAGACTCATTCGGGAGATAAAGCTCTTAGCAAAATTCTTTTCATATCCAAACTTTTAACTGAGTTAATATGAGATCTCTAATTAAAGATGGATTGATCGATCCCAACTATCTTTTCACGGCCCATTGATATACTCTACCTTTGTTAAGCTTGGGCTTTTTCATTATTTGCCCTATATATTGGCTTAATACATTTTAAAAAAGTAATAAATAAAATAACAATTTACTATATCATTTTTAAATAGAATTTTAGCTTGGGCTAATTTATTGTATGTTTTCCTTCTCATGATGCTAAAATATAGTCTAAGGTCATGTCACCTAAAGTTACGTGTATTTATGAAGGAATTAATCTAAAAATAGTCACTCACTTAATAGCTTAAATTAAAAATAATCACCAATATATAATTGATATATGATATATGTATAATTAGTATATAATTTATGTATATATTAATTAAAAAAATAAATAATATATCTGCAAAAATCAAGAAACAATTTATCTTTTAGTTTCTAACTTGCCTTATTATATTAACGATAACTATTTCTCAATATATTTTTTCAAAATATTGAATTTGTTATATTTAAAGAAATTATATAGTAAATTTGTTATTATATTTATTATTTTTTAAGAAACGTGTCAAGCTTATATAAATAAAAATGAATAAAAAGAGTACTTTAGAAAGTTGTTCTGCCCCGTATGATATTGGTAATCTCACAAATTAATGTTTTCAATTTGACGATTCATTATGATTTATAATTTGTAAAGACTTAACAAAAATAATCATATGAAGAATTCCCTAACTAGCTAGAGAATTTTTCACATGGAATGAATTCTCAAAATAGTATGGCAATAGGCATATAGACCGATCATATGACTAAAAAATACTCTCCGTCCCTAATTACTTGTCCACTTTTGAATTGACACACCTATTAATAAAATAATTAATGACATAGTGAAATTACCATTTTACCCCTATTAATTATGAAGTGGATGAATTAAAAATTTAAGACTTTCAAGAAATTCTATCCTTTTCAAAGTAATTAATTGAGGGTATAATAGATAAAAAAAAATTAGTCATTTTTTTATTTATCAAAATGGATAAGTAATTAGGGACAACAAAAAAAAGAAAAAGTGGACAAGTAATTAGGAACAGAGGGATTTGAATATTAAGAGTATACTCATTTTTTTATTATTGTATTTATAATACATTTGGTTAAAAACATTCATTAGTTTGAACTTGGTTAGAAATAAATTCAAGTGGTTTATTTATTTTCAGCATTTTTGTATGTCACGTAAGATTAGTAAATCATAGTTTAGATGGCCACCTACTTGAGAAACTTTTATTAGTAGTATAATCCTGTAGATGGTTCACCTACTTGAGAAGCTTTTATTAATACTATATAATATAATAACAATAAAAATATTTCAATTTAGATGGTTAATCAACAATATGTTTGGGATTTAATTTTGTAGGCCATTTAATTTGGTACCCAACCCTAAGTAGGGTTGCTCAATGCCTTCTCTTTCTTTAAAAATAGTAATGGAAGTTTGATTAATATTAGTTTAATAAATAAAATAAGTGATAAAACAAGGGCTACTTACAAACAGTCGTTGTTTAGAAGATCAAACTTAGAGTTATTTATTATTACATATATAATCAACTAGATTTTTTATGTGTAGAAATTTTAGAGTTAAATAAAGTATTACAAAAGGATTTTTGTGTTATATATACACTGACAACGTTGTAAAGTTTTTTATATGATCAATTTAGTTAACAAGAAAAAGGTTTTATTTATTTTTTCTTAAAAAATAAGAATAACATGAAAAAAGTACTTTTCTAGTCCCTTCATTAAAATTTGTTTTACTTGTTAATGTTACTTAAGTCTTAATCATTTGGACAGTATCGTACGTTAACACAACAATATCGTAATAAGTTGACACGACGGTTAGTAATTTCATCACATTATCCCCATAATTTTATTTTCACAAAATCGCACTATTTGAAGTGAAAAATAACAAGATTTTGCTTAATTACAAAATATAATAGTATTTTCATTTTAAATACATGATACCCATACTCATAAGTAATGTACCCGTACGTTAATTTGTTTCCTTTTTGCTATGTTTAAGAAGAATGACTTTTTTTTTTTTTTTTAAAAAAAACAATGGAAATAATTTAATTTAAAAATTTTCATTTTATAATTAATTATACTTACTAATGACTTATTTATAGCCACACAAATAAGTATTATAACGTGTATAATATCAGAATTTTTAAAATTTCTATTTCTACACAAATGTTATGACATATTTAATACCATAAGTTTTAAAAGTAATTTTTTCTTCTTAAATTTCGTGACCAATTAAAGAAATTTATAGAAATTAACTGAGCACGAAGTTTAATTTTAATTATTATTTTTTTATTTTTCATTCGGTATACGATATTTGTAGTCACGTAATTTTTTACCGAACTTAAATTTTACACCATTTTTAGTGGTTAAATGTTTATTATAAATTTAAATTAAATAGTTTATTTTTATTAGGTTTATTTTAAAATATTTGAAAACTACAAAAATTTGAATCACATTTTAAGCTAAGTTTTATTTTTTTTTCAATTGTTTTAAAAAAGTAATGAAAATGAACATATATATATGTGTGTGTTTTCTTCTATTATTAGGTTTAATGAATAATCGTATATTACTTTTTTTTTATTATAACTTTAGATTAGATTTTGTTTTCATATTAATTTAGAGTAGTTGACTAATATTTTTATAATTATTTCGACATATTTTATTTATTTTTATTTTTTTAAAATAATAATTTACCTATCAACACCCATTTACCCACTACTCCTCCCACTCAACCCCACTACCCCACAACACCCCTATACACACACGACACTACACACACCCACACTCCACTATATACACCTATATTACCACACCCAAACGAACAACATAGAAAAAAGAGAAAAAGAAAGACGTACAGAGACAGAAAAACGAAGAAAAAAAAAAAGAGAAAAAAAAAAGCAACATACAATCAGCAAACATAACCAGAATACCAAATTATTTTTCTTCAAACGCACATAGTGACAAATGCACTGGAAAAAAAAAGAAAAGAAAAAAGAATTCACTATACATTCATACCAAAAGACACTTGTACGTATAGAAAAAGAAAATCAAAACATCAAAACGCTTTTTAATTCCTTCCAACCACACACTTAGAGGTTGAGTTCGAGGTTGCTTTCGTGGTTTCAAGTTCGTGGCTCCTTATTAGGATTGTTTCATTTTCGTAAATTGAATTTTCGCAAGAGGTACCATTTAATCTTCATTATTATACAAGATGTGATTCTAATATCATGAAGTTGCTCAAATTTATGTGTGTTTAATTTTAGCATTATAATATTGACATATATTTGAACCTTTTATATCATTAAATTTAGAAATAAAATTGTATAACTTGTGATTATTTGTTCTAGTGCTTGTGCCTTATTAATTTTGATGAATTATCTGTTGAGTTGTGTTCAAATAAGTGATAAGTTATTTTTGTGCAATAATATGGGTGTTACTTTTATCTTTTGAGTGCTAACTTAGTTCTTTTTTCTTAATAAATGAATATATAAAATAAAAACTAATAAGAAAATTTCAACAATGAGTAATAACTATTGTGCACATGTTTACGATGAAATAATAATATTATTATTATTATTATTATTATTATTACTAATATTATTATTATTATTGTGGTCGGTGGTAGTTCGGCATCACTTGATTCACGCTTAAAAATTGGCAGACTAATTTTTGTAGGCAAATTTAGATACGCTAAAAATAGTTTCAATTAAGAATGTGGTTACACATCTTCTTTGAAACACTTAAAAGAAATTCAAGGATGCGCTGGCGCACCTTGACCAAATTGTTTAATAATTAATTTATAGCAATTTAAATCAAGAGGTGTAAATTGAGATTATTAGGTGTGAGGTACTCGAGAGAAAAAGGCAGTTATGCCTCTAAATGTCAAGACCAAGAATACGGTTACGCATGTAGGTTCAGACTAATAAAAATTCAACAATAAAAAAAATAAGCAAACCATGGCCTATAATAATGTATCCAAAATAATACTAATAATAATTTAGCATAAGTATAAGTCAATAAAAGCGATCGTGCTAGAACCACGGGACTCGAGGGATGCCTAATACCTTCCCCTCGGTCAACAGAATTCCTTACCTGAATTTCTAGTTCGTAGACCAAAACTAAAAGAGTCATTTCCTATTGATTAGGGATTCGAAAAGGTGACTTGGAGCACCACAACTCAATTCCAAGTGGCGACTCTGAAACAAAAATAAAATAACCGTCACTTAAAATGGAAAAACCCTTCCGCCTCTGTGCGCGAAAAGGGGTGTGACAATATTCATATTAGAACTCGAATAATCTAGATTTGCATATTCCTATCAAATATTTTTTCATACCTAGAGCTTAAATTCAAAATCTCTGATTAAGAAATCGAGTAGCAGCTCCATCCACTCAATCGACCATATCCTTTTTGCCTGAATTTTTAATTTATTACTGTGTGACAAGGCAAATGCAATAATTTATGGCAATTAACTTTTAGGGTGGCCAAGAAGAAATCATAGTTGGTGAGACTAAGTCAAGTTCCAAAAATATATATATAAAAACTTATACAAGAAAATGCCTCTAGTTTTTCCTTCTGGCAAATTTAATTAAATGTTATAGTAGGGCTAATAATTAAAAGTTTGTTGGGGTAGTTGTACCCCCCACCCCACCCCCC
Organism: Solanum verrucosum; assembly: GCF_900185275.1. Classification (NCBI taxonomy): domain Eukaryota; kingdom Viridiplantae; phylum Streptophyta; class Magnoliopsida; order Solanales; family Solanaceae; genus Solanum; species Solanum verrucosum. The sequence continues at coordinate 1,114,532 of NW_026020398.1, forward strand.
ATAACCCCCGCACCTCCCTTTTCTACATACTCTTTAAATTCTCATACAACCTTATTTTTCCTTCTCAGCACATCTCTTTTCCTCTAGTCTTTTTTTCTCACTTGTGTACTTCTTGTTCACATTTGTGACAAAAAAATAATAAAAATCCAAGAAAGTCACTTATTTCTCTAAGTTATAGTTGATAAATTTGTGGGGTTGGTTCAAAAATTCCAATAAAATGGGAGATGAATCAACTAGAAGAGTTTCAATTGAAGCTAATCATCATGATGATCAAAGAATTAATAGTAATAAACTTCCAAATTTTCTATTATCAGTTAGGCTCAAATATGTTAAACTTGGCTACCATTATTTGATTAGCCATGCTATGTATTTGTTCCTTATCCCAATTTTAATTGCTTTATTTGCTCATCTTTCAACAATTACTATGGAAGATATGGTTCAATTATGGAACCAACTAAAATTCAATCTTGTCACAGTAATTTTATGCTCAGCCCTCATAGTTTTCTTGGCTACACTTTATTTTATGACTAGGCCACGTAAAGTGTACCTAGTCGATTTTTCGTGTTACAAACCCAAACCTGAAGTTATGTGTCCTAAGGAATTATTCATGGAGAGATCAAAATTAGCCGGAATTTTCACTGAGGAGAATTTGGCCTTTCAAAAGAAAATACTAGAAAGGTCAGGTTTAGGTCAAAAGACGTATTTTCCAGAAGCGTTATTGAAATTACCACCAAATCCTTGTATGGCTGAGGCAAGAAAAGAAGCTGAAATGGTTATGTTTGGTGCAATTGATGAATTGTTAGAGAAAACTGGTGTGAAGGCTAAAGATATTGGGATTCTTGTGGTGAATTGTAGTTTATTTAATCCAACTCCATCACTTTCTGCTATGATTGTTAATCATTATAAGCTTAGAGGAAATATTTTGAGTTATAACCTTGGTGGTATGGGATGTAGTGCTGGATTAATTTCAATTGACCTTGCCAAGCAAATGCTACAGGTTTGTTCCTTTGCTAGATTTATATTTTTTCCGTTTAAGTTCTATGTACTGATAGTATAGTATATGATTTTTTTACGAAAGATAAGATACTTGCAATAAATAACAGGTCATTTTTTAAATAAAGAGGTCAAAATGTCATATAATCCAAAAATAAAATAGGCAACATGCTATAACATGTTAAATTATATTAATAGTATATATTTTTACTCTTTGCAAGAGTACTAATTAAGTTACTTTTAAGAGTGTTTTGGCATGGTCTTTAATTACATGATGCACTAGCTTTGGTGGTATGTTATGTTGTTTGGACTTTTAAAATATGTTTAAGCAAAAGGGTCAGAAGTCAGAACCTCTAAAAAATACTATTTTTAAAGGATTTTGACATATACTGAACGACATTTTGAATGAGTCTGAACAATATAGGTGAGATGCACATCATGTTAGGTAATATGCAAGCAAATCTTGCTCTCTTTTTTCTTTTTTGGTTTTTTTTTTAGTAAAAAATTTACATGATATTTAGTTTCCTTAAAAGAGAAATTACTATGTAATTAATTAGAATAAAATGAACATGACTTTAGTGAAATGGTACAAAAAAGTTTCATATATTAGCTGACTCCAACTCATTTGAGATGTAGACATAATTTATAATTAATTAACTCACTTTAGACCATCAGACGTGACATGATTTTTCTGAATTCAGTATATTAAAAAAGGTTCAAGTGGACATAGTCAATTTAATGTCTGAATATCTACCAACTGCATGCTAGCAAGCTTTTAATATTGTACTAAAATATTAATTTCTAGTGTATTTAATAACTTTACAATACTAATTTTTTTCATATGTTATTATATCACACGTTGTAACAGGTGCAACCAAATTCATATGCACTAGTAGTCAGCATGGAAAACATAACACTAAATTGGTACTTTGGTAACAATCGATCAATGCTAGTCTCAAATTGCATTTTTCGTATGGGTGGTGCAGCAATATTATTATCGAATAAATCGTCCGATCGACGACGTTCAAAATATCAACTCATACATACAGTACGTACACACAAAGGTGCAGATGACAAGAGCTATGGATGTGTGTTCCAAGAGGAAGATGATAGTAAAAAAATCGGTGTCGCGTTGTCTAAAGACCTAATGGCTGTAGCAGGGGAGGCCTTGAAAACGAACATTACAACTCTAGGGCCAATTGTTCTCCCTATGTCCGAACAACTATTATTTTTCGCGACATTAGTCGCTAGGAAAGTGTTGAAGATGAAAATAAAACCGTATATTCCTGATTTTAAATTAGCGTTTGAACATTTTTGTATACATGCTGGTGGTAGGGCAGTGTTGGATGAGTTAGAAAAAAATCTTGAGTTAAGTGAATGGCATATGGAGCCATCAAGAATGACACTTTATAGGTTTGGTAATACTTCAAGTAGTTCATTGTGGTATGAATTGGCATATACTGAAGCTAAAGGGAGGATTAAGAAAGGTGATCGGACATGGCAAATTGCATTTGGTTCAGGATTTAAGTGTAATAGTGCTGTGTGGTGTGCATTAAGGACTATTGATCCTGCTAAGGAGAAGAATCCTTGGATGGATGAAATTGATGAATTTCCAGTTGAAGTGCCTAGGGTTGTGACAATTAATGATTCTTGATGAATGTTTTGTTTAACCCTAAGAAAGGGGAAGCAAAGGAACTAGTTTATGTGTTGTGATCATTGTAATATTACCTCACTTTGTTGTTAGCAAAGGAACTAGTTTATGTGTTGTGATCATTGTAATATTACCTCACTTTGTTGTTTTTGTTGTTACTAGGTGGGTGTGTACCTTGATTATGATTTAAGAAAGCAATACAATATCTTCTATATACATGTTTTTGATAAACGTGTCATTTAATTTGGCATCAGTTGATATCTATAAATATTCTTCAACTTCAAATGTGCACAAGTATGAAGTTGAACAAGTAGACACACGTGGCATTCTACGTAACGATTCACGTGATATACACTTAAATTGATTTGTATTATGCAACGTAGGACGCGTATGTCTACTTAGCTTGTTTAACTTTATGCAAGTCTAAGTGTCAACTTGTACTGCACACACAAAATTAAAGGATATAAGATTAAATTAAATTCTACATTTAGATATTAATGTATTATGACTGACCTTATAAGTCAAACAGTTTATACATGCTCTGATGCTAGCTCCTATTATAAATAGTGTCATGTGAATTTAATTTATTGCATATGAGTTTTCAAAACATGTCACATGCTTCAGTAACAAAGGAGCATACTGCATTTATTGTTTTTCTAGATGAAAATTAGAGTTTTATTTTTATATATATATATTTAACTAGCTAATGTAATTATACATGTAACTTTCTATTAGTTATAACTTTTTATAGTTAACGATATATAAAAATCTGATAGAAAATATTATTTGACTCAAATTTTTGCTGATTTTTCTTTTTTGAAGTGAAGAATACTTTTCTTTAATTTCACTTTCAAATTATTATTTTTCAACATCAAACATATCAATATATTTCTTCTAACGAAGGATAGTCAATTGAATATTCTTCCACCGAACAAGGATACAGTACACTAATAAATATGAATATGAAAGACGATTGACAAGTGGGATACCAACTTTTTCTTTGCTAATTTAAAGATGAGGGAAATGGCAGCAGAGAAAAAGCTGGAGAACCACTTGATGTACGTCGTCCTGCCTCGCCTTATTTAAATATTTCCCTATCGCGATCCATTAAGGATTTATTTTTTCGTCCCGTCCCAGTTGTCATCCCTCTTAAATTGACAATCACAATTCAGAATAAAGAAAAAGAATAGTACTATGCACCGTTGAAAATGTATACATTAAATGTAGTCGGTATCAAATGATTAATGTTAGAGGCTAATTGTAATCTAAATTATGTAAAGCACTAAAGGTGGCTAAGAAAAATATCAAATCAATTGTGTGGATAATTATTTTTATGAGTAACGATTAGTAATCTTCTTGTCACATTAATTGTGGAAAACCTTATAAGTATTAAAATTAGCCAATTAGGTGTGAGAGTTCAATCAGTCTAAGTTCATCAATAAATATTTATTGTATTCATAGCGACCTTAGTTGATTGATAACAATCATTTTTGCTTGAAAATTGTGAACTCATATATATATTGCATGTATTGAAATGGATTATTGAAATTATACCTATACATGTAAGAGTATAATATTAATACTCTCTCCATTTATTTTTACTTGTAACATTTGAACTTGACAGACATATTTATTAAGAAAAACAATAGTACTCCTATTAATTAATTGATATTTAGTTATTATAGCTCTTAAAAAATGATTTTAAGAATAATGAATCAATGTTAATAGTAAAAGATGAATATAAATAATTATCTTATAAGTGATAAGTAAAATTAAAAATTTATTTTTAAAACAGTGCATACATAGACTAGTGTATATTGATATCTGGTCAAAAGGATTGTTGGAGGCCTGGTGTGTGGATCAAGAATGGAATTGATGGAGCACACAATTGGGATGGGGCACGTAAAAATATGAGATCTGAGTCTAATTTTTTTTTAAAGAGTGTGAAACACCTCAATAATTTAATTAATTTGAAATAGAGGAGTATTATTTTATCCTTTGATTTTATTAAATTTAATGCTTAAATATATTAAGATGGTAAATAGTATATAGCAGAGATAAAACAGACATAAAAAATAAATTATCTCTTGATTTAAAGAAATAAACAAGTTAATATTTCAAAATGTTGTTCAACTTTGATAATTAATTTAGTAAAGTCATTAAATTTTATTTGGTATAAATAAAATCACTAACTTATCAACCGTAGCTAATTAACTTAGTTGAACAAACCAGTTTTGTCTCTACTCTATGGTCATGTAATAATTTGGTATGACAACCTCAATCTTGTAATTTTCGCGCAGCAACCATCAAAGGTGGTAACTAAATAAAAAAAATAAAAGTAAAAACACCGACTAATTAAGATTCTCATTAAATAAAATTTGACATTCAATTTTTGGAGTATTTCTTTCCAATTTTTGTGTTGGAACACTTTTCTCCAACTCTTTTTGTGTACTTTACTAGTTTATTATAATAAAAAAATATTTAATTAACCTTCACTTATTTAATGTAAAACTATGAGTTAGTAATTGAATTCTCAATGCATTAAATTTAGGAAAAATGACCTAAATACACAACTTATTTTATTATATTTTTTAAAACTCTGTATCATTTGAAAAATTTACAGAAATCTCTACTTCACGGGATGTATCAGTCGGTCAGATACATCACTTTATGATGTATCAGTCGAATACACGATGTATCTGGACGTATGTGATGTATCGGAACGTTGAGTGATGTATTCAAAACCGAAATGCGATGTATTAGGACGTTTGAGGAATGTATCCGAAATTGAGACACGATGTATCGGGACGTTTTGAGATATATTCGGATTCCACCAAATTTAAGGGACTTTTGTAATTTAAAAAGAGAGTAGAAATAAAATGTAATTAACTCTTAACGTTAACACTGTGAAATCTACTTAAATTTATTATATTTAAAGAATTATATTGTATTAGAAAGAGTATTGAAAACTCGGATTAATGAATTCTCAATGCATTAAATTTAGGAAAAATGACCTAAATACACAACTTATTTTATTATATTTTTTGAAACTCTATATCATTTGAAAAATTTACAGAAATCTCTACTTCACGGGATGTATCAGTCGGTTAGATACATCACTTTATGATGTATCAGTCGAATACACGATGTATCCGGACGTATGTGATGTATCGGAACGTTGAGTGATGTATTCAAAACCAAAATGTGATGTATCAGGACGTTGAGGAATGTATCCGAAATTGAGACACGATGTATCGGGACATTTTGAGATATATTCGGATTCCACCAAATTTAAGGGACTTTGGTAATTTAAAAAGAGAGGAGAAACAAAATGTAATTAACTCTTAACGGTTAACACTGTGAAATCTACTTAAATTTATTATATTTAAAGAATTATATTGTATTAGAAAGAGTATTGAAAACTCTGATTAATGAAATTAAATAGAAAGTGAGAAACTAAGCGTCTGACTCCTATTTCGAAATTAAAAAGACACAAATACCAACGTACGTGAAGCTGTAACGCTTCCTTCTTTCAAAAACTTATTTATAAATTCGAAATTAAAATATACATAACTATAACATCTTCCAATTATAATCTCATATAGTTTAATAATATGGATAAGATCACAGTTGTCTCAGAGAAAGCACTACATGGTACGGAGGGAGTACTATACACAAAAATGTGTATCTATGCTTGTTTTTATTTCATATGCATGTGTTTGGTTATCGATCTTGTAAGCTAGCTAAGTTTATTATATTGTTTTAAGATTTTATTTAATGAAAATTTAAGAATGGTTGATTAAGTGTATATCGTACTTTATACATATGATTGACCGTAAGATGGGGAATCAGACTCTCATCAAGAAGGTGAAAGTTATAATAATCAATCAACTGAACTACTAAGATTTTCTATCACAAAACAATTGTATTGCACTTCACATGCAAAAATAAAATATTATAAATACTAAATACTTAACTAATTTACTGTTGGGAGGAAGCAATATTTTTTACTTTTTTTTTCTACTGGAAGAAGTTCGAAAGGGCTGAAACAGAAGAACAGAAATCTAAAACATTGTTGAAGTTTTTATAATTATATGCCAAACATTATTAAAGTTCTAAGAGAATGAACAGACATACGTTGTTAGAATATTTATGTATAAATTTACATTTTATGATTAAGACAAATATTGAATATAGAGGGAATGAAGCATGAATATAAGTTTGTTTGAAAATCAAGTTAGGTCTAGAGAATTGAAGGAGGTCTTTTCCCTCACCAACCAGTCTTTTCGATATGTTCTCATCACACCGGACTTGCTTAGCTTAATTTAAATTTGATGTGTAGTTTGCAAGCTACTCCGTCTACCCTCTAGTGCATACTAAGTGAATTATTGAGGTCACAAAAATTGAATTTTCTTAATAGGTGTGCATTGTCTCACAAAAATTAATTTTTGTGACCCCAATAATTACTTCATCTATTCCATGTTAATTGAATTTGTGAGAGAATGTACACCTATTAAGAAAAGCAACTAAGGATATAATTTGAACCATAGCATTATCTTTCACGGGTAATGCTAAATGGCCAAAAAAAATTGCCAGAATTTGGCCAGAAAATTTAATAAGTGTATAATATCTTTTTTATTTTAAAATAAACTTATCTTTTTTTCATTTTTTAGTTAAATGGTATTAAAATTAAAAGGGTAAAAGTGTTCAAAAATGAGAATATTTTGACCAATTAAATATGAAAAAAAAATTAAAATAATATGTTCTTCTTGCCAAACGCATTCAAAAGGTTCAAACGAAGATCTAATAGAAGCGTTTAATTTCGGCCATTTTCTTTATCATTCCAAAATTATTACACAACCAAAAATAAAATAAAATTATTCATTTGGTAATCCCCCTACTAAATATTGAAGTGTTCTTTTGATATATTTTTCTTACTATTATAATTAGAGAAAAAATTTCAAAATGTCAATATTTTAATATTTAATAGGACCCATTGTCAATACTTTTAATATTTAGTAAAAATGTCAAAAAAATAGTTTATTATGTAGCTTATTTAAGTTTTTTTTTTAATTGAAAAAATACAGTTGTTAAATAACAGAAAGGATAAATTTAGGGGAGAGAATAATTTTAAAAAGGAACAATCGCTTAAAAGTCTTATCAGTTACAAAAATCAAAACTAAATACTTCATCGGCGACTCCATTGTTGATCAATTTTGATTCAATTGAAAAACTCAATCTCTTATCAATTTATTTTGATTAAAATCTTTTTTTTTGTTTGGTAAGATAGATTTGAACGAAATAGGACAAAACAATTGTTGACAAGCAACTTTGGAGAAAGATTTTTCTGCTGGGAGTTCGATAAAATTGATGGATACACATTTTCCCTGATGATAAAGATCCAAATGCGACTCGGTTGGCTGTTCTTGGAGAAGATGGTTACATTACTTTTAGCATTCTTCAAGATGACTCGAAGCTTGGCTCGGGGACAAGAATTCCACGAGTTGAATGCATCAGACCAGACTCTTGTGATCCATATTTCATTTGTTATAGTGGCAACAAGTGTCGGTGTTGGATAATTTTGTTTGTTCTTATTTTTATGTAATTGATGTTTTGATTATTTTTAATGAATATTATATTTTGAAATGTATTCATATGCCAGTTTGTATTTGTCATTTATTATGTATTCATTTTAATATATTACTTCAAACTGTCCTTGTGTAATTGACTTACTTTTCTGGAAGTAACAGTGGATACAACTATATTAATCTGATAAGTCTTTAATTTATAAAATACAAAGTATATAATTTCGAAGACTAAATACAAGATGATCAAAGACGAAATACAAAACTGTTCAAGTTCAGTATATGTAAAATGAATACAAAAAGTAAACTAACATCTGCTAATTAAAATACTAAAAAAATTGTTGAGAAACAACTATGATGAATAGAGATTGAATGAATTAATAAATACATACTACAATTTGGTATTTTAGGTAAACTCATTATGGGTTCAAATTTTTATTAAGATTGTATCGAATAATCGTGGCAACACAAATTGTAACTGTATTTGAAAGATCACTAATGAATATGGCCTATCTTAGTGTATTTGAAAGTATAATCATTTGTATTTAAATTCTCTATTGAGAGATACAACATATGCAACCAGTGAAATACAATAATATGTATTAAAACTTTTTAATGATAAATCAACACTTCATAAGATCAAAATGATGACTTTGCAGAATAAACTGCTACAAAAAATTTAATGTATAATAGACAAAATAGTTTAGAATAAAGAAAGATTAACCATACTACAAACTATTGTATTTCAATTATTTCACTATCATCACGAACTATCTGAGGTTTGTTATGCCTTGGGGTTCCTCACTATCACTAATGGCTCTGGCATCATTCTTCTGTTGGTCATAGTTCCAAAAAAGTGTAGCGTATCTTGACCTTAAAAATATTACAATATCGAAGTTACCAACTGGATTTCCTTGTCCATAAGACAACCACTCGGCATAAGCAAGCATATTATAAATACCGCAATCCCTACGTACATTAAGAGAAGAGAAAATAAAAATTCAAATACATAAATAAATGAGAATTCTAAATTCAAAATAATCTGAAAATTCACCACTGTTTGTTTAAAATGAATACAAATGTATAAAGTTAATATGCATCTTAACTTGACTGGATACAAACAACACTCTTACAAAGTTCATAACTAGAAAATAATACACAGAGCATAATGAATACAAACACATGTAAATACAATAACTTGTAAACCTCATAACACAACTACAACAAATATGCCATAATGAATACAAAACAATCAAATAATAAGGAGTGAACACAATCTGAAATATCATCACTATTTGTTTTAAAGGAATACAAATGTATGAGCTAATATGTATCTTTACTTAATTGAATACAAACAACACTCTTATAATGTCCATAACTAGAAAATGATATACAGAGCATAATGAATACAAAAATCTATAAGTACATTAACTTATAAAATCACACAACACAAATACAACAAATATATACCATGATGAATACAAAATCATCTAATAAGAATTCATTAATACAAACTGAAATAACATAACTATCTAAAGTATAAAAGTATCCTTAATTTATTGAATTCATACCAATGTACATACCTAGAAAAGAATTATTCCAAATATGTTGTATTTTATCAAAACTAACAACACATACACAAATACAAAAATAAAATAAAATTGGAAATACAATAAACATACAAACAAACGCACAATATACAATTGCAAATCTATTCAATCTCAATACACATACTTAATATATTTTGAATATAAAGAAAATTAGATCAAACTGCAGTCTAACATAAAATTATGAAAAATCATGATTTTTGTGATTTTAACAACTTCAACAGAACATGCAAAATAATTAAATACCTCTTCGTCAACTGTTTATTCTTCGTCATCCTTTTCAAGTTCCCCACTAGTAGACGAAGATTCTACAGTTCTGTTCTGAAGTTGAAGAAGGTTTTGCACACTGATTGGTACCTGTAAATATTTCGATCGTCTCTCTTCCATCATTTTAGCAGCAAATCCTACATTATTCACTATTTCTTGAGTAATACGTAGATTAAATGATGGAAAATCGCTAGAAAGTTGTTGATTAAGTTGGATGCCTCTAGTAATTCTCTTAGATTCTTCCATTGGAGAGTGATTTAAAGTTTACCAAACCCTAAACGTGGTTTCAACTACAGACAACAATTTTGAACGATTTAAGCAAAAATAAAATCATAAAACAAATCTTAAAAACGGATAAAGATGCATACCTTAATAAAAAGAATTGTGTGAATATCTTTATAAAATATATTTTCCAATTTCTAGAAAAAAAAAACAATAAAGAAGGAAGAGAGAGAGGCGGGCTTTGAAATAGAGAAGAATTGGAAGTGAAAATATGAGAGAGAAAATATTCCCTTTTTTTAAACACATGAGAGAGAATTAATGGAAAAACATGTAATTAAGGTGAGATAAAATAGGAAGTAAATTAGGATACACAATCTTTTCTAAAATAATGACATTTTGACATTTTTACTAATATTTATAAAGTATGGAGATTTTTACTAATTAAGTTAGGTTTTTTGACTAGTTTGTTAATTTTTCCATATAATTACGGTTAGCAAGCGTAGAGATTAACTGTTGTGAACCGAGTTGTATATGTAAGGGCCTATGGACTAGAATTGGTGGAGACTTATTTAGTTGGGATTATTGGGCCGAGTAAAATGTTGGAGTGTTTTATTTGGGATCCCGGCCCAATCAGCATTTGGTTAAAAGGGCAAATGAGTTGGAAAGAAGGGTTGTTTGTTACTCTCATCTCTATCTAGATTCTAAGCTTCTCATCTCCCTTCTAGCGTCTATTGATCCCTAGTTCTTAGGTTCAATATTTCTATATTTCTGTTTGGGCTTTTGCTAATTGAGTTGTTGCATTTAGTTTCTGAATTTATAATTGAACTCTAGTCTTATTATAATAATTGAGAAGTTGGTTATTGTTACATTCAAATTGAGTTAATTACATTAACTTTGCTAAAAAGGAAGAAACATGAGGTGAGTTATGACCTATATGGCTATTTGTATTGAAGTCTTTTCTTTTCTTTGTAGGCGTTTGGCCATGCGATACCATATCACGATATGGTATCGTGAGCTGGAATCAACATTTGGACATGTGATTTTACGCTGATTCCATCTCATGATACCATATCATGAGATGTGATTCCATATTCTCCAAATACCATGATATGAAATTAAATGGGAATTCCATATCATGATTTGACATATTTTAATATAAAAATTGATCCACGAGTTTATATTTTGTTAAAACAATCCCACATTTATATCTACTAACCATTTATTTCATATGTAAATAAAATTTATAATCACATCATTACTTTTTTTAAAAATTTATTCTCACCGACATAAAATTTATTATTCTCACCAACATATAGTCACTTTGACTCACACCAACCGATTGTTGAGTAATAAATTTGTTCTGTTCATTTACTCCAACACTTAATTTATTACTTCTACCGTTTTGTATTTTGTTACAACTATAGTTATATCTATTTGAACATGGAGTGAAAGGTCTTATCTTCATTTACGCTAATAAAGTGATATGAAAGTTAGGTTGGATAGGCTTAAATGCATAATTATTTATACTCAACCATAAAGACTAGTACACTACAATTTATGTTCAATTTTTTTTTTATTAAATTAAAGTTAGATGAAATAATTACTTAAGTAGAGAACAAATAGCTTTGTAATAACACTACAAAAGGAACCTCAATTACCAACAAAAAAATTTGTTGGTAAATTGATCGAATTGGTTGGCAAATTGAGTTACCAACCAAATGTCAACTTATATTAATCCGTTGCTAAAAGGCTCATCGGTAAATATTACCAACCGATTTTAATTTGTTGGTAAACTTACTAACCAAAAATCAGTTGGTAAACACCCAAAGATGTTGTAACAAAATTTTGAAACATGGCCTTGAAATTTCCGTTGGTAAATTCACCAATTAATTTTTGGTTAGTATATCGTTAGTGCCTTTACTAACGAATTGAAAAGGAGTTAGTAAAAAAAATTCTTCATTATTTGATTCCGTTGGTAATTGGTTGGCAATTTTAGTAACAAATAATTTATGTTGGTAATTTACCAATAAATTTTAAATACATTTTTTTTTGGTTTCCCATCCGATATCCGGTACCCACATTGGAGCCCGACTAAATCCAGATTCACGCCGGGAAGTCCCACATTGGGGGGTAAAGCGCTACCTAACAAATTAAAGGCGACAACGTACCCAAGGGGAATCGAACCAGAGACCTCTTGTTAAGGATGAAGGAGTACTTACCACTCCACCACAACCCTTGTTGGTAATAAATTTTAAATACGTTAGTATGATTATTTGTTTTTCTAATAAATTTACTAATTGATTGTTAAGTTGTTGGTAATATATCATTCAAGTTCAATGTTAGGTTAGTAATTGATTGACAATATGTTCAAAATATTATTAACTAAATGATTATTCAATAGTAAAATATTTATTAATTTATTGTATTTAAATATCTAAGAGCACGAATATAAATCCCAAAATATTAATATCAACTTTATAAATCATATTTGAATGAAACAATGCAAAATCTATGATAACAAGTTAAATTAATCTCAATATGACATATATCGTTATATCAAAAAATTTAATTTGAGCACGTTTACCAAAAATATTAACCAAATCTAAATTTTGGCCAAAACTTAAAAGTTAAAATGTCTAACAGCACAAACTGAAAATGAAAGCCTCAAAACCTGAGCCAACCATCCTATTAGATATAAAAATGACCTTCTGAAGCTAATCGCGCTGATGGAATTCTCATCAGAGCACGTTCACAAAAAATGTTAAGCAAAGTCAAATTTTGGCCAAAAGTTAAAAGTTAAAACGCCTAACGGTACAAACTGATTATGAAAACCTCAAAATTCAAACAAACCATCCTATAAGACGAAAAATTATCTTCTAGAACTAACCGCGCTGACGAAATTCAAATTTGAGCATGTTTCCCAAAAAAATTGACCTAATTCAAATTTTAGCCAAAAGTTAAAACGCTTAACGACACAAACTGAAAATAAAAGTCTCAAAACCCGAACAAACCATCCTATTAGATCAAAACTGAACTTATATGGCTAACTGCGGTGACAAAATTTCAATTCGAGCACGATTACCAAAAATATTGACTAAAGTGAAATTTTGGTCAAAACTTAAAAGTTAAAATGTCTAATGGCACAAACAAAAAATGGAAGCCTCAAAACCCGAACAAACCATCCTATTAGACCAAAACTGAACTTATATGGCTAACTGCGGTGACAAAATTTCAATTCGAGCACGATTACCAAAATATTGACTAAAGTGAAATTTTGGTCAAAACTTAAAAGTTAAAATGCCTAATGGCACAAACTAAAAAAGGAAGCCTCAAAACCCGAACCCTCTATCTTATTACATAAAAAATGGCCTTCCGCATCTAACTGCACTTGCGAAATTCTCATCTGAGCACGTTTATCAAATATATGACCAAAGTTAAATTTTGGCCAAAATTTATAAGTTAAAACACCTAACGGCACACACTAAAAATGAAAGCCTCAAAATCCGAACCAATCATTCTATTAGATAAAAAATGACTTTTGAAGTTAATTACGCTGACGAAATTCTCATCTGATCACATTCACAAAAATATTGACCAAAGTCAAATTTTGGCAAAAACATAAGATTTAAAACACCTAACGGCACAAACAAAAAATGGAAGCCTCAAAGCTTGAACCAACCTCCCTATTAGATCAAAAATGATCTTTTGAAGCTAATGACACTTAAAGAGTTCTTATCTGAGCACGTTTACCAAAAATATTGACCAAAGTCAAGTTTTGGCTAAAAGTTAAAAGTTAAAACACCTAACGACACAAATTGAATATGAAAACCTCAACACTAGACGTTGATTTACCAAAAAATTTAACTTCAATTGGTAAATTTACCAACTATTCAAATATAAGTTAGTAGTTAATAATTTACTAATAAAGTTTATCACAGTTGGTAATAGTTACTATTCAACTAAACATTCATATGTAATATTATCAACTAATAATTAATATGTTGGTAATTTTACCAATGGATTAATGATCGGTTGGTATATTACCAACTATTTTAATGATGCTAGTAATTTGCTAACTACAATCTTTATTCGTCGGCAAAATTTCCAACTAATTGGATATTGGTTGCAAGTTTACCAACAAATTACATTTTGTTACTAATTTACCAACACATTTATATTTGGTTGGTAAATTTAGCAACACAATCTTGCCGTTGGTAAATGTTTGGTTAGTTATTCATTGGTAATATGTTAATAAATTATATAAACAATTTTTTTGTCATATTTACCAACTGATATATACTTCGTTGGTAATATTACCAACAAAAGGTGTGCGTTAGTAATATTTCAGTTGGTAATCCATTGATAGAATGCTGCTAAATTTGGCGCCATTTTTTCCCGCTGTATTTACTAATTAAATACTTAGTTAGTAAGATTTTGGTTAGTAATCTGTTAGAATTTTGTTGTTAAGTTTTTAAAATATAATTCAGTTAGAAATATGTTGGTAATTTGTTAGTAGAATACTAACCAACTTAAGTTGTTAGTAAAATATGTTGGTAATTTGGGGTTTTTTTGTAGTGTAATTTATTATGCGATTTTATAATTTTTTGTTTATTTGATAAGATTGACTAAACAATTGGGGCCATTTTAATAGTTTTACACCTTATGAAATTTTTATGTTTATGAGAAAATATACCACACAAAAATTTCATATCGCATGTCCAATCAAAACTTCAATTTCATGTCATGATTTCATATCATGATTCTATATCGCATGGTCAAACGGGCCCTTATAGTATCAACTCCCATTAGGTGTGTTTTTCGTCAGTGGCGGACCAGAATTTTCAATAGAGGGGTTCAAAATCTAAAAAAATAGACACACGAAGTAATCGAAGGGAGTTCGACATCTACTATATATAGCTAAAAAATTATTTTAACTATGTATAAATCATATAATTTTCTGCCAAAAGGGGTTCGGATGAACCCTCATTGTAAGGTGACTCTGCTGCTGTTTTTCGTCATATAAAATTCTCTTTATTTTAAAAAAAATGAAAATAGTAGAATTAAAAAAATATCATTACTGTTTTGTTAAATATCTAAATTATAACTTATTAAACAATAAAATTAAAAAAAAAAATGAATCACCATATGATCAGAAGGGAGTAATGTTTCCATTGATTCAACTGGTGCACATATAGATTACTCTGTCATCAAAAGAAAAAATTAAACTACTGAAAACTAATGAAATTCATTCACCACGACCAATAGCGGTAATAATATGATTGTCGTTATATATTCCTTTTTGTCTTAATTACTTATTTGATTTTAAATTAACACATTTATTAAGAAAATAATAATTGACATCGTGAATTTACCATTTTACTTCTATTAATTATAAAGTGGATAAATGAAAAACTTAAGATTTTAAAGAAATTTTACCTTTTTCAAAGTAATTAATTGAGAGTATAATAGATAAAAAAAAAATATTGTCATTTTTTGATTTGTCAAAATGGACAAGTAATTAAGGACAATTAAAAAGAAAAAAATGGACAAGTAATTAGAAACAGAGAGAGTAAAAGATTTATCGGTAATTATATAACAACATTGATAAATCTCTGATTTATAATCAACGCTTTATATAAATAATGCTAAAAGTTTTTCAAATTTTGGATACAATAACTTTAACTCAATTATTGATTAAAAAAACGTCACTAATATTTTGTTGATCCGGCTCCTCTCCATTTCCCTTCCCTCCATTTTCCTCAAGTTCTTGCTTAGATGAGAGACACATGGCATAGGTAAGACTAATGGTTAAGATTCAATTGAATAAAAATAAGATTTTAATTATGATTTAGATAGTTAATATTTCATAAGAAAAATGACAATACAACAATCATAACAATATATTTGTCCATAAATATATTATTAAAAAAAATTAATCTTTTTCTTACTATTATCTTCTGTTTTTGTCCATAAATATATTATAAAATAATTTCTCTTTTTCTAATTATTTTTTCCATGCGAGTATTTTTTCTATTAATTATATGTAAACTAATTTCAAAGTTGCTATCTAAGACTTGCTCAATTTTTTTTAAAAAAAACAAACGGAAGATAAATACTTATAGGAAAAAAAAAGTTAGAAAAGAGAAAAGTTTTTATAATATATTTATGGACAAGATAATATATTGTTATGATTTGTGATTATGGTATTATTATTTTTATTATGAAATACTAATTATCTAAATCATAATTAGAATCTTATTTTAATCAATTTAATCTTAGCCATTGATTTTTATCTATGTCATGTGCCTCACATCCAAGCAAGAACTTGGGGAAAATGGAGGAAAGAGAAATGAAGAGGAGCCGGATTCTATTTTGTTATAGTTGAATGCGTGCCAAAATTAAATAGACAGAGAAACGAAGCGTCACACTCCGATTTTCAAGATAGAAAAACAAGCAGTACTAATTAATACGACTCAAAACACTTCTTTATCAACTCTACTATATGTATACATCTTCCATCAGCATATATAACTCCAATTTTTATTCATAAACAATATAAAATAATATCTGGTTTGTTTGAACGGTTCAACAAAAGGTCTTTCTTCTCAGCGTTGTCTCCAACTCGAGATTTGACATTTTTAAGAGCAATAAAATTTAGTACCAATAAAGGTTCTTATGGACCATTTGGTACTCCATCAAGTGATGGCAATAATAATATGGACTTCAACTTTGTGATAGGAAATCAACAATTTTTGGGTGGTTTTCATGGTACTAAGAATTGTGATGGCATTGAAAGTATTGGTTTTTATATGAATAACATTCCTTCCTCTTTGATCAAGAAAGATTTTTCACCTAAAATGTCTTATTTATTTTGTCACAGTTTTATATACTTTTGGAAAAAAACTATATTTTTCACCTTTATTTTAAATAATTCACTTATTTTAAATTAGGAAAAAATTCTAAAAATTCATATACTTAATAATATGAAACTAGAGATCTCATTAAACTAATAATCCATTTAATTCATCTTTTTATTCTTTAATTTCATTTATTATTATTATTATTTATTTATTGGTTTTACCATATTAATCTCTCCACAATTATTAGAATGATGGTAAAATTAGAAAATGGAGACTAATTCGTTCTTCTTTTTCTAAAAGCTGACAAATACTTTTATAGTCCTTCTGTGATAAATTATTTCTACTCAAGTTATTTCAGAGTTGTGTTTCTTTTTTTCCTGAGAACTGTTATTAACTTTTAATGTGGTGGGATAAACATAATACTACATTTTCAAGATAATTAATTTTGGAATAAGTTATCCTATAATTTTATTTCTAACAATATAAAATAAATTCATCATAAAAATTTTATGAATTTATTTATCTCTGGTAACAAAGTCGTCCAGGACACAGGATTTTCATTCAGAGGGTTCGAATATAAAAAGTAAATTTGCGAAAAGGTTGATTAAAAGGAACATAGTGGTGAAAGACAAGATCATTTTAACTCACCAAATTTTAACTCGTTTTGTCATGTTTCATTTAACATTTCTTCCTACTTATGTCTTGCTTCATCGAACCTTTTTAAAATCTTTTGTACTTTTAGGAAAACAAATATAGTAGTTATTTTTGAGTTGTGGCAAAACTTCTTTTCAAAAGCTGAAAACATAACTTTCTCCAAAAGCAGTTTTGAAAATTTTGGCCAACCACAAATTTGATCTCTAATATTAACGAGAAAAAAATTTGAATTTATTAATCAAACATGAAATGTTAATCTACAAAATATTATTTTTTTTGAATAAAAGGTAATCCTCATAATAACAAATTATATAAATTTGGCTAATCCCCTATTAATTTTGTTGTTTTAACGTTTTAAATATATTTATTACTAGGAGCCTATGCTTATTCTATATCCTTCGTAAAATGATATAGAATTTTTTACAAAATGTATATAAATATTAGGTTTTACTAAATATTATTTATGAAAAAAATCAAATGTTATATTAATTAATACTCCCTCTGTCCCAATTTATGTAACACTTTTCATTTTTTGAGAGTCAAATAGTTTAAGTTTGACCGAATATTTGCACATAGAATTTTCAAATTTTAAAAAATGAAATTTATATATTTATAAGCTACGTAAAAAATACTACAAGTCAAAATAATTAAAAAAAAATTAAAATATATAAAAAATATATGAAAAATTCACAATTAAAGATAAACTTGTTTGAATCTTGAAATTCAAAAAATGTCATCAAACTTCAACACAA
Organism: Solanum verrucosum; assembly: GCF_900185275.1. NCBI lineage: Eukaryota > Viridiplantae > Streptophyta > Magnoliopsida > Solanales > Solanaceae > Solanum > Solanum verrucosum. The sequence goes on from NW_026020398.1 coordinate 1,133,123, forward strand.
TTTCGTATAAGCTTTAGTGATTTTAGTATGGATATTAATCTTTGTAAAATCCAAATCAAACAACCTTTTGAAAGTTAATTTGTGGGTTGGGCTTTTGGGAAAAGGCAAAAGTAAAACTTATAGCTAAAAACTTGGGATGTTGGGTAGGACAAAATTTAAGCTAAAATTATATATAAGCGTGACTGGCAAGAATCAAACTTGGAACCTTGGAGTCATTCTGAACCCCCTTGACCACTAGGCTACGTGTTACAATTTTATTGAGGGATTCATTTTAATATTTATACTCATAAATAACAATTTTAACTTTATATATACGATATAATTTTTTTATCAAAAGGGTTCAGATGAACCCCTCCCGTCCACCTAGGTCCGCCCCTGGTCCAGCATGCTCCTCTTATGAAATGGTACTGAGGATTAATTCAATGAAATTCATTGAACAAAGGCCAAAATTAAATAGAAAGAGAGAATCGAAGCATCTTACTCATACTTTCGAGATAGAATAACGAATATCGATGTGTGACTATGAAAAGACTTTTGTTTAGAGCATTACTCTCACCATCCCTAATTACTTGTTTATTTTGGCAAATTAAGAAATAATTTTTTTTTCTTACCTATTATATCATCAATTAGTTATTTTGAAAATGATCGAATTTTATTGAAAATTTAATTTTTTAATTCATCAACTTTATAATTAATAGAGATAAAATGATAAAATTACTATGTCAATTCAAAAATGGACAAATAATTAGTGACAGAAAGTTATAAACTCTTCTATATATATAATAATAAGTTGATCTTCCATTAATTTTATCACTACAAGATTTATACAAGAGAGACTATACAATATATGGATACGATAAAAGTTGGGCCATTTGGAGGTGTGAGTGGATCGATTTGTGTGAATGAAAATTTAGTTAAGTCAGAGAAATGTGGTTCTCAAAAGTGTAAAAACTATTGTGTAGTTATCTTCGATTATCCATCAGAATTTCTTACTTCGATAACTGGTTCATTTGCACGTGTCGACAAAACGTCAACAATTTGTTTAAGTTCGAAAAAATTTGGCACCATTAAAGGTTCTTATGAACCATTTGGTACCCCAAGAGCCTTGATGGCATTGGAAGTATTGGGTTTTATGTGAAGAACATTCCTTCTTCTATGCTCAAGTTGAAAGATAATTCAGTAATGGTTAAAAAGGAAAAAGAAGAAGATTAATTATATTAATTGGTGTTTGGTTATTATTTATGTATGGTTCATCTACTTTATGTGCCTAAAATTTCGATATCTTTTGTTACTATTTTTCATGGTTTCTTATTTAATTTCTGGAGTACTACGTATTTACTTTATTATCCATATGGTATCAACAAATACAATTCATAATGTTCAAATCTTAACGTAATGTTATATTCCATTTTCTAATTTTTAAAATAAATGAATTGTGTAAATTTAACTGGTGAAAGAAAGAATATTGCTAGGATAAGTCAATTTTTCTCCATCTAAAAAAGAACAAAATAAATTTGTACATTGACAACCAAACTAAGCCCATAAAATATTCCTCCAAAATAGCATTCCATCCTCGATTCCATCGTTAATTTTACTAGTCATTTGTACGTTTAATAAAATGTAATCTCTAGTTAAATTATTGAAACATTATTATATACTTATCTTTTATTTAATGAGTTTCTTAATAACTTTGCAATTTTCAGTAGAATACTATGTGAACAATCAATAAGGTGAATGGAAAGTAACATTTTTAAAGAAAAAAATCACAAATATACAATAAAGTAGTTTCATTTACACCAAATATAGCTAAATTTTTATTTACACAAAAAAACACCCCAAAATTAGTGATACATACAACATTTATATATATATACACGTTGTTGATACAATAAAGTATAATTTGCAAATTGATCTTTTTCAATCTCCAACCAATTACTCAAATCTCCCGAGTTTTTTGATATATTATTTACTCAAAATGATTCACATTATGTAATACATTGATTTAAAAAGTCAAGCTTTGAACATGAAAGAAGATATGAAGAAGAAGGAGGAGGAGGAAAACAATGAAGAAGTAAGGAATTAGAACAAGGAAGAGAGGAAGAAGACCAAAGAAGGCAAGAAGAAAGCACAAATTGCACTTGGCTTGCAATTGAAAAATGACCATTTTTTATAATAACAATAATTGGCCTATTTTGAGAAAGGATTTATGACTGAAAAGTCATTTTGCTTAATTATCTCTTTTCTTAAAAGGTACACCGTATATAACAATTTACTTAATCTGGACTAGAGGAAATATTAATTGAAGGCCAAAGGCCAAATAAAATGATGAAAATTATGATTAAACTACTAGGAAAATGTCGATATTCATTGAACGGGCCAAGTCCAAAATTAAATTGAAAGTGAGAAACGAAGCATCACACTCCTATTTCGAGATAGAAGATCAAAAGAGCAACGCATGACGATGAAAACGCTCTACATACTTGTAATTAATACTACGACTTATAAATTTCTTAATCAAATCTCTTCTATATATAACTCAATCTTCCAATATTATAAATCCACGATTTTTGAAAAAGAGAATAATAATATACAATATATGGATACGATCAAAGTTGGGGCAGTTGGAGGACGTGGTGGATCAATTTGGGAAGAAGAAGGAGATGAATTAGTTGGAATTTTTGTTTCTTATGATGAGGACATAGTTTATTCACTTCAATTCCTGAATTATGTGAATGGCAAATTAGATATGTCAGCTAAATACGGTACTAAACAATGTGAAAAGTACTGTGCAATTATGTTGGATTATCCATAGGAATTTCTTACTTCCATAAGTGGCTCGTTTGAACGTATCAACAAAAAGTGAACAATTTTAAGATCGATAAAATTTTGTACCAATAAAGGTTCTTATGGACCATTTGGTACTCCGTCAACTGATGGCAATAATATTGACTTCAATTTTGAGATAGGAAATTATCAATTTTTTGGTGGATTTCATGGCACAGATAATTGTAATGGCATTGAGAGTATTGGGTTTTATGTTAAGAATATTTCATCTTCTCATGTAATCAAGCTCAAAGATTCTCCAGTTAAGGTTAAAGAGGAAAAATAAGAAGATTAATTATATATTATATAATTATGGTATAGTATAGTTTGTATTGTTTATTTACTCATTTTGTTTTAGTTTTACATAATGTAGTTGGTGTTTGGTTAATATATATGTATGGATCCTCTACTCTATGTGCCTAAAATTTCGATTTATTTTGTTACTATTTTTCATATAAAATGTACTGGATTTGTCATTTGTTGTTTCATTTAGAAAGTAGATATATATCAATAGCTAAATAGTAAAATTCGTCATCAATACTATTTAGAAACGGATTATTAAAAACAATTTAGCATAAATTTAGCTACAAACAATTTAACAACATATTAGTGACGAATTTTATTGTTAATTTTAATCTCCCTTTTTTGCAGGGTGTTGATTGTGTGATAAATTTTTTTTTACTATTATTATTATTATTGTTTATCACTTTTATTTTCCCTTAGAGAATTATCAAGCACTTTTTATAAGAATAATATCGTCCGGAAATTCGAATAGTAGCTAGTGGAGTAGCCATTATGAAATTATTCGATTTCAAAAGAAGAGGATTAGTCGTTTTCATTTAAAGAGTGTGAATAACGCAGAGGTTATGGTACAATGATTTGATTATGATAAATATTCTATTGGGAGCGTCATTCACACGTCTTTGCAATGCGTGATCCACACTTAGTCGCGGTATGAATGACATGACCATAATTTATTGATTCTTCATCCGTCCTTAATTCAGCTTTCCCACCATTGCGAGGTTATTTCACTCTTAATTAGAAGTTTCAATTTCTAGTTCTGGGCATAGACAAGTCTCTTATGAATTCACGTAAATCTAAATTAATCAGACTCCAATACAAATACATATAACGAACCTCTTCAACTTCAATATAAACCTCTTCCCCATCGCCTTGCCACTGATTACACCACCACTACTTCACTTTCAGTCCTTCGCTATAATTGTAAGTTTCTCTCTTGTTTATTTTCTGGTACTATTAATCTCTCTCTTCATTTTCCTTTTATTCACTTCATATTTGACTTCCCCTGTTTTTTGATCTAGTGTTAACCCTTATCCTGTTAGTGTAAATATTAATTTTTTTTCTTCCTTTTTATCTTGTGTAAATTAGAGCTAGATACCACTACTTAGAAACAAAGAGTTCTCACACCGCGAATCAATGAGAAATTCATATTGTATATAACAGCATGAACAACATATCCTGTCAAATTCCACACTTAGTGACAAGAAAGGTAAAGTGTACGCAAATCTTACTACAAATGCATAGTGAACAAAAAATTATCACGTAAACAGATAGTTAGTTCAGTATAAGGTAAATTGTAAATATTACGTACAATTTTTATATATCAGGTAAATCTAGTGGAGTTGAGAAGCAAGAGAAAATATGGAGATGATAAAAGTTGGGCCAGTGGGAAGCAACGGTGGTTCCATATGGGAAGAAAATGGACGAAGCGAAGTTGCTGGTATTTTTGTTTCCTACACCCAAAACACTATTCAGTCGCTTCAGTTCCTCTTCTATGAGAATGACAAGTTTGTTCAGTCAAAAAAGCATGGCAGTCAACACTCTGAAAACTTTTGCGCACTTCTCTTTGATTATCCATCAGAGTTTCTTACTTCGATAAGTGGTTCCTATATTGGCGATCGGTATTTATCAACAGGTTTGGATGCTATTAAATTTAACACCAACAAGGGTTCTTATGGACCATTTGGGCGTACGGAGCCTACAAGTAGTAGCAAACAATTCAACTTTCAATTACGAAATCATCGTCTTTTTGGTGGTTTTCATGGCACCATGAGTCCATCTGCCGTTGAGAGTATTGGGATCTATGTTAAGCCAGTCGTATCCCCCATGATTAACTTGAAAGGAGGATCTCTGAAAGGATCTCTTCGAGTGTAAAGGATGAAAAATGATTGTAGTTAGTCTTATTTTACTCTATGCTTGCTGCTTGCTTATTATGTAAGTTTTATCATTTATGTTTTGTGTTGTAAAATAAGTTCCTCCACAAAAGTAGTGATAATATAGTCTATCCTTCTTAGACTTCACTAAGTGGGATTTAACTGGGGCATGTAGTTATTGTATTGTAAAAATATGTTATTGTAAGATGTCAACTGTTTTATTTAAAAAGATATGTAAAAGGGAAATGACTGAGTTTTCAAAAAATCGATTAAACTTATGATTTAAGCAAATCGAATTTTCAAAAGAACAGAGTCGCCACTTAATTTTTAGTAAAAAAAATCAAGAAAAATACAAGGTTTTCAAAAGATTTAAACAGATAAAATCAATTGAAAATAAAATGGTTCGAAGTTCAATGTACATTCCGAGAAGGTGTTAGGCCCTCGGAATGCCCGCTAACTCGCGGTTGACCGGCGATTTGACTAAAATAATTTTGGCTAATTTTAAAGTTTTAACTAAGTAAAAGAACTCATTTATTTAAAACTTATTTACTTACTACTATTATTATTATTATTATTTTATTTTATTTTTAGAAATTTTATAAAACTAATAATTTTAAATCGTTTGAAATTGGAGAAGCTCGAAATGATTAATTTATATTGTGGAGGGTCAAAATTGGGTGTCAACAACTGTCCCTCATTTGACTTGGATTGATGAAAGCAATTTGAGGCAAATGAAATTGACGAATCAAATTTTGACCGACCACATCTTTATCATTAGGAAAGGGACTTGGGTACGGACCTTAGGAATTATGGTCGAACCCCAGAAGTGGGTTTCCTACATATATCAGGCTTTATGAGAATTCAATCCACTTGTAGTTCGATATGCTTGATTTAGCGCACGATTTTGAAGAACTCAAAAGTTATTCCGATATCGAATTATGAAGAGACCGAAACTTTGGGAATAAGATTTAAGAGAGAATACCGGAATACAATCGAGTTTTCAACATTGAGCCCGCCTACATATCCCTTAATTTGGGAAATCAGACTGCTTGTAGTTCGACTCAATCGGTTGAAAAGGAAATCTATTATGTTAGATCACCTTTGGTTTCAAAAGAGCGACAAAGTAAGTCGAGTATGAAAAAGAGGCTTGCAACCTCTTAGCCATGAATGTGGTGCACTTCACACCCATAATTAAGAACTTACACGGACATAATTTCCAAAGTTCTTGGTACATTGTCACTTAGATTGGAAATTTGCTTTCGGTAAAGACCAAAAAGTATCCGGATGCGAAACTAAAACTGACAAACCCAAAGATAAACCCACATGTCTTCTGATAGGAGTGTGGTTTGATTGTGGTGGAAGTCACTTCCTCTGCTCGCGTCCCAAGAGTTTGGCACTCCTCTTTGGACTATGTCCCAGTTCGCTGCTAAGAAAAAGTTCCACGTCGTGCTGCATCTTTTTTGATGTCATCTGCACCTGTGGTTTGTTTTGGAGAATTCATCCTTTCGGATGGTCTCGACAAAGACTGAGATAAAACTCATTAGCATAAAAATGCAATTCAAATGGGAAACAGTGTCTTTTACCGTGTTGACACTTAATTGTTCTCCTTGAACATTTGACGTAAACTCTATCGGGTTTGACGTGAAGCAAATAAAGCTTGTATTTTGTATTTGCAATATAATCTTCAATGTACTCTTCTTTTGATGACGAAGTAATAAAATATGTGAATGTAATATGTTGACAATTCTCTGGATGTCGTTTTTACAAAGAAAAATGATGCAAACGATGTTGATTTTCTTGTGATAGGCAAATCTTTCTCTTGTGGTGTATAACTTTTTCCTCGATGCATGGTTTTTCTCTGCGATGCATGGATTTTTCCCGCTATGCATGACTTTCTTTCTCTTTCTATGCATGACTTCTCCGCGATGCATGACTTCTTTCTCTTTTCTCGCGATGCATGCATCTTTCTCTTGCAATGCATGTATCTCTTTTCTCGCGATACATGAATCTTTTTCCCGCAATGCATGAGTCTTTTTCCCGCAATACATGACATTTTTCCCGCAATGCATTACATTTTTCTCGCAATGTATGACATTTATTTCGCAATGCATGAATCTCTTTCCCGCAATGCATGACATTTTTCCCGCAATGCATGAATTCTTTCTATTGCTATGCATGGTCTTTCCCAGCGATGCATGAATCATTTTCTCTTGCAATGCATGATCTTTTCCCGACATGCATGAATATTTTCTCTTGCTATGCATAATCTTTCCCCGCGATGCATGAATCCTTCTCTCTTGCAATGCATGATCTTTTCCCGACATGCATGAATATTTTCTCTTGCTATGCATAATCTTTCCCCGCGATGCATGAATCCTTCTCTTGCAATGCATGATCTTTTCCCGACATGCATGAATATTTTCTCTTGCTATGCGTGACTTGTCTTCCGCGATGCATGAACCTTTTACCCGCGATGCATGAATCTCTTTTCTAATGATGCCATCCCTGGTACCAAATGAAGATAATGCTTCACCAGACAACACAGGTGATCTTCTGGGTATCTTTCGGGTGGCGATGTCGTCTGAATCGACAATACAATAAAAATGACCCTCGGAGTAGTGGTATCACCTCTTTTGACAATACAATATAAATGACTCTCCGGGTAGTGGTATCGTCTCGTTCGATAATATAAAATAAAATGACCTTCGGAGTAGTGGTATCATCATATTTGACAATACGATATGAATAACCTTCAGGGTAAGAATATTATCATATCCGATAATATAATGCAGATAAATATCTTCCAGGTATCTTTAGTTGCTGGAAAATAATAATATTTCTCTCTTCAAAGTTTTCATTTGTCCCATCTTCGAACATAATTGCATGTTCATTATGAACCTCGCCTTGCTGAGAATTTGAATAAAGTAATGCTACTCATATTCCTAATTCTTGGTATAAGAAACATAAGATATTTCCTGCTTCCACAGAAAAATTGTTAGTTTTAAAAACGAACTTGGTCTGTGTCAATCTCTTCAGTTGTCTGCTCCTTGTCTGACTATCTCCGGTTGATTTTTCTGATCTCCCGTTTCTTGATAGATAAGACAAAACATATTTATGCAAAATAATTTAGACACGAAAATAAAAGTTTTTAAGAAAAATAGATTTTCAAAAAGAATATTTGGAAAATGTCACTGCCAAGTGTCATGTCACGTCGAGCTTTAGCGAACGTCTTTGAAGTTGATGCCTTGAGGTCCATCTGATTACTTGTTGGAAAATATTCAAAGTTGTTCTAAACTGCCGATAAACCCAGTTGAAATTTTTGAGGTCATTCTCAAAAATTTATGTCCAAGTTAACTGTCTTGGTGTATCTTTAGCCGTTGGTGAGCAATCACAAAATTTTTAAGATCTTCTCAAAAATTCTGTCACAGTTGCAAATCTCAAAGTAACTTCAGTTTTGATTTTGTTGGAAAGATCTTCTTCTCGAGAATTTTTGAGTCCCTCTCAAAAATTCTGTCCTAGTTTTTATTGTAAAGAGAAATAGAAATCCTTACGGGAAATATGACCGAGCCGTTGTGGCGCCTACGTATCCCGTTGAGGTAGGAATCAGGTCAAACGTAGTTCCCCCTCTCAAGGACTAACAAAACAAGAAATTAACAAAGAAACCGACCGAGGCCGACATAGGCCGCCTACGTATCTCATTCTCGAGAATTCAAGTCAGACGTAGTTTATTACAAGAGGGATAAAATTCTAAACAAAGCAATTACAAGCAAATAGAACGATTACAAGGAAATGATAGAAATACAAGCTGAAACTTCACACATAGTATCTCTTGACAGCATCTGAGTTGATCGGTTTTGGCCATTCGGTGCCATCCATCTCCGACAGGATCAAGGCACCTCCGGATAACACTTTGCAAACCATGTAGGGTCCTTGCCAATTTGGTGCAAATTTCCCTTTATATTCATCCTAATGAGGGAAAATGCGCTTAAGAACTAACTGACCAACTTCAAATGTCCTGGATCTTACTTTCTTGTGAAAAGCACGAGTCATTCTCTGTCGATACAGTTGACCATGACAAACGGCAATCATTCTCTTCTCGTCAATCAATGTTAGTTGGTCAATCCGCTTGCGAACCCATTCCACATCACTTAATTCAGCTTCTTGGATGATTCTCAATGAAGGTATTTCAACTTCGGCAGGTATAACTGCCTCTGTTCCATATACTAGCAAATATGGAGTAGCTCCAACTGATGTTCTGACAGTTGTTCGGTAACCCAACAAAGCATATGGCAACATCTCATGCCAACCTCTGCGATTTTCAATCATCTTCCTCAAAATCTTCTTTATGTTCTTGTTGGCGGCTTCTACAGCTCCGTTCATTTGGGGACGATAGGCGGTGGAGTTCCGGTGAGTAATCTTGAATTGTTCACATATCTCTCTCATCAAATGACTGTTGAGATTTGCTCCATTATCAGTAATGATGGATTCCGGTACTCCAAACCTACATATCAGATTGTTGCGAACAAAATCAGCCACAACTTTCTTGGTCACTGATTTATATGAAGCTGCTTCCACCCATTTGGTGAAGTAGTCAATCGCAACCAAAATGAATCTGTGTCCATTAGAGGCGGCTGGCTCTATTGGACCAATTACGTCCATGCCCCAAGCTACAAACGGCCAAGGTGAACTCATAGCATTGAGTTCATGAGGAGGCACCCGAATCAAATCTCCATGCACTTGACATTTATGACACTTTTGCACAAACTTGCAACAGTCATGTTCCATAGTCATCCAAAAGTAACCGGCTCGAAGGATCTTCCTGGCCAAAGTGAGCCCATTCATGTGAGTACCACAAACTCCGGCATGTATCTGTTCCAGAAGCTCTGCAGCTTCATTAGCATCAATGCATCTGAGAAGACCTAAATCTGGAGTCCTCCTGTAAAGGATTTCCCCACTTGCAAAAAAATTGAGGGCCATACGGCGTATCGATTTCTTCTGGTTGAATGTTGCATTCTCAGGATAAGTCCCATCTTCTAAATACTTCTTGATGTCAAAATACCAAGGCAAACCATCTGGTTCCGCTTCAACATGTGAACAATGAACAGGCTGTTCTTTTACCTCTATATCTACTGGATCAATATAACTTGTATCTGGATGTTTGATCATCGAGGCAATGGTGGCAAGAGCATCGGCCAACTCATTCTGTGCTCTGGGTGTATGTCTGAACTCAATCTTGCGAAATCTCTTGCACAACTTCTGTATGTACTGCACATACGGTGTGATTTTTGGATTCTTCACGGCCCATTCTCCTTGAACTTGATGAATCAGTAAGTCTGAGTCTCCAATAACTAGAAGCTCATGAACGTTCATGTCGATTGCCATCTTTAAACCGAGGATGCAAGCTTCATACTCAGCCATGTTGTTTGTGCAATTAAATCGGAGTTTAGCCGCCATAGGATAATGCTGACCGGATTCTGACACTAAGACTGCTCCGATACCTTTCCCCTGGTGATTTGCCGCTCCATCAAAGAATACTCTCCAACCAGGATATGCTTCAGAAATATCTTCACCCACAAATGAAACTTCCTCGTCGGGAAAATAAGTCTTGAGTGGTTCATACTCTTCATCAACTGGATTTTCTGCGAGATGATCAGCTAAGGCTTGTGCTTTTATCGCCTTTTGTGTCACATACACAATGTCGAACTTACTCAAAAGCATTTGCCATTTAGCCAATTTCCCAGTCGGCATTGCTTTCTGGAAAATATACTTCAATGGATCCATCCTGGATATAAGGTATGTGGTATAAGAAGACAAATAATGTCTCAACTTTTGAGCGATCCAAGTTAAAGCACAACATGTTCTCTCCAAAAGAATGTAACGAGCCTCATATGGAGTGAACTTTTTGCTCAAGTAATAAATGGCTCGCTCTTTCTTCCCAGTTTCGTCATGTTGACCAAGCACGCATCCCAATGCATTATCTGAGACAGATAAATATAGCAATAACGGACTTCCTTCTCGCGGAGGGACCAACACTGGTGGATTGGACAAATAGTTCTTGATGACATCAAAAGCAGTTTGACATTCTCCGGTCCACTTGGTCGAGGCATCTTTTTTTAGTAACTTAAAGATGGGCTCACACACTACGGTGGATTGAGCTATGAATCGGCTGATGTAGTTCAACCTTCCTAGAAAACTCATCACCTCCTTCTTTGTCTTTGGAGGAGGCAATTCTTGGATCGCCTTGATCTTGGAAGGGTCAAGCTCAATTCCCCTCCTGCTAACTATAAATCCCAACAACTTGCCAGCCGGCACTCCAAAAGCACATTTGGCGGGATTTAACTTCAAATTATATCGGCGTAGACGATCAAAGAATTTCCTCAAGTGAGTCAAGTGATCCGAACTCTCGCGGGACTTGATTATGACATCATCTACATACACCTCGATCTCCTTGTGAATCATATCGTGAAAAATGGTCGTCATAGCCCTCATGTAAGTGGCACCGGCATTTTTGAGACCAAACGGCATCACCCGATAATGATACACACCCCAAGGCGTGATGAAAGCTGTCTTTTCTGCATCTTCTTCGTCCATCAAGATCTGGTGGTAACCCGCATAACAATCCACAAATGACTGCATCTCATGCTTAGCACAGTTATCAATGAGGATGTGAATGTTTGGCAATGGAAAATTATCTTTTAGGCTAGCTTTGTTGAGATCTCTGTAGTCAACACAAATTCTGATTTTTCCGTCTTTCTTGGCAACCGGAACAACATTAGCTAACCAAGTCGGGTACTGCGTCACTTCCACTACTTGGGACTCGATCTGCTTTGTAATCTCCTCTTTGATCTTTAAACTCAACTCAGGCTTAAACTTCCGAGTCTTTTGTTTTACTGGACTGAAATCTGGATTGATTGGCAACTTGTGGGACACCATATTCGTACTCAATCCTGGCATATCTCTATAAGACCAGGCAAACACATCAATATACTCTCTAAGCAAACGGACTAGGTCTCTTCTTTGAGCTTCAGTAAGATGGACACTGATTCTTACTTCTTTAACACATTCCTCATCTTCGAGATTCACACTCTCGGTTTCCTCTAAATTCGGCTTGTGTTGATTCTCGAATTGTCGAAACTCTTCAGCAACATGTTCGGGAACCTCATTCTCTTTTTCATATTCCTCACATTCATCATCATCTACTTCATTTCGTTCACTCGGTTGATGACATGACATGACATTGGCAGGTTTTAAATTAATATTACTGAAATCATAAACAAACAAAGTTAGGAAAGTAAAATATAAATAGATAAATAAACAATTTTTGATAAAAGAGGCTTTCGTTTAAATTGAAAAAAACAAGCACAAACTTTGGCCATGGCCGAGGGCCATTTTGCTTTTTTACACATTACAAAGGAATTTAAAAACTTCAAACAAGTAAAACTGGATAAAGGGTGGGTCTCGGGCCTCTTCCGGACTACCACCGTTTTAAAAATAAACAAAAACACATGTCCTTTCTACCCAGATGAGCGGGAAATCAGGAGTGGTGTGGAGGTCCGATTCTGCAATTGCTCATCAGGTTCTGCATCACGGATGCCTGATGTCCCAGCTTCTTCGTCGATAACCGCATCAATCTCCTCAAAAAGGCCCAAGATTCCTTCCCCGAGACCATTATCATCGACATATCTCGCACCGGGAATGACTGGTACAGATGAGGAATTGGCCTGGCCAATGCTTGATCAACATTCTTGCTCTTCATCTCTGCTTCGTCGTCTGTAGGGACATATCCCAAACCAAACTTTGCTCCTTTGGCAGGAATTTGGATGGGCTCGACGATTCCTTGAAAGTGCTTCCCCAATCCGAAACCTGGTTCAAAACCATTCTGGAGCATGACAGTAGCAATCATTTTGTACACGGCAGGCATAGGAGGCTGTGGAGCCAAGTCATCATCGGTGGCATTTACTAGCTCCACCGTGTAAAAGTCGCAACCTCGAGAGACATCATCAACGATTGGTGCATACCTATTGGAATGACTCCCTTCACCATAAATGACCAATTTCTGGTCCTTCCAAACAAATTTCATCAGTTGGTGAAGGGTAGACGGCACAGCCCCGGCCATATGGATAAACGGTCTACCCAGAAGTAGGTTATAACTAGTGTTGATATCCAACACCTGGAACTCCACATTAAACTCTGCAGGACCCACCTGAATATCCAAGTTTACCGCACCCAATGTATCTCTTTGCACTCCATCAAAAGCCCTCACATTGACTTGGTTCTGGTGAAGCTTTCCCAAGTCAAATTTCAGCTGCCTCAGAGTCGAAAGTGGGCAAATATTAAGACCGGACCCGTCATCGACCAAGATACGATTTATTATCTTGTCTCGACACTTACAAGTGACGTGCAGAGCCTTGTTGTGCATCCTGCCTTCGAAGGGCAGCTCTTCGTCACAGAAACTAATCCGGTGCCCTCGAACAACTTGGTTTATCATAGCCGCTAGATTGTCGCTGTTAGTACCCACAGGCACATATGTGTCATCCAAAGCTCTCATCAAAGCTTGTCTATGCAACTGCGAACTCATCAATAAAGCCCACACAGAAATCTGAGTCGGCATCTTCTCTAGATGCTTCACAATCGAATAATCTTTCGGTTGCATTTTTCTCCAGAACTCCTCAGCTTCGGCTTCACTGATCAGCCTTTTTGCCTGGTCCTTCTTCTGCCCTCCTTGAGCCAACTCTTCAGGTGTGTAGCACCTGCCAGATCTGGTCATGCCTTGAGTAACAGCCGTTTCAATCACAAATTTTGGTCGGGTAAGAGTTTCTCGCGGTATCAAGGCAACAACCTTCTCGGGTGTCAGAATCACAAACTTTTTCTTCTCTCTAATGCTCAACGAAGCCACGGCCTTTTCCAGATCATCAGGAGCAATCAGAACTATTGCCTTTGTCACGCACCAATCGTCATCTGTCTCTATCATATTGATAACGACACCTCCATGATTTGGCAAAGGGTTACTATTGACATTGGGCGCGACTGTCTGAAGAGAAACCACATTCTGGTCAATCAGGTCTTGGATCTTATGCTTCAGGTTGATGCAATCCTCGGTATCATGTCCAACACTGTTGGAGTGATATGCGCACCTCTGATCAGGTCTGTAAAACTTTGAGCTAGTGTCTACCGGCTTGGGCCCCACTGGATGAATATATCCTGCCGAAGTTAATCGTTCGAACAGCCTTGTTCGGCTTTCAACAAGCGGAGTGAAAATTCTAGCAGGCTTCTTCTCAAATCTAGGACGGGAGGGATCATAATTGCCTTGTTGCGGAGGCGGCATCTGGCGATAATTTGGTGCGTTTGGACGGGGGTTTTGATATCTGGGATATGAGTTGGTTTGGTAATTTGGTTGTAGAGCTTGGTAGTTCGGAGGGGTATTTTGGTAAAGTGGAGCTGGGTTTTGGTACATTGGGGGAGGCGTTTGGTAATTTGTCTGAATGTTGGCACAGTTGGGGGCGGCATTTCGGTAGTGATGAGATGGGGTTTGGTAAACTGGAGGGGGAGTTTGGTAGATAGTAGGGGAGTATTTTGATAGCTGGGAAGAGGGGTATTTTGATAACTGGGGGGAGGATTATTTTGGTAATCAGCCTATGTATAACAAGCCGGGTACGAACTCTGTGAAGGTCGAGAACGACCTTGGTATGATGAGGTTTTCCTTAGGGTCTTCTTCCCCTCATAGGAGATAGAGGACACATCCTCTCTTTTCTTTTTCAACAAACCCGAAGATCCGGGCGAGGCAGCAACACGGGCAATCTTCCCGATTCTCAATCCATCTTCGATAGTCTCACCTACCTTGACTATCTCAGCAAATTTTGCTCCAACGAGCAACATGATTCTGTCATAATATTCGGGTTCTTGCACCCGCACAAACACTTCAACGATTTCCTTTTCCGACATAGGAGGTCTTACTCTAGCTGCCTCCTTACGCCATCTATATGCAAATTCTCTGTAACTTTCGGTCGGCTTCTGTTTCATCTTCTCCAAGGAGTAACGATCAGGAACGATCTCCACATTGTAGGCGAATCGTTCGATGAAGTCCTTAGCCAGAGCGTTCCAAGTAGACCACTGTCTCGTTTCATGAGACGTAAACCACTCTAGAGCCTCTCCGCTCAGACTTCGACTAAAAAGCCGCATTAACAAAGCTTCGTCTCTTCCAACTCCCACGAGTTGGTCACAGTAGGCCCTCAGGTGTGCTAAGGGGTTCCCCGTTCCTCCGAAGATGTCGAATTTCGGCACCTTGAACCCTTCCGGGAGGTCCAAATTCGGATGAATACATAGGTCTTCGTAGCTCAATCCGGCGACCTCAGGAACGCAGTTCAACTCCTTCATGGCCTTTCTAATTTCTTCCTTCATATCTATCTTGGCGGTCTCTTCCTTTGACCTCCACTCTCTCTCCCTCTCCTCATAGTGGTCAAGCTCCGAACCATGGACGTCATGCTCATTGGGGATCGGTATTTGGAAAGTGGCCTTTTGTGGTAGTGGTGGAGCAATAGAGGGACTTTGGGCATTTTGAGTGGCTTGGTAATTTTGAGGGAAAGTCTGGGGGTTGGTATGTTGATTTTGGTAATGGAGGGAAATGTGCGGGCGGTTAACATTTTGGCTTTGAGGCGGTAGGCCAGTTTGGTGGTTTGCATTGGGGGAAGGGAGTGGCGCTTGGAGGTTGGTATTTTGAGGAGGGGGTGGTGTGTGATAAGAGGCTGAGGCGTAATGGGGGTTTTGGGTGGTAAGGTCAATGATGGAGGGATTACGAGCAGGGCTTAAAGGCGGGTTCTGAGCTTGTTCCACGTTAGGAGGGGGAATTTGAGCTGGAGGTCTTCCATCTGGTTGAGCATTGACAGCAAGAATCGGAGGAGGCAAATCATTTTTTCTCTGCATCTCGACCCTCATCTCAGCAATTTGTTGCATCAACTGCAGGATCAGTTCATTCTGATCAGCAAGGGCGGGCTGAGCCACCACGACATCAGTAAGGCTGGTTTCTTCGTTGTTATCACCCATTGCTGCTTTTCCCTTTTGTGAACTTTGATTTGGGAAGGAATCTGTAGGACCTTTAGATCTAGTGAAATAAGGATGATCAGCCAGTTTATCGACACAGACCAGTTCTAACTACCTGTTGAGAAAAACAACTCAAAGGCAAATCTGTTAGTATTAGCTCTGGATAAATAATGCAAGATATCACATAGAAAACAGATAAACACATAGAAGTTGCTTTGCCTGAGAACATGTCAACCCACGAATAATGGGGACTGACTTTTGAACAAGCAGGAATTTGCTCGTTTTTTTTTATTTTTATTTTTATTTTTTATGCTGAGGTTGGTGACTCATAAAGGTAGTATTGCGTCGAGCTAGGGTCTTCTTGCTGCATCTTCTGGCATCTGTTGATCTGAACTTAATGTTTCCTTGTAGAATGAAAGAAAATTTTAAAAGACAGGGGCCGGGCCTTGAAAGGCTGCCTACGTATCTCCAAAGGGAGAATTCAGGCCCTACGTAGTTCGAAACAAAAGGAAATTTCATTTTCATTCATTCATTTCTCGAAGATTACAAGGAAAGTGAAAAACATACAATAAAACTCCTAAAAGACAAAATGTGCCTCCACTCAGGCCATTCTTTTTCTGATTGTCGCATTAATCACAGGGGGTAAACTCATATGCTTCGAGGGTGGTTTTCTCATTCCCTTCCTTCCACCATCCTGAAGAGGTGGCCTATAGACAATTTCCTCCCCAGTATCTTCTTCAGTAGCTTCAGGTCTAGCACCTTTGGGATCACAGTTGGTGGCCTCTTGGCCGAGGAAAGAGTGTTTTCCACGTGGCTTCTGAAGCATCAAGGTTATCTCTTTGAGAGCATCGCGCTTCTTCCGCACAGCAGCTGTCTCTTCATCTATAACAACACATTTTGTCATCTTTGCTGCCAACTCCACGTCTAGTGCCGCATTTGCTGCTCGTGCCACTGCGGTGGCGAGCTCCACTTCTATTCTCCTTTCTCTGGTTTCTTGGATCTCTTGTCTGAGCCGCTGTAGTTTCATCCTCAAATCCTCCTCAGTTAGCTCTATGTCGATACTCTTGCCTTTTTCCATCTTAGCTGCAATTTTACCTTTCATGAGATGATAGAGTAGTGGCTTAGGATTTGGTAGTAGGATTTTATTTCTGACTGAGAAACTTAAGACTCATGGAATTTTGGTCGGATATTTTGGTGGTGATTTGTATTTAGCATTGTAGAGATTTTCAGAAATTTTTGAAAAGGAGTGGGCTAAAGATGTCCTCATTCAAAGCAACGTACCACATAAACAGTTAAAGCACACAAGTAAAAAGACAAATATCGCGTCCTAAACATGCAAGTGATCCTTTTGTGTCAAGGATAGGCCTAGCGAATTGAAGGATGTATATGTCTTTTTAAGCCAATTAATTATCCCCAAAATATTTCATTAATAATATTCAAAAATGTTGGACAAACATAAAATTGGGGAAAAGAGTTCGAAAAATAAATTACAAAACAAAGTACAAATAAAGCAATCCCACGCAGGGGATGATAACAAACTTCAAGCTTCTCCTGATCCTTCACCAAGTCTGGCCCTCTTGGCGATGCTGACCTCTTCCCACATAGCATATCTGTCCGCCCATAGGTGTTCTCTTGCCAACCGAGCCCCTTCTTGATGTCTGAACCTCTCGACCGACTGAATCTGTTGCTCCATGCTATCATCTAATTCTGACATACATTGCCTGGATTTTTGTAACTCTTGCTTCAACTGAGCTATGACTTTGGCGTCTTCTGAGTGTCGACGTTGATACTCCAGCTCATTTCTATCAAACTTCTCTTGGAGTTGATGAAGTCGGATTTGATGCTTGGCTCCAACATCTGCAATAATATGGGGAACGTTTGGACCGGGTTCGATAGTTCCGGCGAGACTCTTCTTTAACCATTCTTTGTAATCCTTAGAGCATTCCGGACGAAACCTATTTGGAACCGGCTCGCCCAATACCCTTCGAGTCTTCCATAATTGAAGCATCTTTTTAGTAAAAGCGACTTCGCCATTTTCATGATCCGTCACAAATCTTGTCATGTCTTCTATCTGAGGAAGCTCTTGTTTCCCTCCTAGCTGTCTAAGTACTCGAGAAGGAGCATATGGCCGAGTTCCTCTCAACCCAGCAAATATCAAGTAGGGGGCCTTTCCACTTCGGATCACAATTTGTTTTGTTACTACCAAACATTGGATAGACCACTGCACATTTTCCTCTCTCAAACCCTGAAGTCTCGGGTACCAAAACTCTTGGCCTCCAGTCCTATTGAAATGATTACGTTGCACCCACCAATCGTGACTTTCGAGCCTGTTCGGTCTTTCCAAGGGATCTGGTTCTGTTGGATCATGAGCTTTGATCAAGTGTCGCATCATCCACCATTGAAGTATCAGGTTACACCCTTGAAAGAAACGTGTGCCATTTTTACACCTATCCAACGCCCTGTAAATGTCAGCAAGGATCATAGGAGCTAAATTGTAGTACTTTCTTACAGGCCCGTAGCTTACTCCATTAAAAATAGCATGAGTAACCATTACTACATTTGGATGGATGGTGTAGTTTGGTCCTTGGGGAAACACCATTGTCCCAAGTAGACATATCACAAAAGCGAGAGGGCGTGTTTCCTTCCATTTTTCTTCTGAAACGAACTCATCTTTAAACTTCTCATAAGCTCTTGCGCGTCCAAATCGATAATACAACTTCCGAAGTGGAATATTTGACCCGGGCAGCCTGTCCATCCATTCAGCTTTGACGAGTGACAATTTTTCTTTGATTTCGGCAAAATCCCATACTTTTGGAAAGAGAAGATCAGTATCGGGTTGGTGTTTCCTCTTGTTGCACATGCCAACACTCTCGTAACTGGCAAGAACTTCATCTATAGTTGGAGTCAACTCTACTTCCCCAAATCGAAATACCATGTTGTCGCTGTCCCAAAATTTCACCATCGTTCCAATCAAGTCGGGGTAAGCCACCATTTCCATTAATGACGGGAGATGGCCTATATGTCTTTGAACTTTCTTTTTATCTTCCTTGTTCATGAATTTCCACCAAACTTGGAGGTAAGGATCAGGAATAGTCACCATTCGGGTTCTCAACGGCTCAAACGTCGGATTCATCCTACAAGAAAAACAAACAAAGGTAATTAAACCCCCACCCCCACCTGATAATTGATTTGTTTAAAAATGACATATACATCCTTCAATTAAAACATATAAGTATGATTGTCTTTTTATTGGCAAATGGGCCAAATAAACACAAGGTGGGCTTCTAATGGGCCCAACACGTCTTGGGTGTTGGGTCGACCTAGTTCAAAATGCGCTAAAAATTGGGATTTGGTTTCGCTCTACGCTAGTTGACTAAGAGTGGCTTTGAAAGACCGGGAACCCAAGTGGACAACTTAGGCTGGAATTCACGACAACCATTGGACGCATGACGTACCAATAAATTGCCGATCCTTCCGAAAAAGGGTTGAGTATAAAAAGTCCGGCTGCAATTATGCAGAAACCGTCCTTAATATACTATAATATAATAGGAAGATGCCATGAAATGCAATGACAGTTATATTAATTTAAACATGTTGAGAGCAGATAAACAATTTAGCAATTAATACAATTAGTCAAACAAGTCAAATCTTATGGTTAGAACTTAATTAAATCCCCAGCGGAAGTCGCCATTTATGTTTTATTTAAAAAGATATGTAAAAGGGAAATGACTGAGTTTTCAAAAAATCGATTAAACTTATGATTTAAGCAAATCGAATTTTCAAAAGAACAGAGTCGCCACTTAATTTTTAGTAAAAAAAATCAAGAAAAATACAAGGTTTTCAAAAGATTTAAACAGATAAAATCAATTGAAAATAAAATGGTTCGAAGTTCAATGTACATTCCGAGAAGGTGTTAGGCCCTCGGAATGCCCGCTAACTCGCGGTTGACCGGCGATTTGACTAAAATAATTTTGACTAATTTTAAAGTTTTAACTAAGTAAAAGAACTCATTTATTTAAAACTTATTTACTTACTACTATTATTATTATTATTATTTTATTTTATTTTTAGAAATTTTATAAAACTAATAATTTTAAATCGTTTGAAATTGGAGAAGCTCGAAATGATTAATTTATATTGTGGAGGGTCAAAATTGGGTGTCAACATCAACATACTAGTTTTATCATAAATAACATCTCTATATCTCAAGTAGGAATAAGGTATCTTCATACTCCAATTTGATGAGACTGCGTTGGATCATTAATGTACAGAACATAAGCTTACAGGTAATTTAGATTTAAACAGTCTCTTCAAGCAGCTTCCTGCGGCAGTCTTGGATTAAAATAATGTTTTAAATTACTTAGTCGAGAGAAGGCCCAAAATAGTCCCTCATCTTTGGGTTAAGTCTCAAAGTCATCCTTGAGTTTTCACATGGAGCACTAATAGTCCCTCATGTTTGCAATATTGGTGCACTTTTGGTCCTCCCCTAAACTTTTGCCTATTTTTTAACATTAATTTGGTTCATAATTAAGGAATGTCCCATCGTCTTTTTATATATATAGTAGAAATAATAACTCTATGTGAGAGAATATGAGAATAAGAACACCTTGTTCAGTATAAATATTACTGCAACTAAACGAAGAACATTTTAACATATGACATTGCAAGAAAAGAAAAAATTGTACTATTGTACGTACAATCGTCGTGATGAACCTCTCGACTTTACCTGCAATATGATTTCTACTAAACAAAATAAGATATTTTTCTTCTCACAATCTCTCACATGGAGTTATTATTTCTATTAAATATATAAAATGACGATTAAATATTCCATACATAAATTATGAATAATATCAATGTTAAAAAATAAGTAAAATTTTGAAGGAGGATCAAAAGTGCATCAATATTGCAAACATGGGGACTATTAATGCTCCATGTGAAAACTCAAGGATGATTTTGAGTCTTAATCCAAATATGAGGGATTATTTTGGGCCTTTTCTCTTACTTAGTCCGTTCACTTATACTCTTTTTTTTTTCTTCCATGACTTAGCACAAAAATAAGGGAGGGGATTAGGCCTTACTCTATGTATACATCCTATATTTCACAATAATCTAGTTAATATCTCAGATGGTCACTCACTCAACTATATATGCACTCTTTTCTTAGAAAATCACTAAAACTTTGAATTTTAACTCAAAAGTCACTCAATTATGCATTCTTTTCTCAGAAAGTCACTTAACTTTGAATTTTAACTCAAAAACCACTTAACTATCCACTCTTCTTTCAAAAAGTCACTCAATCTATTTAACTGTTATTTTAATTAAAATTTGCTACTATAAATATAACTCATTTTATTTTGCCCTTAATCTCCCAAATTATTCCCTCTCTTTATTTCTCCTTTTCTGCTCTGCATTTTTTGCTTGTTCTCCATTTATGCAGAAGAACTTCTCTTTGTGAACACGTTACTGCCTTTAAAATAAAATGAGCTAGCAAATGTCAAGCAACCCAGGGAACAATGGCCGATGGATCAAATGCCTTTCACCAAGTCCAGTTTCCCAGTTACTCGAGTTGAATAGCTGGAATTCGGGAAAGGATTTAGAAAGTCCCAGTCAAGAATTGAGTTCCAGTACAAATGTGAGTGACCCTGATTATTGACCACATAGAAGGTGGATCGGAATATCAGTGAATTGGAAAGAATTTGCTAAAATATGCTAACTGTCATTAACAAAACACTCCATTCACTCACAAAATCAAGAAGACGTTTTAGTCAGAAATATCCTAATGCTGCAGTATAGCTTATCTCAAAATTATCACAGCTATACTAAGATCATCTCCCTGCTGATAATCTACCAAGAAGAAACATCAATGGCGAACTAGAAAAAATAACGCACACGAGGAGGAGAAAAAGTCAATAAAATGGGTCAATGTTATATTTTTAGCCGGTCGGGTCAAGTGGGTGGATAGTTAAATGGTTTAAATGATATTTTTTATTTTTAAAATTTTGGTTTTTTTATATAAATAATTTATATTAGCAAATTTTAATTAAAATATCAATTTAATAGGTGAGTGACTTTTTGAAAAAAAAGTTGATAGTTGAGTTATTTTTGAGATAAAATTTCAAAGTTGAGTGACTTTCTGAGAGAAAAATGCATAGTTAAATAACTTTTGAGTTAAAATTAAAAGTTGAATGACTTTCTGAGAAATGAATACATAGTTGAGTGACCATTTGAGATATTAACTCCACAATAATCTTAGCAAAAGAGAACAGGAAGTACATATCTTCATCAGCAGAAATAAGCAACCCAATTTAGCTAACAAAAAAGTTGGCTAATCCTTATATTGGGCAGTTGTATTTGATCAAAATAGACCATAATAATGTAACTGAGCCCACCACTTCATTGGTGTCTTCAATAATGGAACTCAAATTAAGATTTTCTGATGTCTTGCTTTGCATCATATTCACCATAAGCATAGCGCTCTAGCTGGTTTCAAACTCTAGTTTGATGGGTGCATGGATCTTTTGACTTATGCCAGCAGCACAAGAGCATTGTTATACTCTTCATGGTGCACTGTTAATTATATTATAATTTCTGTCAGTTTTTTAAAATAGACATACATATATATACATGATTTTTTTTGAAATTAACGTATTCACGTGCACCTTCAATGATAAAGGTGGGTCCGCCTCTAACTAAACCTCAATGAATATGAATATGATGATAAAATACTCATAACAATCATTATTATTTAAGAGACCAAATTTCAAAGTGGACAAGTAAAAATGAACAATTAATGAAGTAATTCAAAGTGTGTACATGTTGATTACTCTCTCCGTTCACTTTTACTTGTTACTTGTTTCTAAAATAATTTTTCATTTTTACTTGTCACTTTTGACATATAAAAAAAGAATTTTTTTTTCATATTTTACCATCCGCATTAAATAGTTATTCTCTAAATTATTTTCCAAGACGTAATACTAAACATAGTTCGAGAAAATACCTAAAATTGTTTGGAAAAATAATACCTTAATCAGTAGGGGTGTGCATCGGTCGGTTCGGTTCGGTTTTATGTATTATCGGTTCGGTTTATCGGTTTTCGGTTTTTAAATACGCTAAACCAATAACGAACCAATAAGATAACTTTTTATCGGTTTTGGTCCTTAACGGTTCGGTTTTCGGTATAAGAAAATGCTTATAAAATAAATATATGACTTCTCTAATAAATTTGACACGACAAAACAATAATGTAACTTTACAAAAGCTCATAAAATAGAAATAATAATAACAAACATGAAAAAAACTAGACATTTGTATAATGTAAAGTTATGAACTCAAAATCACAGCGAAGTATGAATTGATGGTTAAATGACAAAGACATAACTATTAAGATAAAGAGATTAATATTTACTAATATGTATGTATATGTAAAAGTAGTAAATTACTATAGTCTTAACTCTTAATGGGTTATCGGTTTACCCAATAACCCGCTATTGAAAATCAATACCGAATCGATAATCCGATAATTTTTTTTTTATAAAACCATTAAGAAACCGTTAATCCAATAACCCAATAGCAATAAACCAATAACATTTTTTTCGGTTAGGTTTATCGGTCGATTCGGTTTCATACACCCCTACCTTAATGGGTGTGCCAAGTCAAATAGTAACAAATAAAAATAAAAGGAGGGAACGAAGGTTTTAGGGTTCTTTTTGTATTGGTGCGGGTGGGTTTAATAAGTATTGGGGCGGGTTTAGTTAAAAATGGTTGGGTAATGGGTGGGTTTAAAATTATATTAAATAATTAAATTGCAACCAATGATTGAGTGTCACGTAATTAAAAGAATTATTTAATTATTTTAAATGATGCTCCTTAAATGAAGTAGCTAAAAATGGATCCAAAAGTGGACGGGGGAGGGTATTTGGGAACCAATAGGTGGATGATGGGTAGTTGTGTACCATTTTCAATATTTTGAGGATATTTTAGGCCTTTTTCCGAAAATTAAATAAGAATAGAAGGGTAAAGTTACATTAATTCTTAATGCAAATAGAAAGTAAAAAAATGATAAATAAAAATGAATGGAGGGAGTATTAAACATGCTCTTAGTCAACATTGGTGTGCTTGCCTCCACTTTTAGTCCTTCATCTTTCCGCTTCCACCTCCCGATCGCCACCACGACTTCACTTTCAGTCCTTTACTGTAATTGTAAGTCTTTTGTTAATTTTCCGGTGCTATTAATCTCTCTCTTCATTTTCTTTTTATTTGATTTCCCTTTGTTAATTTTGGATCTATTGTTAATGCTTAGTCTATACAATTGTGTGACTGATTTTTCGCCTAACCAGCCCAATGGGTGTTAGAAAAAGTAGCAAGTATAATTGAAGAAGAAGATGACTTTGAGGCGCGAGAAATCAGTTTCCTTAAATTGAGGGAAAATACAAACAATTCCCTTTAGAATATAACAAATCCCTTGTATATACCTGCAATTTTTTTCCTTACTTTTCATAATAGATGTGTGTGTTTTATTTAAACTTTTGTATATTATATAACAATGAGAAAATAAATTCTCAATGAAATTGTATATCTAAATTTTACTGTTCTCCCCGATTTAAAATAGAATTTCACCGTAGTTTGGATAGCAAAATACTAACCAAATTCCCCTCCAAAATGCTGCCCGAACTGTTATCATTGTTGTTTCCACTTTTTTTTTTTGGGTAAAACTTTAGTACTGCTGAACTGAAAAAGCTACTGGTGCCTGCCTCTCTTACTAATAACGCTTCACGACTCTGTTTTATGGCTAGTTTTCTTAGTAAACAAAAATGTTGGACTTGCTTTGTTATAGACTTATATGTGAGAAGAACTATAAGAGCGTGGAGGGACAGTTTCGTGTTCAATGGTAGAGGATATGAATTTAAAGAAATTGTTAATTCACTCTAAGCTAAAGTCTAAATAAAGATTTAACATTTTGCTATGGCTTTGTGCTTAGATCAGTTGAGTGAGAAGCAAGAGAGAATATGGAAATGATCAATGTTGGGCCAGTTGGAAGCCTTAAAGGATCCATATGGGAAGAAAATGGACGAGGCGAAGTTGCTGGGATTTTTGTTTCCTACACCAAAAACACAATTCAGTCGCTTCAGTTCCTGTTCTATGAGGATGGCAACTTTGTTCAGTCAAATAAGCATGGCTGCGCCAACTCTGAAAACTTCTCTGCAGTTGTGCTTGATTATCCATCAGAGTTTCTTACTTCGCTTAGCGGTTCCTATCAGAATTACGGAGGTTTGGAAGCTATTAAATTTAACACCAACAAGGGTTCCTATGGACCATTTGGGCAGCCTACAAGTCGTGCCAATCAATTCAACTTTCAGTTAGGAAATCATAGTCTTTTTGGTGGTTTTCATGGCACCGAGAGTGATTATGCCGTTGAGAGTATTGGGATCTATGTTAAGCCAGTCGTATCCTCCATGATCAACTTGAAAGATCTTCGAGTGAAGGATGAAAAATGATCATAGTTCGTCTTATTTTACTCTATGCTTGCTGCTTGCTGCTTGCTGCTTGATTATTATGTAAGGTTTATCATTTATGCTTTGTATTGTAAAAAGAAGTTCCTCCACGAGGTAGTGGTAAGGTCTTCTTACATTCTACTCTTTCCAGACTCCACTTAGTGGATTTTACTGGGTATGTTGTTGTTGTTGTTGTAAAATGTTAAATCCCCGTTTGCTATGACATTGAGGTAAATCAGACTTCATTGCCAAATTTCATCTTCACGTTTAATGTTTTGGTTAAAATTATCTTGAAGATCTTTTAGTTTAACCAAAGGGGGAGGTGTATTTTCTGTTGAGTATTATTATGAGAAACTTTTGAGCAGGGAGGAGTTTATTTTTCTATCAATCTTATTCAATTTTGATAAATATAAAGATTAAGACAACTCGAATTTTATATCTAAAAAATTATTTTAAATAATACACAAATACTAGACTTTTTATGAGGTAGGAAAAGAGAAAATGAGGAAGAAGATAGGAAATCGAATTAGCTACTAAGATTTTTCAAATATAACAGACAAATTTTATTGAAAATATCATCTCTACCTTTAAGATTAGGTAAAATATGTGTACATCTATCTTTGTTACACCTCATTTGTGACTTGTGAGATTACACGCTTTCTGTCAAAGGTAAAATATGTGCACATCTATCTTTGTCACACCTGACTACACTCGTAATCAATTTTGCGCCTGAAAATTCCATATCAAGGATAAAGCGGCTCCCTGACAAACACAATTCCGTAGTTGGAGAACTCGAAGCCGAGACATGTGGTTACCGCTTAAATGATGCCAACGAGGTGGACTCTAATTTTTCATTTTCAATTTAAAAGACGTGGCTTAAACTCTAGCCAGTCCCTCCAAAAATGTCCTTCTCTCTTCTCCGAAACACTGCACATCTCTCTTCACTTCCGTTCCCAATTCGATTCATCTCCTTCACAGCAATGCCAAAAGCACGAAAAAATCCTCTTCTGCTAAACCCAGGTACCCAAAAAAGAGAAACCGCTTTTGAATATCTTACAAGAATGTGTTGTGTTGTTTTGTTTTGTTTAGTTAAATCTTGGAGTATTAACATCTTGTTTCAAGTTTTAATCTTGAAATTGAGCTTAAAGTTGTAATCTTTTTCATTAATTTGGATGTTTTCTTGCAAATTCTCAAGATGGGTTTGTGTAATAATCATCAAAGATTGTTAATTTTAGGTTCTGAAGATGATGGTGTTGTTCCCAAGAACAGAGTGAGAAAAAGAAGAGTGGAAATGATAGCTAAAGAGGTGAAGACAGAATCTCCAGATAAGAAAGTATGTTTTTTTTTCTTTATTCATTAGTAATGTTTTGGGTTTTTTCTTCTGTATAATGGAGGTTCCATTTGTTTATGATTGTGATCATTCTTTTATCTTGCCAAGGATTTGTAATATTTCTTTATTGGCATATGTACAAGTGTGCACTTAATTTTATAAAATTAAACAAGGATACACGTGTCCTATGTGGTATAATACATGAATACATGTTGGATGTCATGCATGACAGATGTGTCTACTTGTGCACGCCCAAAATTGAAGACATAAATATTGGTTGAGGCCAAGTTAACTCACACATTTTTGTATTATCTTCTTAGCTCCATTTCTTTGAACAATCTTATTGTACTATTAATCCAATGATCGTCTCACTTTGCTTGACCTATCTAAGAGTGATCAAGCAATTTATTAAGTTTGAATTAATTACTATATACTAAGTTTGACTCAAAGATTATTTTGTTATATCATTTCGTGAAAGAGGAATTTTTTCTGTGGTCTATGTACTTCACTGACTTTTTAAAATATCAAATACTATAGATCCTTGGTTCTTGAGGTTGCCGGAGGAGAAACGAATCATGTGATTTTTTAACTTGTTGCAGTTTCTCAGGCATCCAGAAATTGAAGATTTTGCAAATAAAAGTGACAATGTTTATTCTCAGTCAAGTGAGTACCAAGAATTTCTGTTGTTATTGATTTCATATTAATATTGAACGTTGCACATTTAGTTGTTAACTATATCTCCATATAGAAAGGTTGATTCTGCTGTTAAAAGAAAAAGGACGTTGTTCCTTATTTGTTTGCAACTGTTTTTTTAATCATTGAGGATAGTTCTTGGGTTTAACAAACCTTATGGATAGTAAGACTTAAGATCTGGCAAATTCGATGCAGTACAACCTCCTGCCAACTGGGAAAGAGTCATTGAAGGTATACGCAGCATGAGATTATCAGAACATGCACCTGTAGACTCCATTGACCCGGATGAAGGGGTGACTTCTCTTCAACCTAAGGTGCATACATCTTTGCTGACTTGATACTTGGTTAGTGGTTGTATTCTTCGACGGTGTTGTACTTTCTCTAATAAAAAAGAGTAACTACGTTTAGTTTTCAAGCAAGGAGGTGATTTTCTGGCATATAATGACACTAGAGCCCTTTTGGGAAATAAACTCAACTTGTTGCTCTTTAGGATTTTCCTTGACAAGCTGGTTTTGTGGAAGGGCAATTTTAACATCTAAATTAAGGGAAGGCCAGATATACCATCCAAGGAGAGAATTGAAAATTAAATGATCCAAGTTCTCTCAAATGTAATCTAGAACGGAGTGTTCATGTATAAGAATAAGTTGAGAACAGAAGTGTCCTTTTACTTCTTTTTTTTTAATGAGTAAGCTCGTATAATATTTTAACACTTCTGATAGGTTGCTGATGTTGATTACTATTTTCTTCTTCACAATCTCATCAGGAAAGAAGATTTGCTGTTCTGGTTGGTTCATTGTTATCAAGCCAGACCAAGGGTCATGTTACTCATGGCAAGTGTTAAGATTACTAGTGTTGGAAGCTTCAGCTATATGATGCTCGTTAATAATGTGATTATCTCTTAGTAGAACTACAGTCATGTTCTCTTTGTGATAGGTTGTGTCTCTTGAATGAGTTAGTAACATATCCATATATAATTTCCTCTTCCTATCTTAGAGGTTACTCTGATTACTTGAAGTCAGATATTAATTTTCCAAAATTTATGAGGCTATGCTATTCTTCTCTGGCTTCCTATTGGTATGTAAGGATGCCCTCTGAATCTGCAGAAGCGAATCAACGGCTCCTCGAAAATGGTTTGCTGAGTGCTGACACAATGGATAAAGCTGATGAAGCCACCATAAAGAGCTTGATATACCCGGTATGTGTTCTCAATGATGTCAGTTTATGATATTACCGACATTTGCCATCACGCTGAGTTACTTAACAACTTCTATTGTCAGGTTGGATTTTACACAAGAAAGGCTCAGCACCTTAAACAAGTTGCAAAGATTTGTGTTTCTAAATATGATGGAGACATTCCAAGTACAGTGGACGAGTTGCTTCTACTTCCAGGTGTTGGTCCCAAGATAGCTCACCTGGTAGGAAGTTATGCTTCTCTCATTTTCTTTTCACTGCACATTTCCAAGTTACTCAAAATCACTCTTTCCTTTAGGTTATGATTATGGCATGGAACCAAGTTGAAGGGATTTGTGTAGATACCCACGTGCATCGTGTTAGCAATCGGCTTGGTTGGGTCTCACGGCCTGGAACAAAACAGGTATGCTTGATTCTATTTAAGATGAAGCTTCACTGCTATAATGAGCAACTAGAAAATGGGACATACGCTATGTCATGTGTGTACAAATATTTTAAACAATTTTCTTGGGTCAACCTTTCCATACAAAGGGCGTGTCGTCCAAATCATCGGTCCGGTACTAGATGTAGCCTTTCCCCGGGGCAAGATGCCAAAGCAGATATGCTTGTTACAAGAATTTGTTAGTGAGAGAGGAGTCTACCTTTCCATACCTTTCTATTTGGGTCCCTGGGATGCCCAAGTAGGTGGATCTCTTTGCGGGGTTGGCAACAAGGAGAGTGATATTGAAGGCGGAAAACTCGAGAAAAAGGAGGATTACCTTTAGTAGTTGGTGCTTTCATGTGCAGATGTTCGTGTTAAGACAAAGACCATCTATTGTTACATTGTCAGGTGGTTGTACATCTGTATTTGGTAGGTCTAAGTTGATTTCAAATACAATGGGCAATGTCAGGACTCAGGTATAGTGAAAAACACGTTATCTATTATAGTCCCAAAAGCGGGGTCTGGAGAGGGTAGAGTGTACGCAGACTTTACCACTACCTCGAGTAGGTCCCACCGAGTCTAATGCAAGGAATTCATGATTACAAAATGTTTAGATAGAATCATAGAAACTAATAAATTTTTTAGATGAAATACTCACAGCACTAACGTTCCTACTTGTTTGACTCTGTCAGGCAACTAGATCCCCCGAAGAGACAAGGGTCTCCTTGCAGCAGTGGCTTCCTAAAGAAGAATGGGTTTCCATTAATTTACTTTTGGTACGTTTTCTCATCATTCTTTCTCCGAAGCATACTTGATAATCCCCTTTCCCATCTCTCTTGGTCATTACATCTTCATTTTCACCTTTGTCCAATTATATCGCTGTCAGAATCAATATATGAAATGTGTGCTTCTTGCTTCTTTTGTATATATTTAGCTGAGACCTAGAGCTTCGTTTTAGAATTTCTTTATTTGGCAGCAATTTTTTTAAAAAAACACTGTTATCGGCAACACAAAATGCTCTTTTATCTTGCTATCAGTTGCACTGCATAATGAAATTCCAACAATATGAATACTCGTTCATTCTCAAATCTCTCAAAAAGTTTGATTTGCTACCTCGAGCTAGAGTAAAGGTTAGGCTTTAGCTATACTTGAGGTGTTTCTGGACCTGCACTCCATGTGTGGAAACAGGTGATAAATTGAAAATTTTAATCCATGTACTAGTAATACCTTGTTTCGGTTTCATGTCTGGTCTTCCACGATAACCATATCCTCTCCCTAGAAGAGAAACTATTTCCTGGTCTTCAATGTTCTTTGATAATCAATTACCAAAAAAGTACACTTTGAGTTTGACTTGCTTTTACAACAAAATGTTCAAAAACTGACTTCGTGTCCAATATTAAACTAGTCAAAGTAAGGACATGTCAACTACTAACAAGGGGTGTGGTGAGACGGATGGATGTCATCTCTCCACCCTTAATCAAGGGTCTCAGATTCAACCCCGGGAACAGAGAAACCCCAGCGCTTCCCCAATATGGGCCAATGCATGGTTGAATCTGGATTAGTCACCCAAATGTATACCAGAAAAGAGGAACGGACTGATCAATTGAGATGAATTTTATCTGCCCCTCTCTAGTGATTAACTAAAGTTCATTTGGATTTTGAAAAACAGGTAGGCTTTGGACAGACCATATGTACTCCTCTGAGACCTCGCTGTGCAAAATGTACAATAAGTAAATTCTGCCCATCCGCATTTAAGGAGATATCAAGCCCAGCTTCCACTTCCAAAACACGACGCGCCAAGAAAGAACTGTGATGACAAGGTTGTTTAGCTGCTAATGTGATCAATTTTTAAACTCTATTTTTTTTAATCTCAAAAGATAGTTGATCATACTATTTTGTATAGTATTCTTTTGGCAAGTTCAGTCAGTCCTACTGATTGATTTCTACAGAACTAGGTATACGTTCTGATATTTTGTTAACCTATGTTTATAAATGGAGACCAAAGCCCTATGAAAAAAATTACTTCTCTTTCAAATTTATTTGACTCCAAATGGTTTACAAGACACTCTAACTTGAGGTTTATTTGATCAAGCAAAAATGCATTAAGGGACTATACTTACCTCTCTAATTTTACTTCCTATGCAGTTTAGTTAATGCATGGAACTAATATAATTTGAAAGTTTAACAAGTGTGCAAAAAGTTAATAGTGACAAATATTGTTAGACAGACGGAGAGTTGAGTTCTACACTTTAAACGACCATCATAATTAAGTATGACACCACGTAACAGACACAAACCACTGCTTGTTAATTCACTTACAGCGAGTAATATCACGGTAAACATGCATGAAAACCAATTGGGACGGGTGAAATTTTCTACCATTAAATTTCTTGTAAATTACATTTATTGATTTTGAAAATGAGTGTTGAATTGCTAATGGATCGGGTCTATTCGTTCATTTTTACTTGTTATTGTTTGATTTGGAATATCCTTTAAGAAAACAATTATTAACATAAGTATTTTATCAAACTATTTCTATTAAATTATGTTTAGTATTAGACCTTTCTCCCGTCCAACAATACTTGTCCATTTTATGAAATTCATGGATAATTTTACACATAGTTCATAATTTACCTTTATCATTAATTATAATTATTTTCATGTTACATTTTTCAAGACATTGTATTTATTATATTCAAATGGTGATATAGTAAAATTACTCTTCTATTTATAGTTTCTTAAGGGATGTGCCAAGTCAATAGTGGACAACTATTGTTGGACTAGAAAATAAGTATTTAATGTTCGAGGTTAAAACATGAAAAAAAAAAATTGTCTTTTCTTAATATGTCAAAAATGACAAGTAAAGATAAAAATTTATGGAAATATCTTTTTGGCTAGAAAAATTGGTCAGATGGCCAGAATGGTATTTTACCTATGTTATTTTACCTTTTAATATATTTTTACCTTTTTAACTAAAAAATGGAAAAAGGATCAGTTTATTTTAAATAAAAAAGATATTATAATTTTTTTAAAATTCTAGTCATTTAGCATTATCCAAAATTTATTTTAGAAATAAGTGACAAGTAAAAGTGAACAGATGGAGTGTCTTATTTTTAAGATCACCATTTAATTTCTTTGTTTGTTGAGTGTCCAGTAATTAACTACTCCCACCATTAATTTTTAATTGTCATAGTTTCCTTTTTTAGAGACAAACTATAAGAATTTGACTAATAATTTACGATGTATTTTCTCATCATATTGATATGCAAAAAATTGCACTTTATAGTACTTTTCATATAGTTTTTGAATATCCAATTTTTTTGTTTAAAATATCAAATTAATATAATTTAATTTAACTTTAAAAATTAGTCAAATTAACTTTTAAAAAACACAACATGACAATTCCAACAATTCTATTGACCTTTGAAAAATTTACTTATTTTGAACTATGAAAAAAATGTCAAACAATTCACTTAATATGGACAGAGGAAGTACTCTATAAACGAAGAGTCCGGTTCCTATTTCGAGATTTAAAAAAAACAAATACCAAGGTATGAGGACACTGAAGGGCCTCTTGAGTCTTACTACTGAAACGTCTCAACGAAAAAAAAAAGCCTCTTTATATGGTCTGATCTTTTAGTTGCTGCTATTGATCAGAAAGGAAGAGATATGGATATGATCAAAGTTGGTCCAGCTGGCAAACAAGGACGATCTGCAACCATTTGGGATGAAAAACGACCAAGAGAAATAGCACAGATTTTCATTTCCTATGATTGTAACACAGTTTATATTCATTTCACTTTCTCTTCTACGATGAGTATAGCAAATTACTGTCTCAAAAACACGGTAGCAAAGGTGCTGACAGTTCAAACTTAGATTCAGTTGCTTTTGATTATCCATCGGAGTTTCTTACTTCGGTAAGTGGTTCCTTCCGATCATCAATGGATGGAAACAGTACTATTCTCAGCTTTGGAACCAACAAGGGTTCGTATGGACCATTTGGGAATCCGTCGTCTACTAATGTCAAACATTTTAACTTTCAGATAGGAAATCAGTTTACTTTTGGTGGATTTTACGGTAGCACAAGTGGTGGTTACATTGACAGTATGGGGATTTATATGAAGATCCATTGTAAAGAAGAAGAAGACGAATTTGCTATCTACTCTACTTACCAGAAGTAAGAGCCCAAGTTAACAAAGTGCGAGAAGAAACTCCATATCCTTGAGCGCATTTTTCATCATGCTTTGTGTGTTTGTTGTTTGTTTGCAACAAAGTTGCTACTTTGACTCCCATTTCTCCAAATGTATATTAGCTTAATTATGTGTATTTCTTGTTAAACGTCTCACCAGTTTCTTGCAGAGCAAGTTATTAATTGGCATTTGATAATATGATCATCGTCCAAATCCTCAAAAAGGAAGTAGTTTAGAACATTTTCTTTAATATGACTAACATATCACACAAAAATATCTTTTCAAAAATATTTTGACAATGGTTTCCATAAATAGGTCAATTTAGACCGCATCAGGCCAATAACATTTAATTGCACAATTTACCCTCCAAATGGGTTGTACTTTAATTTTTGCCCTAAGCAATCGAAGTTATGACTTATGCCTAGCTTGACATAAGTTCTTTAAAGACACGTGCATAACTTTAGCTCGAATGTATGCCTATCTAGACACAAGTTCTTTAAACGCACATGCATAACTTGTAAGATATTATGATACAAAAATCTAAGTTAACCCCTGCAAAAAAAAAAAAAATAGTTTGCCTAGAGAGGTAAAAAGAGGAAATTTCACAAATAACCATTAAATAAACTTAATCACGCTCCATAGCAATAGTTTGGTAATTACAATTTGTAGTACATGTTAAAGGGAGGAGAGAGGCGAGCGAGATTGGAAGAGGGCAGCGAGTGGAGAGAGGCTAATTGTATTTGTATATCTGTCATATAATTGTATATGTATATGTATAATTTGTATATGTATAAAAGAGGAAGAGAGGAGAGAAGCGATGCAATTATAGCTAAAATTGAACTGCGAGTGGTAATTAATGAAAACTATGACTATGTTAACTAATTAACTAGTATATGTTTGTTTATCCGCGTAATTTCTCCAAAAGACAAAAACTAAATTAGGAACAGAAGTGCAAATGACCCACTTTTAAATTGCTGGATCAGGCCAATCAAAATGGGTAACGTTAACTTGAGAAATTAAATTAATCATATTTTCATAAGTGGAGTCAAATTCCTATTTCGAGATTGAAAGAAAAAATAGTAACGTGTGACGACAGTGAAAGGGCAACCTTAACCTCATAAACAAAGAATCAGATACCTAATTCAAGATTAAAAGAAGAGAAACAATAACTACAGTGAAAAGGTTAACCTTAACCTAATAAGCAAAGAATTAGATTCCTTATAATTTAAGATAAAAGAAGGAATTCCAACATGAGAGGTCTCAAAGAAAAGCTAATCCAATTGATTCATACAGAAGAACTATGGATATGATCACAGTTGGTCCAGTAGGAGTACAAGTAGGAACCCTTTGGTATGAAACGGGACGAACCGAAGTAGCCCAGATTTTTGTTTCCTACAAATATGACACAGTTTTCTCACTGCAGTTCGTCTTCTATGAGAATGGCAAATTCGTATTGTCAAACAAGCATGGCACTAATGAATGTGAAAGCTTTTGTGCAGTGACATTTGATTATCCAACAGAGTTTCTTACTTCCATAAGTGGTTCATTCCGAAAAGCTTATGGATATTCTATTTTGAGTTCAATATCATTTGGAACCAATATGGGTTCCTATGGACCATTTGGAGCCCCG
Organism: Solanum verrucosum; assembly: GCF_900185275.1. Lineage (NCBI taxonomy): Eukaryota > Viridiplantae > Streptophyta > Magnoliopsida > Solanales > Solanaceae > Solanum > Solanum verrucosum. The sequence continues at coordinate 1,168,106 of NW_026020398.1, forward strand.
AAAGCTGATCCTAACAAATTCACCTTTAAGATGGGAAATTATCCTTCTTTGGGTGGTTTCCACGGCAGCAAACACCATCTTGGTGTTGAGAGTTTTGGAGTCTATATGAAGCCCATCACAACCTCAATGATCCATTTTAAAGATCCTCCAGTAAAGGTTAAAAAGGAAGGAGGTCAAGAGAAGAAGGTCTAACTCAAGCTGCATACACCTTTCACAAATTTCTGAATAATGCAGTTCGTATTAGTTTTCTCTATTGCTTATGGTTGTTTCTACTTTTCATATCAATTTTAGTTGGTGTTACTTGTTATATGAGAACAGTTTTCCTACTCTAAAAGTTGGATATAAAGAAGATGGCTAAAACCCTATTCTTTTATGGTCAATGCTGTAAATTACTTTCAATTTTAATTACTCAAATAGTGTGGAATGTCTTTTATGAAACTTGTTTTTCCTACTCTCATAAGACAAGTAAAGCTTACGAAAGTTGTCAACTGGATTGCATGAATGCTATCATTCAGAACAGCAGTATTAAATCTAATACTGATCATCTTAGTTGGTCAAGTTGTCCTTTTATCCAGACTCAGAGATATATTATGAAATCTATTTCATAATCAAAGGCGGATCAAGAATTTAAAGCTTATGGGTTCCTAGAGATCTAAAATTATTAAAAAATAAATACTATTATAAGTGTCCAAGGGAATTGAAAACCTCATCAAGGAGGGTAACAAAACTTCAAGTGGTTCCATTTCTGCCACTGAACCTCATGCTGCTTTGTTACTAGGTTCCCAACACATATTTCTTATATATTTTCTCAATATAAATACTGGATATGCGCAAATGTTACTGGGTTCCCGAAAAACCCCTCCCAAAGCCCTAGATCCGCCCCTGTTCATAATGAGACGGATAGATCAATTTCAAAGAAGACACAAGGGGCGCAAAAGAACTTTAGTTGCTGTCATACTCAACCTGCACTACTATAGTTTATCTACTATGAGAAAAGTAATCAATTTAATAAGTGAAACATATACAAGTACATCAATCATATGGTATATTCTCATCAATAAAGTAAGCAATATCCGATTCATTTACCACACACATTACAGAGGCTAATTTATTTTGATGTACGAGTCGGAAAATGTGAGGACTTGAACTTAATTCTTTTGGCCAATAGACTTGGAAACCTAATAGCTCATCACTCATGACCTAGATTGAAGGGTCAAAATAACAGAAATTTTGAAGCATTAAACCGAAGAAAACTTAAAGGAGTTCATTATATATAGATAACTGCAATGGATAAGAAATAGTGATGCAAGAATTGTATTTCTTAATTTTGTATAAGCAAATAGTGATTCAAAGTTCTAACAGCTTCGAATAAAATGAAGGCCAGAAATGGCAAACCTATAGTAACATATATATTGCACTTCTGAGGTCAATTAAAAGTTAGGTTTAGAACAAAATCATATGCTTAACTAATCACATTTAAATCTATGTACAACATGTTTCAGATGAATTATCACCAAATAAAGTACCTTGTGTGTTTTGATGTTACATGCCCCAGATCCCTCGAGCTGATGCCATTTTGTTGCTTGGCCGTGATGTCAGTTCGTACAGTATCCTGGAAAATATGTCTGAGTATCTTGGGTCACCAAAAAGCATCTCCGCAAATGCATTTTCATGCACTAGCAGGAAGGGCTTGTTCTGTGGCTCTGAAACAAGGTTTTCCAAAATCGTTGCTGCTTTCCTGCACACTTCTGGCACAGGATGTGGCATCTTAATGACCTTCAACAGTCTATCAATAGCCCTGAAGTTTAATGTTGTGGATAAGTCATTCAGATAATAACTTAATAAAAAGTTATGACTTGGTCAGATTGCCTGTCTCACCATCGTTCACTAGCAAGCTTCAAACGGCAGTCCATATTTATTTCTGAAAGGTTATATAATGCACCAATAGCAGCTGCTTGAGCATCAATGGCCGGTTGGCTCATGATATCAACTAAACGTTTATTAATCTGCGAGCCACAAATTTAAGTCAACAGGTTTTCTGAATATTCACAGAGTACATTTAGGAACTCTAGAATAGGGCCTGTCAAAAACAAGATCAACCTGTGTTGCAGAAGCAAGTAAGAAAGGTTCATTATCAGGATTTATTATAAGACGACCAATTAATTCAGCAGCAGCACAATGCCAGGCCTTAACAGAAGATCCTAGCACTCCCATGACGGCCTGTACTGCACGTTTCTCCCTGCATAAGGATCAAGAAACTCAATTACTGTGTTGACATGCAATAATATAAGAGAAATAATAACTACAAGTGATACTCTTACGTCATTTTGATAAAAGAAGGTTTTGAGGAACTGAAGATCCGAAGATCTATCAATGGACCTATATTCACTATAGTCTCGAGAGCATTTGTGACAAGTTCTTCATCCTCTGTTATCATAAAAGAGAAAAGATGACAAAATGTATAAGAAACGAGCTTAACAGAAAATTACAGAAAACACATGTTCAGGCATAGAGAACTGCATTTTCTAACATACTCCAATTGCTTTTTCTCTGCTCAGAATAGGACCTATCTAATTTAATTTTCTTATATCTTCTTTTTAAGGTATCCTTTAAAAGGCCAGGAAGCACACTGGGATGCAGGGTGAATATAAACAAGTTTATCGAAATTATGGAATAGGGAAAAAACAAAGTCCAGAGATTAGGAACAATAAAAAAAATAGCAAAATCAATGTGTTACACAATGGATAGGTCACTTCTAATATACTCCAAGACCTTTCTTTAGACTTCACCAAGCTAGTGGAGAAACATTAAATTCAAGCTTTGAATTGGAAGCATCAACCAGAAAAGCACGAGTCATTCAATAGTTTTGTGAGGAGGAAAGGCTGAACAGGTCTGAAAGCTATATCGCAGTCTGGAATATGTTCTAAAGGATTCATATAGGTTTTCAATGGAAATACAAGGCATAATGAAGAAGCCGACTCGTCAAGAAAGACAAAATTAACATCTTATAACCATCAAGACTTAAGAAAAAAGGGTAGTAAATGTATTAGGTGAGGGGACCATTACTATACAAATAACCATATCACAAATGCCAAGCTTGTAAGCACAACTGCGCAACACAGAAACCATATATATCAACATTATAACTTCCCAAAGAAAAGTGCCACGTCATAGATGGCAAGCTTGTAAGCACAACATAGAGATCATAAATATCAAACTAAACTTCACTCCTACCTGTGACATAATCTGCCAGACATTGGAATAGAGTTTCTAAGCAATGTCTATGCTGGCCCATGATGACTTCATTATCTGGCATAAAAGAGAAGTTGCGAACAACGTTTGAAGCAGCAACAGCAAACTGCTGTTTTTCAATCCGCCCCTCCTCATCCAAATTAAATAGGCCATCTTCCTCAAACCACAAACCCATGGGGCGAGACTTGGTAGAACTCTTCTGAACAGATGACTCTCTGTTGGCAGCTCCAGAACCAGGATTACAAACCATTACAGAGATCTCATGCAGTGGAAATAATTAACGTAAAAAGATTAAAGTAATAAAGGCATTGAAAAGAAAGAGATGGGGTTTTGAAACCGTCTAGAATTACCTAGGATTGAGAACAGATTCATTCGAGTTCAATGCTTCATATTCAAGTCCAAATCCAGTAACGACTGAATTTGCACCCAAAAGCCGGACACGCGGTGCCTTTACAAGTACCCTTGGTAAGGCAATATCACGCCAATCATCTATCTGTTTAATAGAAATATTGTCATCATCAGCATGATAATAGAATAAACAGTAAAGAACAAGCAGAAGTTACATGGGAATCATGTTGTGTGGTAGATATCAAGAAACATACAATTTGAAGCAGAGCATCAAGCAATCCAGGAATTTTGGCGAGAGGAGTCGCATCCCTGCGGACTTCGTCTTTCTCCTTGAATGATAGCAGAGTGAGGGTATTTAATGCCCATGTCAGCTCCCTCTTTAATCCACTTTGAAGAGCTAGAACAATTCTTTTATTATTCTGTTCTGGTAAAGTTAAAAAAAAAAACATTAAGACAACCAAATAATGAGCATGCAAAGAATAAAGGGGCTGGCATCATCTATTTCTACAGCCTTATCAGAAATCAATGCCTCTATTTTTTTCTCAATTCAACATGTAAGTCCATTTTTTCAGTAAGTATCCCCTTACATAAATTCTGTTCCCTTTCAGACGAATTATATCTTTATTAGTTAGTTGAGATCAAAAACAATCTGGTTCACTTGGCTTGGTTGACCATATAAAAAACAAATACATCCCTGCCTACACATGCTAATCCTAGGCATAACTCTTTCATTTAGTTCTAGATCGAGCTGGCTAGTTCGGTGATCATAGAATCATAGATCAGTAGACAATCCACTTTATCCAACTCCCATAATTGAATCTACATGAGTACATAATGCATGCCGTCAAATCATGTGCGTCAAGATTTTTAGATACCCTCTTACAAGTAAAACAAATTCTGCATTACATCTTCAGTCAAATAGGCTGGTCATGGGAATTTGGTCTTCCATGTCTTCAAATTAACAGAATTTTATTAATACCCTATATTGTTTTGTAAATAAAAAGAACAGAAACTTTTTATTTCAGAAAATGAATATTAAGGGGGCAAAGCAAATAAAAGAGAAGTCGCTCCCAAGTTCAAAAAACTTCAATGGAGCAGTGAGTTTGTCCCTAGGTCACGCTATACTCTAGGATTCAAGGAGGAGATAAAATTGTTGGAGACACAGTGATGAGATTCTTTCTATCGTATTCGACTAGGGGGCTATCTAGATCACATCCCAATCAAGAAGATGATCCTGTGAGTTGTTTCATAACATATGGCTTCAAAAAATTAGTCAGTAAACATCTGCGTCATGACTTCTTTAGACCTTTGGGTAAAATGGAAAAACTTACTCCGACCGTCAGCCGAAACTGACACTGCACCAATCCAGTTGGAATTGTGTCAATTGCAACATCATCTTCATTAGCAAAGATATAATACCTACTAATTACAATTACTTCCGTCCCAATAGACATGATACACTTAATAGCTTTGGGATGTCCCAAAATGTTTGACATATTCCATTTAAATTACTTTCACAACTTTCAAGAAGTCAAATTTCAAAGTTATGTGATAGTTTCTTTATCAAATTAATTGTCAGCCATGACTATAATATTTTCTTACTATAACACTAGTATAATATACAAGTCAAAATTCGCAAAACTTCCTGTCCAACCAAATTATGTCATATAAAACTGGACAAAAGGAATGTTTCACTCAAAAGGTGTTTAGAATACAGCACTACATCTTGTTACTTGAATACTAAACCAGGCCCTGGCGTAATCAGCACAGTTGAAATTGGCATGTTGTATGCGATTTGGCCAGTTCCTTTAACAGACATTGACTGACAAGTGGAATCTCAAATTGAAAACTATGACATTTTCAGGTTTTAATCAATGCAGTAGATGAATATACTCAGTGTACGACCCCAACACCCCCCAAAAAAAAAAAGCAAAGGGGTAAAAATTGAAAAATTGCAGCAACAACAGCTATGATACCAAGAACAATTTTCTACTGAACATCTTAAAGGCAATGATTTTAACATGTGAAACTTCGGCATTTGGTTGGATGAAAGAAACCTATCTTGGATATTTGGTTCAAAAAGGTGAATTTGTGTCTTCAAGGGTGGAATTTCATCTTCAGGAGAGAACCAAATGACTGGGAAGTGATGAGGTTAGCGGAATTCCTCAACATGGTTGGACACTTTACTGGACTTCAGGCATATGAGGATATGCTTTGGTGGAAAGGCAACAATAGAGGAGAGTTCAAAGTGCATTCAGCTTACAGGCTGATGGATCAATCAAGCCAGTAGAGTCCCATCTGGCCTTGGAAACAAATATGAAAGTGTAGAATCCCACACAAAGTCTCATGCTTTATTTGGCTGCTAGCTACAGAAGCTGCCCTGACTCAGGATAATATAATGAAAAGGGGGATAACCTTATGCTTTAGGTGTTTCCTATGTGGGGAAACCTTAGAAACTGTAAACCATCTATTTCTACACTGCAAATACACTCAGCAGCTTTGGAGGATTTTCTTGAGCCTTAAAGGCATATCCTGGACTATGCCTAGGAGAGTTACTGAGGCCTTGTACAGCTGGGAGGAGGCAGGTGCCCTTGCAAAAGACAAAACTAGAGGGAGAATTATCCCTGCTTCAATATGGTGGGCAATCTGGAAAGAAAGGAATTCCAGATGTTTTGAAGGCATAGAAAATAGTGTGCAGGATGTTTAACTAAACTGCATTTTGTTGTTATGTTTTTGGTGTAATCAATTATACTCAAATGACACTGCCTCTATAGTTGATGTTTTAGACTCAATATACAAATAGAGTAGGAGTGTCTAGAGTGCATTTGTATATAAGGTTTGAGTACAACCCACGTACTTTTGTGATATAATACAACGTTACCATTTTCAAAAAAAGGTGAATTTGTGTCTTACTGGCTATTTATCTTTTTGCTCTCTTTTCAATTCTTTATCACAGTCAATTGTGATTCTAGTCTCTTTTTGGAGTTGAAAATAAAAATACTATCTGCAATCGTTACAAGTTCTTGGAATAATTAAACATTGCATCCCTAGCCGTCATGGAACAACTTTAAAATCAAAACTGAACAAGAGCACAACCACATGGTCCGATGTGGATAGACCGAATCCCACACCCCTGACGTGTCGACACGGGGAGTTCGTGCAACTTAGGGCATAACTGGACCCTTGCTTCCATCGCATTCTATTCTTAACTATATCCACATGGATTTCCAAAGCTAGTAGGTCCTTCGCCCAGCCTTTCTCCATCTGATATTAGCCCTGCTCCCTCCCCTTATAACACCTTTTTTTATCTTATAAGTTATTATGCCTTCAATCATCACATTACACGCCTAAAAATCAGTGCATATAAAAGTTCAAATACGACAGTCATACCACATCTTTAATAACTGAGAAATCCCTATGTAGTATTGGCGCATAGTTCAGAACTCGTTGGATAATGGGCTAGCCCCTCAGTTCTTTTTCACTTAAACACCAGGTTTTTATGTGCGACAAAGTTTGGACCCACGATCCCCTTGCCAGCGAAAGCAAGGGGTTTGCCTTCTGGGTCGAGCCCGTCGCACCGGGCTTGCCTAGTGCGGGTTACCTCTCCTATGTGATTTGCGAGCTATTGCATAGGAGTAAGAGTTTACCCTATGCGCACCCAAAGGGTAGCGGCTGTGGGTTTCCCTTGTCATAAATAAAAAAAGTTTGGACCCACGATGTACGCCTAACGCACACAACACTAATGCTCTTACCACTAGACCTAGCTTCAAGAGCTATACAGCTAGACTATCTTAGTGATGTTCTCTTATTTAAATGGTCAACACTCTTGTATAAGATATTGAAATGGTCCAAATAGATGTAATTACATCACCTTACAGAGTTTTATTTTATTTTTTATTTTTAATTATAATGGCGGTATCATGTTGGGTTGAGATCAACTTAAATGATGAAACATGGTCAATGAGGATTTATATAGCCAATCCCGACTTGTTTGGGATTAAAACGAACTGTTGTTGATAATGATGATGTCTAGGCCACCTTGCACGCACCTCGAATATTCTAGACATGCTACCTCCCACCAGTATTAGTATCAGTTAGCTATGCCACCAAGATTTAGACAACTTGAAAATTAATCACCTCTAATGTTTTGTCTCTCTCTGGGGATTATGGTATAATATTTTCTTACTGAATGTTTACTTGTAATATAAAAATTGTCTCCTTAATGGTTATTTATCCCATTGCTCCCTTTCACTTCCTTACTCACAGTTTGTGATTTTGTTGTGTTTTCGGGGTTGATTTTAGAGATACTTTTCCAAAATTTACAGCTCTTGAAAAAAGTGGATTTTTACAGTCCTGGCAATACATTAAGATATAGAGTCAAAGCTGAAGAAGTACACATACATACACACACACATACACGGTTCAAGCTCAATCCTTTCAACTCAAAGACTTGATGGTGGTAACAAACTTGAGCTTGAGCTTGCCCAAAATTAGCTCGGTCAATGAAAAGGGTGTAGCCAATTTAAAAGAAAAGGTAACATTGTTGATAATGTCGTTTGGATCACTTAATGCTGAAGCTTGGACAAGTGAACTGGATCTACTTGCATGTGGAACTTTTGTTTTGTTTTGTCTTTTAGTAGCTCAACAGCTTTAGATATTGTCTTGATTAGTTAGCTTGTCAGCTAGTAACCTGTAACAGAGGTTTTTAAAAGCGAAAAGCACAGAAAAAAAAACACAAGGTTCATGGGTCTTGAAAAGCGCACGCTTTTTTGAAGTTAAGCACAAAACTATCGAAACTAGAGACCACCAAACATATATGAACTTAGTACTATAAGCCTCAAATTGCAGTTAAAATCAATACAACAATGCCGACATCAATCTAATTCCTCAAAGTTGAAATCTCAAGAACCACCCACTTTTTGCCTAATCACTTTACATGTCATTGTTTGAAGCGCACATTTATCCTAAGCACATGGCCTCACCCAATAAGAGACAACCTCTTGTTTCACATCGCTTTGAGCAACAAAGAGATTGCTTTTAACAACACAGGCGATAGTGGGCTGCCACGTAGGTCGTAGCGGTTACCAAGTTTTACTTAGATTACTTTGTATATACAGGCTCAATGTTCAGATTGTAATTATTGGATGGAGTGAAATTCTCTTTAGCCTTTAGTTTTGTCCCATTCTCTCCAATTTTTTGCTGTTTGATTTCAGAATACAGTATTAGTCTATTAGAGTCATAGCCATACCAATTCTTGGTTTACTTAATGTTATGGGCTTCCATGTTAAATCGTCCATGCTCCAAATGTCTAACACTGAGAGTATGGGGTATTAGAATGCCCCACATTGGTTTAGGTTGTTGTTCCTTACACAGTCTTCGGTATCCAAACATCTTGACAGCTTTACAGATAAATTCCTATCAAACAAAGTCACACCCAAAACCATTTTATTTCAAATCCCCAAGTTTAATATGTCTATTTTGCTCTCTAATTCTCAGTCTCCTTGTCACGAACTAAAATTGGAATATGACCAGTGCATAAAGGCTAATATGATGTACAATTCACAGCAGGAAAGATCAAAACTTTAACTTGTCTAATGAAGAGTTAAACTTGAAAAAACACCAATATAGATAATTCACCTAGCCGGATCGCTATGTGAAACGTATATACAGTTCAGTATTTTATATTTACGAGCAAGATCTTGAACTAACCAGCGAAGGCGGAGTGAACTTGCAGGGAAGGGCCAAGGAGTGTTGACGGAGCTGCTGAATCAGCTGCTGCAGCAGCAGCTGCAGCGGCGGCGGCAGCTGCAGCAGCGGCGTTGCTATTTCCGCTTCCAAATGGCCGACCTCTTTTCGCCGGCGGTCCGACGGAGCCACCCGATGACCCGCTTAGCTTCGATTGCTCTCTTTTCTGCATTTCTTTCTCCTGTGTTGCTCCACTGGTCCGAAGATTTCGGGTTTCGGATCATAGTAAAACGATGGGCTGAGTATTTAAATTGACCCAATGTAGAGCCCATTGATGTAAAGTGTATCAAATAAACGGGAAAATAAGCAAATACCCCATAAAAGCAAAATAATTACAAACATATACCCCTTTATATTTATACCCCACTAAATAATTACACTATATACCCCATTTACTAATTTCGCTTAACTGATACTAAATCAATATCATATATACTGTATTTGTATCATTAAGGCTGATAATTTCGCTGAATTGATACTAAATCGATATATATATATATATATATATATATTGTATTGGTATCATTAAGGGTGATAATTTCGCTGAATTGATACTAAAGCAGTATATATATACTGTATTGGTATCATTAAGGGTGATAATTTCGCTGAATTGATACTAAATCAGTATATATATACTGTATTGGTATCATTAAGGTTTGTTGTTAAAAAATTATTTATTAGTCAATGATACTATAAGAGTATATATATTTATAATATATATACTCTTATTGGTATCATTGATACAAATTTAGTATCACTTAAGCGAAAATTATCACCCTTAATGAATGGGGGTATGGACTGTAATTATTTATGAGAGAATGGATATTTCAGGAATTACTTTGAATTTGAGTATGAACTTGTAATTATTTTAGATTTTATGGCCCATTTATGTAGTTTTCCCAAAATTAAAGGATATGGGACTATTTCGAACCGTCATCAAGACAGTTTTAGAATATTATGTCTTAAGAAATTCATGCACTGAACTTACAGTTAAGACGGGATAGGGCCTTCGCCCTTGTTTTGTACATTGAGTTTTCTTTTTAGTTCTCTCACTTCATTCGAGTTAAATTTTATCTACTCTCTTACGAGAGATTTTCTTCAATATATTGTGTACAAGACTATTAGAACAGATAAAACTTCTTTTTTGGAGCAACAATTAAAAGAGAAAATATTGATTTATTTACTTGCACATAACTTGTGCCTAGCGAATTTTCTATGATTTAAAAAATTCGTATATTGAACTTATGTTTCAAGAGACAGGTTATGTTTTTAGGGCGTAAGCTTAGTTTTGAAACTATGTCTTAAGAAGTTCATACTACTTAACTTACAAGAACAAGTTATGTTTACTGAACTTGTGCCTCAAGGAAAAAAAATTTCATGGAGAATTTATGTTCATAATTACTTCCTCCGTTTCATATTTTCTCTGTCCAACAGTAATTGTCCACTATTGACTTGGTACACTTTTTAAGAAACTATAATAGAAGGGTAATTTTACTATATCACCTTTTGAATATAATAAATATAGTGTATTGAAAAATATAATAAAAAATGACTATAATTAATGATAACGGTAAATTAGGAACTAAGTGTAAATTTATCCATTAATTTCATAAAGTGAACAAGTAATATCCCAAAATAATATAGTGGATAATGATTATTTGACGGAGAGTAGACAAATTTAAAGTTTCAAGATATCATGAATGAGATCAATTTAATAAAATATATATTTCTAACTAAAAAAATCCAAAGACATTAGAGCTTGAGGTAGGATAGCCACCTTCACAAGATCCACACTTATTCTAATTCTTCATTTTTGTGTTTTATTTGGTCGCATGGAATAATGGGATCAAGATTTGATTCCTCCAATAATTGGAGACCCAAAGGCAAGAACTACTATTCATTGATTTACTTATTAAAAAAAATTCCAAAAGTGTTGGAAAGGATCATAGTATCTCCAAAATAAAAATAAAAATATGCAATCGAGGGTTTGTTTAGTTAAGGAATAAGTTATCTCAAAATGAGTTATTTCAGGATCGTAAGAAATGAAAATTATCCTATAACTAGTGAATTAACTTGCGCTTCGCGCGATTGTAAATAATTTGTGGTTGTTTAAACTTGAAAAATAAAAATAAAAATCAAAGAAACATAAGAAATTCACATCTCTCTCATGCCTACTCAATCATAAATTACTAAGGAGGTATTTGATTATTTTTTTTAGAGTTCAACTTCGAAAAATACATTTGACCAACAAAAATGTGTTTTCCCTATAGATTATTGTTAGAAAGTCAAAAGGAGTAAAATTTGTATTATATATAACTCCAATTTTTATAAATTATTTTTCATTTTAAAAATAACAATAATTTTATTCAAATTTTACGATGACGACGAAATGCCCATCAATTTTCTCATTATGATCATATCCATTGTGCCCTATGAAATTATACATAAAAAAAATATTGAAGCAAACTCTCTTTGACGTCTTGTTCTCTTTTTACTTGCTTTTTTCTCTAGCATTTACAAAAGATAAAAGATAAATGCATAATTAAAAGAATTAACACTTCATAAAATAATCAATGATCAACTCTTTTTCTATGTGAATTTTTGAGCAATATTTTCTTGTTTATTGGTTTCTAAAACGTTTCCTTCAAACTTTGAACCTCAATTTACATTTGTTCCTACAAAAATATAAAATTATAGTTTATAGTTCACATTTTCCTTTTAATAAATGTATATAGAAAAGATAAAAGATATTATCACTTCTTTTGACTTTCAAAATGAGTCTTTTAGTTTCAGACTCCAAGTAACACTTCTTCTTGCAAAATATAGAATCATAATTCAAGGTTCACATATCGTAATCACTCATGTCTTTTATAATTTCCTTCTGAAAAATGCATATAGAAAAGAAGTTAGATAATCTTACCATCAATTGATATAAAAGAAAATAGAGAATCTCACCTTTAAAAATAGCCTGCATAATATCGCCATCACCTCAGACTCCAAGTAACACTTCCTCTTGCAAAATATAAAATCATAATTCAAAATTCACTTGTCATAAACACTCATGTCTTTTGGAACTTCCTTTTTGAAAATGCATATAGAAAAGAAGTTAAATATTCTTATCATCAATTGATATAAAGGTAAATAGATAATCTCACCTTTAAAAATAGTCTGCACAATATCACCATCACCCTACATTGTACTGATCTTCTCGATCATTTGAAATATTTCTTATATTTATATGCCCATATATAATGTAACTACAAAGCATAGTAATTTGGATGGTAAATGCCATTAAATTTAGTGACTTTTCACATTTTAGTATTTATTAATTAGCAATGAAACTAAACTTTTAAATCCCATAATTAATATACATTTCCTTATTACAGAAACAACATAAGCAATACAAAGAAAGTAAATAAATTTTAGTAGAAAAGATAAATAGTGAGGAATAATATAAATAGATCACCATTGATTTTCTATAATTACTGCATTAATTGCTACATTTTCTAACAAAAACGTTAACTTTTTTTTAAAAACTATAACAAAAACGTTAACAATAAAAGGAAAGTAAAAGAATTTTTAGGAGAAGAGATATCAATAGTAATAATGACCATATGTTCACTTTTCAGGATTTTAGCTTTCTATTTCATGTTAAGAATTAAATCGCGTACAACTCCCTCATTAGTGAGGAATAATATGAATAAATCACCATTAATTTAATATAATATTTAAATCCTATTATAAGAGAAAATTCCCAAAAATCTGAGGAACAAAGATAATTAGAGATCCTGGCCAAAGAGGTATGCCACATGATATTTTCTTATATATCATGTCTTTTAATAAATTTCTTCTGAAAATGCATAAATAAAAGAAAATAGATATTCTTACCATCAATTCATATAAAAAAAAATAGATTTGAGACTCCAAGTAACACTTCCTCCTACAAAATATAAAATCATAGATTATGGTTCACATTTCATAAACAGTCATGTCTTTTAATAAATTCAAAGATTCCAAGTAACACTTCCTCCTACAAAATATAAAATCATAGTTTAAGGTTCACATTTCATAAACACTTATGTCCTTTAATAAATTCCTTTTGGAAAATGCATAAATAAAAGAAGCTTAGATAGTTTCTTACCATCAATTTTTATTATTTTTTTATAAAAGCATTTTATTCATCTTCCAGCAAAAAGTTACATATGATCTGAGGGAGATTACACTTAGTGGATTACTACTCCCTAATAAGAGAAGAGGATATCAAGATATCCTATTTGAGATGAAGAAAATGTAAGAGGTGGCTTTTACAGTTGGCTATATTAACCAAATGAGCCAAACTAACAGAATCTATATTATCTATTGCCAGTACATGATTGCTCTCAAGGAGGTTCCCAAATCAGATCATTCCTCTTCTTCTTCATGGTTCTAAAGTTTGTCATCTCCCACTTATCCATGTTCATTAGTCCTTTTACTCTAGTCGGTAGTTCTGCAAAAACATCATAGGACATGTTGTTAGGATTGTCGTAACTAAGAGATGCCAGATGATCCGAAACTTTGTTTGCCTCTCTGTAGCAGTGGCTTAAAATGAAGTCAGTAGTCTCCATATGAGCTTTCAATTTTCTCACTTCACTTGGTATAGAGCTGATGTCATTCACACAGTCCACCAACACCTTGGAGTCACTTTCCGCTAGAATATAATCATATTCATTCCTCACACACCATTCAATTCCATACAACAATGCTTTAGCCTCTGCCCAATTGTTGGTACCATGTCCAAGATTTAGTGAATACGCAAAAATAAGATGCCCACGATGGTCTCGAATCACTCCTCCGCCTCCACAATAACCATCTTTACAACTTCCGTCAGAATTAATCTTCACAAAGCTGTTAGAGGGCTTCAACCATTTAACCTGAACAATTTTTTTGTGGGGGATGTTGCTTATCAGCAAGTAACAGACTGATTCCCAGTTAGGGTCTACCTTAATCTTCTCAAAATGTCCTTTAAGAATCAAGACTAAAGATGTAGAGATATTGTTAATAGTTTTCCATGTGTTGTAATTGTCCTTACCGTATTTAGCCCCACATCTTGTTTTCCACAATTCCCATAAGGTGATAGCAGGGATACATTTCTTTAACATGTTCAAGACTGGATTCTTTGTTTTCCAAGTCCACCAGAACTTGATTAACATTCTGATGGGAATGTTATCAAAAGAAATCCCCAGTGGTCCACAAATAATTGACCAAATCGTTTTTGCAAATTCCCCAGAGCAGCTGAAATGGTCAACACCATCAATTCATATAAAAGAAAATAGATAATCTCACCTTTAAAAATGGTTAGTGAAGTATCACCATCACCCAATGTTAACTGAGTTTCTGTGCAGTGTTTTTTAGATTTATATGTACAAATATGATGTAACTACAAAGCATAATAACCTATATGGTAAATGCCATTAAATATAATAATGAAATTTTCACATTTTGCATTTATTAATTTTAATGAAAATTACCTTTTAAATTCCATAAGTACTGCATAATCCTAAATATGGATATATTAAAAAGGTGAAAAAACTTGAATAATAAAGTTGATTAATAATTAATTAAATGATGGTCTAATTAAAGAAAGAAAAATTACGGTAATGTTGTTAGAAAATTATATGCACAGCGAAAGTATATCAAAATCTTTCTGCTTACATGAATAATAGATAACCAATAATCGTTTATGCTAGAACATATAAACTTGCTAAAAATTAATTCGATAAATACCTCTTGAAGAGTGAGCAGATACCTTCAAGCAAATCCACAAGATAGACAACAACCATGATCTTCTACAGTGATCCCAAGTTCACATCCGAACTCTCTCAATACTTGGGTGGGCAAGTATCGATAGAAAACTAATCAATCTTTCTAGGGTTAGAAGAATCCCTAATTATAGAGATTTCTTCCCAATTCAAAGAGGAGAACAAAACACAGTCTATTTTCTTCAACCAGAAAAATACGCGACTGTTTTCTTTTTAAAAGAAAACTCGCGCTAGTCTCCTCTTTTCCCCTTATAATTAGGATTCTGAGTTCTAGTTAAATATGGGCACTGTAGGGACCACATAATTAATTACTGAGGCTTCCTATTATGGAAATAATTCCAAATAATTAATTTGAATTTATTTTTACCATAATAAATTACAAATCATTCCACTAGAAATTCGTAATTGCACTCCTCTATTTATATTTCGAAATTCCCATTAAACACTTATGTAATTCCCCATGTTAAGATTACAGATACTAATCAATAAGTTAAATTACTGACGATTTTAACTTAATGATTAATTTCCTTTAGAGCACTACTTAACTTATTTCATGTGTCGAAATGATATATCCACTTGCAAGGTTTGACACAATGAAAACTTATAAGTTTCTCAAAAAGGCATATCAATCAATCTCTATAACGAGACATGAATTTCATCAACTAACTTATTATTTCACCAATATATATTATTATCATCCAATCTACCAGACATATTGACCCATCTCAGAATCTCACCTTTTAATAAATCAAAACGATAATTAATATATACAAATCATAATAGTTATATCAGGATTAAGAATATAAGTACATTTAATAGTTTAGAGAATATGTTTTTGTCAGCCAGTCTAAAACAACTATCTCTCCTCGGTCCCGTTCAATACATACAAAATGCACTAGCACAAAAAGTTGGAACTATGTCATTCCCATAATCAAGATAAATTACATATAATCTTGTGCTACAATCGTACCGATGACATGTCCAATTTCTATCCTAGACTGTGAACAAAATTTTTTATACTTATAAGAACCGATGATTTAATCCTTTGTGTATAAGCTAAAATTCTACACACTAAATCATCTACTATATAAGTAAACAGACACCATAAATGAATAAACGAATATATGATCTATTAAATTGAGCAAATATTTATTCTATTATAAATATTTTTTCTTAACATATGGTTAATAGTATATATCCCAACAATCTCCCACTTAGACTTTTAACCATCACAATTGTTATAATGTACTATATCTAAATGCATGGTTAATAGTATATACCCTAACAATCTCCCACTTAGATATTTAATCTTGAAAATTGTTAGAATACTATGTCTAAGCACATGATTAATAATATATACCCTAACAAATGTATCAATGAAGAAGAAACCAATCAATTTTCTATAATTACTATAATTAATTGAAGGAATAATTAAATAGCTCATCATTTATTTAACGTAATATTTTAAATCCTAAAATAAAGAGAAAATTCTGAAAATTCAGAGAAAAAAGATAATTCAAAATCCTGATCAAAGAAGTATGCCACATCAGCGGTTTCATATCCTCCTTTATATATATATATATATATATATATATATATATATATAGATTTCAAGATAAGTTATTTTGCAATTTTATCCTAATCAAATATGAATAAACTTATCTAAAACTAGTTTCAAAATCAATTATTCCTTTTTCCTCATATCAAATAAACCCTCGTAGTTCCAATTTTAAACTAAGATTTCGATATGCAAACTGAGACAAAAAGTTAAATGCATTACCTCATACACCAACTCTCACTATTATTTTTAAAATTACTAATACTAGAAGTATATTTGATTACAATTTGGTGCTCATTTGATATGAGCGATAAGGGAAAACTAATTTTAAAATTAATTTTATGATGAATTTATTTCATACGTATTTAATTAGAATAAATTACAGAATAACTTATTTTGAAATTATTAGTGTTTTTTTCATTTTACATTAAAAATAAGATAATTGATATCAAGATAGTTAATATTGAAGTAACTTATCTCAACACCAAATGAGTCCTTACAACTTTCAAGAATTCAATTACTTATCTAAATTCTCTTCCACAACAAAATATGACAAGTCAAATCAATATGATATATAATCCCAGCTTGATCACTAAAATATTATAATTAGGACATATGATGTGATTGATTGTATTTTATTTGGCCACCAACTCCCCAATCATATGATATATTACTCCTAATCGATATGGTACATACAGATTAATTTTTGTTTTATGCTAAGTGCTTAGTTAATCGTATCTCTAACATTGGGAAAAAAATTAATATACATGACAAATTGTTTTTTGTTTTATGTAAGTGAACTCTAACATTGCAAAAAAATTAAAACTTGCAAGGGAAGTTCTTTCTTTTTCTTTTTGCTACCCTAATTTCATGCATTTTAAAATTATTATATTTTAATAAATAAAAGAATCAATACTGAACTAAGTTTAAATTAGACAATTGTTTCAAGTAGGGGGTGGGAAATCGGTTCTTCGATTCGATTTTATCAAACTTTGGTTCAAATCATTAGTTCTCGATTTTAGAAAAGTGTGTACCGTATACCAAATCAAACTAATTTAGTTCGGTGTTTTTAAATTGATTTTTCGATTGAATAAAAATAAAATGAGGACAAAATCAAAGTATAAGATACTTGAAATACAAAAGTACATTAATGAATGATGTGTCTCGTCATAGAGTACTTATTGTGCTAACTAAAAGACTATATTTATCTTTGCCAAGAGTATTGTGTCTCTAACTACTTCTCGAGGAAAACAAGGACGAAGACGGGTTCCTTACATAATGTACATTGATAAAAATATGTTTTGGTTCCACTTGGAAACTAATATTTGAAGTTAACTATTGAATTGCACATTTATTGCTACTTTGATTTGTTCACGAGTGATTTAATTGTTAGTTGACTTTTTATTTTTCGTTAAGAGAATGCCCATAAATATATATATATATATATAAATTTTTTATTTTCTTTTTGAATTAAAGTTTGGTTCTTCAGTGCACCGAAGCTCTGAGACCCTTATACCGAACCGAAGAACCAAACTTTTGAAAAAATAACACCAACATGGAATCGAAAAATCGAAGAACCAAAACTGAAGAACCAAATTAGTTCGATTTGGTTTGGTTTTTCGATTTTCTGGTGTTTATGTTCACCCCTACTAAGTAGTTCTCTTTTCCTTACCGAATTAAAGAAATGTACTATGAGTCTATGGGTATTAAAGTCGTCAAAATGGGCTTAGCCCATGGAGCCGGTCCAATCCAATCCGTTATTGGGTAGGGTTGAGATAGAATTTTTCAAACTCATTTAAAACTAGGGCTTATAAGTCCGGCCCATGTAAGCCCTTGACCCTTGAGGATTGATAAGGGTTGGGGTCAGTCCATGGGTCAACACTATTTATTTAAGGGTAACTTACAGAAATCTCACTAGTGTATGAGGTAATTACTGAGAATGCACGCTATGTTGTAATATTACGAATCTTACCAGATTTTTATCCGTCTAGATACATGTATCTCGGATACATAGACTCAAAATTAGGTGTAATTTGTTTAAGATACACTCTATCCAAGTGAATTCGCATGTAGCTAGGATACTTAGACAAATTCCACATCCTCGCCTCCCTCTCATCTCGCTCGTCAGTCTCTTATCTCGCTCATGTATTTAGGATGCATCACACCAGATACATGTATCTCGCATATCTAGTATCATACATATATGTTAATCACACTAGATTTTTTGCTAGTGTTATTGAAACAACATCATTGTTTGTCATATTTAATTGAAAATCTTCTCATTTTCTTGATGTTATAGAATTTTAAGTTTGAAAAAAAAGCTAGCCCACCCCACCCCATGGCCCTTCCAAAGTTGGGTGAGCATTTTTAGGCCCATCCAAATGAAAGGTCGGTCCACCTTAGCCCATCAAATTCCTTGACCCGCAAGACTTGGGTTGAGTGGGACTGAACTGACTCTTTTAGAGAACTCTAATAAGTATGACGAGATACACTTTTAAAATCGTAATTTACACGAAATTAAGCTTCACCTTTAACTACTAAAAGGATTACCAAGTGACTAAAGATAAAATTCTAAGGAAGTCGAGTGTGTATATTTGAATACGATGCCCTAAAGCTATTATCAAATTTCATCTTAAATCAAGCTATATAATTACTATACTTATTCGGGTTGTCACCTTACCAACTTATTTAATTGGATTCTACACAACATGAATCTTATTAAATTTTGAATATCGAGTAATTATACATACATATATATAAATAAAAAATCTATTCATTGGGCATGTGATGCATTTTTCAAGGCCTAGAATTAGTACAGAGTAGAGACCAATGAAAATGGATATTGAAATGATTGTTCAAACCCACTCTATTTCTATGTTTTTAAAATTACAGATCAGACACAACCCTTTTCTGTTTCTATAAACTCTGGTCCACATAAATATATTGCCTATGCTATTACTTTCTCTGTTCCAATTTATGTGACTTACTTTTATTTTTAGTCTATTTAAAAAAGAATGACACATTTCTATATTAAATAGCAATTTAATTATAAAATATCCATTTTACCCTTAATAAAATAATTTATCGCCACACAAATTTATATAATTTATTTTGGATCACAAATCTTTCTTAAATTTTGTGTCGAATTAAACTATTTCACATAAAATGTTATGTGAGACAGAGGAAGTACAATAATCTTCAACCAAGAAACCCCTGCAACTTGGAAATGATTGAGTAGCTCTATAAAGATAGAGATCTATTACCCAAAAAAACATCAAAAATAAAAACAAAAAAAACATAGCCCCTTATCATTATTGAGTTTCGCCATCTTCTTCAAGACCTTTAAAGTTCAAATTTTTCAAGGTATTTTGCACTCTCTCTCTCTGTTTTTTTGTGTGTTGAAGTTTTAATTTTGATTTGTTTTCTGTTTGAATCTTTATGGGGTTTAAGTGGTCATTAATGTGATTTGGTTCTTTATAACTTTTCTGGGGTTGCTTTTCTTCTTTTGGATTTTG
This sequence comes from Solanum verrucosum, assembly GCF_900185275.1. Taxonomy (NCBI): domain Eukaryota; kingdom Viridiplantae; phylum Streptophyta; class Magnoliopsida; order Solanales; family Solanaceae; genus Solanum; species Solanum verrucosum. Next base: position 1,188,322 of record NW_026020398.1, read on the forward strand.
AGGTTTGTAGTACACTTTTTGCTTCTGGGGTGGAAAAAAATTCAATCTTCATGGTCTATTTGGTATTTCAATACTTTTTTTTGTTTGTTTAAGTTGGGTGTTTTAAGTGGATTTCTTGTATTGTTTAGTGCTTAATTTTGTGGAGGGGTTGAACTAAGGTATAGTTTCTAGTTCTGTTTTTATAGATTTTCTTGTTCTTTATGCAATTATATCTTAATGCTGTGATATGAATTAGCCTTTGATAAGTGAATCTTTTTTGTTTTTCTTTGTTGAAAAAAGGGAATCTTTTTGTCTTGTGGTGTAGTTTTTGTGTTTTGTTTAGCTGGTTAAGATGGAGTGGTTCTACTAGTATACCTGTTTCTCTTCTTATTTGTGGGAGGTTCAAATTTGCCCATGTACTATTTGTAATAACTCGATATTGCGAATAGTTCATTCATGTCTTTGTTGTTAGCAAATCGTCTCGTATTTATCAATTCACATTCATGGAGCTCCAACGTGATTAGGGGTGGACTCCATGTGTTGAAATTATTCTAGGAAAAGAGGTCCAAGTTACTCCTCAAGTTCTGTCTATGATTGAGGAGTTCTATTAGGGGTCAAGGGCGATAGTGAGACTTCTTTCTAACAAAGGGGCAACACTAGACCAAAGTATAACGGATGGTAAAATTGAACAATTTCCAAGAGGATTGGGACAAATTTGACCCTTACTCTTTTTTAACTTCTTGTTTTAAATGTAATTCGTAGTGTAGTCGGATAAAAGTTCATTCTTGATATTCATTTATGTACTTTACACATAGAGTTTGTCCTTCAGCCATCTGAATTTATGTTTCGAGACTTGTTGTTTCTGTATTAACCACACGGAGATTCACTACTTTAATGTTGTTCTGCTGTTTTAGAAGTATTTTGATAATCCAGTGGGTTTATTCTGTTATGTTCCTAGTATCTCGAGCTTTGCCTCTATTTGGCCTAGTATCCCTACCATTTTCTTTCTGATGATGGTATTTTGTGCACAGAATGGGAACTTCTGTTGAAACCACTTATGGAGAATACACATATGAAAACCTTGAGAGGGAGCCCTACTGGCCTTCAGAGAAGCTTCGGGTCTCTATTACAGGTGCTGGTGGATTTATTGCCTCACACATTGCAAGGCGACTGAAGACCGAGGGGCATTACATTATTGCTTCTGACTGGAAGAAGAATGAGCACATGTCTGAGGACATGTTTTGTAATGAGTTCCATCTTGTTGATCTCAGGGTTATGGATAACTGTTTGAAAGTCACAAAAGGAGTTGATCATGTGTTCAATCTCGCTGCCGATATGGGAGGTATGGGCTTCATTCAGTCGAACCACTCGGTGATCATGTATAACAACACTATGATCAGCTTTAACATGATGGAGGCTTCAAGAATAAATAGTGTTAAGAGGTTAGCCATCTCTCCTGCTTTCTTGGGGAGTTTTGTTTGTGTTCAGTGATATACTAGTGTTTTAATGCAAAAGGGCAATTGGTTTTTGTTAGGCATTTTAATTTTATTTTTTAAGATGAAAGGGTTATATGAACTTATGGATATTTCACTTGCAAAATTATGTATGGCTAACCCTTGTTTGCCATTTATTCATTCTAAAACGATGAAGGACTTACCTGGGAAAGGTGGGAGATAATGTTGCCGTCTAAATTCAGTGCTTTAAAAATCTCCTTCGCATTGCACTGCCCCAAGTGACCTGAGAGCAGAAGAAAACAATAATATTTATACACTTACAAATTGAAAAAGTTGTTCATAATCTTGGGTGTAGGTTACTACTGCAATTTCCTTGTAGATGGTTGAGTCTACTGATATCAATTTGTTATGCAAGACCTCATGTGCAGAAAGATGACAAAGTTGTTTCTATTTGTCGCACCCCTTTCCTTCTGTGGGTTCTATCACTTCCTTCTGATATTACTGCCAATTTTTGTACGTCCGTAAACCTTTTCTAATATATAGTAAAATAAAGCAAAATGCTATAAAAAGTTATCTAGGAGCATTACAATCTACAACCATGGTCCTTTATGAGGCAAAGCAAGACGTTGGGGAGACAGGATGTCACCCCGTGGTCTCAAGGTTTTGGGACTTGCAGAATAGACTGAAAACTCTGGCTGACAAGCATAATTTTCTTTTCGTTGATTTCTCTAGCTTTTGATCTCGTAATATAATGTATCAAGTATATTTATTGCATCATGAATGCCTCCATAGGCCTCATTTCTTCCTTGTTGCTAATTCTGATATCCCGTATTCATCCCCTTGGTTAAGTTAGAGTAGCTAAGAGATAGTACAGTTTCCAGAGATTGACCTTTCAAATGTTGGTTACAGGTTCTTTTATGCATCCAGTGCTTGCATCTACCCTGAATTTAAGCAGTTGGAAACTAACGTGAGCTTAAAGGAGTCTGATGCTTGGCCTGCAGAGGTTTGTACCTTAAATCAATAAGCTTTAGCTAATTTTGGAATTTGACAATCTGCAGCATTGATGACGGTTTTTATTTTTATTTTAGCCTCAAGATGCTTATGGCTTAGAAAAGCTAGCAACAGAGGAGTTGTGTAAGCACTACAACAAGGACTTTGGAATTGAATGTCGCATTGGCCGTTTCCATAACATTTATGGTCCATTTGGAACATGGAAAGGTAATTCCCCTCAAGCAAATTTCATGTTATTACATTGTCATTTTTTTTTTTTCATGAAGTGATCAACCTTTTCTTTAAAACTATAGGCGGACGTGAGAAAGCACCAGCAGCTTTTTGTAGAAAAGCCCTCACTTCCACTGACAAATTCGAGATGTGGGGAGATGGAAAGCAAACTCGATCTTTCACCTTCATTGATGAGTGTGTTGAAGGTGTTCTGAGGTATGTGGAACTCTAAATAAGATTTCTCGACTGGAATTTTGATTGAGAATACTGTCACTCAAATATTTATCTATATTGATTTGAGCATCCCATAATTCTACGCTTGGAGACGCCTCCTTCCCTAGAAAAAACCCAGACCAAGAAAGAAAAATGAACTAGATAAAAGGTTTTTTCAAGCAACGCACCTCTGATGGGAGGTATGTATATACAATGCGAATGACCACCTACTAAATTGAATCCTCCCGAGTCCTGTAAACCAAAATTGAATTTATCAAGAAGAGAGGACAGGAAAGAATTTGAGAGCCTCCTTAGTTTGTATGTGAGCTTGTGTGGGGCTTGGTCCTGTGACACCTCAGAGATCAGGGCAAAAAATGCAAAAGAGAGAGATTTAGCCATGGTTTTGATCAACAATCTCGGGTTTTAAAGTAAGAAATTATTCTGACTGACCTCTTGACCCCCATGTCTCACCAGAAAGAAATTTAGTAGGAAACAAAAAGGACCTTCAGAACATCGTTAGTCCTAATTGCTGATGTTTTATCAACTGGAACTAGTCAAACTTTGTTTTGGAGATGCAGCACTTCCACTGCTCAAACAAATTTATTCCTATTTAGGTTAACAAAATCAGACTTTAGAGAGCCTGTGAACATCGGAAGTGATGAGATGGTAAGCATGAATGAGATGGCAGAGATAGTACTCAGCTTTGATGGCAAGAACCTTCCAATCCATCACATCCCGGGACCAGAGGGTGTGCGTGGTCGAAACTCTGACAACACTCTCATCAAGGAAAAGCTTGGCTGGGCTCCTAATATGAAGTTGAAGGTATCAACTTCTAGATCATGTGATCATCCTTCTGGTGTTTGTTATTGTATTTTAGTGATGCACTTCTAATGTCTGTGTTCCTAATGATTTAGGATGGGTTGAGAATTACATATTTCTGGATCAAGGAACAAATTGAGAAAGAAAAGGTGAAGGGTGCCGATGTGTCCGCTTATGGATCATCCAAAGTTGTGGGAACACAAGCTCCAGTTGAATTGGGTTCCCTCCGTGCTGCCGATGGCAAAGAGTGAAGTAGATGAAGCCAAGTGATTATCATTCGGTATGCACAATGGCCATCTGTTAGTTCCACCATGTTTTGTTCGCGTGGAATGTTTACTTATTGATATATCTATATTACGCGCTAAAGCAGTTTTTTTTTTCCCCACATCCCCACATCCCCACATCCCCTCATTGCACCTACCAAATAATACTCAGAGATGTGGTAGTCCAGTAATGCTTGCATTTTGTGATTTCTTTTTGCTACCTCAATGCATTTGTGGTATTTTCTGAGTTTGTATGAGACATATCCATTTGCTATCAATCTATCATTTTCTTGCTCCTTGACTCTGACTCTGTAACATTACACTGTCTTTGTTGCACCTGTTAGCAGTCAATGAATTGGATTAACCCATGGGATATCAGTGTTCAAATCGTGATGACAACAAAATATCCTAGGTGACTTCTTCCCGTCTGCCTAAAACTGCATCGGTAGAGCTACCTAGTAGTTGTAATAGTGGGAGGTAGTAGTAAGTACCTGATGGAATAGTCGAGGTCACACAAACTGATTCAGCTTTGTGAAGCAACTCTGGACATTGAAACAATAATATTTATACATCATCTCTACACGCGAATACATTAGATATATACTATTGATACATTATATATACATATCAATACATTACATATACATATGGTCGTTTTATTGAAAATAATTTTTGTTGTGGGGTATATATAATATTAATTTTGGGTCATTCTTTAGGTAAATGAAAACTTGACTATATTTGGTGCAAATAAAACGACTGTATTGTATATTTATGAAAATTACTTAAAAAATATTTGAAGTCATGCGAGCATTTTTAACTTCAGTCACTTATATTTGAATTGTCTTCAAAGTGGATAAATTTGTAAAAAGTAATATTTAATTAAAAGAGAGATAAGTTAAATGGTGATCCAAAAATAGGTATATGACACATAGATCCAAACTTTGGTTGGTTGATTAATCATTTATGTCAATTTAAACGTTATTTTAAAGCTTGTACAAACAATTAAAGAGACTAGACGTATGGATAACTATAACCATTTTGAGATGGGTATTAGTGACAAGTTGTTTTCCTATCCACTATTTCTACCTAATTATGATATAATTTTATTCCCAATATATGTTTTATTGTCCATGTATATCAATGCACTTCATCTTAGGATTCTATTTGCATAAGTATACCATGAATGATATTTTGCTCCTTTTAGACAAAAACAATTAGATAGATTTCTTGTTTTTATATAGAAAACAAAAAAAGGGGTAAAGTTTTGGAGTTTGGATATAGTTTCTTGGTCAATTTTGTTTGGTATGGTCTAAATTCTAATAATACGCATGACGGAGGGCAAGCATGTAAAGAAGTGGTGCATTATATTTAGGCGAATTTCACATCTGAAATAGAAAAGAAAATAGGGACCTTATAAAAAATGAGTTCATAATCAATTATCGGGACGTTTTTTTTTTTATTAGATACAAATTTCTGCACGTTTAAGCCCAAAACAGACAATATTTGGATCAAGACCATTATAAATGGAATTAGAGCAGGATTATGTGATGTCCATGACATAGGGCATGCCTCTAAAGAAGGAATGCACATTATAACATAGCCGAATCTCTTATCGGAATGAAGAAGAAAGTTAGAGATCTTATAAGAATGGGTTCATAATCAAGTGTCAAGGCGTCTTTTGGATTAAAATCCAAAAAATAAAGGAAAAATTTACAAAAATTCTCTTCTCGATACATCCTTATCCACTCTCGGATACATTCCTCCCCTCTCGGATATATCCCTCGAGCTCTCTCTCAAATACATTCCTCCTATTAAGTAATGTATCATTTATAATGTATCTAACAACCAAGTAAAGTATCCAACAACAATGAAAAATCCGAAATTTTGTAGTTGAAAAAACTTTCAAGATAAAACTTAATTAACCCCAAATATATGAAGTTTCTATAAGTTTTCATACGGACCTAAATTCAAAGCGGACAACATCTTAATAGCAAAAGATGAATGATGCCTTATTTGGTAAGTTTACCCATTGAAATGACTCAACTTGCCAACGTTAAAATCAAGAAATGCCACCAACAATATGTATTAAACTAAAATTACAACTAACTCATTAATATAGCAAATGTTTTTCAATTGAAATTATAAGTTGCAGAGACCAAAAGTATGTGATCCATTTAAGAAATGACCAAATGGTAACAAAAATAAGTAAAATTTATCTGTTTAGCTACCTTGAAAAAGTGGTTGAAATTTCTATTGACTACAAAATCATTACCCTCTTTTACTTGTTTTCTCAACAACCCAACAAACATTTTTTTTAAAAAAATCTTTCACTAATAAATTCCTCTAATAATTATTTTTAACTTCTTGTCAAATTCAAACTTTAGTTTTATTATCTCTATTCCCCTACCTTTCCATGAAAATTAGGTGCACAACCTATACTAAGGTTACATTTAAACAATTAAAGAATTATATAGTTTAATTTGTTGTATTATTACCCAATTATATATTATTAACAATACAATGTAGGGAGTCCAGAAGTGTATTTGGACATGAAAATTGTAAAATTTGAAGAAAAATAAATTGTTGGTTGAATATTTGTGAGTGATCTGGAATGCAAATTGTGAAAACTATTTTTATTGTTTTTCGAATTTCAAAGAATTATAGCAATTCTATGTCCAAACAGTTTTTAATATAAAATTTTGAGAAAAAAAAAGTAAAAATCATTCATGGCCAAAACGACGCTTAGTTCCATTGACAGGTTAGTCATGGCTAAAAAACGATCAACCTATTCGACTGAACAACTGATAATGTTACGTAAAAAGGATCGAGGATATAATACGTAGGAGTATTATTGTGTCAAGTGGTATTTAAATGATAGTTTTCTTAGGGGAAAAGAGTCTGAAAAATACTTTAACTTTGACCGAAATTGTTGTTACGATACCAAACTTTATGGAGAACCTTTTACCCCTGCACTATTTAATAGTGTATTTTAAAGGTATATATGTGCCCACGTGGACAAGTTACTATTTATAATTATGCAATATTTATGATGTCCACGTGGGCACATATAGACCTTTAAAATACATTATTAAATAGTGCAGGGGGTAAGAGGTCATTTCCAAAGTTTGGTATCGTTACAGCAATTTCGGTCAAAGTTCGGATATATTTCAAATATTTTTCCCATTTCTTAGAGTAATTAATCTTGAGAAAAATATAAGATTGTAAGTAACCTAATCAAGTTGGTATATATTATTTTGCAGTTAGTGGATCATAGTCAAGTTTATTTGTTGATTAACTTAAACAGCAAGATTAATTACAAGTTTTTCAATATAATTTCCCACTTGCTCCTTTACTTGTGCTTGATTTTTGACAAGGAAAATGGACTGCTGATGCAAGGTGATTTATAAAAAATGCAACTAAAGTTGATTTAATAATTTTAAAATATATTAAGTTGGATATTTAATTGATGAGCTAACTAAGCAAATTACAAATCAATCAATTTGAATGATTAGTGAAAGGAACACTCAACAGTTTGCTTCTCTCAATCTTACCTTATCTTCTTGGTACTGCCAAGTTTAGTACAAATTAAAGTACTAATTTTTCAACCAAATGGCATTAATTTAACAAATATTGTATCAATTTTTTCTCTAGATAGTTTTTAGTAGTACAATTTTTAAGGGGAAATAGTACTATATTTGGAGTCCAATAAAAATAGATACAGTAACAATATATTCAACATAGTTTCATAATTGGAGTTAAGAAATGATTAGTGTTATTTTCGATAGATTCTCAAGTCAAAAGATAAGGTAAAGAGAAATCAGAAACAAGGTTATACATAATCACTAAGAGCAATTTAGATGTAGTTATCCTTTTAATAATTGATATATAATTAACCTTGGACAATGTAGTTTATCGACTTACCTAGAAAAGATAATTTAAAAAAAAAAGAGATTTAACTGAAAGAGATCAACTAATCTAGTTTAAGTTAACTAAAGAAGAAATATGTGTCACTTGGGCTATATTATATCGAGCACATAAATATATATATCATATTAATTTTATGTTGCGACTTACATAACATTTTATTTTTTTCCTTCATTCCTTACATGGTATTTACGTTAAGGTATCATATATTCCATTTCTTCGGAAATTTGCTTGCCTAAAAAATTGTCAATCATCTTTTCAATTGAATGAAAAAATTATTAATACGGGAGAAAAGATTATTCGTTTTTTGTAACTTTACTTTTTCTGTGGACTTATCAAATTAGCCGACTCAGTAACTTTCGAATACAAAAATACATAACAACCAAAAAAGAATTTGACACCCAACCGAGCATGTTGGATAATTTAGTACTGCATTGGAGAAATTTAAGTCTAATCCAAATTTAGCAAAAATAACATAATGATATAAATAAGTTAGGTTCAACTCCAATCCTAATACTAAAAGAACATTAATTATGATTTAAATATTAGGATAAACCTAACTCTAATAGGTAGAGTACTAATTTTAAAGACTTTTTTTGACTTGTCGAACATGTAATTTCCCAACAAACTAGCCTCACCTCAAATTTCTATCTGAATTAAGAAAATAAAATTGAAAGGACAAGTATGTCTTAAATGCATAACTAATTATTAACTTAATTAATCTACATTAGGCACATGTTTAATCTCAAATACATTTCCTTTTCTCTCTTATTTTCCTTTTTTTGGATGATTGAGGAAAAATAATCCTATTTGTGGGAGATAATTGGTAAGCAAATTGAAACCACTCACTATATTTGAGTAAGTGTTTTATTATGTTATTTTTGCTAAAACGGTTTAAATATACTCTAATATGATATTATGGTATTGTTCGTTTTAGAGTTAACTCACATGTTTTTCTTCAAAAGATTAAGTTTCTCTTTTTCTTTTTGCAGCTATCAATGTGAAACTCTTTTCATACACACCTAATAATTTCTCCCTCGGACTGAAGTTCACATTATCCATCAATGTTAATAGATATCTAGATCCAGAATTACTCATTTTGATCTTTGTTAAATTAGGCCACAAGGAAAGAAATTATAATTGAGAAGGCTATTATTGATACATCAATAATTTTGAGATGTTCTTTTCCTTCATGTCCAGTGTTTTCTACATGGCATCAGAGCAATACTTACACCCCTAATGCAATATATACACTCTGCTAATACTAACACAATAATTCTGCTCCTTACGCTAGTCTCCAACAATTACTTGTAAGTTGTAACCATCAAAATTTACTAGCTACTCTTTCGTATATATGCATTTTTATGCTATTGATAAAGATAGTAAATCGGTACTTAAAAAGGTAAAGGCACCTAAGAGCTCGTTTGAATTGGCTTAAAAAGATAGTTTTTAAGTCAAAACTAAAAAGTTGGGAGAGACCTACTTTTGGTTTTTAACTTATTTAAAGTTATTTTAAATTTATTTTAAGTTATTTTTAAACTTGCCAAACATTTCTTAACTTATTTTAAGTTATTTTTTATATTTATCAAACATTTCTAAAAGCTAAAAACTGACTTAAAATAGATCTGAGTCGAGTCCTACGCGGTCAAACACCCTCTAAGTCGAATCCTACGCTGTCATTCCATCAATGACCCTGATAAGTGATAACCATTGTTGGGTTAAAACAATTTCATATATTTATATTTTTAATATGACGTGATATTATTTATTTTGATCATAATCCACATATCTAACTAGTAAAAACATTTCTGAAATAAATTCAGAAAACAAACTAAAAATTATTATTAATAATTTTATTTTCTTTTTAAAAAAAGTAGGGAGTGGAGAAGTGGGGTTGGCAGTTGAAGAAAGAACTATATTTGTACTTCGGACTCAGAAGGACCACATTAATTTTTAAAACACTGGAGACCCATTATTGTAACGGATAAATACAAAAAAGTTCTACTTTTTAAGTAGTAATTCGAAAAATAGAAATAATTTAGTTTAATTTTCATTTTTAAGAAAAAAATCTAAATAGTATATGCTGAAAATGTAAAATCACATTCTCAATATATCATTTGATCGATGTTAAAAAAATTATCCGTACATATCAAATTATATGAAGTAAAAACTTATTCACACTACTGGAAGTTTTACTTTACTCTACCCTACTAATCTTCTACCCTAATACGCGAACATCACTCATTTCTATTTAGAGTTTTGTCCTCATAACATGAAGTTGTGTCATATAATGTCTAATCATATTTCCTCAATACTTTTTCAATCTACCTTTACACCATTCATATATCTCCTTTAATCAAGTTCTCGCACCTCCTCACTAGGGGTCAACGCCATATATTTTTCTAAGGATATAAGAAAAAAATCTCCATGCTTTGATGTACTTCTCAAATTTGAAATATGACTTCAAAAGTGAAAATTGAATTGAAAAAAAAATGAGATTATAAATTAATTTTCAAATTTGAAATATAACTTAAAATTTGATTTAAAATTTTCATAATTAAATATCGATTTTCAAATTAAAAAATATACAAAATAAATAAATAAATTTTATGACCAAACAAGTCCTAAATTTAAATTTTCAAAACTCAAATTTTGTAAAATATCAAACACAGAAATTAGAGGGGTATTCAACTTTTACAATGCTCTCTATTTGTGGTACAATTTTGGAATATGTGCTTTCAGATTATTCCCTTCGGTTTACTTTTAATTATCATATTACGCTTTTCGAAAGTTAATTTGTTAATTTTTAAAGTAAAATTAAATTATATTAATTTGATTTATTAAAAAATTTAAAATTTTCAAAAACTATATGAAAAGTACTATAAATTATAACTTTTTGCATATAAATATGATAAAAAAAAATATATATATCATAAAATGTTTGTCAAAATTCTCATCATTTGAGTCTAAAAAAAAAGAAATTACAACAATTAAAAATAGACGGGAATATATTTTTACCCAAAACTAACGAATATTCCAAATTCTCAACACAGTATTTATAAGCACAGTGTTTATGGATTGACCCCACTTCATAGTACACATCCCATGTGCATGTGACCATCCTAAATATCCACGTCATATTTATTTATCTTTTTTTAAAAAAAATACATCGCTAACCGTTTTAATTTATCAATAAATATTATTTAGATACTCAAATTATGATATAGAAGTTAATTATACTTATAATATGTCACTTCTTTTTATTATATGTATTAGAATTAGTAAGTTGTAAAATACAAGGCATGTTTCAATCGAGAGTGATGTGTATATCTCTATGAGATGACATAGTTTATGCAGTTAACTTAGCTATATAATGGACTCTTTTAGAGCACACACCTCTTTTTTTCTTTTTTTTTCAAATTTCAATTGGAATTTGGAAGTGTCTAGGCACACTTTATCGCTTGTTCAAGTGCTTAATTGATACAAATACTCCCTCCGTCCAATAATACTTGTCCACTATACTAAATATAGATGTCTAATAATACTTGTCCACTTTATGAAATTCATGAATAATTTTACATTTAGTTTCTAATTTACCCTTATCATTAATTTTAGTCATTTCCCTATTACTTTTTCAAGTCATTGCATTTATTATATCAAAGTGTGATATAGTAAAATTACCCTTCTATTTATAGTTTTTTAAGGGGTGTGCCAAGTCAATAATGGATAACTATTGTTGAACAAATGGAGTAGTAGTTCGACTATCTAAATGAAATTTACTAAATAAATTTAAGAACTTAACGATGTATTAAGCACGCGCGCGTGCGCACACACACATATATATATAAGAACTATTTATTATGTTATTCCTTGGTTTTCTTTTTTATGATTTCACGCTTATAACCTTTCGAAGATAAATACAAAAGTTTTCATGCCTTGTAAGATTCTATTCATAACTCATAAGATCAGTTGGTGAACCTAGAGCTTTGATATCACTTTATCACGATTTAATAATTTGTTTAAGTCGCGAAGATACTAAGCCCCAACTTGTTAGGCAAATTCAACAACTTTCAAAGTCCAATTTTAATATGCAAAATATTTTCTAACAAAGACAATTTAATATTTAAAATTTTTGTACTCCCTAATGAAAGTTAAAAAATAAACTAGTCAAATAAAGTAATTCACAACACCCTAGATCACTCTGGAGAAAATTTACTCGCACCAGGTGTTGATACCAAACTGCATTGACATGTCATGGTAAAGCAATAAAAATGATTAATTAATTATAATTAAATAGTTAAATAATGTACCAAAAACTACTTCTTCAGTCAATGCATCACAATGAAATAGAATGAATTTAACTTATATACATTACAATTTATATTAGCGTAAGAATTTCTTTTACATTATCAGATTATAATTGTCCATTATAACAAATAATATGACTTATCTCAAGATTAAACTCTCACATTTCAAGAAAACTTACATTTCGATATTATTCATGTAATATGATAATGCAAAACCTTTTTTATACTGATTATTTATATAACTTAAACTCAATAAAAAAATTTAACAAATCCCTTGAAATAAATTTAATAACAAAGAAAATTCATCTTATTTTTCTTATTTATTTTAAAAGAAAAGGAAATCAAATATAGATGAAATGTTGAAACTTTCAAAAGCTCAATATGGTATTTTTTTGGGGCTAATTTTACAGAATGACAAATTTATAATCTAAAATAAATGGAGTAGCTACTATTTGATTTAATTGCGCCCCGTAGCAAACGTTTGGCAGTCGCCTCTCTCCCTCCAAATTCTCGCTCGCCACTCTCCCTTTCTCACTCGCTCGCTTCCTCTGTGCTCACCTCTCTCGCTTTGTACAACAAAATTGTATAAATTGTGTTTCTGTTTGTATAAAACGAAAGAAAATTGTATATACACATGCAAATGCATATATATTCGTCCTATACACTTATAATTATACAATAAAAATATTCCCCTGCCCAGTTCTCTTTTGCCTTTCTCTCTTTCTCGTTTTATACAAACACAAATTATACAATATAATGTAAAATTCATGTTTGTATAATGTTTAATTTATGTTTGTATAAAGTAAAAGAAAATTGTATATACACATGCAAATACATATATATTCGTCTTATACACTTATAATTATACAATACAAATATTCCCCTACCCAGTTCTCTTTTGCCTTTCTCTCTTTCTCATTTTATACAAACACAGATTATACAAATATAATGAATAATTTATAGTTGTATAATGTTTAATTTATGTTTGTATAAAGCGAAAGAGAAAGCGATTTTTGATATACAAATGTTTTTGTCAACGATTTATACAAACAAGAAGCAAACAACAATTTATACAAATGGCCTGCCAGCGAAATTATACAAATCTGAAGAGGAGCCAACGAATTATACAATTGCTTCTTTTTGTATATATGTATAGCGAAATAGACATAGCTTTCAATTGTATATGTATAACGAATTATATATATATATATATATGTTTGTTATGGAACACAATTATGCAAATTTTTCTATAGCATACAAATATGGTTTTTTTATTTGTTATATGTGAAAGTTGTTCTATTTTTTCCCCCTTGCTTGGCCCTTTGACAAAAAAGTTCATTTCACCCTCTTCCACGAGGTAATACTCATCTGCATCGAGTGTTCATATCAATTTAATAATTATTTGACACATATTTTCAAAAATATAAAAATTACTAAATTAAAGTTATTCAATATGTTTTTATCATAAATATCTGATACGAATAATTTTTTACAACACAAATTTTACAATAGACAAGACTTTACAAATCTCAATTCCAATACAACAATTGAGGAAAAGAGGAAAAATGAAAAATAAATAAAGTTAGATAAAGGAGAGTAGGTGGAGGGTTGCTTTCATAAAGCTATTATTATTGTCAAAGCTTTGGGCAATAGCTTTTTCTTATTTTGCTTTGTACAGATATCTGGACCCTACTGCCACTCATAATAATAATAATAATAATAAAAAAAAATAACTACTACTACTATAATAAAGAAAGTGACCCTACAAATCCTCATCTCATCTAATTTTGGTTCTCTGAGTTTTTCTAACTATTATTGGACCCCACCTACTTATTTTATACAAATAAAATAAGTTTAAAAAATAAAAAATATTGTTTATTAATATAGGGATAACTACACACAATGGATTGCCAAAAGCCCCACCACAATCATTGTGTAGATATATTAAAATAATAGAATTTTATAGAAATACTAATATTTTACTTTATAATATTTAAAGATGATGAATTACTTCTATTAACATACTCGGTATAATTTTACGAGACACAGATCTTTCTCTCATCTTATGAAAATAGTGATATTATTGTCGATATATCCTCAATTCAATAAAACATTTCAAAGTAGATTTAAAAGAAAATACGATAATGTAAAAAATAAACGATAATATTAAATAATACGATAATTAAAAAAAGGAATAAACATATATAATATTAATAAGTTATATGTGTGATCAAATATGACAAGCAGATTAGGTTTTTGCCAGAGTAGGTTTAATATTAAAAACCTATGTGGTCTAACGCAATTGGTTGTCAGAAAATTAAGTGTTAAATATTTTTAATTTAATAAACTTTATGTTCTAACCTGGAAAGGAAAAAAAAAGAAAGATGGTTAGTGCCTCCAAGCTGGGATCAATCAGAACACAAAATTAATCTTTGCTAATGATTT